>NC_140073.1:47349399-48036899 GCF_964194135.1 Talpa europaea | reverse complement strand
AAAGAGTTAGGCCAGGGCCTCCCCTGTGCCCTTAGCTCCTAAACTCCCTGCCCCCTTGCTGCATGACTCCTGTCACAGCTGTGTTTCCACCAGTGTGTCAGGGAAGGGACTCCCTCAGGAAAGACAATGACAGTCTGAGCACACGGCCAGGCACAAAAGACCTGTGGAGAAGTGTTTGTAGAATGAGTGGTAACTTGTCTCTTTTTAAAAAAGCTAAAACCAAAGAAAAATGTCACAATCCCTCAAGCCTGGTGTGAGTCAGAGGTCCGAGGTTTGTTTACCCTCTCAGTTGGCACAAAATGCCTATTAGCCAGGAAACTCTGAGGGGTCTCTCTGTCCTCTCTGCCAGAGCTCGGACCCTGGAAGATGATGTCACTGGACAGAGGGGTGGCAGAGCAAGTGGGACCCTGTATGTGAGGTGACTTTCCAGCCCAAAGGGCTTCTGGCTCAGAGGCCTCAGCAAGGAGCGAGTCGGCCCAAGGATGTCTTGGGAAGACCAGCGCAGAGGCCAGAGCATGAGAGGGCCAGGCATGGGAGCCCTATGGGTGAATCTCCCCAGAGTCTGCAGAGAGGAAAGGGACAAAGGTATATATATATGTGTGTTTGGGGTTGGGTGTGGGAATTGTCTCTGTGTCTGCTAAGCCAGGAGGTGGGATTTTTAGTGCCATCAGGCCCAAAGGCCATGTCTTTAGGCAATTGTGGGCTCCTGACTGGGATATCTGAGTCGATGGTGTGATATAAATATTTCGGCCTGCTCACTATTCACATTCTACTCTCAGGAGGACCAGAGACTTCACAGATGCAGGGTTGTGATTAAATCCACGAACTTTGCAACAGTTGGAGAAGTGGCTTGGATATTGGAAATTCTTGGCCCTTGGAGCAGAAGGGAAGGGGTAGGAGAGAGAAAGAAGAGGAGAGAGTAGACCTTCACGCAAACCCTCATTTGTTTTGTTCCTTCAGTGAAACTGAAAGACGCACACAGAGAAGCTGCTTCCTAAGGTGCTCTGTCTGCCCAGGGTGCTGGTGCTCCAGAGAGGAGAGCATGAGTGGGAGAGAGTAGACAGGGAGCTAAAGGTGAGAGGTGGAGGAACTGGGGAGAACGAAAACCCAGCTTGTTGGTGGCTTCTCTTTTTTTAAGAGCCACAAGCTGAGATCAAAGGTGATATTTTTATAGCAACTGAAATAGAAAACCACTGGACACACAGTGGGAGGTGAGCGGCCAGGACACAGGCCCCTTTATACACCCTGTGGTCACTGCAAGCTTGCGGCCCTCTGTCCAGTGCCATGGGGTCTGGGGTGAGGGGAGGGCAGTGCAGCTTCGATCTTCCCAGCTCAGGTTTGAGAAGGAGTAAAGGGGATGAGCTGTAGCCCTCAGCGCCGGGAGAGGAGAAGAGCAGTGGTCACGGCCACCAAGACCTTGCGGCCATTGTTACTACTGGCGTCACCGCTGTGCTGGCCCCTTTTCATCCTGCAGAGCCCTTCGAGAGAGTTACCCTCTGGACAACGAGGAAACCAAGGCCACAAGGAAAGAATGACTTGCTCAAGTCCCGCAGGGAGTTGGGAGCAAATTCTGGACAAGGACTCTGGGGTTCCGGGTGCGACATGGTTCTCTCTATAATCACTCACTCACTTACTCAGCAAATTATTTCTTGAGTGTCTGCTATTACTAGTCCTAGCTGACCCTGGTAGAACAGGGGCCACACCCTGGTCTACGAGAGCACTGGTTCTCAAAGTGTGGGCCCCGAACCAGCAGCATCAGCAGCATTTGGGAACATGCCAGAATTGCAGATACTCAGGCCCCAGTCCAAATTCACTGAACTGTAGCTCTGGGTGTGGCCCCAGTCCTGGGTGGTTCAACTAATCCCCAAGGTGATTCTGATGCGTACCGAGTTTGAGAATCACTGTGCTTCATTCCGTTTCCACATCTGTACTGCAGGGAAAATGACAACATCTAGATCAAAAGGTTGAGCCTAGTACCAGCTAATTCCTGTGCTGGTTGTATACTCTATGCCTAAAAAGGCATCCTTCTAAGTCCTTTACAAATATTAACTCGCTTGATTTCATAACTCTAGGAGATAAGAACTAGTATCATCCTCATTTCATAGATGAGGAAAGGAGGCACAGAAAGATAAAGTAACTTGCCCAGGTCACACAGCTAAGAAGTGGCAGAGCTCTGGAATCTAAGCTTTTAAGAGCTGGCCCAACCCTCAGAGGAAGCTCCCGGGCGGGCGTGGCTGGGGATGTGATGATGGCAATTAGTATTACCTCACCGGAACTTGAGCTGATGATCCCTATTTTGTAAACGTGGAGTTGCTCGCTGCCTTGTCAAGATCTGGGAGTGAGTCAGCTGCAAAGACAGCCTGTGTCTAAAAATCCATACAGCCCACAGGCCCCCGCCATTTATGCAGCTCCGAGACCACAATATACATCCTGGTCTTCTGGATACATCCCACTTGCTGGGCTCTGACGGAGATGGGCTGGAACCCTAGTTTGGCGATTCGGGTTTGTCAAACCCTAGTTTGACATTGAGCAAGTCAGCTCACCTCTCTGAGCCTTCATGTCCTCACCTGTAAAGTGCGTGGCGATGTCCTAGCCTGCAGGGTCCTGAGAGGGTTGAAAAAGATGACATTTGTGCACAAACCATGCCCCTCCTATTTCTCTCTGCTGCTCCCTCAGTGGAAAGACCAGCTCTGGACCCAGAAAAGGTTTGAAAGAAGATATATTTTCAAATGATCAAAATGCAATTGCGCTCTGGCTTCCCTGACCTTTCTTAGATTTCCTTGAAACAACTGCCCTGCCCAGAGATTCTGGGGTTAAACATTGGCACCTGCTGCATCCGATTTGGGAATGAAGAAATCTGTGAGGACAGAGGCAGAGTCCTCTGTGTCACTGCCACTAGCCAGGCATCTGAAATCATCAGGAGCACCTGAGCCGAGAGGCAGCTTGGCCTGGACATCTGAAGCTCGTTAGCTGCCTGCTCCCAGGCGGCTGACTCTGCTTGGCTAGAAGTATCCCAGACAGAGTCACAGAGGATGGAGCAAACGAAGACCAGGTGAGGTGTGACCACAAAAGAGGGGGAGCATCTTTGAGCAGCCTCTGGGGACTCTGGAGAGCAGAGGGGGCTGGAAGAAAGTGCTGGGCTGGGCCTAGCTCCAGCTCAGCCCCTGGCTCCCTAGCTGTACATACTGGATCTAGGCAGTGGGGAGGGGCTCTTTTCCCGCTTTGGGCCTCGGTTTCCCATATGTGCATTGAGGGAGGCCTTCCACTGGCACTCTGGGATCCCAGCCTGACTAGCATTCCCCGCCTCTGAGGTTCAGCCCAGGGCTGGTGGGAGGTGAGTGAAGGGAGATGACTCATGTCACAGGAAAGCTGAGAAAGGAAGACTAGTTAAGTGACCCTGAGTTTCAAAAGAGTCAGAAGATGCCTTCTCAGTGCCCATGGGTGCCAGAAACAGCACGCTGCTCAGAGAGAAGTAAGAGAGTGGCGTGAGCTGAGCCTCCCTGAGATAGGGCTCCTGTTGGAGGGATGGCAGGATTGGGGGGTGCTTCCCTTCCTGGACTCAACACTCCACTCTGCTGTCCAGAGGGGCTGAGGCTGCTTTCACGCAGCAGTTTTTATTGACTCCTTATTTATGCCAGGAATTGTCCTAAACAATATGCACACGGAAGGCTCTTACCCCTTCCACAGGTCCTGGGTGCTTGACCAGCCTGGAGTCGCCCTCACCTGATGGTCCTGACATTGACCTTCTCAACTCACCTAGAGAGGTCAGACAGGCTGGCCCTGACCATGTCACCCGAGGCTGCTGCCTCCTCCCTGCACTGTTCTATCTGACACTGGCGAGGCAGTCTCCCTGTCCGCTCACGTGTGCGCTCTTGTTCCCTCCTCAGTCTCCTGCCCTCCTGTGAGCCGGGTCTCTGGGAAGGTGTTGCCTGGTGGGCCTGGAATCTGAACAAGGGGGCGAGGAGGGCTAGTGTAGAGGGTTGTCCACAGCCCTTGGCGAATTCTGCCGAACCCTCCCCATCCAAGCAGAGAGGCCCTTTGCGGGGACGGGGATGGGCACATCCCTCGGGCAACCACTCGCACCTTCCGGGGCACGCTGGATGTGCACATGGCCCAAGTGGGCTTGTCTGGCTTTCCTCTGAGTCCCTCACTCCGCGGGCGCTGTATCCTTTCTCTCGCTGGGTTAACATCTTTGGCGATCAGGTTGGAGAACTGTTTCCTGAGCTAGAGGGCCTTGCGATGCATTTTCTTCTCCCAGAGTAACCTTGTTACTGGCATTTCTAAAGAAAGGCCCAGAGATAAGGTGGGGAGCTGCCCATGCTCTCATGGACAGCCTGGATTCTTAGACCATTCCCAATTAAACAGTTTCTCACTTTCACATATGGAAAAGGAATTCCAAAACTGCAAAAAAAAAAAAAAAAATATGAGAAAATAGAGATAAGCAAAAGCAAAAGAAATAACACCTTTCATTGTTCTTTTTCTTTCCAGAGAAACTCACTGTCTTTTCCCATCTCTTCTCTCCCCCAGGCCCAGCCATAATCAATACCTCACCTTCTTTTGCCAACAGTGGTTCCCTGAGGAATAAGCCTTGACAGCACATCCTGGAAGACAGCCTTAGACCGGATTCTGGAAGGCCTGGCGTCTCTTCCAGAACTTCCGCCCAAACGGAACTGTTTAAGTGCAGGATATAGTGAGAAATACTCTCAGCCAGGAGTCACAGCCGGCATCCAGGCCTGCCTGGTGTGCCGGTCAGCTGTGTGACCTTGGACTAGTCCCTGCCCTCCCTGCTATAAAAGGAGACTTGAGCTTCACCAAGTGGCTTCCCCACAGCCTGTCTCAGTTTCTGGGCTTCTCTCGGGCGAGGACTATGCCCTCTCCTTTTAAGTGAACCACAGAATTTAGAATCAGAGGGCAGGGTCCCAGTCCCCAAGGCTGCCACTCTCACGCCGTGCTCCGCTCTCCCATGGAAGTACAGACCAGAGTACTTGCCACAGATCCCATGAGAAGTGATCCAAAAGACCTTTTTTATTTTTTTAAAGATTTATTTATTTATGCATACAAAAACTGGGGTACAGGTCAGAGGTGGGGGGGGGGTGAGAGGATTCACCAGAGACAGAGTGGGGAACAGAACAGGTGGATCTACTGTAATACACTGCTGAAGGGAGCAGCGGGTGAGACAGGAGAGGTCTGCTGCGTCATGTGTGTCACCTCCCTGGCTGGGGTTCGAACTCGTGTTGTGCTGCAGTGGCTGCAGATAACTTCATAGTGCTGCGTCTTAACCCTTTTAGGGAGGCCCCCTAAAATGCCTTTGGATGACACAGAGCAAGGTGTGCTATTGGGCTGTGACCCAAGGGTGCCCCTGCCTGCCTAGTGCCTGGCTCCATCCTGGCTCAGGGGGTCTAGCCTAGGCTTGTAGATGGAGCCACTGCCTGCCCGCAGGCTCACGTAGCTCTGGCAAGAGGAGTGTGTGGACCCTGGGCCCGGCCCACCATATGAAATGTCAGTAATGTTGCCCAGAGGGCCTGAGGGCCCATGACATCATGGACAGTAATTACCATGTTGGAGGTGAGACCATTTTAAAAAATAGCACTGTCTTTCTTTCTTTTTCCATGTTGACTAAGGCATGGAATGTCTAAGCTGCTAAATTACTGCAAGGAATAAAGGCTGGGTTCTCAGACTGACTCTGCTTTCTGGGGTCCTACAAACAATGGCAAACCCAGGTATTCTGGCTCCTGATTCCTCACACTCACTCCTACCCTACTCCAGGCTCCCCTAACAGGACAAAGCTGGGGATTACAGGACAGGGCGGGACAATCCTGGTCTGCCTCTAGTTCCCAACTGACCTCTCCACATCTCAGCTCGCCATCTGTTATGGACTGGGTAACTGTGTCTCCCCCAAAGTCATATGTTCAAGCCCTACCCCCTCCATACATACATAGTGTGATGGTATCTGAGGATGGGACTTTAGGGAAGTAATTAGATTTAGATGTGTTCATAAGGATGGGGCCCCCATGATGGAATTAGTGTTCTTATAAGAGAAGGAAGCTCTCTCCCTCCCTCCCTCCCTCTCTCTCTCTCTCTCTCTCTCTCTCTCTCTCTCTCTCTCTCTCTCTCTCTCGATCGCTCACTTGCTCTTGCTCTCGCTCTCTTGCTCTCCAAGCCCACAAAGAAGCCACATGAGCACACAGTGAGATGCCAGCCATCTGCAAGCCAGGAACAGGGCTCTCATGAAGAACCGATTTGCCAGCACCTTGATCTTGGACTTCTCAGCCCTCAGAATTGTGAGAAATACATGTCTGTTGTTCAAGCCACTCAGTCTACGTTATTTTGTTATAGCAGCCTGAGTGGACTAAGACACATCTATGAAACAAGCATGTAACCCTCCCCTATTGCTGACTATCGCTGATAGTAATAAAATGCAATAAAAATAAATAACCATTCATGTAGTCACTAATTCATTCAACTAATATTTATGAAACAACTTCTATGTGACAGGCGCTGTTCTAAAAGCTGGGTTTAGCAGTGAGGAAGCAGACAGAAATCCCTGCCCTGATGGAGCTGACATCTAGTGAGGGAGGCAGATAGTAGCCAGTTACAGAGGGGAGGGACACAGCGTGGCCTGCAATGGTGAGATGATCATGATGATCATGACGATGGGGTGGTAAGTGCCTGGAGGGAAATCCACCTGGTTAGAGCTAGAGAGTGCCAGCTGGGTGTTGGGGGCAGGAGAGGGCTCTTTGCATTTTTAAATAGGGTGGTCAGGCAAGCCTCCCTGAAAAGGGGGACATTGGGGAATACAGATGAGGTGAGAGGAGGCCATGTAGTCACTTAGGGGAAGGGCATTCCCAGTTAGGAAAGGACACGGGCTATGGTAGGAAGTGGGGTACCCATTGGAAATGATTTCTGGGTGTGGCTCCTTGCCTCAAAAGACCTCAGCTCCATTCTGGGCAGGGGCAGGCCCTGGCGGTTGAGGGTATGGCTACAGAAGGAACAGGCTCATCTTACCTGCTAGACTCATTCTAATAGCCTTCGTGAAACAGCTCTCTATGTCACATCCCAGAGAATGTCTGTGGTCGCCAGAGAGCTGAGACCAGCTGTCTGACCCAGGGGACTGGATGCCAGTGGCCAGGGCTCGAGTCCTGGCTCTGCCACTGCTGGTGATGTGACATTAGATAAGGCACTGCCACTCTCTCTGGGCCTCACTCTCTCTGTGGAAACTGAGCCATCTTAAAAATAAGATGGCTGGGGCCTCCCTGGTAGCGCAAGGGGTTAAGATGCAGCACTATGAAGCAATCCACAACCTCTACAGTGCAAGTTTGTTCCCTAGTCAGGGAGCATCCCACATGGTGCAGCAGACCTCTCCTGTCTTGCCCGCTGCTCCCCTCAGCAGTGTATTTCGTCAGTCTGCCTGTTCTGTTCCCCACTCTGTCTCTGGTGAATCCTCTCACCCCCTGCATCTCTCACTGTACCCCAGCTTTGTATGAATAAAAAAAAAAAATATGGCGGAGTGGAAGGGGAAAAGATGTCTGACCATTACTGGGTATGGGTTTTCTTTGGGGGTCTGGTAAAAATGTTTTGGAATTAGAAATAATTGCACAACTGTGTGAATACACTGAATCCACGTACACTTAAAAATAAAACTCAAAAAACAAAAGGGTGGTTGGTTGGACAAGACGTCTTAGAGGAAGAACACCGATATTTTTTGTGCCTACAGTAGCCCAGGTCCTGGACTCACCTTCCACGTGTTATCTTCTGATCTGAGGGTTCCTTCTGTCTGTCATCCGCCACGGTGACATTCACGTTGTGATCACTCATCAGTAAGTGCAGTTTCAGGCCCTGTTTCAGCCCAAAGGTAGGGTGGAGCCTGGGGGGAGGAGAAGGAAACGGGTGCGTCTCTCCCTGTAGGAGCTCAGAGCCTCTGAAAAATCAGACGCTACACTGTGCCCACGAGGTTATTTTCTTTAGAACTGACTCCTTTTTGTCCCCTCCCCTTGTCAAGGGAGGAACCAAAGAAAATAAGGGTGGCAGGCCAGGGGGCCCTGGAGATTGATTTCTTCATTTCGGCTTTGGTGCCAATTGGCTGGGTGTTCAGGATACAACAGTGAGCACATCAGACCCAGCCCTGCTTAGGAAGGGAGACAGACTTTAAAACACTCAGATACAAAATTAAAAATGCATTTCATTATTGTGATTGTGACCGCACCATGGAGGAAAACACACCCTGTGTTGAGTCACTTCACACGGCCATGGGTCTTATTGGAGTTGAGTTCTGAGGGTGGCAGGAACAATGAAGGGGTGTGGAGAGGTGTTGCGATGGCCTGGGGGGGACTCCAGAAAATGCCAGGCCCTGCGTCTGTTGAGAAAGGCCAGTATCAATGAAGTGTAGAAGCTGGAGCTGGGCTGCCACAGAAACAGGTCAAACAGGACTTTAAAGACCAGGGGCCCTATGGTCCCTCTGTTGTCCCCACTCTCTCACAAGTGTCTTAGTTTGGAAAATAAACTATTTACTGGCCATATTAAGGGGGTTGTCCTAAGAACACCCAGAGTTCCAGGAAGGCCTGGTCATCACTCCCTCCTCCTGGCCTCTAAATCTGCTGCCCAGCATGTCTTGGAATCAGGGCCTGCCAGCCTGAATAGCCACCACGGTCATTTGAGCTGGATGATGTGTGAAGAGCTCTGCCTGGTCCCCCCTGACATCTGGTCCTGCTCCTTTCCTCCCAGGCAGACCCTGACCCCCACCATGCCAACTTGTCCCCTTTCAATATCATGAGGTGAAGGATTTTCAGCAGGTCTCAGGCCAAGCATGGCTTTTGGCTCCAGGGTTGGTAAGCTGGTTTCCAGACATCTCCGCCCTCAGCTACTCTCCAAGGACCCACTTCAGGCCTTGGCCTCCGCTGTGGCTTCCGCCAGGCCCTTACGCTCTTTCCAGACTTGTTTTTTACTTTCACCTCTCTATTTTCCTCTCCATGTGACTCTCTCCCTCTGTGGGGTCTCTGTCTTGTCCTCCTTCTCTTTTTCTCTTTTCTCCCTGATCATTTGGCATTATGGGAAAAGTGGGTGCATCAGGATGCATGGAAATGGGTTTCCAGCCCTTGTTCTGTCACCTCTTGTCTGCATGATCTCCGGCAAACATGGCCTCCTCTCTGAGCTAATTTCTATGAAATGGAAAGGATCCTCCTAATTTTAGTTTCTCTGGGTGGTTGTGAGTTAACACGAAGTTAACAAAGTGCTTCCTACGAGTAGTAGGTGCCCAACCAATGACTGTTTCCTCTTACCTTCCCTTTGCCCTGTCTTCTACTTGAGCTTCTGAATGTTTTGCTTACTTACAAAGAAAGCGCAAACCAAAGCTCTGCCAAGGACCCTACCCACCTTGCTTCTAGGCAGCCCCACCACCCTCAAACTTGAATGGAGCCAACAGCATTGATTCATGGTCAAGAGCAACCTGCTCCCTGCTAGCCCTGTGGCTGGGAGGCATGGCTGGAGGTCACAGCTGGATCTCTTTGCTTTGGGGCTCTGGAGGGGGACTGGATGAGAGAGATGTCTTCTGAGCTGTGCTCTGATGCCTTGTTCTTACCCCTCATCCCATCTTCAATATCCTTCTCCCTCCCTCTCATTTTGGGCCTCACACCAGCTCTAGACCTAGACATGACAGAGGAAGAAACTAAGGTTCAGGGACATCCTGATGTTAGTTGTTTTACTTATTTTTAACAGAATGTGATCAGTATAATGGATTGTGCTGTTTCTTAAAAGTTAGATGAAACAGGGCCTCCCCGATGGCTCAGCGATTTAAGCGTAGTGCTGTGAAGCTGTCCCCAGCCTCTGCAGCGTAGGTTCAATTCCTGGCCGGCCAGGGAGATACCCACATGGCGCAGCAGACCTCTCCTCTCTCGCCCGCTGCTCCCCTCAGCAGTGTTTTTGGTCTGTCTGCCTGTTCTGCTCCCTGCTGTCTCTGGTGAATCCTCTCACCCTCTTGTGCTTCTGGCCTGTACCCAAGTTCTTGTACAAATAAATCAATCTTTAAAAAAAATGTTAGATGAAACAGCTTGTTTGAGGTTAGAGGGGCTCTGGTATTGAAACACAGGTCTTAGGGACTTTAAATTTCTCACTCTTCCTCCTCCCTCTGTCACACCATTGTGACAAGGTAAGACCCTACAGCAACGATTCCTGGGTGTCACTTAAAAGGTATTTATAAATAAGCCCATACATACATGTGTGGTCAATTGCTTTTGGAAAGGAGACCAAGACAATTCAGAGAAGAAAGAATGGTCTTTTAAACAAATGATGCTGGTACAAAGGGCCAAAAAAATAAAGATGGATCCCTGGCTCATACCATATACTAAAGGTAACTCAAAACTGAATTGAGGGCCTCCCCGGTGGCGCAGCGGTTGAGCGCTGGGTTGCAAAGCTGCCCGCAGCCTCTGCAGCGCCGGTTCGATCCCCGGCTGCTCCCCGGCCACCAGAGGAGGGTCCCACATGGCGCGCAGACCTCTCCTGCCGCCCGCTGCTCTCCTCAGCAGTGTACTTCGGTCCTTCTGCCTGCTCTGCTCCCTGCTCTGGCTCTGGTGAATTCTCTCACTCTCCCGTGCTTCTGACTGTACCCAGTGCTTGTATGTATGTATGTATAAATCAATAAATCAATCAATAAATAAATCTTAAAAAAAAAAAAAACTGAATCGAAGCTCTAAATCTAGAACTAGAAAACTCTTAAAAGAAAACATGGGTATAAAATCATAACCTTTGGATAAGACAATTTTTTCTTAGATATATTATAAAGCACAAGCAACTAAAGGTTAAAATAGAGAAATTGGACTTCATAAAAAATTTAAAATTTTGTAATACAAAGGACACCATCAAAAAAGAAAAAGACAACCACATAATGAATGAAAATATTTGCAAATAATATTATCTGGTAAGGATATAATAGTCTTGTATCCAAAACACATAAAGAACCCCTACAACTCAACAACAAAGGGCAGGTAGTCTAACTTTTTTTTATCCAATGGGCAAAAGAATGTAATAGACATTTCTTCAAAGAAGATACACAAATAGCTACTAAGCACATGAAAAGATGCTCAATATCATCAGCCATTAGGGAAATGCAAATCACAACCACAGTAAGATACCAATTCACACCCACTAGAAAGGTCAAAAAAAAAAAAAAGGAAAATAGCAAGTGCTGGTGAGGATGTAGAAAAATTAGAATTTCATACATTTCTAGTAGAAATGTAAAATGATGCAGCCACTATGGAAAACAGTTTGGCAAGTTCCCAAAAGTCATGTAGAGTTACCATGTGATCCAGCGATTCTACTCATACACATATTCAAGAAAATATAAAACACATTTAATTTAAAGTTTGTGTTTGAACATTCATAGCTGCACTTCTTATAGAGCCAAAAAGTATAAACAACACAAATGTCCATCGGCCCATGATAGGATGAACAAAATGAGGTATATCCTAGTAACCAGGTATGAGAAGAATAGAAAAAGTTCTGATACATACTACACCATGGATGAAGTTGACTTTGAACTCAAAATGACCAAATAGGAAAATGCGTAGATATGAAAAGGAAATTAGCAGTTCTAAGGGCTGAAGCAGTGGGTGGAAAGGCAGTGAAAGGTATGGAATCTCCTTTTGGGATGATGGTAAAGTTCTGAAATTAGGAAGAGGCGATGAGTGTACCCCTTCATGAATATACTCAACGCCACTGGACTGTACACTTTTAAAGGGTGAATATAGATTATGTGAATTATTTTTTCAAATTGTTAAATAAAAGTAGTCTCATAGATCTAAAGTGGATCTTGAAGAACATTAAATCCAACATCCACCCCAGCCTGCCCCCGTGTTAAAGACAGAGGAGGGAAGGGTCAGGACAGCCCTCATGGCAAGGGACTAGGTGGAGCCCAAGGAACACGTTCACAGCCCCACAGCCCCTCATGCAACTGAGGCCTAAGGGTATCTCAGGGACTCAAATGACTGCCCTCCACCCTGCCTGTTTCTTCTGTTCCTTCCTTGCTCTCCCTGCTTTCCTCACAGGGAAGGAAATATGGCAGCTGGAAGCTCTGGGGCTCACACGTTTAGAGCATGCATTCCAAGGGGGCACTTTCTCCTAGAATTCATTTGTAAACTGAGGGAAACTGCTCAGTTAACCCATATACTGTATCTAGGAAGACGCATTCTCAAAAAAGGCCAGGCCTACTGGGCTCTGTGGCTGGCAGACCCAGCAGAACCTCAGAAAGTGGGGGAGGGAGGGGGAATGGAGGGAGGGAGCATATGGGGAGAAGGTTTGCAGGCAACAACTCAGCTTCCGCCTCTTCTGGAACTCAGGCCACTGAGTAGCAGGATGACCTATGTGTGGGCCAGAAAGCAGTCACCTTTTGGGGATGCAGAATGACCGGAGGTTCAATACTAGCTTTTCGCTTTCTGTGAGCAGGTGGGCAATTGAGTGCCCAAAGCCTCTGTTTTCTGTGCCACAAAGTGAGAACAGCAACTCTAGCCCATTGAGCTGAAAATATTTGAGAACAGGAACATGGAGTGACAGTCTAGAGCCTGACACACAGTAGGTCTGGGCTAAGGGCAGCGATTACATTTGCTGGTGGTGCTTTGGGAGGGGTGATGACCAGGGCGGCAGGAGCCAGGGATTCTGAGAAAATGCTTCCGACTACAGAGACTTCCCAAGGCCTGGATCCTGGCCCAGGACTAAGAGGATAGCAGGGAGAGGGTCCACTGCTCCCTTGGTAAGGATTGTCAATGTGTCACATCTGTAGGGCATGGCTCAGGGTGAGTCCAGCTTGCTGGTGACCTTGACCCGATGGCTTGTGCTTTCTGAGCCCAATGTCCCTTGAACCAGATAGAGCTGCTCAGAATGTCTGCTCAGGGCTACTGTGAACTCAACAGTCACCTCCCTGGTTGGCCTGCACCCCCGTTCTAGAAAGAAATGAGGCAGCCCTTGCTGCAGAGCTGAGCAGCAGCTCTTAGTAAGGTCCTGTACTGGGGACCCACAGAAGACTCTGACGGGCCTGAGGAAGGGGGCCTACTGTGTGACTCCCTGTGTGACATTGCACACATCACCACCCAGTGCCGGAGCTCCTTGTGGTCCCATCTGTAAAGGAAAGGGTTAATGGAGAAGAGGACAGCCCCTGGCCAGGCCCACAGCCCCATCTGGTCCCAAAGAGATAGGTGGGTAGCCCACCACCCCCACACACACTCAGCCTCAGAGTCCAGTGACATCATCCTCAACCCATTCGTTTCCCCGGCAACTGGGGTGCTGGCCGAGGCTCCCCAGGGGCCCACACCGTCTGGATTTCCTTACACATAACTGTACCTCATCCACATTTTCACAATTAAATTGTCAGTTTGGGTTAAGTGTTGTCTGCTGACGGCTGTCAACCTCTCCCTGGCTCCCCTCATGCTTCAGCCAGAACAGGTAAGTGAGAAGTCTTTCCATGCGGCCTCTCAGTGGGGTGGAAAGATGTAAGGGTGTGAGCAGGAGGCAAGAGGTCGGGGCTCCAGCTCCGCTGTGCCATACCTTAGCTATGTGGTCTTGGGCAAGTCACTTCCCTTCTCTAGGCCTACGTTTCCCCATATTAAAAACAGAGTTAGTTCTCTCTGCCCAGCCTCCCACTCTCCCAAGGCAGCTGCAAGTCTCAAAGGAGCACGTAACCATGGTGGGGCTTAGAAAACTGAAAGCTCAGGTGCCTCCCTGGTGGCATGAACAGTTAAGCACAGCACTGTGAAGCTATCTGCAGCCTCAACAGCATGGGTTTGATCCCCGCCCGGCCAGGGAGCTACCCACATGGCGCAGCAGATCTCTCCTGACTCACCAGCTGCTCCCCTCAGCAATGTATTTAGTCAGTCTGCCTGTTCTGCTCCCCGTTCTGTCTCTGGTGAATCCTCTCACCCCCACCCCCGCACCTCTGGCCTGTACCCCAGTTCTTATATGCATAAATAAATAAATCTTTAATAAATAAAAATAGAAAACTGAAAACTCAGCGGATAGGCCAGGATGGTCCATAGTGGGCAAGCAGGCCGTGAAAGGCACTTCACTGCATCCCTGTCTGAAAAATGGGTAAGGTTACTTCCCCCACATGGTACTCTGCATCCCGCCTGCTGCAGATCTGGCCCAGGTCTTTCTGGTCTCCCTCACAGCCTCCTCCTAGACTGAAGAGGCGGCAGAGGTGCTCTTTCCAATAGAGTCTGGCCTGAAAGATGCAGAGCAGAGGTACTGGGCCAGAGGGTCAAAGACCCTGCTTCACATGATGGGCGTGCCCACGCTCCTGCCCCGCAATGGGCCCTTGACACTCACGCTCACACCTCAACTTTCCCCCGGACTCTCACTCCCAGGAACTCTGTCCTCCCCTCCCAGTCCACCCCCACATCTGCCCAGACTTGAATCCCATGCTCCCCTTCCCTGCTTCATCCCTCCTCCATGCACACTCTGTAGCCCAGGCTTCAGGGCCCTCCCTGGCATGGGCCTGTACCCTCTAGTCATTTCCCCTCTTGTCTCCCTCCTTGCCAGCAGCACCAAGCCCCCAATTGCCTTCCCCAAAACCAAACTTCTCCCTCTCGCCTTAAATTTTCCAAGTGCTGGGAATGTCCTCCCCCATCTCCGGCCAGCTGACAATTCCTCCCCCACCTGCACATTATTTATATAGACATGGATGCTAAGAACAAATGAGCTCTCCATCTGGAACTATTTATGTACCTGGCAGAGAAGGAACTAACCTTTATCAAGGACTGATTACGTACAGAGTATTTTCTGTATATCATCTCCTCTTTAAACCCACAGGAACCCCAGGCAGTAAATTTCACTACTCCTATTTTCCAGATGAGCAAACTGAGGCTCAGAGATAGGAAGTGTCTTTCCAAGGCCATGTCGAGGTGGGTTTGGAGTTGAAACTCCAAGCTGTGTGACCCCAGAGCCCATGCTTGCTTTAGGCCCTGGTAGAAACACTTCTCTTAAGTTTCTTGCTGTGGCCCTGATTCCATGTACATGAAATACTTGCTATTAATGGAGGTTGTGCTGCTTTGCAAGTGTCAGGGACTACTGTGATGTACTCAAGGCTATCACAGAAGAGGGAACCTCAGGGAGAGAGTTATAGCTCTTACCTCTGGATAGAGAAGGACCCTCTCCCAGGCAGAGCCACACTATAATGGAAGAGCCGACCTGGAGGGAGTGAGCACCCTTCCCTGGCGGTGTGCAAGCAGAACCTGGGGGAGAACATTCACTCATTAATTTGGCAACCTGGGAGCAACTACTGTTCTTTGGCCCTGGTGGAGCACGAGGGAAGCAGCGTGGGCGAGGCAGAGCCGGTGGAGACATTTCCATGGGTTCTGGAGGTCAAAACTTCAGGAAATGAGAGGTGGTAGCCTGGCTCTGAGATCCTGAGAGAACCTTACACAAGTGCTTATTTTTAGCTATTTCACTATTTGCCTGGCTGCTTCAGGTAGCTTTTGCTATGTAAAGAAGCATGACTGAAAACAATTGCTTGAGTCTCCCAATCCTGTGGCTGACGGAGGTTCTGACCTCATTGGGCTTTCTCAGATGCCATATTTGGTGTGCCCACCAGGCTTGGTTCTGTTGGGCAGCTGGGCCACTCTCCAGGTAGCCTCAGGGCCTCTCTCTGCACTGGTCTCATATCATTGATAGCCCAGCCTGGGCTCTGAGGTGTGCCTGGGCTGGGCTCTGAGAAGGTGACAGCAGAAGCTGCAAGTCCTCTGAGGCCTGCACTCCAGAGCATGTGCTGCTCCACCTCTGTCATGTCCATTGGTCCAAGTCACTGGCCAGCCCAGATGAAGGGGACTGGAAATAGACTCACCTCTGAATGGAGTCACATTTCAAAGGGGTGTGTGTGTCCTTGGATGAGAGGTGTTGGTGCCATTAAAGAGCTAGCTCACTGGCCTTCCCAGAAAGAGTTCCGAACCAGTGACAAATTGCTATTGGGTAAGGAGGATGGGCACCCCGGGACCCCCAACCTGCCCACTCTAAATGGGTTCTGCCATCTGTCTCATTGAGACAAAACACACTCTAGTCCAGAAGACCTTCAAGGAACTTTAATGCAATTATTGTGCAATAAAGAGAGAAAAGGGAAAGGATGTAGTTAAAATAGTTTCCAATTAAACACCCAAAAGTATCCATCTCCTCGTGCCCAGTCAGACAGGGTTGGCCCAAAGTGGGGCCACTGAGGCCCAAACACTTGCCACTAGTCTAAGGCACCTTCTGGTGGGGCCCATAGGAAGGGGCAGAAGAGGCCAGGCAAGTCTGGAGGGAAAGCAGCAAAATCAAAATCCAAGTCAAGATAAAAGCTGCCATGGTCAGCCTCCCCACGGGTCTCTCACCCACGGCTCTGCTCCTTTCTCGGGTCTCCTTCCCTGTCCCCCAAGTCCCTGCTATAAGTCCAAGACGTGAAGGAAGCGTAGTTTCCTCGCCTGTCTCTCTGCTCCACAGGCCTCCTCTGGGTCTTTTCCATCCTCTCTCTTTCCTTCTCGCACCCCTTTCTGACCTCTCCTTGCTCTTCAGCTCCACCCTTCCTTAGGGTAGGGCAGGGAACCTGGAACATGCCCTATACCCAGGGATTACCCTCTTACAGATGACAGCACAGCCTAGAGGTCAAGATTTCTCTTTTCTCCTGCACCGTATACATGCCAGGTGATGTGAGAAAAATTGCTGTCACCTCTCAGCCTCAGTTTCTCTGTGGGCGTAATGGGGCGCGCTGGGTGTCATGGGTCTCCTGCCCTGTGTGGTGCAGGTTAGACCTGGAAACCGGGACTGGCATTCATATCAGACAAGTGGAAGCTGAACTGTAAATGCAACTGCCAGCCCAGACACTAGCCCCCAGTGCCCCACTGCTTCCCATTCCTCCCATCCTGGAGACAGGCACAGCCCTCTGGCCATTCTCAGGGTCCTCTCCCTTTGGCAAGAACAGCTGTCAATCAAAGGGAGGGTATAAGACTCATGCAGGCCAATCAGTAGCTTCCCTGGGACTGCTATAGAGGCCCAGAGAGGTGGAAGTTCCCATCTGCCTGGAATTCCAGACTGGGGCTGTTAGTGGTTATATACTACAGTGAACAACACTTTCAAGGGGTCCCAGAATCCAGCCCCCAAATCTGGGGAATACAGTTTTTCTGGCAGGACACTAGGCACCCTGATTTCTCCTCCAACTGTGGGAACCATTTGGCTTCTCTTTTGTCTAAGCTAGTTGGGTTTGGGTTTCTCTCCTGGAGCTGAAACAGGCCTGGGAATCACAAACATTGTCTCCTGAGCAGCTACCACCATGATTAAACAATGGTGAGTTGAAAGCAGCCTTTCAGAAGCAATGCCCTCAGGTTTTATTATGCGCATCCAAGAAAGAAAGCTCCCCACTGACCCTGGCTCCACCCTACCCCCCAAGGGTGCTCTCTATTTATTCTTAAAATAATAACCTCTCCCCTGCCACAGGTAAATGAGGAGGATAACATACCCCAGACTCATGGGCCCACTAGCCCTGGGTTTGCAGCCAATCTCCACCACTCACTGGCTTGGAGATCTCCCATAAATTACCAGACAGGCCTGGGATTCTATGTGCTCACCTCACCTGGGCCCTCCCCCACAGGCCCAGAAATTGCCTGGCACACACTAGGTGCTTACTTCTTTCTTGCAAGTGGTTTAGGGGTTTTCCTAATTTGCAGATGATGAAGGATCATAGAAGTTGAAAGACTTACTCAGGGCCTTACCATGAGTGAGTGAAGGAGGAGAATCTGAGAGCCAGGCCCAGGGCTCTGACAGCATGCCTGTTGCTAATCCCCCTCTCTATTGCCTGGAAGGTATGGCACCATGGGCATGCCAACCCCTGGGAAGGGGGAGAGCTGGTCTGGTCTGCCCAAACCTCCTGCTTCCCAGGAAGACCTGTCTAAAAGACACCCTGGACTGGAAACCACACTCTTGAGTTTCACTGTGTCCACCATGCTCGTGGTTCATCCTAGGACTAGGTAAGAGTCAGAATCCCCAAGACCTGGGTTGTATAGCTGGAAAAGCCCTCAGAGGTTATCTAGTTACACACAGATGGGACGACAGGCTCAGAGAAGGCAAAATATATCTGTTATCACACCGCAAACTACAGACAGGACTGAGGCCTTTAACCAGCCAGGTTGCCCAGCCCCCACCCCACCCAGGAAGCCTCACCCCCACCCATGTCCACTCCTCCCCAAGGCTCTCACCTCAAGGGAGGGAAGCTGAGATGGGGAAAGGGGCCCATAGAAGTCAGCATGGTGAGCGGAACTGTGGCATCCCCCATAATTCCACCCCAAGGCCTTTCATTCTGCGTGGTGAGGGAGGGAGGGTGTGTGCAGGGGTGGGGGATGGCAAGGTGTGTGCCCTGACCAAAAGCAGAGGCTGAGAAGCCTGCTGACAGGAGCCCCAGCACATCTGGGAGATCAGATAATCAGAATTACCAGGAGAGGAAAATATATTAACATTAGCAGGAGCAGCAGCAGGAACACAAGCCAGCCCAGCCTGCCCAGCTCAGAGCTCCTCCCCTCTGAAGGGAGCTTCAGCCGAGGCTGAGCATAGCCTGCCACACCTTGGCCTGGGATGAGGCCCTGGTCAGGGGGAGGGAGAGGAAAAGGGAATGGGAAGCCAGTGGATTCTAAAGATGAAAAGAAAAGCCTCACAAGTATTTCAGAGGCTCTCAGAATGCCTGAGGTGATAAAGGGTCTCACCGGAAAGAATGGAGAGACTGGGGTGTAGGGAGAAGCAGACCTTTACCCCATGTCTCAGCAGACCCTCATTCCAAGGTTTTGCTTCCACTTCCTCAAGTGGCCCCTCCCCAGCAGGGCAGACATCTAGTCCTAGCTGATGCAGAGGTCTGGATTCCCCAGGCAGAGTGGGCGGGGGCGTGGGGGTAGCTGGATGGGGCCTGCCTGGAGGGGTCAGGGCTGGACTTCAGGGGTCCCAATTTCTTTCAACTCGAAAGACAATAGAAAGTCACTATCCTCCCTCCCAACTGTTGCATTTCATGTTCCCAGCTATAGGGCACGCTGATCCAAGAGAGCTGGGTTCAACTATCAGCTCAAGCCTTGCCAGCATCTCTCTTTTGAGCCCCAGCTTCCATATTGATGAAACGGGGATACTCATCCCCATCTTGAAGAATAGAGAGGATTTCATGGGATTATATTAATTCCATTTTATGAATGAGGATACTAAAGCTCATGGAGTTTAAGCAACTTGCTCAAGATCATTCAGCTAAAAATAAAATTGGGCAAATCCATCTTAGAACCCAAGTCTACTTCAAATAGCAGGAGCCAGATTTCTGACTGAAGGATTGCTTATGCAAAACACTTGCAAATTTAGCTTTTCAAATGACCTGAGAGTCAGACCCAGAGGAGTGCACCCCAGTTCGACAGAGGTCGCCTGGAATGGCTCTGGCTGTGGAGGCCAGAGCAATTTGGGGTTGAGGACACTCTTGATCCTCAGAGGCCTTTGTCCCCTGACTCTTCGGTAGAACAACCTTGTTTCTATCCCTCCAACTCCCACTTCCCCGTTGCTAGACACCTCACCCAAAACCCCACATCCTCCCCAGGGCTTTTATGATGGGATAGACTCCAATGCTCTGGTGAGGGTGTCCTGGCAAATGTTCAATGGAAATTTCTGTGATGGTGTGTGGCAGTGGCTGTATGTTTGGTGTTGCACACTTGGAAGTTGTGTGTGCATTCTCACTGGGCATGGAAGCACACAAGTGTTTGTGCACAACCTTGTTGGGGGCAGTAGTATGTTTGGCCTCATCTTGAAGATATGCAGGGTTATTCCATTCATATGTGCTATTGTGTGTGTGTGTGTGGGGGGTATATTGTGTGTGCAAGTATCTCCTGGGTATGTTTGGGACAATATGTCCCAGCTCTGTGTACAAGGGGGACTTGCTTTCCACACATGTAGGGGACTTTTGTGTTTAATAGCCTGCTATGGGCTTGTGGACACAGTTGACAGTGGAGGAACCTGTAGCCAGGTTGGGTAACCTATGGGTGTCACCTCATGCACAGCAAGGAATCGGGAAAAGTACCAGGCATTTGGTGAACAGACAAGCACTTTTCCATTAAGTGTATGTCTCCCTTTCTTTCTACCAATAAAGTTTGGGATTGAGCTCCCTTGGGTGGGGTGGGGTATGATAGGGTGGGATGGGAAGGAGACAGAGCCAAGGAAATCACAGCCCCTGACCCAGGAGTTAGAAAAATGGTGGAGGTTTGTCCTACACCAGGAAGACCAAGGTAGGTGAGGGACACCCAGCCAGTCCCAGGGAAGTTGCCCCCAAACACAGCCCTAAACCCAGGCCAGATCTACACCCCCAGGAGGCACCTCTCTGGTCCCCTTAACTGTGAAAGCCCTGGGGGCCAGGCACAAGGTACCTAAAGACTCCCAGTGGTCAGCCCAGAAGGTAGGACACCTGCCTCCTGGGTGCCTAAGATTCACAGGCTTTCGTAGGGCAGAGCCCTCCTGCCTCCTCTCTGAGAGCTCAGGATGGTTGATCCTTTTTCCTGAACTGGAAGCAGATCGGTAGAAGAACAACTGGGTCACCAACTCAACTCCTGGGATCCAGAATGCCTATCGCAACCAGGCAGCCAGACGAATGCCTAATGATGCCAGGCCCGAAACCGGCCTTCTCTCTGGGCCTTGGCTTCCTTCTTTGTAAAAACCTGCGGGGGTTGAGATTTCTTGCCCGGTTTGCTGCGAGGTTTAGAAACCCGCCTTGCCAAGCTGCACGCGCCTGAGACACACAGTAGGTTTGCTGCGGGCAGATTTAGTAAAACGTCAGCTATAGCCAGCAAGTCCCCTTTGTAACTCCACAGCCGCGAAGTCCTCGCGTGCGGCTGGCGCCACGGATCGCTGGTATCCGCGGGGACCCCGCCCCGCCCCCCGCGCGCGGCCGGAGCCACCCGGTGGGGTTTCGGCGCGCTGACGTGGGCGGATCAAAGCGGCTGCCCGAGCCTTATAAAGCAGCTCGGGCTGCGGGCGCAGGAGAGCGCGCCGGGCGAGGTGGAGAGCTCCGGCGGGAGGAGAGCGCCGGCGAGCGGGCAGCCAGGCCCGGGGAGCAGCCCGATCCGCGCCAGAACCCCCTCGGGGCCCGAGCCGGCCGCAGCTCGCCAGGACCCCGCGCGTCCTCTCCCCCCGCTCGGCGACAGAGACGCCCCCGCCGCCTGCCCAGCTCCGAGGGCGCTCGGGTCCATCGCGGGCGGCGCTCGCAGCCCCCCGGCCGGCTCCGGAGCAAGGCGCGCAGGGCGCGCGGGGTGAGCGCCCCAGAAGGCGAGCAGCGGCCGCCGGCAGCGCGCGAGGGCTCAGCCGGGACCTGCTCGGGCGAGGGGCCCCCGAGCCAGAAGGGGACGGCGCGTCCCGGCGAGCACCCACTCCCGGGTAAGCAAAGCCCCCCGCGCCTCTCCTCTGCTGCGCCCCGAGGAGTTTCCCGCACGGAGCGCAGCTGCGGGGGAACTGGGGCGCCGGCGTTACGCGAGGCGGCTGTGCAGCTCCTACCCAGCGCCGGGAGCTTTCGGGTCCCGCGCCCGCGGCTCGCCCCCTCCCTCCACCCGGGCAGCAGTGAGGTCACGCCAGAGCCTGGCCGGGGTGGGAGGCTTGGATCCCGCGGCAGGGCAGAGGGTGTGAGTGGCGGGGTGGGAAGGGGTGGCAGAAGGCAGAAAAATACGGCAAATCCTACCAAATTGGGGGGTGGGAGCCAACGCAGCGCTTTGAGAAAAGCTCTTGGGAGAGGAGGCAGGGGAGCCCAGAGTTTGTTTACAGACCTGAGGTCCAGGCTGGGGGTGGGGGAGTGGGCAGGAGGAGAGCCCAGGTCCTGGCCCCCGGACATTTCTGGAAGCGCCGGGAACACCTGGCAGAGCCCCCCACGGGCCCACACCGCCCGCCTCTGGGTGCCGGGATGCCACCGCGACCCTCACCCTCTGTGGGCGCTCGGAGTCGGGCTTCAAAGGGGTGGTGGGAGGTATCCCTAATCCCCTCACCCACCCTCCCCCTTCCAAAATAACCCGGCTCAGGGTGACCCGGCGCAACGTCGTAGCCGAACAGACTGTCTCGCAAGGCTCCGGGCTGGGGTGAAAGTTGGGTTGCGCGCCCGCCGCGTTCGGGGCGCAGGTAACCTTGAGCGGGCGCCCGCGTCCCCGGCTGGCTGGGGGTTCTGAGCTGCGCAGTCGAGGCTGCGGGCCGGGGTGGGGCTCACTTAGCCCGCGTCGTGGGCACAGACGCCCGCGCGGGGCCCGCTCGTGTCCGGCGTGCGCCCGTCTGGGTGGCGTGATCCCACAGCCTCGGCTCCGAGGGCCCCGCCCTGCCTTTTAGGCTGCCAGGACTTCCAGAGCCGAAGCCTTCAACCACCTGTTGGAGAGGGCTTGGGTAGCCGTTGCCGCGGGTGCCAGCGTGGGCGCAGCCCCGGCGCTGCGCTCTTTCTCCCCCGCCAGCAGCGCAGCTTTCCCCACCGGGGAGGGAGGTTCCCTCTCCAAGACACTCTGCCTTGGTCGGGTTCGCTGCGCTTTGGTCGGGTCCCCAAAGGCGCCACTGCGCCCGCCCTGCAGCAAGGGGTCGTCCCGGCGAGGGCTGGCCACGGCCAGGGGGTGTCGTCGCGAGCGACCAGAACCGAGAAGACGCTACCTCCACGCCTCCTCCCATCTCCAGACGGGGGTCCTGGGGCCCTGGAGAGGAGGGGGCTTGCCCAAATTTCCACCGCGAGAGGCGGTTGCCAATTCCACCTCGAACCCCGGCTTAGCGCCCCCTGGCGGCCCGAGGGCTCGGGGGGTGCCGAGTGTGCCCCAAGATGCGCGGAGCGCAGGCCGAGGGTGACCCCGCGCCCCGCGAGGCCGTCCTGGACGCTCTTACGCCCGGCAGGAATAATCCGCCAGGACCCAGAGGCCCGGGCCAGGTGCCGCATCCCATCTCCGAACCCCACGCCCACCCCTCACCCCCAGCGACTTGCCGGCGGAGGGAAAAGCTTGGAGCCCCGGGGCCCCTCAGAAAGAGCCGGGAACAGCTGGGGGCTGCTCTCGGTGCACGGCGAGACCCGGCGCCCCTCCTCCTTCTGCACGAGCTGGGCTGGCCAGCGACCTCCCGCCGAGTCCGCGCCTTCCTCCCTCCGCGTGAAGCCCTCTCCCTGCCTCGGAATGAGGGGCGCCTCACCGGGGAGCCCCCACTTTGGGAGAGAGTGGGAACAAAGACAGACAGTGACTAGAGTTTTGATTCTCTTTCTTTGCCCCATATTCGGGCGAGGCTTCTCTCCTTCTCAGGAGTGTGGTCAACTCGCAGGGCCAGGAAGACAAAGAGTTGGATGAAGACTGGGTGGAAGGAGGGGGCTCGGTGAGCCTGAGAACCCCGCTGAGACCCCCAGCCTGGACTTGGCACGGTTGCTGGAGCGGGCGCCGGGTTAGGTGCCCAACGAGGGGCTCTGCGGAGGGAAGGTGCGGGGGAGAGACTATAATTCAGGATTTCTCCCTGCCTTCCTCTGGGTCATGCCGAGGGCTCCAGAAAGCAGTGGGGTTTCAAATGCGCGCGTGTGTTTAGGGAACACAACACACAGGTGTGGGTGATGGTGGAAAGTCAGGCCGAGCGGAGCTCACACACCCGCAGGACTCGTGGGAGGCTGCAGAGACCTCGAGAGATGCTTGGCCAAGTCCAGCTCCTTGTTTCTCTGAAAGGGGGAAACTAAGACTGAGCGAGCCGGTGGAGGACTCGCCTGAGCTCACACTGGCAGAGGAGAAGGTCCCTTCCCCGCTCAATTACCCGCCTGCAAAGGCAGGAGGGCCCCTTCTTTTTCGGACTCCCCAACCCCTCTGGCAAGGAATCCCTTTGTGCTCCTCCCTGGGGGCGAGAGGCTGCGCTTTCGAAGTCTTCGGGCGAACACCAGGTGTTAGTAAATTTGGGAGAAGCTGGGGAGGGAGTTAATGAGGTGAGAATGTAGGGTGGGGGCGGTGGAAGAAGAAGAAAAAGAAAAAAGCCAGAAAAAGCCCCTCCGGGGCTGGCTAGGCCCTTGTGGTAGCCGCAGCTTCGCGGCCCAGGGCGCCTCCTGGCGGCCGAAGGCGGCATCGTGCCAGCCCCGCGCGCCCCTGGGCCCAGCCCACGCCGGGCGAGGCCGCCTTCGCGCGGCGCTGGGCAGCACCCGACCCCGCGGTCCTGAGCAGCCCCTGCTGCACGAAGACGGTGGCCATTGCAGCTCTCACCCTCCCCTTCACAGACTGAGGAGCTGATGCGCAGGCTGAGCCCCCATGTCCGTGTCCTCTCGTGCTTCATGATCCACGATCTCGCAGCGCGCGGGTAGAAGAGGGAGCGGCCCCTGGGCGCGTGGCCGCCGTGCGCTGGTCGCGAGCCCACCTCACACCTGCGGGCTTCAGTTTCCTCACCTGTGTGATGGGCCAGGGCTAGTAACCTGTCCCAGAGTTGCTGTAAGGAGCAAAGGTGACCTTGGCAGGTAAACAGTCTTAATAAAAGGGAAATGCATTGTGTCCGAACCACAAAATGTGTGTTCTCAGCTGACCGGGGGGCTCCACTGAGGCCCCGCGAAGAGGGAGAATTGCTTATTATTGTAGGGGAAATAATCCAGGTGCGGGCCGGAATCTGTTCCAGCCCCCAAGCTGGACCCCTTGGTCCTCTCCTTTCTGCGCTGTCCAGGTCCACGTCTCTTCGGGCTTCTCCTTCGGCCTCTGAGCGTCTGGCCGTCCCGCTCAGTCTCTCCCTGCCTCTCTCTGCCTCTCTGCCTCTCTGTCTCTCTGTTCTGGTTTCTTAGGGGCCTTTGGTCCCGACGCCCGGTCCTTCCCTCCGCAACCGGGCCCCAGCCGGTGCGCGCCAGGCAGCGGCCCGACGGCTTGGTGGACACGGCCCGCCGCGCGGGGGCATCTCCCGAGCCAGCCCCGCGGGATCGCGGCCGCGGCCGGGCCAGTGCGGGGCTGGAGGCGACGCCCGGCGCGCGTGCGGCCTCGCGGGTCCCCGACCCCTCCTTTGTAATTTGAATAAAACGCCCCCCCTCCGGCCCCCGCCCCGCGCGGCCCTAACCCGCCGCCTCCTCTCTCCGGCTGCAGGCGGCGCGCGGCGGGACTGTGCGCGGCTCCTCGACGCTGCGACCCCGGGCGCCCGCCGCGCCACCACGATGAGGGCTCGGCCGCGGGTCTGCGAGGCGCTGCTCTTCGCCCTGGCTCTCCACACCGGGGTGTGCTATGGCATCAAGTGGCTGTAAGTAGGGACCCCACGTCCACGCGCGCGGTCCCGGGGAGGGGCGGCCGGGAGGCGGCAGGGAGAGTGAAGGGGCACCCTGCGCGCACGCAAGACCCGGGGGCAGAGGTTGGCTTGGGGGTCGGAGGCCCCAGCCATTCTTCTCTTCGGCCTGCTTTTCCTCGGTGAAATACTGTCCCTGGCTCCCCGAGGGCTGGCGGCAGGAGCGAGACTGGGGAGACTGGACGTGGAGGGCCCCTGGATGCCCCAGCCCTGTGCCCTGAGGAGCGCGCAGGTCCTCGCAGGGGCGGCTGGAAAAAGACAGCGCGGAGCGAGGGGCGCAGGCAGGGAGGTCTGGGCCTTGCACACGGGCTCCTAATGTTTCCTTGCCAGTCTCCTTGCTTTAGCTGGAGATCCTCCAAAGCAATCCTGACCCGCACACCTGGGAGACTTTGGGCAGTGGCACCCCACCTCTCAGAACCTCAGTGTCCTCTTCTGCCAAAGGAGGCAAGAATATTTACCACCGCAGATCAGAGGAGAGGCGGCGCATGAAAGACGCCCCTACACTGTCAGATGTTGTGCACATGTGAGGGGTATTGCTTCAATGGCCATTATTAAAGGAGGGGTGGGTGGGAGAGGAAGCGCCCCTCCATTCAGCAGGAGGGAGTGCCGGTTCTGCGCAGGACTGCGGGCCAGTGCCGGCAGATGGAGAGAGGATAAAACCCAGCCCTTTCCTGGAGGAGCTGCCCTCCCGGGCTGGAAGAGATAAGCCCAGGCTGTAAATAACTCCAAGTGCCCAAAGAGAGACCAGGGCCTGTGTTGTGGGGGCCTAGAGGAGGAGAGGCCACCTGCTTGTGGGGGGGTCCATATTTGGGGACCTGGGGAGATTTTTCAGGCGGTGCCCTAGACCGGGCCTGAAGAATCTCTGGAAATTTGTTGGGTGGGGGCAGTGGGAAGGAGGGCACTTTGGGTGGAGAAGTCCAGGACTGGAGGAGGTCTGGAGTTCGGGCCGGGGTGGGGAGCCATGCAGATAAGACAGGCAGGGGACAGATTATGGGGGCTGGGGAGAGATTGTGAGGAAGGTTCGTGGATTAGCTGCAAGACAGGGCGATAGTGGCTGGGCCACCAGCAAACAGTCTCGAGGTCACTGGCTCTGCCCTTTCTATGACTGAGTTATCGATTAATTAACTGGTGATTCAGGAGGGGAACCCCTTCTTGTGTTTCCTGTTAGCATGGAGAAGTCTGGGTTGAGTGGCCTCCCACCCTGGGGCTCCGGCTCTACTTAACTCCTCCTGATTAGTTTTATTGAACAATCAAGCTCCTTCCTTCTGCTGACCCTGCACCGTCCCAGCTGATGGGAGAGTCCAAGCTGTCTTTGCCCGTTGCTAGCATTTAACAGATAAGGAAGGAGAGGAAAAGGTTCTGCTGAAGAGCGTAAGGCGTGGCAGAGGCTAAGATGGGGCTTGGGTAGCATTTGCTGCTCATCAAGCACTGTGGACACGGCTGTCACCCCCTCTGAGAGGTGTGACTTGCTCGAGCCCCCAGCCTGGCATGTGACTAGTAGGAGCAAATGGCCAATTAAACCCAACCCTGCTGCATAGCTGCCACAGGCATGGCTTCAGCTTAGTGATACTTTACAGGCGCCTCTTGGGAGAGATGGACACATGAAAACTATGAAGCAGACTTTGGGCTCTGTCCTAGGAGAGAAAGAGTGGGACCCCAGGGGAGAAGTAGTTCGTTGCACCTCAAGGAGTGATTTGGGGCTGAGTTTGGAAGCGCAGGTAGGATTCTGATGATCAAGGATGGACTGGAAAGGCGGTACAGCAGGAGGCAGGACCGTGCCTGGGGGGAAGCAGAAGCCAGGAATCCTATTCCTAGAGCTTTGGTCATTTACTTTTGAGGTCGATAATAAGACCATTTTACAAAGGAGGAAACTAAGGTACAGAGAGTTTCAGTAACTGGCTCAAGGTCACACAGCTAGTTTATGGTGGCTATGGGATTAGAACCCAGGTGGAGGCTGAATCTTTTGATAAATGGTTAAACACTTGCTAGATCTTAAGCTAGAGAGGGACACAGGAGAAGGAATGGAGTTTAAGACTAACAACGATGCCTGTGTGCGTGTTTGTATAGATTTGTATATGTTCATATGTACTATTTCATTTACTCTCCCATCCGCCTTGGGAAGTGGGTCCTGCTATCACCCCCTTTCAGGAGAAAAGACTATGGAGACAAAGGTGTCTCTAGCAGTGTCACAGCCAGTAGGCAGCAGAGTTGGGACTGGGAGTTAAGTTATCTGCTCTGTGTCCTGTTGGTCACCAGGATCACCAGGTGGTTGGGAACAGAGAAATGGACGGTGGGGGTGGGACCTAGAGCCTCGTCTAGGAGACTCAATGTCCTACAGTTGTCCCCGGGGCTCTGCTCCCGGGGCTCTGGAAAGTAAACTGAAGATGAAAGGGGCGTTTGCACAGGAACTAAAAGCAGATGTGGCCGCATGACCTGGAACGCCCACCTGTTGGGGACCCGGGACAGCCTGCGCTTCCTGGTGGGAGGATGTAACAGAGAGGGGTCGGAACCTGGCTGCCCCTGGAAGCACCTGACGAGAAATAACCCAGGGACCCCTCCCCTACCTCATCCCTACCCAGACCAGTTGCTGGGAGACTCTCACACCAGCCAGTGTCAGGGGACCCGGGTGGACCACCAGCCCCTTCTCTGGCCACCCTAGGCTAAGGGAGGGTAGAAAAGGCCCCAACTTCCTATGAACCCATAGGCCTGCCTAGCAAGGAGAAAGGCTCAGGGTAGCCAAGAGGGCCCATGAAAGCCACCCATTCTCTGGGACCAGCCTTTGGAAGAAGAACCCTAAGACCTCCCAGAAAGTGTATAACTGCTCAGAGTGCATGAAGGAGCAACAGACCAAGGCAGGAGCCGGGCCCCAGCCTGAGCTATCCCAGTTCACTCACCAGAAGCCTAAAATGGAACTGAAAGAGGCCTGGTGTGCAATCTGAACGTCGGCGCTAGCTCACCTCCACCTCACATTGGCTGTGGATGTGTCTGGGTAACTCCTGCCTTTCTCGGTCGCCCCGATAACAGAATGGAATGGGGAAACTGAGGCCTGGAGAGGGGCAGTGGCTTGCCCGAAGTCACATGTGGGGTGAATGGCCGAGTGAGTTGGAACCCAGGGTGCAATCTCTCAGCCAGTCCCAGGAGAAGCCGGACTCCCAAAGCAGAGACCCTCAGCCACCCCGGAGCACCCTTGGCACAGGCCTTGCCTGTGAACTCTCAGTTCCCTCCTGTCCTCTCTTCCACCCTCTCCCCCAGACCCCCATCCCTAGATAACCAAAATGTTTTCAATTAGGGGTCTGCTACAGTGAGGCAAGCTGGAGGAAAAGTCCAGACGGGTAACTCCCCCGCCTCCCGCTCTACTCCTTGATTACCTCCCCAAGGGGGACTTAGTTAGAAATGGTCATTACCACTAATTACCAGATGACCGCATCGCCCTCCTCAGGAGTGGAATCTGCTGTCTCCCGCCTCCTGGTCTCCCGGCCCGCATGCTCCTGTGGGCCAGCCATTCCCAGCACTCTAGCAGGCGGCCCCCCACACCCTGCAGGCCTCTCTGTCCCCCACCACATTCTTCAGCAGCTCCTTGGGCCTCCACCCGCCCCTCGCCCACAGGAGCCTCCCTCCTGAACTTTAGCTGGGAGTGCCCTTGTAGCACCTTCTCAGAGGCTGATGTTTGATGACTTTGGAGTGGCCCGGAGTCCCCAGCCGGTAGGACCCCAGGCACCAGGACCCCAGGGCACCCTCCTCAGGAGCGATGCAGCTGGCTGGCACTCAGGAGTTGTCTGAACAGAGGCCCTCCTTATTCTACTTGACTTTAGCAGGATTAAGCACCCACTGTGTGCTGGGGTTTTCTTGTGTGTCTCATGATTCTTTCCACTGTGAAGCAAGACTGGCCCAGAGGGGAAGGAGGAAGTTGAACAGAGAGGCTCAGGATGGGCTGAGTGTTGACTCCACCAGAGAGGAGACCCTGGAGGGAGGGAGAGGCCAGGTCTGCAGGAGGATGGCTACAGGAGGAGGTGGAACCCAGGTACTGATCGGATGGGGTGCCTCAGCGTCCCCTCTGTAGACAGTGGGGGGATAGTAACCCCCCAGGACAACGCTTCCAGTATATTGTGGTGATGGAATGAGGCATGAAATGAACAGCTCTGTAAACTGGAGGTGTTGTGCCCGCGTGCGGGCCTTATGTGTGGACAGTGTTTGCTGAGTGGGGGTGGAGAGGTTGTTAATAACCAAGAGGATGACATCACCCACCTCTGTGTGGCCACACTCACTCAGCCTGACTGCAGAAAATTAGACAACAGGTTCTCTGAGAAGGTGCCCCAGTGTAGGTGGCCCTGGTGGCTCAGAGGCTCGGAAACCAGATAGTTTCGTTTAGGCCAAGAAGGCAGGCCTGAGTCTGCTCTGTCTCTGCGTCCAGATACACCAAACATTTCCTGGTTCAAGATTTGGGAAGTGAAGATGGGACGAGGTGGCAGTGAGGTAGATTCCCCAGGACATCCACAGTTGATCTCAGGCAGGCTAGATTGTGTCACCTGAGCCACAGATCCTAGGCCAACCCCTCTTGCCCTGGGAAGATTTCTATATTTTGGAGTTGCAGGAGGGCATGGCAGGGAGTGCAGGCAGGAGGAAGCAAACTACCTTACTAGCCCTCAGTGGAGCAGGCATTCAGCCCTTACAAAACCTCTGGGGGTGTGTGTGTATGTGTGTAGGGGGATTGTCTCTGGACTCCCTCTGCCCTAAATTCACCTGGCAACAAGTTAGCGGATCCCTTTAATGAATGTTCCAAATGCTTCAATACATTTTTTTATCTAAGTCTTACCATCACTTCTTGAAGTAGAAATAATCATTTTCTTATACTGCAGATGAGAACCATGAGGCCAGACAGGCTGGATAGCTTGCCCATGTCACATAGCTAGTGCCCGGAGCCTGTGCTCTTCCTGGGCCAGCCCATGAGCTGGAACTTCTGGGCCATTACCTTAAAGATCTATGTCATGATGTCATGTTCATTATCAATAGTCTGAGAAGAATTGGTGCTTAGTGCATATTTCTTCCATAAGTAGGCCAAGTTCCTTTATTCATTTGGGTGCAGGAGCAGAAGGAAGGGCATTCCTGGCATCAGGGAAAGCTGGGGCAAAGGCATGGTGATAGGGCCCTCTGGGAGAAGCCAGGGGTCTGGTATACCCGGATCTATAGCACCTAGAGGATGAGAGACTGGAGAAGGTTGGGGGACAGGTTTCAAGGGGCTTTGGATGTCAGGTCATAGCCTTTGGCCTTGAAGAGATGGTCACCAGCAGCCCCTGGGGCAGTTACCATAATCGTCCACCTCTGAGCCCTTAGCATGTCAGGCCTGGACAGAGCATGTAATGCTCTTTGTCTGAGTTAATCCCTCAGATAATGCTGGGAGTTTGTGGGACAGGAGAGGTTAAGGGGCTTGCTCAGGGTCACAGCGAAGTGATAGGGCCAGGAGTCTACCCAGGTCTGTACTGTTCCCTGCTCACCAGGCTGCCTCTTTAGGGACCTCGGGCCAGGGGTTCTCAGAGCTGGGCCTCACCACGTCTCAGCCCTGCCTGGGTGACAGTTGCCATGGTCACACAGTACCGCACCCTTCTAGCCTCTGATTCGAGGAGGTGCTGCTTGATACCACCTGCTCCTCAGAGAAGGCCTGAGAGAAAGGCAGCTCCAGGCTGAAGGGCCTCAAGGACCTGGAAAGAAATTAGTTCCAATAATGTCTCCAGAGGTCATAGAGACCCTCTAGGCCAGCATGTCCCAAAGCATGGATGAGGTCTGCCCTCCTCCTTGTGCTTCGCAAACTTGAGTTAAACAAAACCAAGCCTTTTCTTTGCTACGAAACTCAGGGTCTTTATTTTATTTTATTTTATTTTTAAAGATTTATTTTTCATTTTTACAAGGCCAGATACACGGGAGGGTGAGAGGATTCACCAGAGACAGAGTGGGGAACAGAACAGGCAGACTGATGAATACACTGCTGAGGGGAACAGCGGGCGAGTCAGGAGAGGTCTGCCGCGCCATGTGGGTAGCTCCCTGGCTGGCTGGGGATTGATGTAACCGTATATCATGACTCTCCAAGGCAGAGGGGGGTGGGTTTGGGGGGTAGTATCTCATGTTCCTCTAAAGTACTTGACCATGGATCCCTTTTTTCAGTGTGTTTTACTGAAACTCATTCTGGGAATTACAGTTGGCAGGTACAGACATTGAGGCCAGAAGAGATTTTTTTTTTTTTAAATGAAATACCATTGTTTTACATCCTTGTTAATGTCTTGACAGTATACAGTTTCTCTCCTTGGGCGTAGTCACTGTAGCTCCCCCACCACCAAAGCACCCATAGTCCTCCACATTAGTACATTCTGCACTCTCTCCGCTGCAGCACCCCCCACCGCCCCGACTCCACTAACCCCCGCCGCTCCCCTGATACCTCAGCAATATGGTCAGTTTTCCAGGTTTGGTTTTAATGTTTGTCTTTGTCTGATCTTTTGTTTAGTTTCTCTCTATTCCACATAGAAGTGACAGCAAACAGTATTGCTCTTTGTCCTGACTTATTTTCCTTAGCACAATCCTTTCTAGTTCCATTCATGTTGCTGCAAATGACATGAGCATATCTGTTTTGATTGTTTAGTATCCTATTGTGTATATACACCACAACTTTTTTTTTTTTTTAAGATTTATTTATTTATACAAGCACTGGGTACAGTCAGAAGTGCGGGAGGGTGAGAGAATTCACCAGAGCCAGAGCGGGGAGCAGAGCAGGCAGAAGGACCCAAGTACACTGCTGAGGGGAGCAGCGGGCGGCAGGAGAGGTCTGCGCGCCATGTGGGACCCTCGCCCAACGACCAGGGATTGAACCGGCGCTGCAGAGGCTGCGGGCAGCTTTGCAGCCCAGCGCTCAACCGCTGCGCCACCAGGGGAGGCCCACACCACAACTTTTTGATCCAGTCATCTGTTTTGGGGCACTTGGGTTGCTTCCATATCTTGGCTATTGTAAATAGTGCTGCAGTAAACAGAGGTGTGCGGATTTCCTTTTGAATTTTGATCAGTGTTTTTTGGTAGATCCCTAGGAGTGGAATTGCTGGGTCTTATGGCAGATCCATTTTTAGTCTGTTGAGGAACCTGCACACAGCTTTCCATAGGGGCTGGACCAGTCTGCATTCCCAGCAACAGTGTAAGAGGGTTTCCTTTTTCTCCACACCCTCGACAGCACTTGCTGTTTCTGGCATTCCTGATATGGGCCACTGTCACTGGAGTTCGGTGATATTTGCATTTCCCTGATGATAAGTGATGATGAGCATTTTCCCATGTGCCTGTTGGCTATCTGTGTGCCTCCTTTGGAGAAGTGCCTGTTTAGCTCTTCTGCCCATTTTTTGATTGGGTTATTTATTTTCTTTTTGTTGAGTTGTATGAGCTCTTTGCAGATCTTTGATAAGAGTCCAGAGACAGGAATTTTCCTAAGGTCACACAGCAGGTTAGTGTTTAAGTCCAACTTATCACAAAATTGAGTCACTCTTTAACCCTTTAAAAAATCCTTTGCATGGATGCGGGCTTAATAATTAAATGAAGCAATAACTGGTTCATCATCGCTTAAATGAAGCGATGATGGGAAATTCCTAACACATATGGTACATCTAATAAGTGTTTGATTAATAGTATGATTATGATGATGATGATAATCTAGCACTTAACATGGTGTCTGGCACTTACGGGTGCTTGGTGTTGAGTGAGTGGTGAATAATGGGAAATAATTCACAGCTGTGGATGTGAGTGCTTGTGAACTGGAAATCTGTTTTTTTGTTATTATTATTATAATAAAGCTTAGGTAGACAGAAGTCATGATCATGTGTTATAAATGAGGTCTAGGCCCTTGAGAGGGACAGTGACGTCCCCCAGGTCACATGGGGGACAGGAGGAGTGAATGTCCTGCTGGAGACTGTGCTTTGCCTTCCAGCAAAGGCTTGCAGAGCCCATTGAGTTAAGGAGAGGCAGAAACCAGTAGAAGCAACGCAACTTTTCATGACCTTGTTTTCCCTTCCATTGGTTATTGGTTTTTGCCTACTTACAGGGCATTGTCCAAGACACCGGCGGCCCTGGCACTGAACCAGACACAGCACTGCAAGCAGCTGGAGGGCCTGGTGTCCGCGCAGGTGCAGCTGTGCCGCAGCAACCTGGAGCTCATGCACACCGTGGTGCACGCCGCCCGTGAGGTCATGAAGGCCTGCCGCAGGGCCTTTGCTGACATGCGCTGGAACTGCTCCTCCATCGAGCTCGCCCCCAACTACCTGCTTGACCTGGAGAGAGGTAGGGAGCCAGGCAGGGCCACCCGAGAATGTGGGGTATAGGTGGATTGGGGAAGGATGGGATCAGATCTAAATATATATGTGTTTAGATATGTGGGTAAATTCATGGGTGGATGGATGGGTGGGTGGGTGGATGATGAATGAATACAGAAGGATACAGGCATAACTGGGGTTGGTATTAGGCATACTCTGGTGAGTGAAGAAATACAAAGTGAGTGAATTACTAGCCCAGGGGAGGTTGGACGACAGACAGTGCAAATGCACGTGTATCCTAATGCATGAATGAAGGAAGAATGATTCCAGGGAGGCTCTAGGGAAAAGAGTATGTAACAAGAATGCCCACCATCGGGGCACACAGGTTTGCAACAGGTTAACTGGAGACCAGGGTGAGTACAGTTTCTGTGAGATGCACAAGGTGATGCAGGGACCAGGGAACATCTGTGGAGAAGACTTCCTGAAGGAGGTGGCCTCTGGGATAGGTTTGTGGGCAGCGCCATGTTCCCCCTGAATGCTCAAGGGGAGAAGGTTTCCTTGCCTTGGCTCTGGCGGTTGCCAGCTCTCCTCTGCATTCCTTGTTTCGTAGCTGCATCACTCCAATCTCTGTTTCTGTCATGTCGCACACCCCTCTCTGTGTCCAAAATTCCCTCTTCCTGTGGGGAGACCAATCATTGATTTAGGACTTGACTTGGTATGACTTCATCTTAGCTCAATTACACCTACAAAAAACCCTGTTTTTAAATGAGGAGTTATTCACAGGTGCCAGGGTCAGGACTTGAACAGATCTATTGTTGGGGGTGTGGGGACAGATTTCAACCCACAGCAGGCTCTCTTTGCATACTCATCTTGCCCATTGGTCACTGGTTCTTTGTAAAGGTTTATTTGTTTGTGCATATAAGAACTGGGGTACAGGCCAGAGGTGCAGGGGGTGAGAGGATTCACCAGAGACAAAGTGAGGAACTGAACAGGCAGATTGGCTAAAATACACTGCAGGTGAGGCAGGAGAGGTCTGCTGCACCATGTGGGTTACTCACCAGCGATTGGGGGATCAAACTCTAACTCGTGCTGCAGTGGCTGGCGATAGCTTGATAGCACTGTCTTTAACACCCTGTGCCACCAGGGAGGCCCAAGAGTTCTATGTGGAGCTCAGGGAGGGGCCTTCATTTCTGTAAAGGGGCCCCTAACTAGCATGGAGTACAAGGCAGCAGGTGGAAGTATGGAACTGTGTGTGTGAGTGAGTGAGGGTTGCCTGTGGGTGTGCACGGCTCTGTGCGCCTGCCGGTGCGAGCGTGTGCGTGGCAGCCAGTGTATTTATGGGAGAATGGGAAGGTGACAGATTCATGGCCAGAGTGTTGCCCAACCTCCCTCACCCTGGTCACAGTCCCTGTCCATACCCCACCCTGCAGAGGCCACTAGGCACCAAGAAGGAACCCTTCAGGCCTGGGTGGAGTCCTATCCCTGGGTCAGCCACACCCCACTGACCCTAAACCTGTGGCCCCACAGGGACCCGGGAGTCGGCCTTCGTGTATGCGCTGTCGGCCGCCGCCATCAGCCACGCCATCGCCCGGGCCTGCACCTCCGGTGACCTGCCCGGCTGCTCCTGCGGCCCTGTCCCAGGTGAGCCACCCGGGCCCGGGAACCGCTGGGGAGGATGTGCGGACAACCTCAGCTACGGGCTCCTCATGGGGGCCAAGTTTTCCGATGCTCCTATGAAGGTGAAAAAAACAGGATCCCAAGCCAATAAACTGATGCGTCTACACAACAGTGAAGTGGGGAGACAGGTAACCACCCACCCCACCCACCCCAGAGGGTTGCCATTCATTGGAAAAGGGCCACCAGCTGTGCCCTGATGGAGGGGGGAAGAGAGAGGGGGGATGGGCCCTGATCCACCCAGACTAATGTGCTCCCTGACTCCCTCAGCTCTGCCCTCGCCAGCTGCTTGGGCCCTGCTTGGCTCCTCCTCTTCCAGGGGGTGCACCGGGATTTGGGTTGGTGAAACGTTGGAGCAGAAGGAGCACTGAGTTTGGAGCCAAGAGCTCTGAGCTTCTGCCTTGGCTCTGGCACTCCACTCGCTGTGTGATGCTGGGCGAGTCACGTCCTCTCTGGCCTCAGTTTTTCCCATCTATAAAATGGGAGGGCTTGGTGCTCTCTAACCCCATCGGCTGTGTTCTTCAGGCTTTTCCTGGGCTGCAGTTGGGTGTGGGAGCAGGTGTGGAGTATTCCTTACTCTAAAGAGTCGTCTCCTTGGCTCTAACAAAGACTCTGAAACTCACACCAGCCCAAAACAATTTTCCCTCTCGTTTGTTATTAATAATGTGTCACTGATTCCCCACCAGTTCTACAGAAGGTTGGGAGAGTGAATGTTAAGTGAATGGAATGTTGTTACTTTTTGAGAATTGAAAAAAAGAACAACTGTATTTTAAGCTGCGCACCAGACACTGTGCTGGGTGCTCGGCTCCTTTCCTCTGCTGTGGTCTACAGAACAACCCTTCTTATAGATGGTCCCGGGAGAGGGGTGTCGGGTGCAAATGGCACCTCCTCACCTCTTTCCTGCAGCCTGTAAACCCCTTACAGAGGCACCAGGTGCGGCAGAAAGAGCTTAGGGAGCTCCACCAAGGATACACAGCACCGGGAGCCCAGGTCTGTGGGACTCCAGAAGTTTCCATGTCCTCACCACCTTCCTCACTGGTCTCCCACATGGAAGAATTCTGGGATGTCCAGTCCATCTTTGGGCTTTTGGGGAAACTGAGGCCAAATCATAATGTGGGTCTGTAGCAGACCCTGGCCAGGGACCCAGGACTCCTGCCTCCCAATCCTGCCTAGCCTTTCATCCATCCATGGGAACCTAGCAGGCCCTTCACCCATCCCTGTCCCCACCCATGTGCAGGCCCGAGCCTCTGGCTGCTGGACATGGCCATCCCTTTGTGAAATGCAGTCTGTAAACAATGGCCTCAGCGGCAGGCACACATTGGGCCTGTCCCTGGGCCCTGGTGCAATGCACTGGGCTCCCTGAGGCCATGTGCTAAAGGGCACCTACCCCTAACTGCAGAGCCTGAGGGCAAACTGAGTTTACTGCTCAGGCCTCATGAAGCCCTGAGGAATTGAACATAGTTTTCCTTTATTCCATGACTCAAAAGTACCCTTGAGAGGTTGCACATGCCCTGCCCTCACGTTCACACCAATCCTGTGCTCTCTACCTGCTTTGCTGAGCCAGTTCCAGATTGTTGCCCAAGTGAACTCCCTCATTCCTGGCCCTGCAAAGGAGGAAGGAGCCTTGGGACCTAACCATCTCCCTCACTAATTCTCCAAAGGCCTACCCTCTGTGTGCCTCAGTCTCCCAATCTTTCTGATACAAGGGTAGGCCTGGGTGACCCATAACCCCTGCAGCCATGTGCACAGGGCAGGCAGGAGGGCTGGCTGGGTGGAGGACTCCAGTCTTAGGTGCCAGAGGGAGGGTTAAAAGGCTGCAGAGGCATGTAACTTAGGTCCTTCGGGTACACATGGGGAAACTGAGGCCCAAGGAAGGTGATGGGGCAGATACTCACACAGCGAGGGCTACAGTCTCCCAAGCCCGGAGCCTAGCTAGTCCTTCCCGCTCAACCATAATTATTATTTAGACTGAGTTTTCAAATCCAACATGTTTGTAACTTTTATAGCTCACAAAATCCTTTCATATATGTCACCTCATTGAATCCTTAAAACTGCCTGTGCAGAGTAGCAATTACCTGCCTGCGCTGATGTGGGGAGATAGGGCTACTGGGGAAGTGGTTGCTTCAGGTCATGCGGCAGGGACACCCCAGGAATTCACCTCCTACCTCTTCTTCCCTCCTTTCCTTCTCAATTTTTTTTTACCCACCCCCTTCTTTTTTTCCCCAGCAAGCCATTAGCCTCAGTTTTGTGTGAGAGGAAAAAAACATGGAACAATTAAAGCCATGGCTTTTGGAGTCACCCTCAGATCTGGGTTCAAGTCCCAGCTCCATAATTCTATAGCTGTGAGACCTTGGGAATGAGCCAGCCGCTCTGAGCCTAATTCCTCTTTTTGAAATGGGGGCAGTAGTATCTCCTGTGAAAGGCTGTGGTGGTGATTAAGCCACACTATACGCTAGAGTACTTGGTAGACAGTAGGTGCTTGATAAATGAAATATTTTATCCCTGCAAATATCACTATCTTCCTGCCCCCCAGGTTGGAAAAGGACCTGCAATGCCCCATATTTAGAGCAACCAGTTCAATCACTGGAGGTCTGGGGCTGCGATGACTTCCCGAGAGCACCCAGCACTAGGGGAAGAGGGTGTGGACAGGGTGCTGGGGCAGGCCAGGGAAGGGGGCCCGGCCACCCAGCCCGAAACCCTCCCCTGTCCACAGGCTCTGCGTGCCTCTCTGGAAATGAAGTGTAAGTGCCACGGGGTGTCTGGCTCCTGCTCCATCCGCACCTGCTGGAAGGGGCTGCAGGAGCTTCGCGATGTGGCCGCTGACCTCAAGACCCGCTACCTGTCGGCCACCAAGGTAGTGCACCGGCCCATGGGCACCCGCAAGCACCTGGTGCCCAAGGATCTGGATATCCGGCCTGTGAAGGATTCAGAACTCGTCTATCTGCAGAGCTCACCCGACTTCTGCATGAAGAATGAGAAAGTGGGCTCCCACGGCACGCAGGACAGGTAAGGAGAAGGGTGGTTGTGTTGCTTGTGCCCCACCCCAAGTCAGGGCCAGGCCCACAGTGGGGCCTTGGTTGGCATTTGGGGCGTGGGGAGTCCCCATGGTTAAAGGGGATGGTCGAGGAATGCCGAGTGGAGGTGCCAGGGTCCAAGCGACCCTCAGCAGGGCTCTGGGAATGGCTGTTGTGTGTCTTGCCCAGAAGGGGGCCCCGGAGAATGGAGGCTGGGGTGAGTCTCCTAACCCCACCTTTCTCCTAGTGGGGGAGACAGACAGGAAGAGACCGTGACTATGTGGGTAAACTGGCCAGGAGAGAGGCTGCTCGAAGGCCTGGCTGAGAGCAGTTCTGAGGGGAGATTTGCTAAATGAGTAAGTGGAGGCTAAATATCATACGACTTGCTCATCAGACAAGTAAAGAACTGAGGCACAAGGAAAGGTGGGTGCAGCAGCGAGTCCCTGGCCACACAGGAACCGGGCAGTCACTTTTCAGAGGGGCAGCAGGGACGCCCCAGCATTCTGCCCAGAGATGGTGCTCCCTTGTCCCTGATATGCATGCACCCCTCCTGGGCCCAGCTGTTTCCCACTTTCAGAACTGGACTGGGGTCCTTATAGCCCAACGTGGCTGCTGCAGTCAGCTCAGGATTTGGGGTGGAGGGAGGCGGGGAGGAGCAAGTGGTGATTGCAGACCTACTGTGTACCCGGCAAAGATTCCGGGAAGCAGCATTTCCCAGAGGAAGCGCAGTCCCGGCAAGCTGCACCAGAGTTCTGTGATCACATGTTTGGGGAATTCTCTTTGGTGATTCACAAGGCACGAGAACATATCACAGGCTCAGGGGCTCCGTCTAAGCAATGTTTCCGAGAGGCGTTTGCTGTGGAACTCTTTTATTAAGGAGCCCCTAATAGCATTCCACAAAGCTAGTGTTCTGCGGGGTTAAAAGAATATTGAACCAGAGAGAGGGTGTCTGAGAATGTGTCTGGCACATAGTTGGGGCCCCGCCAGCGTTTGCTTCCTCCGCAGCCCACGTTCCTGTCTCCAGAAGAGGGGGGGCTGCTTTGGGGGCTCCATCCTCAAAAACCAGGGGAGCAGGGTCTTCAAGGAGGCCCGGGGTCCCATCTGGAGGCCAGATTGAGGGGTTCAGTGGAGTGAAGATGAAACCAGGAGAGGCCAGGGAGACGGAAGGAGCGGGAGTCTGGACTGAAGCAGCAGGGGTCGGGGGAGGAGGATTCCAGAGCCCAGAGGGCCTGGCAGGAGCCTATTGAGGACCCTGGGCAAAGAGAGGGTCTCCCTGGCTGCATGGAGGTCTGCGTGTGGTGGGGAAGGACAGTGTTTACCCTGATGCCACAGCTCTCTAGCTGGGAAGCCCTGAGCAAATCCCTTCACTTACCTGAGGCTCAGCCTCATCTTTCGTGCAGTGGGGACAGTAACCCCTTTCGTGCAGTGGGGACAGTGCTCCTGGAGGGTTGGTGAGTGCTCCTCGGTGCTAGACCACTGTCCCTGGGAAGGATTCATTAATGGCAGCCCCCTCCTTCCTCCCTGACTGCCAAGGCTCTTCTTTCCCAGCTTCCCCCACCCCACAGCGCCCAACCCCTTCCTTGCTTTTGCAGCACTCCCACCCCTCCAGGTCTCCTTCCATGCTCAGCTCTGCGTCATTTCTCTGGGTGGGCCTTTGCAGACATCTGTGTTTGTCAGCTTTTTTCTACAGTGACTAACGGCCCCAATATTTCAGTAGCTTACATTACAGACACAGTGCAATATATATATATATATATATATATATATATATATATATATATATATATAATAGCCAACCCTCTACATGAGGCTTTGCAGACCCAGGGGTGGGAAGAGACATCCAGTGCTCTGATTGTCACAGAGGAAGCCCAGGGGGTCCTGACCCAGTACAGATGTCAAGTAATATTTCCTGGAGGGGGGATACATGAGCTTTACTAAGTGAGGGGATTTGGGGTGCTGGAGGCTGGATGTAAAAGAACTTTGTTAACTAGAAAAGACATGTGTACCGGTGGCGTCTTTCCAGGGGCTGGCCCTGGCCGGGGAGGTTGCCCTGCAGGTCTCCTCATCTAGCCCCAGGAACTGCCGCCTCGGCAGCATCATTGTGCCAGACCCCAGCCCTCTTGCCCTGCTTCTTCCGGAGGCCCTTGCGACCTGAAACCTGCCCTCTGGCAGCTTGTGCCACCTCCGTCTGGGTGCCAAGCATTCCAGTAGTCCTTCCCGTCCTATGATCCGTTCTCTAGGCCTTCCGGGCCCTGGCACTATCATAGGCCTGGTCTGGCTCTGGCGTGGAGGCCGGGTTTTCAGACCTTGTGTATCAAGGTTTCAGAAATAGAAATGAACTTTGCCCCCTTCTTACCACCCAATCCCGGAGGAGTCATCCAGAGACCTTCAGGATAAGGCTGAAGGGAACCAGTGGGGTAGTGACTAGACAAAGCTCAGAAAGGCTAAGTGACTTGCCTTAAATCCTAAGTGGTAGAGCTGGGGCCTGAACCCAGATCTGTCTGACTCTGAGGCAAAGGTTTTTCCCTCTCTTTCCTCCTACCTCCTGCCCAGACTGCTTGCAGCCCCCACTGCAGGCCACCTCCTGACTCTCCCTCTAGGTGCTCTCCTCCTTCCCATCCCATGGCCTTATCCCAGCTCAAGCCTCCATCTCTTACACAGCTGCTGCCTGAGTGCCTACCTCCCTGTCTCCATCCCTACGCCTTCCATCATTCTCTCACTATTCTGACATTAGGTTAAGTCCTTTGCCTTTGCTCAGGCTGTTCTTTTTGTCCCCAACACCTTCCTCTTCCTCTACAGCTTAGATTCCTGCTCATCTTTCATGATATAACCTAGATGACCCCTCCTCCTCCAGGAAGCCTTCCTGGACTGTGTTTACCCTATGTGACCTTGGGCAAGTTTCGTCCCCATTCTGTGTCTTAGTCTCCACATTAATAAATATGCAGGTTGGATTTGGTCATCTGTAGAGCTCTCCCATCTTAGATATTCAGGCATTCCTTTCACCGTGGGACTTTGGGGACCCAACTGTCTAGCCTGAGTTGAACTAGAGGCTCTGCCAACCTGCACAGGGGTTTTTCACTGGATAGAAAAAGTGAAGGCAACAGAAGAATACTGTTTTAAGGAGCTTCAACATCTTCTGATGTTGTTGATGATGATGCAGCTGATCCAGGAAGAAATGTAGTCTTGGCAGACATGGGGTCTTCCCTTTTGGGGTAGAGGGGTCGTAGGACTTGGTTCTAGGACCCCTGGATTTAACCCTGCCTGCTCGCAGACTCCCATAAGACCTTGAGCAGTCTGCTGTCCCTTTTCCGTCTGTGAAGTGGGCTTACTGATTCTGCAGGTGCAGGACCCCACGTGCCTCCAAGGACCGGAGCACCTGGCTCCTAGGGCAGCTGACCGACAGCCCCCTCTCTCGACAGTGTGTCCCGCACTCACTTTGCCTCACCTTCAGTGCCATTTTGTCTATTTCAGAATTGATCCTGGGAATTAAAAGTAAAAAGGACCTTTACTTTTGTGAGGGTACAATTAAAACTTAAACATGAAGATGGCATTTCTAGACAGACTCATTTGAGGCTCCTTCAAATATTTAACAATAGAAGAAAGGAAAACAGACACATTCAAATAAAATACCGCTATCATTTTGACAAATGTTTATTAAAATACAGGGGAAAGTTAGAAGTGCCTTGGGGAAGAGCATCCTTCACAGGTTCCTGAAGTTCACGCACCTTCTGAGGGGACGGGGCTGCAGGCTGGTGTGGGGCTCTGAGCTGTGGAGGGCGTTTCGAGAGCACTCACTGATGTCCCCTCCCCCAGGCAGTGCAACAAGACATCCCACGGCAGTGACAGCTGCGACCTCATGTGCTGCGGACGCGGCTACAACCCCTACACGGACCGCGTGGTCGAGCGGTGCCACTGCAAGTACCACTGGTGCTGCTATGTCACCTGCCGCAGGTGCGAGCGGACGGTTGAGCGCTACGTGTGCAAGTGAGGCCCGCGCTACCCCTGCGGGGCTCAGCCCCTCTGGGGCCCCCGAGGCCAGCCGGCGTGTCCTGGTCGAGGTGGAGCACAGTGGATTTTTGCTTGTGAATTCCAGATGCCAGGCATTGAGGCGGCTTGGCCTTTGCCTCCACTCAGAAGCCACCAGAACAGAAGGCCTGGCCACCCTGCACGGAGGGCCTGGACATCAAAGGAAATGGACAGGATTAAAAATAACCTGGCAGCCCAAGGCCCTTGAGTGCCCACTTGCTGCCTTGCAGGCTGGTCTAAGAAGCCAAGGGCTTGGCAGGACTGCTATGAGCCTGACCTTTCAGGGCCAGGGACACCAACCTCCCAGGAAGGGAGTCTGCCTGCCCTCATCAGAATGTTCTGCAGGCCCAGCCTGTGCGACCCCTTGGCCCCCCGGGGTCTGAGCCCTCTGGGCCTTGACATGGAACCACTAGCTTGGGTTGTAAATGTTTTTTTTTGTTTCATTTTTTCCTTCCTCTGGGATGTGGGAGCTACAGAAATATTTATAAAACATAGCTTTTTCTTTGGGGTGGCTCGCCTCAATTCCTCTTTATATATTTTATATATATAAATATATATATATGATGATCTATATTTTAAACAAGCTTTTTAAACAGCTGTATGAAATAAATGCTGAGAGAAGCCCAGCCCGCCCCTGCCGTTTCTGGCCTTCTCAAGTGAACTCCTAAGATCCTGGGGCTGGCGGGGTAAACGCTCCGGTTTCCAGGCCAGGCGGCTTCCGATTGATGTCCCTTAACTTCCCTACTCCCCCCACCACGCTCTGGCCCCATCTCCCTGTAAGATCTCTTGGTCAAGGGCGAGGACAGACGTCTTGAAACATAAACCCAGCTGGCAGATTCTTTGTTCCTCAGGGACACGCACACAGGCTTGCAGAGCCTGGCCTTGTCGTCAGACCTGCTGAGCTGGCTTGGAGAGAAAACCCACCCTGGTGCTGAGGACACAGCCTCAGGAGGCTGTGCAGACCCAGACTCCAGTCAGCCCTGGCGAGTTCTCTGTGGGATCCCTTAGGCCTCAGTTTCCCCATTTGTAAAGAGGATGGTGGTGGAGAAGAAGGTCAGAAGTTGGGGAAAGCCCCTGCCTGCTGCCTGGACCAGGCTGGCTGCAGGGTGTGGGTGAGAAGTGGCTGGTTTCCGGTGCTGCTTGGAAGCTGTGGTCATCAGGATTTGTTCCTTGCGTGCATGTGGGGTGCGAGGGCATGGAGGGTCAGAGGGATGGCAAGGGTTTAGAGCAGAGCGCTCAGAAGGATGCTGAGGTGGTGGTGGAGAGAGGATTAGGGTTCAGGCTCAGACACGAGGAGATTGTGAGATCAGTTTGGTCCCAAGTGGAAACACTGACTAGATGGGCAGACAGTGGAGTTCTGGGGGGAGGCCAGGGCTGAGATAACCTGTTTGGGCATCATCACTAGGGGTGGGGCAGAAAAGCAAAGAGGACCAAGGCTTGGGGTCAAGGAGATGACAAGGAAAAGAGGCAAAGGGACTGAGGAAACAGCCAGGGAGACGGGAGAAGCTTGGGCTCCTGGCTGTTGCTCAGTGCAGACAGGTCCCGGGGCAGGGTCTCCACGTGCACAGAGGATCCCTGCAGCTCCAGCATCCTGTCCTGGCACATGGGCAGCAGGGATGAGCAAGAAAAGCATCTTCCTTGAGCTTGGTCCACAGTAGGTGTCCCCAAAGCATCTAATAACTCAGGAACAGATATTAATCTCCTTCATCTCGTTCTTCCTGTGGGGTGACCACACAAGACAAAGGATGTAAGAAGATGTTGTAAACTGAATTCCTGTGTGTGGGAGACACAAATTCTGAGGGGAGGGCTCTTCCCTGCTGACAGCCTGCCGAGACACTGCCTGCAGGGGCTGTGGCAGAGGGGCCCTCAGAGACTGGGGAGGACTCCGTGAACTGAAGCAGGCCCCCAAGGGCGGGCCACATAGCCTGGACACACCCCCAGGGATAGACCTTCAGAGGCTGGAAGCTGGGAGGGCTGTGTGGCCATCCCCCAAGTCCCTCCCGAGAGCTTTCAGTGGGGTGGCCGCACCGAAGAATTACAGGCTAGAAAGAACTTTGAGGTCAGTCTTCAGGCTGCCTCTCAATCTGTTGTGCAGATGAGGACATTCCAAGATGGCAAGGGCCTTTCCTGTGGTCATAGAGCTGATAAGACGCTGCAGGCTGAGGGGTGGGGAGGTGGGGGTGGGGGTTGTGGTACAGCCCAGCATGGGATTCCTGCCAGCATGTCCGCTGAAGACTCAGCCTCCACTGCACACACCCCTGCCTGGAGCATGCTTACTCACTGGCCCAGCCCTCCCCTGCTCCAAAACCTTCATTGGCTCACTGTGGTGCACAAAAGCAACCCCCAGTTCCCTTACCTGGCATGCGAGGCCACCCCACCTTCAGGGTGACCCTTCTAGTCTTATTTCCTGCCACTCCAAGGCAGGCCCTCCGCTCCAGCCACAGGCAGGCCACTCGTCCGCACCTAGACTATAACCTGACTGCCGGCATCTGCCAGTTCTCCTGCAGGTCTGCAATGGCATCCTCCCTGTCAGAGCCCCACTCAGCATTCACCGCCACTGCCACAGAGCCTTCTCGGTGCCCTTGGGCTCCCTGCAGCCCTCTGAACCTTTAAAGCAGCCTCATGCTCACAGCGGCCAGCCAGCCAGTCAATGCCCATTCTTTCTTCAAGGCCCAAGTGAATGTCCCCCTTCTGGGAGGGCTTTCCTGACTACACTCAGCCTGGGTCACTGGCCACCTCTGCGTCCCCAGTTTTCTGCTCCTGTCACATTGCACTGAGAAAAATTGCTGTACTGGTCCATATTTTGTCTTTGTCTGCCTCGCCCACATGTCTGGGCCTCCTCAGGGGCTGAGACCAGCCCAATGCACCTGTGAGGCCCTGGGATCTGGAGGCGGCATAATAATTCAACAAAAAAGTTGAATTTGGGGTGTCCTTTGTACCTTAACCAAGACAAGTAAATGAGGAAGCCAGACCAAGGACCCAGAATGACTCTCAAGGGGTGGGTGTAATCATATAATGCTCCGTTATTGCCAGCCCAAGCTGTGCAAGTCCTCATAAGCTGCACAACAGCCCCAGGTGGCTGTTGTCATCACCATGTGACAGGTGAGGAAAGTGAGGCTTTGGGAAACGAGGGAACTTACCCAGACCTTCTGATGAACTTCGCGCAGCTGAGGGCAGCTCAGGGCCGGCTGCCCCTGCTTCTTTTTCCTGAGTCCTCACTCTGCGAAGCAGGGGATGAGTAGGTGGAAGGCAGAGAAGACTATTTCTGGCTCAGGACAGGAGGCCTAGTTGGGCCCTGACTCAGTGGGCCCAATGTACTGCAGCTGGCCAGCGCCTGGGCCTGTTGTGAAGCCCCGCACCCTTCGGGCTGCTCAGGGGCTGGGCCACCGCTGGGGCCTGGAGGGCTGGTTCCTGCACTGCTCCTCCCCAGCCAAGTCCAGGTTCTAAGAATGTAGCCAGGCTGAACCCCCTCACTTGGGGGCTCAGTCCTCTTCTTGTATGAATTTCAGAAACTCAGGGTTCAAGTGTTATAGGATCTCATTGTGTTTAGAGATTTAGCACCATAAAACCTTGATAACTTGGACTTTCAGGATAAAAATTCTCAAACCATTGTATCCAAAGCCCTGTGAAGGCCTCTTGGGCCAATAACCAATCCAAAGACGTGAAAAGTCTCAGGAGTTGAACTGTGGCTGTCAGAAAGCTTGTCGCAGGCAGGATTCCCAGCCTAGGCCGTGGGCAGCCCTCCTTCCTCTGGAGGTAGCACTCCCAGACTGGCTCTGTGAAGCCCAGCAAGTCCAGGAGAGAAGGAAACTCCTCAGGGGTGATAGTACCGGTCACTCTAAGGAGGTTTCTGAAACCAAGTGTGGGAGGCTGGCTGGAGGCCTGGGAGAGAGGGCCTGGGGAGGGAGACAAGAAGGCGGCAGAGAGGAAACAGGAACTCTGGAGAAGAGGGAGAGATTACTTTGGTGGGAAAGGAGAGAATGGACAGATAAGCCCCCCTGGGGAGGCAGGGTTAGGCCAGAGGAACAACCCAGGGAGGTGGGGCCCAGCCCAGCCCTGAACTGCCTGAGGTCTGTTATTGCTCAGGTTATGGGGTCCAGCTGCCAGGACACTGACCACGCCTCCTGCAGGACATGGGCCCTCCCCTGGGGCCCCAGGGCCAAGAGGGGATGGGGGTGCTTAGGGATGGGAGGCAAGAATCCCCACATCTTTGCTGCTCTCTTGCTGTGTGACTCCAGGAAGCCACTGTGCCTCTCTGGGCCTTTCACAGCCATTCTGAGGGGTAAGATCCAGTATCTTTTTTTCATTTTTTTAAAGATTTATTTATTTTTTTAATACAAGAGCTGGGGTACAGGCCAGAGGTGCGGGAGGGTGAGAAGATTCACCAGAGACAGAGCGGGGAGCAGAACAGGCAGATGGACCAGAGACACTGCAGAGGGGAGCAGCAGGCGAGGCAGGAGAGGTCTGCCGCACCATGTGGGACTCTCCCTGGCCGGCCGGGAATCGAACCCACGCTGCAGAGGCTGCGGACAGCTTCACAGTGCTGTGCTCAACCCGCTGTGCCACCGGGGAGGCTCCACCAGTAACTTTGTTTTATTGATGAGGAAGCTGAGTCCCAGAGAGAGAAGTTGACTGACCCAAGGTTACAGAGCAATAACTGGTTCAGGATTCAGGATTCAGACCCTAGGCTGCCTGGCTTCAAGTCCTGAACCTGTTCTCACCTCCATGATGGGCATACCAAGGAGGGAGGTGGCCTTGGGCAGAATGGGTAGTGACCGCGCCGCTGGAGTGGCTGGGTAAGGCATCTCCGGGAGGGAGGAGTGATTAAAGACTGAGCAGTTCTTTGACATCTGACAGCAACTGAAGGCTGCAGCCCAAGCCCAGCATTGGGGGCCCATCCCCATGGCCACAGTCTTCAGCTCAGTCAACATTTTCCTATTCTGTCCCCCTCAGCTGAGCATTCACCATCACCTGGTGCTTGGACTCTAAGGCCCCACCTCTGCTTGGGGTGAAAGTGGGCAGGGGGAGAGGGTGTGAATAAAACAAGCATCTTCCCCGTCAGTGGGCCGTAGCTCCTTGTTAGTGTAGCAGAGAGGACAGAGGCAGAAGACCAGCAGTGTTGAGGGTTAGGAGTGGAAAATCTGGAAGACCGTAAGGAGGAGGTGTCATTTGAGCTGGATCTGGAAAGCTGCACAGAATTTCAAGAGGAGGAGGTAAAGCAGAGAGGTCTGCATGAGCAAAAACGGTGGTTATGATCAGAGATCATAAGAGGGGTGTGGCTGGCGCTCAGGGGGCCAGGGACGCACACGTCCAAGTCGGGCTGCCACAGGTCCTGTGCTGGTACACAGAGCCGGAGTGTCTAAGACTACCCCCGCTAGGGCGCCAGCAGCCTCCTGGCCCGTCCATGGCCCACCCGCCAGGCCACCCGCCCACCCGCAGAGATTCTGGCTTCAGGCAGAGCGATTTAACAGCCACAATGTTTAATGGGTCCCTTCGCTCCCGTAGACCAAATCAATATCCGCTCGACTCCCTAGGCCTATATTGCTGAAGACATTCTTCTTATCGGCCCCTCGGTTCCCATTGCCTCACCTGCTGGGCTCCAGCAGAGGGGCGGCAGGACTGGGACGGGGCCTGGGGGGTGGGCCATCACAACCATCCCAGACACCCCTATCCTGGTGGCCTGCCTTGCCCCACCCTGCCGTGGCCACGGGGCTGGCAGGTGAGGACAGGGCTCGAGAGAGGCCAGATCCCAGGGCTCCTGGACAGGGCCAAGGCTGTAGTTAAAACCCACGCGTTTATTTCATGCCTCCACCGTCTTTGCATCCATAAAATAATACCATCCTCGAAGGGGCTGTTGGGGAAGCGGGGGAGGGCTGTCTGGAGGTGCAGGGCCAGCAGCCTGTTAAGTGCCATCCCTTAGAGGTGCCTTCTAAGGCTCTGATTCAGCTTCTCTTAGACTCCAGACCTCCACCCAAAATTTTCTACTCTGAGTTTAGAACTCAGAGTTCAGTCACCTAGAATCTGAAAAAACCCAAATTTTTCTCACTTGAAGTGCGGGTGTCATTGTGATTTTTCTTGTGTTTATGTTGTCCTTCCCTCTCAGGCCTCCCCTCCCCCACGAGCTGTCCTTCCAATCATGAAACATCTCCCCGGATGTTTCTGGTGAGAGGATGGCAGCGTGGGCACCGTCAGACCCCAGGCCAGCTCCCTGGTTTCCACGTGGGTCTGTGTACCCACCAGCAGCCCACCTGCTCTTGGGGGCCAGTCAGGGGGCATCGCCTTCTTGGTCATCGCTGCCTTTCCCTCCTGCTGGCCCTGGGGGCCAGGGACGCACACGTCCAAGTCAGGCTGCCACAGGTCCTGCGCTGGTACACAGAGCCAGAGTGTCTAAGACTACCCCCGCTAGGGCGCCAGCAGCCTCCTGGCCCGTCCATGGCCCACCCGCCAGGCCATGGGACCTTCTCCCTACAAACAGAGATGCCCTGGTTGCCATTGCTGGGGGCCTGGGTTCTCAGGAACGGGATGAGTATGGCTGCCCTGACTCTTCCTGTTCAGGCCGAAGCCCAGGCTGCCCTGGTGCCACTGCACCTGCACCGCTCACCTCCACCCCGACTAACACACACCAGAGTCACCCCCGCCCCACCCACCACCCTGTCTCTTTGCAGAGCACACCCAGCAGGCAGGGGCATGGCCTGCTAGAGTCTCACAGCCGGGGTTTTATCCTGCCACTGCCCCTGACAAGCTGAGTGACCCTGGACAAGTCACAGCCCCCATGACTCCATTTCCTCAGCCGTGAAATGGGAGTGACCACGAGCTTGTTCTGATCTCTCGGGAGTGCCACACCAGAGCAGGGTCAGTCCCTGTTACTCATTCTGTCTTTCCTTTACCAAAGCTTCCTGAGCTTTGGCTCTGTGCCCCATCAGTGCTGGGTGCTGGGGACGTGGGAAAGCAGGTTCCAGCTCCTGATGACATCCCTCAGGGACCCCTAGGCAGGACGACTCCTCTGCAGGAGGGACTGGGAGCACAACTTTGTGGTAGGCCAGGCCTGACTCTGCTGACTCTGCTGGCTACTGTGTGACCTGGGATAAATTACTTACCCGTAGTTTGTTTGAGTCTCAATTTGTTCATCTGTAAAGGGGGATGAATAACAACACCTACCCTTTTGGATTGTTTTGAGCTTCAACCTAGATGATGCACATAAAAACACTTGGTAGACAGCAAGTTTTATTCCTTAGTAGCCATTGTTACTAAATCAGAATCGATCACTCAGTCAGTCAACAAACTTCTGCTGAGCACTGTACTGAGTCAAGAGCTGTACTGAGCAGGGGAGCAGAACTGAGACCAACATGGTTCTTGCTCTCAGAGCCCCAGATTTGGAACAAGCAAAGCAGGCTGGCAGACTGGGGTCAGGGTGTGGGGAGGCAGTGAGGGCAGCCCTCCCAGAAGTGGCCAAAAGGCCTTGTAGCTGGATCTGGAAGGATAAGTAAGGACCAAGTCCAGGTACCCAGAGGTGACAGCGTGGCACAGAGAGAGGAAGAGCAGGACCTCTTCCTTTGGGAGGAACATGCTTTGGGGCCTTGGGATTTATGGAAAATTCCAGCTCTGGGAGAAGAGGTCCCAAAGGAGGCTGTGGGGCAGCAAGGCCCAGCTCTGCCCACATGCACTGCTCCCTGGAGAGCTGGCACAGAGCCCAGGGAGAGGGAGTGTTTGTCTAATTCTTAACGTTGTCCTGGAGTCCCAAATCCTCGCACTCCTGGTTCTCTCCCCAAGTCCCCTTATCCCAGCTCTGCACAGAGCCCCCACTGGGACCTCAGACATTCCTGGGCCTCCTGGGGAGGCCATCTTGTCCCACTTTTCCCAGAACCCCAGGCTTGACTCTGAGATAGAGAAGAAGCACAAGCCTTGACAGGAGGAGGATCCACACCAGAGGGGCAGCCATCTCTCCAGGGACTGAGGCTGGGGTCCAGGCCACAGCTCTAGGCGGTGTTGCTACCTGACACACTGGGAAATGTGTGACTCCTGGAGGATGCTGCCCTTCTGATGACTGGTGGGCACCAGGGAGGCAGCCAGACTCCATCCTCCTCAGGTTAACTCCAATTTACAGATGGGGAAACTGAGGTGAGAAGACTGTTCCTTAATAGCCCTCACTCCCAGTGGCTCTGACACCCAGCCTGTGCGAAGGACATCTGTGCCCCATCTTGTCCTGTGTGCTGGGGCTCCCCCAGTGTCTGTGGTGGGAGCACCCCTAGGGCATCCTGAGGACCAGGATCCATGGAGAGTTTGAGGCAGTCAGGCATAGCAGAGCTCAGAGCCTCCTAACTTCGGCTCTTCTGAGGGCACAAGGCGGCTGAGACTGGACAGAACTCCCATGGGAGCAGGCAGGGGAGCAGAAGGCGTGCCTTGGAACATGGAGCTGAGACTGTGTCTAGGCTGTGGAGAGATTGCACAGCCAGCCTCACGGCGTCATGCGCATTCTCAGGGCCGGGCACACGTGTCCTGCTGGCTTCACCTGGCGACAGCCCAGGAGCCGCTCATATCGTTGTTTACTTGGAAGTAACTCCAGGGTGAGGCCAAGGCTGAGCCCCACTCCTGGGGGGCTTGTGCACCTCTGTGCCTCACTTTCTCCCTCTGTAAAATGGGGACAATCACAGCCCATCCCTCAGGGCTCCCAGGATGTTGCAAGGGTATGTGGGTCCAGGGCTCAGGCTGCTCCTCCTCCCCAGAGTCAAGGTCGTGTGAATATGAGCCGTGAAGATCACGGTGCTGGGATTTGATGCCTGGGTGCCTCAGACGCAACTTGACGCGACGTTGGTTCCACCAGACCGTGTCCACGGGCTTTGCACTCCCTGAGGAGTTGGAGGCCCAGCCTCCTGCTCAGCTCCCACCACAATTCTGGGCACAGAGCAGGAGCTTACAAGTGGCCGCCTTTATTATTTTGGGGACAAGGAGGAATAGGAATTCTATTTGGAGGTGCTTTTATGTTTGCTGACCCTCCCCCACAAAACACCCTCTGTCCTTTGTATAGACCCACATCTGTGTTGTCACCGGGCCTGCCGCCTCCCTGCTGAGCAGGGAGGGATTGTGACATTTTCTACGTTCCCTTCCCCAGTGCTCAGTGAGCGCTGGTTCTGCAGCAGGCCCCTGTGTGTGTGTGTGTGTGTGTGTGTGTGAGAGAGAGAGAGAAAGAGAGAGAGAGAGAGAGAGAGAGAGGCGGGAGGAGGGGGTTCTGAGAGGGAGGCCACAGTCACCAGAGAGCTAAAGGGGCCTTGGCTGGTAGCCTGACCAACACTCCTCTCCCTGCCCCCACTCTGCAGATGGGGAAACTGAGGCCCAGGGGGACAGATCTGCGGGTGCTACCACATCAATTGCAGATTTCAGTCCAGGCTCTGGCCTTTGAGGGACTGGCGGGCGTTGGGGCGTGGGCCAAGCAGGGCCTGCTGTGATCAATCTCCGCCACCCTGCCTGCCTTGTCCTGGGGGCAGGGCCCTCCCCCCCCCCACAGTCCCAGAAGCCAGGGTGGCCACAGCAGAGGGGGTCCTGGGTCCCGCCAGGCCGGGGAAGAAGCCCAAATATTTAGTCTATGCGGAAGGGAGCTGGGCTCAGATCCTGGCCTAGTGGCCCGTCGTCCCCAGGCCCCGTGCCAGGAGCCACATCACAGAGGGGCACGAGCCCCCTGGAGGCCATGTCCCAGGGCCCCCACCCCAAATATTTGTTTGCACAAAGCAGTTGTGGTGCCTGAAATGTCACTATTCATTATTCTTCTGGGGTAAGTTACAATGTGGCCCTGCCGAGTGCCCCTTCCCGGAGCAGCAGGGCAGCAGTGGCAGGAACAGCTCATGTGTTCCCGGGACTCGCAGCTTGCACAGCGTCACAGCCCCCCGCACCACGCAGTGGCTCTGTCAGGTGGCACTAGCATCGCCATTTCAGATGAGACCCGGGCTCCGGGGGTGTGAGTCGCCCATGGTCACAGAGCAGTCGCTGCTCCACCCAGGCCCAGGTCTGAGCCCAGCACTGGTCTCCTGGACACTGGCAGCCAGAGGCGGGGGTGCCTGGGGGTTCCTGAGGAGGGAGCCATCGCTACATCACTTCCCAGGGAGGTCTCCCAGACACAGCAGGGCAATTGTAGCCCAAGTCCTCCCCTTTTCCTTTGTAGCCAGACCCCTGTCCTGGCCTTGACTCTCGCCGCAGAGTGACACCCAGATCCTCATTCCCACTGGTGTGCTGGGACCTTCAGACTTACTCTTCCCTACCCTTTGGGTCCTTGTCTCCGTGAATGTAAGCTCACTATTCCCCGCCTCCCGTGTTAGAAATGCAAATTCTCAGGCCCCACGCCATTTCCACAGAATGAGACATTCTGGGGTAGATTTCTCCAAGTGAGGCTGCCTCTGAGCACCTTGCCTCATCACTCTATTTTACACCCTCCACGGCTGCCCACGGGTAGCAGGATAAAGCCTACCTCCCCAAGCTGGCATGGAGGGCCCCTCTGATTCAGCCTATGACCCTCCCCCAGACTGCCCCTCTCTACACCCCCCACACACACCCTCCACTCCTTCCCACCTTCCTGAGCGCCACTCTAATCCCAAGTGTCATCTCCTTTCACATCTCCCACCTGAGTGGGGCAGCCTGGAAAGCCCTAGATCCTGTAATGCCCTCTGTCTCTGGGAAGTCCCCCTCGACTCCCCTAGCCAGGGAGGGCCCCTGAGTGGTACCCATCACCCCTGCGCTCCCTCTGGGACAGCACTAGTCACCCTGTGTGTTCTGCTGGTGTCTACACAGGCCTCCTCCAACCGGTGTGCTTTGGCATCCCTACAAGCCCTAGCCCCGGGGGGCCTTGGTGAATGCCCAGCTGTAAAGAACAAGGATTTTTGGCTGTAGGGAGCAGGAGCTACATCTGCTAAACTAAGCCTGATCAGCTTAGATTTTCTATGAGGACCAGGCGCCAGGCTGCCCTACCACCCTGCCTTAGTGGAGGTCCTAGATGGATACTTGCCCCTTGGCCTTTGACACCTCACATGTGAGGGAGGCAGCCTTGAGCCTGGTGGCCTCTAGGTGTCCAGCCTCTGGGTCAAGGTTGCAGTGTCCCTCACTCCAGGGCCCCAGTTCTGACCGTCACTGCACACCTCCACGTGTGGTGCCCACAGCCCCTGTGGCCCACTTTAAAGGATCGGAAAATGAGGTGGGCAATGAGGTGGGCTCATCTCCTCTGGGATCTCATTAGGCAGCTCCTGAGGCAGAAGGTTGGGCGCTATGACTTCTGTCATTCTGGTCTTGAAGATGAACTTCTGGGATGGAGAGTTTGAATGCTCTTCTCCAAATCACATAAGGTGTGAGTGACTGAGCTGTTAGATCAATGACGCATGGGTAAATAGACAAATTGAAAGCTAGAAAAATGAATGCTCCCGTGGACAGATGGAAGGAAGGAAGGAAGAGTGGATGGAAGGACGGATGGATGCACACATGGGTGGATGGATGGATGGATGGATGGATGGATGAGTAGATGGGTGGATGGATGGATGGATGGGTGGATGGATGGATGGGTGGATGGATGAATGGATGGAGGGATGGAAGGATGGATGGATGAGTGGATGGATGGATGGGTGGATGGGTGGATGGATGGATGGATGGCTGGCTGGAAGGATGGGAGGTAGGATGGATGGGTGTGGGGGATGACTAGATACTTGGATACTTATTTACAGTTAGCCGAAGTCTCACCTTCACCAGGAAACCTTCCTGATGCTCTGCCTGGGCCGAGGACTGGTAGAGTATAGGCCCTGGGATTTTTTGTCTCAGGGGGCCGAGCACCAACTGGACAGAAATCTGGGTCATGTGTATCCTTGAAACTCAGGAAGAGGCCCCTGGGGAAGTTCGGGACAATGGATTCTAGACATGTAGGTGAGCCGGTCTGACAGGAGAGGGGCAGTAGGGCAAGCCCCGAGAGGCCCGCAGAGCAGCCGCAATGCTCCTGCTTGGGCTGGGGAGGGCGGCTTGAAGCGGGACGCGCTGCAGTTACCAGCAAAACCTGTCCCTGCCTTCGGTGCATGTGCCTGCACTGGTCTTTATTTACTCCTCCCAACAGAGACCATCGATGCCTGGGGTTCCCCCGTGTCTGAGAGTAGAACGTTTCTATCTAGTATGATTTGGGAGGTGATCTTGGAGGTCCTGGAATGCTATTACCATTCATTGATTTGAAAAACTATTTTGAGCACTGAGAGAGAGAGAGAGAGAGATGAGGTAACTAGTCCAGAGTCACGAGGCGAGGAGTAGAGGTAGGTGTTCAAGCCTGAGTAGGCAGAGCTGTCTGCATACCGGCCAGGCTGGAGCCGGTGTTTGAGGGCAGCGTGGGGCCTTGGAGGCGTCGGACCCATGGAGGGGTGAGGTCTGAGCATGAGGGGGGCTCTCGCACACTCTCCATTGCAGGAACCTCAGGGCAGCCCCCATCGGCTCCTCCAGAGAAGAAGTTATATGCCCCAGGCCTTGGTTCTGAGTTTGTCATGCTCCCCTTTCCAACCTTTTCCCCTCTCCACAGTTTAGAGGTTTCCGTCTTCCTGCAGCTGGAAGTCCTCTAGCCCCAGCTACACGGTGGCCCAAGGGCCCTGGAGCAGGACAGCCTCCCCTGGAAGCCTCCTACATAAACACCCTCTCCCAGCACCCCTTCCTGCCTCGACCTTTGGCCTAAGTGCCCACCCTGGTTACCCCCTCAGCCAGCCTTCCAAGCGGACGGTCCTTGCTTGGAATCCCTGCAACTCTCCTTACTAGTCAGGGGAACTCAGCCTGTGACTTCTCATTTCTGAGCCACAGTTTCCCCAAATAGTGCTGAAATGTGATAGCACAGAACCCTCGCTGAGTAGAAAAAGTGGTGGCTGAGTGACAGCACCTGGTTTGCGGGGGCCTCCAGCTCCTCCACTCGCCCCGTCACTTTGTGATGAGCTCTTAGTGCTCGTCCTCTCCTAAATGGGCGCGCTTTTATTTCTTCCCCAGTCAGACAATGCTAAGTAATTAACCCATCATAATTTCCTTTATTGCTATGGGTAACAGGAAGTTCAGAGCTAAACTTTATCTTAATCGCCGTCTTTATATAGGTTACTCTGTGGTTGACAGGTTTACTTCCGACTCGTCTAAGGAGTTGTAGCTGAGATTTCTATTGCATCCTTTCTTTTCAATGACATTCTAGTGGTGGAAAGTGAGAATAAGCAAACACTGAAACTTCGGGTGTTTTTTTTTTTAATCAGGTGGTGACAAATATTAGAAAGTTAATATAACAGCCTGAAGCAGGTAGAGGATGGGGCTATTTCTTTTTTATTTAGGTTGTCTGCAAAGACCTTACAAGGTAATAGGTGTGAGGGAGCAAGTCACATCATGGGGGGAATGTTCCAGGCAGGGGAACCCCGGGGCTGGTAGAGGTAGAGTGGAGAGAGTGAGGGGCAGGAGCTGGGCAGGGAGTCAGAGGTGAGCAGGGTCAGACCGAGGGAGCATGGGAGCCAACGCAGGCTCGGCAGCAAGGCGGAATGTGACGTGCCCTAGGCAGGGCGCTGAGCTGGGGACTTGATCTTCAACTTCTCATTTGCTCCTTCTGGCAATTCTGTCATCTGGGACTGGTTTTCTGATCCATGCCAAAGGCAGCCACGGTCCAGAGACGGAGGGGACTGTCCGAGGTCACCAAACAGTGAGGTCTTTCCCTTTGTCCTGAATCTGTGGCCGGGTGGCTGCTGGGGACAAGGAGGGGAACATGCCCTGAGACTGCTTATTTTTCCCCAGCCTCTCCTCTCAGCATCTGCCCATAAATCACTCTGACACCCCGACGAGGGGGGCACGGACAGTTTCAACATCACCTCCGTGGATGAGCAGTTCCCAGGCCCTCGAATTCCAGCTGAGCTTGTGGTTCTTGGCTGCGGACACTGGCTGCCCGGCCCAGGGCTCCGCACGCTGGGCTGAGAACACCAGGGGAGTCGTGTTTGCCCGGGGCTGGAAGGGGGTTCAGGAGAAAGGGGAGGACACACAGGGCCAGAAGATCTGTCTACCAGATGAAGGGTTGGAAACACTCGAGTCCTGCTGCCCTAAGACCCCCCCTGAGACCCCAGCCCGCTCGCTGGAAGGTCTGGAGCGCCAGAAGCCCCAGGGAAGGCCTGATCTCCCAGCTGGGGGCCTCCTCGCCCTTGGGTCACCTCCTCCCTGCCAGGCTGAGAACCCCGACTCCTACCAGAGACATCTGGGATTGTTTTAGGGCTGGCACTGGAGCAGAGGTACATAGAGAGAGGGGAGACTCTCTTCAAACTCCACTGTCCTCTGCTCCCCAACCCCGCCAGTGAGTTGGCAATACAGGGACCATCAAATACTTTTCCCCAAAAGTAGGCTGGGGGCTTTTGGGAGAAGATCCCGTGGCTTCCCAGGGCCTCTCTGGAGAAATGGGCTTCATCTGGACAAACCTTGGGGATTTAGAGCACTTACCCTGGATGGAGCCCCCAGTTATGCTGGGGCGGCAACAGGAATAAGCGTCCACACCGTCCACACCGTCAAGGATCAGCTGGTCTCCCACTGCTCAGCCCGCATTCAGGGCCTTGGCAGTGAGCTGAGCCAGCCTTCTCACTGCTTCTTCCCGCCGCCCCTCCTCCCCAGAGGCACCGAGCAGCATTGGATGGGGGATGCCGCCACACCCTCTGCCAGGCATGCCCTTCCTTCCACGACCATTCACCAGAGCCCATCCTCCCTTGCGGTCTGGACCACCCCGTCCCCCCTCACCCCGCATGTCACTGGGTCACACTGGATGGTGGGAGGAAGCACAGGATATGGGGGGTGGGAAATCATAGATTCTGGGACCTGCCAATCATCTGGCTCAGCCAGTTACTGAACATTTACTGGGCAAGTGTCTAAACCTCTCTGAGCTCAACTTGCTGCTGGCACACCAGTTACTAACCCTTCAGGGCATGCGGGGGTGTTAGAGGAACGTGAAGGGTCAGCAGGAGTTGTCATAGCTTTGCTGATCGCTGACAATTCAACTGTTCTCTCTGCAGTGTAGCCCCCCAGCCCCCCGCTGCTGCAGGCCTGGCTGAAGCTCTAGCCGCCATCAGCAGCGGCGGGACATGTGCCACAAGGAAAGGTGATCCCGGGATGCTGCAGGGAGGATGGGTGGACCCACATTTCTCTCTTGCATCCTCAGGAATGTGAGGCTAAGGCAGGCCCTTGGCTCAATGACTGGCTGTTAGATGGCACCAGAGAATGAAGCTTGTTGTCCAGGAGCCTCACCTGCTCTGAATTTGTGGGGTCCTGACCCCCCACAGCAGTTGTGCCGCGGAGGGAGCTGCCTGAGCCCAGCTCAGGTCCGTGGGGAGACTGACCTCGCGGGTCTGTAGAGGAGTCCATCCAAGTTGATTGAGGCTCCCTTGCTCAGTCAGAGCTGTTGGGACACTGCGGGGAGCAGAGGGGAGGGGAAAGCAGGGGCTTGAGGCAAGCTGGCAAGTCTGTTGGGGGCTGAGTAGAAGGGACTCTTGGGGGGTGGCAGGGGGTAGGCAGGAGGGCAGTGGAGGGTGAGCCGAGGTGGGGGTTGGTGGGTGGCCAGCCTCACCACAGGCCTCCCCGGGGTCCCCAAATGGACCCCACAGAGGCTGCCAGTCAAGGCCTCTTACCTCATTATCAAATCGTTCCCAGATCCCCTCCCATGGCCTGACCTCCTCCCAGCCTGAGTCTGTGAGGAAGCATTAAGCCCAGCCTGGGGTGGGGGACACTAGATTGCAGGGCTGCAGGGATCTGCCTGTATCCTCCCTCACCCCACACTCTTAATGAGCTAAGGGGCACTCTACCTCCCCCCAGCTACTTAGAGGCCCCCCAGACTCCTACCCCCTAATCTCAAGTGGGGCAAATGTTAGTTTAGGAGTCATCCCTACTAGGGGGACTGTGACTGGCTTCCCTGGTTCCTGGTTTGTTCCTCTGGAATGGGGGTTTCAACCCAGACCTCCCAGAGTCATTGAGATAGTTGTGTTTGCTCCCTGGGGGAAGCTGGTGCCCCTCTCCCTATACCCCAAACCAGACTCTGGGGATTAGAGTATAGACCATAGCAGACCACACCCCTCTGCCCAAACCTGTCACCGGCTCTATTTGCGCTCAGCAAGTGCTCCTGAGAGACTCAGCAGCCCCCCCTAACTCCCACTTCTGAAGCAGCTGAGGAGGATGCTCTCTGCGGGCCCCCACCCCAGGAGAGCGGGCACATTTGGGCACAGCCCTGCCGAGTGCCTGCTCTGAAGCGCACCTCTCAGGAACAAGGGGACAAAGACTCAGCTGGGCCTTTCCTGGGTCCACCACGAGCTCCTGTACAGCCAAGCCCATCTGTGAACCCCTATTTGGTGCTTCCCCAACTTCCCAATGAGTGCACACACACACAGCCTCACACATGAGTGCACACACACAGACACACGTGCATCTGCCCACACGCACACAGATGCACTCATGTGCGTGCACACACACAGGGCCCGGGGAGGGGTTATGGGGAGCTGACATCTGCCCGCCAGGTGCGCTCCAGCTGTTAATCAGGGCTTGGAAGGAGCTGCTGGCCCAGCAACCCCCTGGGGAGATGAGGGCAGCCAAAGGTCACCTGAGGTTCCCACAGCCCCTCACAGTGGCCCCATGGAGCAAGCCAGCAGCCTGTCAGCCCCTCTGCTGCCCTCTCCAATTTCCAGATGGGAAAATGGGGCTCAGAGGGGCGGGGACTTAGCTGGGGCTGCACAGCAGTGGCAGGTGGGGCAGGACTCCCTGACAGACCTCCTTGCCTTATTGGGGCCTCTTCCCTACCCCAGCTGCCTGGGTCTGCCGCACACCCATGATGGCCCGGGGCTCCCTGCCTGAAAGTGTAGGAAAAGAATGGGACCGGGGGCCTCGCCTGCTGTCTCCAGTCAAGGAGGCCACATAAAGGTGCAGGTGCTCACCTCTGTGGTACAGACACCCTTCCACCAGCGCTGTCCCATGAAGGCAGGGGCTGCCACAAACGGGAGGGAGGGAGCTCCCCATCCCTGGGGGTGTTCAAGCAGAGTCAAGAGGCTACTGGGGAGTGAGGCGGGCAGGTCCAGCGACTGTTAAGAATCCTAGGCAAGGCATTTCTCTGCTCGAAGATTCTGAGTGTTAGTGAGCCAGAGTGACAGTTCCTCTGAAGTTTGAATTAAATGTAACCCCTCTCCCAAGCTACTTCCAGAAATTTCAGTCTCTACAATCCTCTCAGCCAAGCCCTATGGAGCCTGAACAAATGGAAGGGGGCTCCAATCCCTACTCTATCGGGGCAGCCAGTGACAGACAGCCTCTCCAAGTCACAGCGGCTGCCTCTGTCAGTCAGGGCCATGATGGCAGCACATACGGCTCACATGAGGGTGTGATGGGAATGCAGTGAAAGCCTCGGTCACTCCGTCATGACTAGACCAGGCGCTGTGCACCTGATCCTAGCTTGGAGGGCTATGGAGGGGGAGGGATGGCTGGGGAAAGTGAAGAGGCTGAGGTGACAAGAGGGCTGGGTGTGAGCGAGGGAGTCATGCAAGGACGAGACTGGGGGTTTCCGGTGCCAGGCAGAGGCCCCAGGACCTGTGAGAGTGGACATGTGTTCCCCAGCAGGGCGCCAGGCGGGCACATCCATCATTGCCGGGGCCTGCCAGCCCAGGCTCCAGCCACTGGAGCTGGCGGCAGATCAAAGGGTGTTGAGGGGGAAGCCGACAGCTGAGCCAGGCCCACTGACCTCATTGACCCTCGTTGGCTGCCCAGGCTTCAGGAAAGTGGGGCTGAGAGGTGCCTGAGGGTGAGGCTTCAGGGAGGCAGATTCCAGTTTCAGCAAAGAGCTGAACTACCAGGCACAGACTGGCCAGAGGTGTGCCTTTATCATTGATTAGATACCCATTTTACAGATGAGACCACCGAGGCCCAGAGGTCTCCTTCTGCACCCACCTTCAGCCACAAAAGGAGGGTAAAACCCAGAAAAACCCAGGGGAAGCACCAAGAGCGAGTGGAGAGAGGTACTGGCACGTGGAGAAGCGGCAGGGTCTCCGCAACACCACCAGAGTATGTCTGACCCAGTCTGCTGAGCTCCCCAGAACCAGGACACCCCTCTCCTGGCTTGACCTCCTGATTTCAGCACCTACAGTGGACCAGGAGCGCCTCCCCCCCCACCAGGCCTCTGTGTCCCCATCCGGGAAACGGGTGGGTTGCTTTCACTGCTCTCCATGAGGTCTCCCAGCCCTGGAATGGGCCGGGGAGGACTGGCGAGGGGTTCCAGAAAGGAAAGGAGGCCTCTTCAGCTCAGATTTAACAAGCCGCCTGTTCGGTTGGAACTGATCAAAACCAGATTTGAGCTCAGCCGTGTCTCTGATTTGCACAGACTGAAGCCGCCAAGAATTCATCCCTCACTGTTTCCAGTAAATAATTGGGCTCCCGTGGGGTTCCCAGGGCAGGCCGGACGTCTCACCTCCTCTCTCACAGTGAACTTGACCAGGGCAGGCGGGTGGGAAGGAGCCCCAGCCAGTTGTGCTCCTACCACACCCCCGGCTCGGCCCTGCCCCTCACGTGGTGGGGCGGCCGCCAGCTGGACCGCCAGGAAGTCTGGCCCTGTTCCCCCTCATTCACGCACTCCACGAACCTCAGCTCCACCACTGTGATGGGTGGGTGGACCCGAGGGAGTGGCCCTGCCCCTCCGCGGGACCCCCCCCCATCCCCATCACTCCCCCCTGTCCCGGAAGGGTCCTCTTTTGCTGGTCCCTGACTTGTAAAAAAAAAAAAATGAAAATGAGGAAATGCCAAACCGGGTTCAAATAACCCAGCGTGAGCGCTGGGCTGTGAGCGTCTTTCCTTCGGCCCGGGGTGGCCTTGGAGGTGGTGCCAAACTGTGCGAGGCTCCCGCAAAAGCCCTAGAGGCCCTGCTCAGTGGAGGCGATGTTTTGAAAACACAGGGATTCTGATGAAGTGAGGTGGGTGGGGTCTGGAGCCTGCATTTTAATAAGCGTCCCAGAGGGTTCCCCCTGCCCTGGTTGGGAACTAAGGCTATAATAGAACTGTCCCGGACAAGAAATCCACCCTTACCTCCAGATTCTAATTTTGGAATTCTCGGGGCCCCTAAGTCACCCTTGTTGCTCCAGGGAAAAAAAGCAAAGTAACAGAGAGTATCCATATGGGTGCTGCCATTTCACACCCACCTGGGTGTGGGGTTCAACCCCATGGAGGAGAGTTGGCAGCTGAAGAGGCCCTGGCCAGCCCAGGGAGGCTGGGCTGTGCCAGGACCGTGTGAGCAGGACGGCTGGCCTCCTGCAGGTCCCCTCCCCTGAGAAGCGGGTCATGGGAGCCTCCTGGGGTCCTGCGAGGTCTCCAGCCGGCGCTGACCCTCTGCAGGGAGGAAGGCAGGAGGGGCAGGCCTGCTGCAACTCAGCACAGCTAAGCCCCCTGCTCTCATTTACATTAGATACAGGATTGAATTCATTTTGAATTTCAAATAATTTAAAAGATGGCATGAGATTTAGCAAAAGGGAGGATGCGTTTTAAAAGTTTCAGAAAACTTGTGAGGGGCTGATGACTCGGGGTCCTCCTCCTGGGCGCCACATTTGAGTTCAGGTGCTGAGTTACTTTTGATTCTCAGCTGCAGTTGGTTCAAACCAAGGCCTGATAAATCCTAGATGGTCCTCTGGGCCCCTCACAACATTACCTGAATAAACTGACCAGCTAAGAGGGGTCGGGGTAAAGGAAAGCTGAGGAAGGAGGATGTGTGCCAACCTGCTCCCCCCTCCTGGACCTGGGCTCTGAGTAGGGGCTCCATTTCCTCAGGATGCTGCTTATCTGTCCTCTCCTGGGTCTCAGAGTCCCAGTTAGGGGAGGTATCCCAGGTATCCCTAGAGAGCAGGCCACTCATTCTTGACACCCTGGGAAAGGAATTTGAATGAATCTCACTCTCCCCCACCAACTGGACCATTTTGGGCTCCTGCTTCCTCCTGTGCCATGGGCCCTTCTCTGACAAGCAGTCGGTCTGGCTGGGAAAGTAACTCTAGGCCTTTCCTGCTCAGGCCCCTTGCATGGCTCCTCGGGGAGCAGGGCCCCAACCACACTGCAGAGCTGTGCTGGAGGAGGAAGAGGGAAGGGACTCCAGCCTCTGCTTCCACCTCTGATGGACAGCTCTCCAGGAGATGAGTTGGGGGGACCTTAAAGATGGAGAGGGGGTGCTCATCAGGCATTGTCTCAGTCTCATGGGTTCCCTTCTAAGCCCTTCCTTGGACTCTGGGACCCTGAGAGGAATCCCACCAGGTGAGGCCCACGGGGGACCATCCCTGGCTCTCCTTGATCCCAGACGGGGGCACCACGTGAGTAAAAGTTGGGTTAGATGCTCCTCCATATCTCAGCACCCAACCCATGCAGGGAAGGTTCTGGAAAATGTTAGCAAGACTCTAGCCTCCCCCCAAACTTATCCTGTCTACCGCAAGATGAACCAGGAGAGAAAATGTGAGGAGCAGGGAACGTTCCTGCAGGGGCCCCTGCTGAAGATGGCACTGGGGATAGAGGCTTGGTGGATAGGGGAGCTGGACCCACACAGGAGCTGACCTGCTGTGCCCCAGCACCCTTTGTCCTGAGTGCCCTCCTCTCTGGGGAACCCCTCCCCACTCCAGGAAGCCTGTACTACTTGCCCAGGCTGCCAGGGTCTCTTGCCTCCCCAAGGCCTCCAAGTAGCTCCCCTGGAGGGGAGAGGTGACAGCCTGCAGACATCTGGCACAGGGCTAGCAGCAGAGCTTGCCCGTGGACCGCTCAGCTTCCAAGGGGCCAGCCTGCCTCCCTGCTTCCCTCTCACACCTGTAACAACAGGCGCGTGTCTGTGTTTCCAGTCTGTGACTTTTACTCCCTTGTTACCTCCCTAGTTTGACAGATTAATACTCGGGGAAGCCCCCGGGGATAATTGGAGGAGAGGCACTGCCCAGGCTCCCTGCCAGCTCCCCAACCAAGGGGACTTGGCTGCTGAGAGGCAGCCCCGGTTCTGCCTCATCTACATCCCAGACCTGCAGACGGATGGCAGACAAGGGCCTCGTGTCCCTGCCACCTCCCCATCCTTCCCAAGTTCAGCCAGAGGAAGTCACTTTCATGCAAGTAATTGGCCCCTGAGTGTCTGTTGGATGCAGTTCTGGGCCACCCAAGGGGAGGGGAGCTGGGCACCAGCCTGGGTACACCTGGCCTGTGCTCCTCCAATGAGGAGTGTTCCTTGATTTCATCAACAGGCCCAGTGCCACCCCCCTGCTGCCACAGATCCTGACCTCTACCTGGCATTTGTGATTCCTGATCCCGAGGGGCCCTGCCTGGATATCCTCTGGCAGCAGCCACACCCAGCTCCTCATTCCTCCGGAAGGGGTCAGGAAAGGGGCTGTTGATGGACACAGCATGCAGGACCCCGCCAAGCCTGGGGTTTGGGCCCATGTTTGGGTTAAAGACAAGGATGAGCCTTGCTGCAGTGGTTCCCAGCTGGCCCCATGGCTTCCAGCCAGCGCAGCCACTCCCTTGACAGGACAGACCCAAGGGCCCTCTCCTTCCTTATCTCCCACGGTTAGATCTGTTCACAGGTGCACATGTTGGCTCCCTGTGAAAGCTCAGATCCCCCAGGGCACACTGTAGCATGCTGAGTCATGTCCAGACTCCACCCTGGGACTACTCGATTCTCATCCCAGAAATAGTTCTTGACACTTCTCACTACCTGCTTTCAAGGGCCTCTCAGAGAAAGATATGGAGTCAGAAGAACAGACTTTATAACCATGAACCAGCCCTAAGAGCTGTGTGACCTTGGGCCAGTCACTGTCCCTCTCTGGGCCTTAACTGAAAAGTGAAGCCCAGTTTCTGGGCCTATTATGATCTCATTTTTCACTCCTCTCACTTCCACATCCCACCTTATGACCTTTACACAGCGGCTCAGCAGGGTCTCACACTATTTTCGCAGAGGGAAATGGAGAGTTGACACATCCAGACCATGTCCCCTTAGGGACCTTAGGGGCTCATAGCAACAGGCCTATGAAGAGGAACCAGGGCGCAGAGGGCCAATGATTGACCACAGCAATAAAAACAGCCAACATCTAGTGCCCGCTGTCCTTGTGCCATTGACTGGGCTAAATGCTGTGCTTTCTCATTGTTGTAAACTCTTCCCCCCACCCCCGTCACCATCTCTTGTACCTGTCCCCCCACCTTGATGTCAGAAACCTCCCTTCATTCATCAGTGGCTGTCAGCCTTTGTAAGTATTTGGCTTTGTTGATTCCTGCACATTCCTTGTTTTATGCTTTTATATAAACATCCATATTTTGTTGACACTTTCTATTGGGAAATATGCCGCTCCAATTACGACACTTTCGTGCCCCTTATAATATAAATTGCACCCTTCACAATTGGGGTCCCCAAGATTTATTGGTTATATATATAAAAAAAAACCTGGCATAGAGAAAAATGGAACTGGACTTTACCTTATTTGTATCAACACTCGCCCCTCTTGGAATCCAGGGTTTGCAGGCTCTACTGTCAAGATGCGTTGTCATAATACTACTAGATGCTCTCCATTCAAAACCAAGATCTGTAAAACTGCTCTTCTGTTCTTTCCTTACATTCTTTGACATGGTCCAGCCCAGTTTAAGGAAGAAAAGTTTCTATGAAATTTTACTGAGACACCTAAGTTTTCACGTATCTGCACCTCGCCCTTATCTATTTCTCCGAACTCCTTCAATTCCAGTTCCTCAAGCCCAACCCCTGACTTTCCCACCGGGTATTATTATTTCCTCATGCATCGATCACTCCATTCTTAATACATCTAAGTCTATTTTCTCTATTAAAGAACAGATTCGTGCCTGGCTACCAGTAAACCTCACCAGGCCTTGGGAGGGTGGATCACCCTTGATTTAAATAGTTAATGCCGTAGAATTACATTGAAAGAGAGCACAGAGTTTTTTGGCCTCCCTGATAGCAGCTATAATTTTTTTTTTGTTTGTTTGTTTGTTTTAAGATTTATTTATTTATTTATACAAGCACTGGGTACAGTCAGAAGCGCGGAGGGTGAGAGAATTCTTTCTAGTCTCACTGGCCGCTACTGCAGCTCTGGCTGCCACAGCTCTGGCAAAGTCTCTCCATATGGCCAGGGAGGTTCATCAATTTATGCATAACATCATAGAGGACCTCCTTGCTCAAGCCCGAATTGATCAGCAAACTCTTACTGGGCTCGATGCTCTTGAGTCCGCTGTCCTCTGGCTTGGTGAACAAGCCTTGTGGACTCTCTCCTGCAGCATGACGTGGGTTTTGACCGCTTATGTGTAACTAATATCACTGCCAACAATCTTACCTCCTATTTCTGGGCCCTCCAGCAACATAATTTGTTACAAGCCTTTGATTCTCCTTTGGAGGGCTCTGTTTGTGACCTTCAGGCCAAGTTGCTAAATCAGCTCCGTAAAATTCAACAAGTTTCCCAACAATCCATTGATGATCTTCTCTCATTTGCCAAACTTGCTAACCCACGTATGTGGTGGACAGGCTTCTCTTTACAAACTTATGTTCAAATATTTTTATGCCTCCTATTTTTTTTTTCTTGTCTGCCTAGGACAATGGTACCGCCTTTACCTCCAGTCACGGTGCTACCAACAAGCCATGGTGATCGGCCAGGCCCCTCCTTACCTTCCCCGTCTCCCCCTCACCCCCATAACAGAAAGGGGGGACATGTGGGTTCCTATGAGCTGGCCACTCATGGGCAATTGTGACCTACTTGCTACCTACACATCACAGCAGAACATTCCTCGACTCCCTACAGAGTATAGCTCCTATCACAAGGCAGGCCCGGGACGCCTAGGCCGCAGTTGACCTGAGTACGTGACTATCTCCATGGCGGGCCCGGGATAACTCTGCCTGTGATAACATCATACTTTGCTGACGCGAACGTCTCTTGACACATGGTCACAATTGTCCCCTTCCCTGTCCCTCGTAAAACTTTGTCCCCTATTCCTATCCCACCCTCCGAACCCTATTCCTCATAAAATTGTGGCACGATCAGCTTTTACTAGCCTGTATGCTTTCAATAAATGGCACAAGAACTTCTGCACAAGTAGCAGAGTCTTGCCTTGCCAACCTGCTCCTACTGTTGCTTCCCTCTGGCGTTCCCACCCCAAAGTGGCAACAAATTTCCTTTCCCAACAACCTCATTAGCAAATCTGGAGGTATTTGCTTCTTTTTGATGCAATTGTGAAAGGATTTATTTTCTTATTTTCTTTTCTTCTCTCATTTGTATGTAAAAATGTGTTGGATAAAAATGTGTATATTGATTTTACAACCTTTGCCACTTTGCTGTATTCATTTGATAATCTTAACAGCCCTTTTGGTGGGGCCTTCAGGGTTTTCTCTATAGATATACCATCCTGTCATCTGTGAATTAATGACAGTCTCACTTTATCTTTTTCAACATCAATTCTTTTTATTTCCTGTTGTGGTCTCATTGCTATAGCTCAAATCTGTAATACTGAATTAAACAGAAGTGGTGGCAAATGGGCAAACTGGTCCCGCTTCTGATCTTAAAGGGAAAGCCTTCAGTTTTGCACCCTTAAGAATTATATGGACTGTAGCTCTGTGCTATATGGTCTTTATTATCTTGAGGTAGGCTCCTTCCCATCTGTTAAGAATTTTTATCAAAAAAGCATGCCAAATGGATCAAATGTTTTCTCTGTTAAATGCTTTGCATTTATTAACTCATTTAATCCTCCAGGGAGTTTGGCCATGCTATTATCCTATTCCACAGATGAGGAAAGCAAGGCTCAGAGAGGTGAAATTATTTGCCTACAGCCACACAGTTTATCAGGTGCAGAGCTTGGAGTTGAAGCACGCTGTGCAACACCCAGAGCTGTCCCTGGCAAGACTCAAACCAGCTGCGCCTGCCCAAAGCGCTCCAAATATGTCTGTTCCAGTTTCTTCCAGTCTGGAGGAGACGCCAGCATGCAGAGTGGGATGGCCAGCAGGTACCCGTCCCCTGGGGTCCCTCCACACTGAGCATTTCCCCACTGAGACAGTGATCCCCAGGGAAGGAGGGTGCTGGGGGCCGCACAAAAATTCCTCAGAGGCGAAGAGGGTCTCCCTGCCCAGGGATGGAGAGGCTGAGGGCCTGGTGTCCCTGGGCAAGCGGAGGCAGCTGTCCTGGGGGCTCTGTTAGCTTAGAACCAGGAAGGGTTTTCTATGAGAAGGTGAAGAGAAGCTCATAGACACAATCAGAAACCCCCAAACCAGCCAGCATTATATAGCCACAGAACCAAACCCTGAACCCCCACTTCCATGTACCGTCTGGCCCTTCACTAGCTCTGTCCCTACCCACAGAGGAGAGAGGCGATCTGCCTATTGCCCTGGCAGGATCTCCTTCTCTGGTCAGGCGGGCCCTGCCAAGCATGCAGGCAGGGAGGTGACACTGGTGTCCCCATACAACTGTGTGGCCCTAGATAAGTCGCCTAACCTCTCAGTCTACAACACAGTCACCTAGCCTCTCTATTCTATCATGTCGTGCTAGTCACCAAGACCTCACAGGTGGCTTTGAGGCTTAAGTGAGAGGAAGGGTACAAGGGATTTGATTCAGTACCAGGTGCTCAGCTGCACAGTCACGTCACCCACACACCCCATGGGGGTCTGATGCAGGCTCGTTTCTGTCATCAGGCCTAGCCTCATGCTGGGCACTGGGAGAAGGAAGTCAGGCGGGTGTGGCTGCTGGGAGGTGGGACCCCAGCGTGGGATGGAGAACCTGGATACAGTGTGAATGACTCACCCAGTGTCATGGAGCAAGTCCGTGTCTGTTTTTGCAACTTTCTGGGCCTCAATTTTCCCATCTGTACAATGGTTCCTCTCTTCTGCCTGCTGGAGGAGGTCAACTGGAAGAGACGAAGGCAGGGCCTGCTGAGCAGAGCCAGACACGCAGAGGCTCTTTTCAGCTCCCACTGGGATCACCGGTCTCAGGATCCAGAGCCAGTGGAGACAGAATAACTCAGGCCACAGCACAGAATAACTCAGTGTCTCCCATCCCAGGGTGCTTGCTTGTTGCAGGCCGCGTATAGAATAGGCTGGCTCCCTCCTTCCACTCACTAGGACTAGAGATGTTGCTGTACTGAGGGGCAGAAGGGGGCCACCACCCCATATGCATTCATGAGTGTGGTGCCTCCCCCTCTTGGAGGCTCAGGAAGAGGGGTACTCTATCTCACCCCCAAAATGCAGGATGCATGCTCACAACATGCCCACCTCCTGTGCAGACCTGGCTTCCTCTGGGGAGGAAAGCGCTGCACTTGGGACAGAGTCCTGGCCCCACAGACCAGTGAACTTGGCCTGTGGATGGGGAACCAGCCTGGATGAGACAGAGAGGGAGAGACAGACTCCAGCTCCTGTGAGGTCCAGCCTGAATGCTTGTGGGCCACTTTCCCTCTCAAGGCTTCACTTTTCATGTGCAAAGTGGGGACATGAACCCTTGTTTGGTGGGAGAGCTAAGTGAGGGTTGCTGAGATGGTGTATTGAGGGCGTCCTCCATAATTTTAAGGGCATTTTTCTCAGTTCAGTGCTGGAGCCTCCCTACTGCCTCCCGACCTTCTCAGCGTTTACCTATCCACGTGTTTCATGGGGAAACTGCACTGAAGGATCGAGAACACTGCCTCTTCTTACAGGTAAGTCATTAGTTACCTCTCCAGCTGGGAAGTGAGACCCTGCAGGATTTTGGAGGAGGGTCTAGAGAATGTTAGAAGTTAAGCTGGGCCCCCAGAAGTGAGATTCTGTGGTCCCCTGAAAGCTTGTAGAGTCCAGCAGAGCCCCCGCCATCTGGAGCAGCCTGGACCAGGGCCAGACCTGCCATGCTGGAGATGAAAATGGCCCTGGGGTCTTGGGTGGGGATGGGGGGGGTGGTCTATCACCCACCGGGTGGGCGGGATGAGCGAGTCAAAATAAATCACTAACACAGGGGTGGAGAATTCCTTGAACAGGCGCCCAGGATTATGGATGACAGAGGGGGTGGGGATGAGGGAGGCCTTAGGGGAACCGTGCTGCGACCCCCTCCCTCTCAGGCACCTCGGCCCTTCCCCCTCCTACATTAGGGGCTGTGACTGTGGCTGTCTCTAGGTGGGAGTGGGGGAGGGGGTGGGCTCAGTTGGGGGCCTGTAGTGCCCAGGCCCAGCCCCTGATCCATGTGTGAGAAACTTGAAAAACCCTGAGACCATCCTAGGGGAGGGAGGTGTTGAAAGCCGCATCCTGCTCCAGGGTGGAGCCAAGGCCAGAGATAATATCGCAGGCTGAGGAGCACTACGGCTGGTTTACAAGCCCCCACCCACAGCCCAGCACTCTGCACCCCGCAGGGCCTGGGCCTGGACTTGAGCCTGAGCTGTTGGGCAGGGGGTGCTGCTCCCACCCTGGGAATGAGCCAGGTCCCTGTTTGGGGACCCGCAGGTCAGGGTCAGCGGTCAGCCTGGGGAGGGGGAAGCTGAGGTCTGCAACTGTCAGATCATCTTGGGGTTCCTGCCCACACCTCTCTGGACCTGTTTCCACATTTGGAAGGTGGAGTGGGGGATCCCCAGTTCACGTCTAAGGGTTTGTAAGTGCCTACAGGGCCTGCACTGGACCAGGGCACCAGGCTGGCTCTGGATTGCGCTGTCAGGCTTAGCTGTAGCTCCTGGGGCAGGGTTGGTGGCTGAGGAGTGGGTGGGTGGATGAGTGACTATTCAAGAAATAGCTGAGGGCCCATAAATCCTACAGTCCAAGCATGACTAGAGGTTGGGTTCAGCCTTTTTTCTGGCTCAGTAAGGAAACCTCACACTTCACAGTTTACAAAGAGCTCTGCATTCTCTCCCTTGACCCTGGGAGGAAGGTACAGAGAAGGCCTAATGCCCCCTGTGCCAGATGAGGAAAATAAGAAAGGCTTAGCTGAGCTTGGCACCTGACAGTCTCCCCCCAGGATTCCATGAAGCCCAGAGCAGCCAACAAGGCAGGAAATGCCACACTGCTCAGCAGATGACACCCCTGGGTCCAAGTTGGTCAATGCAGGGGATTAAAGGCCCAGTCAGGGCCAGAAATCAGGTGTCCAGCTCCCAGCCCGGTCTGCCCAGGCCCAGCTTGAGCCTGCTGTGTCTGCCATTTTCCTGAGCGCTGGCCTCATGGCAGGAAGGCCCTGCTCACAACCCTTCCATGCTCAGGAGCTTCCACAGCATCTCAAGCCCCTCATGCCTGGGCCCCACCAACCCCTGTGCTGTGCCTGCCTACTGCCCCTGCAGTGCTGAGACATGCCAGGCAGTGGACAGAGTCTTTTCTCACATATCAAATAACCTCAACACCGGCTCCCAGAGCTACTCCAGACTTCAGCCCCCTGGTGCCTCCCCACAAAACACATCTGCCCGAGGCCTGAAAATGCTGCACTGAAGGTCAACAGCCCAAGTCACCAACTTTTGTGTTGTTCCCTGGGGTGGAGAGAGGTTGGGCTTTAGCTTGGGGTTGGGTGGACCCTTACTACTTGGGTAAACTTGGCCCACTCAGCAGCCTTCTCTGATCCTTGGTTTCTTCATCTGTAAAACGGAATGATGATTCACTCCTCAGGGGATGCATGGTATTGCAAGAGATGTGAATGTACTTCACAAACTGTAAAGAGTTGTTCAAAATACAAGGAAATGTGAGGGAAGAACTGAGTGGGACTTCCCAGGGGCACAACGAAGTGGAGGACATTCCTGTGCAAAGGCCTGGAGGTGGACATCTCTGCCCAGGTACTGACTCCACACTGACAGGGCCCCACCACAGGCTCCTGGTCTGAGACATGGAAGCCTCTGTAGGGCCCGCTGACGAGCACATTCTCAGGGGACCACTCGGCCCTGGTTGGACGGCTCCTTCTCTTAGAGCAGGGATAGATCCCATCTTGTAACCTTCTAAATAACCCCAGTGAACCTCTTACAGGGTTTGAGGTTCAGGGGAGGGTTCTCAGGGGCAAACCAGGTCATAGTGTCACCAGCTGGGTGAGCACTGGAGCACCCTATAAGCACCCACATCTCCTCGGGCCGAGGAGCTCAAAGTACCACCCAGCCCTCCCCAGGCCATGCCTCCATCTCCAACCTTGAGTAGCCCGACAAGGTCCAGGCAGTGGCCAGGCAAGTGCCTGGAAGTACAGGGAGGTAGGACAGGCAGAGAGGTACCAGAGCGGTGCTGAAAGGGGTTGGAGGAAGCTGTTCTGGAAGAAAACAAGAGAACAATCATGGATATCAGGGACCCACGGGAGGGCTGCCCTGCCCTGGGCTCTCCCTGGCTGCTTACCCCTCAAGGTTCAGTCGGGGAGACTGAGGGCTGGCCTGGAGCCCAGCTCATCTTGGCTCCCTGGCTGCTGCCTCTGCTACCCGCTCACTGGGAGGTCCCCAAGGCAGGGTGGTGACTGGGAAGTCAGTGCAGGGATGTTGTGGGGGACAAAGCTGAGTGACTCTTCAGAATACTTTGTGGAACTAATAAATAAAGCCAACATGATTGCTTAACCTATAGAGGAGGCCCAGGAGGCCCTGAGAATGAATGAAACTAGGCAAATGAGTCCAGTGTCCTCTCCCTGCTGTGTGTCTTTACCTTCATGACATTGGTTTTATTTGCTCTCACAGGAGCCCTGAGAGGAAACAAGTATATCCGGATTTAAAGATGAGGACACCTAAATTCACAGATGTCAAGTCACTTGGGCAAAGTCACACAGCCAACAGAGGAAAGAACAAGAACTTGAACTCAGGTCCCTGGCGTCAGGAGCGTGGGCACTGGCTGGCCCTTAGACCCTCAGTTCTCAGGCCAGAGCTTCCTTGAAGACCAACAAAGCTCTCTCCCCACAGGCACCCATGGGGGGCTACTGATCATTGAGGCCTGTCATCTCTGCTGTCCTTAGAGCTCACCCTTTGGCTCTCAGTTTTTCCTCTCCCCCACAAAGCCTACCACCCCACAGCTCCTCAGGAAACAAGGGGAGCAACGGAGCTTCCAGTGATCGTTGAGGATATGAGGTCTAATTCTCTGGCTCCCTGTGACCTCCACCCACCCATAGCTTTTGGTCTATCCCTTGACTCAAGCAGAACGAACCCAACCTCCCTCTCACATCTGAAAATTCCTACTTCTACTTATCCTTCAGGGCCTAGTCAAACATTGAGGTTTTCCCTGTCTCTAGCTCACCTCTGAAGTTCAGGAGCTCCCCAGAGAGCCTTGCAATTACCGACCTACATGAACCCAGAGCTCAGTTCTGAACCCCCTCTTCCCTCTCTGTGGTCTCCCTACTGCCACTGACCCCTTGGCTATACATCCAGCAGCAAAGTCTAACAGGGACAAGTCTAACGCTGACGTCAGCGTTTCTGCAGATAAACCTGCCTCTCCTCTTCTTTGCATTATGCTCCCCAGCCTGTCTCTATTCTCCCTTCTACCCCTGAGTAATTCTGTGATCTACTCTTCTGAGTTACTCTTCTCCCTTCTGCCCCTCAGTAGCCACTGTGATTAAAAAAAAAAAAATCCACCTTGAGGAATAATTACATATAATAAACTGCACTCATTTAAAATAAACTATACTTATTTCATAATTTTTATACAGGCACACCCCAGAGATATTATGGGTTTGGTTCTAGACCACTGCAATAAAGCTATTATCACAATCAAATGAGTGACACAAATTTTTTGGTTTTCCAGGGCATAAACATGTTACGTTTCCCCACTATGCTGGAGTCTATTAGGTGTGCAATACCATGTCTACAAAAGCAATGTATGAGGGGCCTCCCTGGTGGTGCAGGCGGTTGAGCGCCGCACTGTGAAGCTGTCCGCAGCCTCTGCAGCGCAGGTTCGATCCCAGCCGGCCAGCGAGAATCCCACATGGTGAAGCAGACCTCTCCTGTCGCGGGCGCTGCTCCCCTCAGCAGGGTATTTCAGTCAGTCTGCCTGCTCCGATTCTCCCTCTTCCTGCACATTTTAGCATGTATACTAGTGATGCTTGTTCTAATTTTTAGAAATAGAATTTAATGGATCTTGCTTTCTTTGTTAATGGTAATTAGATCCTCTTCATCCAAAGAGATTATGATCATCCCATGTCTCTTAATGGGTTACTTAATGGTGCCAACAGACTCACTCGAGGCAGGTGGCCACAAAGCTCCAATTTGTAAAAACCAGTATCTGTGAAGCACAATGAATCAAAGTGCCATAAAACGAGGTATGCCCATAATTCCCAACCTACAGAGATTTTTATAGTTATTATGGCATGTTCTCCGTTCTGCCATTCTCAGGTCTCCTTCGCTTGATATTCATATGGCCGCTCCAGCTGTGTCCTGCTTGCCACTTGCATGCACTACTTCCATCCAGCCTCTTGTTTTCAGTCTGTGTCTATGCAAGTAGAATATGTCTCTTTTCAGCCTCATAGAATTTGCTCTTTTTATACCGAGTCTGACAATCCCTGTCTTTTGATTGGAATATTTGTTCAATTTGCATTTGTTGACATGGTTATAAGCCTGCCACTTGTGATTTATCTGATCTAAGTTTTGCTCTTCTGTTTTTCCTTTTCTTCTATTTGACCTTAAATGATTTTAAAAAGTACTTTGTCTGTATTTTATCACCATTATTGACAGGAAGACTCATGCAATCACTTCGTGCCATCACCATTACAGGCTGTCTCTCCTACTGCCTTCTTTTCAAAATACTAGAAGAGGTCATGCTTCATGCATAAGATCCTTCAAAGATTTCCACTCAAGATAAAATACAAAATCCTAGTAAGAACTGCAACACTTTTAGTAGACTCTTTTTTTTTTTTTGGTTTATACTTTTTTTTCTTTTTTATTATTTTTTAAATTTTATTTATTTTTTACATCATTTTTCATTTTTGCACAATGTCTGCATTTTCATCTTGGTTATAGTCCCCATACAATTCCCACCCCCCTTATTTTGACCCTAATCCTTCCTTCCCTCCCCCCAACCCCAGTAGCATGTCTCTGGTTTATAGTTGCTTGCTGATTTTGATTTTTACTTTAATATAGTTAGTCTTTCTCCTGGTCCCTTATTTAAGTTTTCTAGATTCCTGCTATGAGTGAGACCATCCGGTATTTTTCTTTTTCTTTCTGGCTTATTTCGCTGAGCATGATCCTTTCCAGCGCCATCCATGTTGCTGCAAATGGCATGAGTTTATCTTTCTTGATTGCTGAGTGATATTCCATGGTGTATATGTACCACATCTTCTTGATTCGGTCATCTTTTGGGGGGCACTTGTGTTGTTTCCATAGCTTAGCTATTGTAAATAGTGCTGCTGTAAACATAGGGGTGCAGGTGCTCTTTTGTAGTATAGACTCTTTTAAGGTAAGACTCTCCTGTAGACCACCTCAAGTTGAAAATTTGCCTTTATTGACAATATTGCCCAAGCAAGTCTGTCCCAGCAGTGGATCTCTCTTCCTCTCCCCTCCCTTCCCGGGGCCTGGCACTCACTGAAGCCAGAAAACAGAGGGGGCACTTGGGAGTGTGGCCAAGGTGAAATGAGAAAGACTCCTTGGCACAGCGATGCTAGGAGGGGCCTTCTCTGGAAACGTGGTGGGGCTGGGCGGTGGGTGCTCTGCCGCCCAGGCCCTCCAGAGGCTGAGGGGAAGGAAAGGTGGACCCCCAAGGCAAAGGAACCCAGGAGTTAATGGGACTAAGGGAAATGGGTTGGGGGGAGAAAGTCAGGGGCTATGCCCAGGGGGCACGCAAAGATCTAGCACAAAGGCCAAGGCTAGAGGGGTGAGCGCCCTGTCCACGTCTCAGGATCCTGCTTGTTTGTTCTGTTGGGGGCAGGGGTGCTGAACAACTGCAAGGAAAAGTTGTCCAGTGTAGAGTGTTCCACCCTCCAGTTTTTACCCTCAAGCACAATTTTTGAACAAAAAACTGAATATAAACCAATGTTTATAGCTTTCCTACAGCCATAAAACCAAAACAAGTTTGCAAATTAAAACCACAGCGATTTACAAAGTCAATTAAATCATATTAGCAATATTAATCTAACGTGATGGCTGATGTTTTGCTGAAACCAAATCCCCCCCCCCGTCACGTGACCCCGGCACCACCCACAGCCTTGCTGAGCCCCGCACACCCGCGGTGACTCACTTCTCCCACCCTCTCAACTGCTGGAATTCCTTTGTTCGGGCCACAGGCCCTGACATCATGTGGGCTTCACCCCCGCAGGAATGCTTCGGTATGTGTCCAGTTGGCCTCCTTTGTCCCCGCTCCAAGGCAGGGAGCGCTGCAGCGCTGAGAGGTGTTTTTCATTCCTTGCACCCTGTCCCTTGCCCCACCATTTACAGTCCCCGGGGCAGAGCGGATCCAGACAATAGAGGGAACTGAAGTGCTGGATGTCTCCAAAGCCAGGCTTGCAGCGCAAGGCCAGGCTGGTTACACAAGAGCAGCACTCGGGAGTTCTGACCAGACAGAGCTGGGAAGCTGGAGGATGCTGAGTGCACAGCCAGAAGAGGAAAAAAAAAGGGGAAGCGGGGTGGAAAGGAAAGGGAAGGGGGAAAAAGAAAGAAAAGAAAAAGCCATCGGGAGAGAAGAATGCAGGTGGGTGATGAGCCAGGGCTGTTTTCCCACCTCTGAGAAAGGAGAAGAGAAAAATGTAAAGAGCTTCGGGGTTGCTGTTTGGAGGGGGCAAAACTAGAACCCAAAGTCAAAAGACCGGTGAGATCTGAGAGGATCCTTCCTCCCCAGTCTGTCCCTATCTGGGGCCTACACAGGCGCTAATTTTGGGGCACAGACAAGGGACCGAACTGCCCAGGGTTGGCCAGGAAGACGTAGGCCCACCTTTGTAGGAGCTCCATGCTCCTCAGGCTGCTCGGCGGCCCAGGGGCAGTGGGGAGACGTCCCGGAGGCCCAGAGGGCAGTCTCACAGGGCAGTGAGGGAAAGTGGGCCGCGAGGCCTAGCCCACAGGGAGCTGACCCTATGGAGGAATGACACAGGGAAGGAGGACCTGGGGCCAGAACTGCAGAAGGACCTTGGCCAGAGGCTGGCGCCAGACACCCCGGGAGCAACACCACGGGCAGGTTGGAGAGAGTGGTCACTTGTCAGAGAGAGGCCCCGCACCTGGGGCAGGGCGGCCGAAGTCAGGGTCAGAGAGGAACTGGGAATTTGAATCTCACCCTAAAATTTTTCAGACAAAAACGACAGAACTGCCTTGCGGTGGCAGGATCAAGAGTTCTCTGTCACCAGAAAAGAGCATTCGTGGGCTTGGCTGAGGGCAGCTCTGGGGACATTCATACATCTTTGCACGCTGGACTCTGATACCTGTGGCGGCGCTCCTCGTGCCCGCCGGGGGACAGCGCACACGGGTCAGGGCCGTGCCGGAGCTCAGTTCTAAGGGGCCAGACGGGTCAAGATGTACTTTTCCTGTTAAAAAAAAAAATCAACATTAAAATATAAAATAAAATCAGAAAGAAACATCCCCGGTGGTGGGGTGGGGGAGGGTGATGCCTGATCAGCGGCTGCCCACGGTGACCTTTGAGTCCTTCACACGCGCCAATGCTCCTTTTTACTCCACGGCTTTGCACATGCTGTTCCCCTGGAATGGACTCTTTGGCTTCCAATTTATTTAAATTTTACTTCCTCAAAAGTGTTTTCTGAAACAAAGGGCAGGCTGTGCTTTGATTTGTTCAGTCAATGTTAGACCAGCAGCGAGCGCCCAATCAATGCTAACGAGATGAATGGATGAAGGTGGGTGCCCCATGTGTCAGAGACAAATGACTCCCAGGCTATAGTTTTAAGTCTGAGCTCTCATGTTGCAGCTTTGTGAACTTGGCTACGACACTGATATCTCTGGCCTCTACCACTCCATCTGTAAAATGGGTACTCAGCTCACACGCAGATCTAACAAATGTGCCAGAGCGCTCGCTGTGCCTTTTGACAATGCCTGTCCTCTGGGAGCTCACAGCCCCCCCAGCAGGTGACAGATGGGGGATATAAACTTAGAGAAAAAACAAGGAAAACCTGTGGTGAGGAGGTCACAGGGGTGTTGGAGGACCTCCTAGGAGGGAGAGTCAGGTGTGGGTTACGAGGCCACAACTACCCTTCACCCATCACCCCGGCTATCTATACCCCACTATACACCCATATCCGATCTCAAACATGTGCATTTCATCTGTAACTATTTCTCCGTGTCTCTAAAAGATGAAGACTCAAAATAATATGCCGCATTTTATTACTACTATTACATCACACAATAAAACACATAAATGCTGGTAGGATGTTTAGATGGTGAGGGCAGAGGGAGCAGGCTATATAGGGCCTTGATAAGCCTTGGGGTGCAGAAGAGGCCCTGGGGAGCTATCGGGCCTGGGTTGGTCCCAGTGTGGCCTCAGGAGCTGCATGACCTGGGCAGGTCATCAGGCCTTGGGGGCCCGCTGTTGGCTCCCTGGTCAAGTGGTGGTGGTAACATGTCACCCACCTCTTCCCAGGGCTGTCCTCACCATTTAACGTTATCAAGTAAGGGACTAGGTCAGGACAGTAAAACACCGCCCAGGTTTAAGGGGGTCATGCATCCCGGGAGAGGGAAAGCGAGTGACCCGTTCAGAGCTCAGCCGCTGTTCTGCTTTCCCAGCTGGTGGTGGCTCAGGCATCTATGGAGAACCTATGACAATCCTTCAAATATGTGGTTCTTTTCACTGTTAACAAAACCCCAGCTCCACAGTCCACAACTGATCCTTTAACAGCTCTGCCTGTAAAGGTCACATGTGATTTCTGATGCCAACTCTGGGCACCCTGGGCCTTCCTAGAGCTCCTGGGACTGAGTCAGACACATGCATGAGTTACAAAGTCCTTGGCTCTATGTTCTGCCTCTCCTCCCCATACCCCCCAATTTCATAAGCACCTACTGCGTGCCACTAAAGTGCTTAGACAGAGGGGGGTGCAGAGCAAACTGACTGGTGGGTTTCTGGGAGAAGAGGGGCTGGTCCCAAAGGTCAGCAGCCCCGGGGCCCTCGGTGGCGTGAGGAAAATGTCACTACCGTGGGCATGGAAGGTGGCCTGGCCGGGTCCTCACATCACAATAACCAAGTGAACTCAAGACCCTGACTCAAAGAGCAAGAAATTCATGAAAACACACGGTGATCCTGTGCTGGTTTCTTTGAGGAACAGGTGTTCCCTATAGAGAATTACAAAAAAGGTTTTGCAAATGAATTTTTGTGAGAACAAGTTGATTCTCTAAGCACCAATACTTGTCTTAAGCATTTTGAAAAATAAACTACCTTAAATTTTTATGCATTTTCCTGTCAAGCTAAAATGAATTTATCATTTTCCTCATGATTGAGGACTGTCTTTAGGAGGTCACACTCAGCTCGACTCTTGTAAAGCTATTTTATTAATTTTTGTTATACATTTCACAAGCCCGGTGTCAAGGCTCTGGAGTAGATAGGAGAGGAGTAGAAGGCTCTGGAGCAGATGGCAGGAGAGGAGTAGAAGTCTCTGGAGAAGATGGCAGTCGAGGAGCACTGTGCTACACATGAAACCCTGAGCAGACGCAGGCTGGGTCAGATGGTGTGTAGCTCAAGGTCCATGTAACAGGCAGGGTCATGGCTGGGGGTCCTCTCCTCTCCTGCCATGCTCTGGACCCCAAGGCGATGTGAGAAAGTTTTAAAGAATGAATAGCAATTTGTCCTAGGACAAGAGGTGTCTCTGTTCATGCCCAAGGGAAAACCTGAGCAAGGGGCTGACTTCATTTTTCAGAGGAGCATCTGGGCTCTGCCCAGGTCACACAGCAGCGAGAACAGGCCTGGGATCTAAGTGCCCTGCTTGCTGTTGTCAGGCCGCGTCCTCTCTCCGTGCTCAGACTGCATTCTGCCTGCGTACCTGCTGCTTGTTAGGTCATCTCTGAGCTCTGTCCACTCACGCCTGCCTCCGTTCACTTCTAATCTGCTATTTGCAACTTAACAGGGAGTGAGAAAAGCTCATTAGAATTGTTTTGTAGAAACCCCAAAGTATCCAAGCCTCAAGAAGATGTGGTACATATATATACTCAATGGGATGCTACTCAATGATCAAAAAAGATAAATTCCTCATGCCATTTGTGGAAACATGGATGGAGCTGGAAGGAATTATGCTCAGTGAAATAAGCCAGAAGTGAAAGATAAATATTGGATGGTTTCACTTATGTGTGGACTATTGAGAAACCAAACGAAGGGTCAAAGACACATTTTAAAACCAACCCTTGAAAGCGGATTATAAATCTGAGACTTCCAGGAGTGGAGGAGGGGGGAATGGATAGAAATTGGGGGGAACACAATGAACTATGGAGGACCTTGGGTGCTTTGGTGATGGGAGGGCTATGGTGACCGCATCTGAGGGAAGAAATCCTACATTGTCAAAAACTGAACAAGGATGCAAAACAACAGCACTTAATTAAAAAACCAACCAACCAACCCAGGCCTGAAGCCTGCCACTGTCACTCTTGTAGTTCTGTGCCTGGCTTGGCTGGCTATGCAGTTCACCAGGTGGCTTTCTTTCTCATTTCATCTGGATTGATGACCCTCTTTTTCTGGACATTCCCAGCCTCTAAGAAGTATGGAATTATTTCAAAGACATGTAGTTTTTATTCATTTAAAATCCACAAGGCTGAGCTATTTACCTACAAAACTATTATTAGATGGGTTAAGAGGAGGAAAAAAAAAAGAAAATGCAAGCTTCTATCTATTTCAAGCAATTTTTTTTTTTAATTTTTCTAGAGGCATGTTTTTATTTATTTGTTTGCTTGTTTATTTTGTTTATACAAGCACTGGGCACAGTCAGAAGCGCGGGAGGGTGAGAGAATTCACCAGAGCCAGAGCAGGGAGCAGAGCAGGCAGAAGGACCGAAGGACACTGCTGAGGGGAGCAGCGGGCGGCAGGAGAGGTCTGCGCGCCGTGTGGGACCCTCCTCCGGTGGCTGGGGGGCAGCCGGGGATCGAACCAGCGCCGCAGAGGCCGCGGGCAGCTTCACAACCCAGCGCTCAACCACTGCGCCACCGGGGAGGCCCTATTTCAAGCAAAATTAAGAGCTCTGGGCACCAATTCAGCATTCACGGAGGCCCCCATCCATATGTTAAAAAAAAAAAAACTTACGGACGAAGCGGTTCTAAGTAAGATGATGTCTGTCACACAAGAATCAAGCTAATTAGGCTGATAGGCCATGTCTCAACACTGTGTCCATGCCATCTCCCCTCTACTTTGAAACATTTGACATTTGTTTAGAGCTTAGATTTTCAAGACCATTTCAGCCCTGACACATTCTCTCCATGCACAGAACGAGTATCTGTATTTCAATTGTCTTTCCAATGCTTGATACAATGGAGGCAAGAAATCCTTCTTAACACCTCCTAGTGTACATGGTGCTTTGCAAAAACCATTAGTGCTTGCACAAAAATATTTTCCAACATCTATTCCAACCTGGGGGCAGGATGTGTGTCTCTGTGTGTGTGTGTTTTATCCCCGCTTCACACATTAGGAGTCAGATGCTAAGAGTTTTGGTGGTCGTTCCCAAGAGCTCAAACAGGGATTGGTGATAAAGGGTCTCCTTACTTCTCTGTCATAACACAGGGCCTCTCAGAGGACAAAAGGCATCCAACAGTGATGGTGCGGGTCTCATACAAAGTCAGGGAAGGCAGAACCCATTCCAATTTTTAAGACTAAGAAATGGGGTTCCTTAGAGGTTCGAGGATTTGACCAGGCGGATGAGTTGGGGGCATTCAGAATCAGGCTTGTCAGGAAGGGATGTTGGCCACACCCTGACCACAGAGTAAAAAGCCAGCCCTTTACTAAGTATTTACCATGAAAACATCAGGGACACCAGGATGAACCACACAGATTTCCCCCCCCCTAAACATAAAAGGAAGATTAAATAGATTCAAACATGTATTCCCAGAGCCCAGTCTCAACCTGGCTGCTTATACTGCCAGATCTAACCAGATCTTACTCTTCTGCTTTCAAGTTTGCAAGGTTGGAAAAGGCTGCAGGCATCACCCAGACCTACTGACTTGGCACCATCAGTCCTCCCCACTGGCCTGCAATTCAATGTCTTGAGACGTCAATGTCGCTCACCTTTCTTCACCTCCATTTGGGCGTCAAGCAAACTCCTTGCTGTTTTGCAAACACACATAAGGGTCTACTTGCCTCTATGCCTGCTCCTTCCTTCTGAAATGTGAAATCTAACCTATCTTTCATCTGCATTATCTCCACGAACATTTCCTGGTTCTTGAGTTAGAATAGCTTCCTCTGCATCCCACAGCTTGAGTCTGCATCAATTAGAATTGATCACAATGAATTTTAATTATAAATATACCTGTGCTCCTCACCCCGACTTGAGAATGTGGCAGAGGTCAAGGCTTAGTCATCTTCATGTTAACCTTGTTTAGTCCAGTTCCTGGCAGAAAGAGAACTAACTTAATAAATACAGAATTGCTGGCTGACTGTTGAAGAACAAGGCTTTCATAGTTAACTTAGCTTCACTATGAAATTCAAAACAATGAAGAAGACAGAACTCAAACATAGCAGGGAAATAACATACACTTTTACTCTTAAAATAAATACTAATCAATTTTATTTTATAAATACAGATGCTGAGTTTTCTTCCAATTACCAAAAGATCAGTTTCACATGCCATTTATTATTGGTGGTGGTTTAAAAAATTATTTAAATAACCAGTTAGGTCAGGATAAATGGGCACCATTAGAACTGCTAAAAAAAAATATAGCTGGATACAATCTTCCAAAACTAATATTCTGAGGGGGACAAAAAAAATCTCTGGAATTTCTAAAGTGGGTAAGAGGAAGCAGAAAGAGAAAACACAATCAAATACCCATTTGATAACATTTGTCAGCTGTTAGAAGTGTCTCAGCGACATGAAAACTGAAAAAGCTCTCAGCAGTTCAGAAATGGATAGTAGTAAGTTTTCATTTCAACTTATATCCTCAAAGCAAATTTTAATTTTTTGTATGATTTTCAAGACCAATTCAAAAGATTAGCAGAATATAGCAATTTAGCCCATTATTTTTAGGTCTTGGCCACTTGAAACAGAGGCAAAACAAATTCTGCAGCTTTGTAAAAAGGTTGAACAGTAATTCCTGGTGACGTGTAACACTGGAGGTTCTACCTAGGCCACAGCAGAAGCTGCAGACATCCAACTCAAAGGAAAATCCAACCCCCAAACTAAACAAACCCAAACCTAAGCGGTGTTTCATGGCACTCAGGACACAGTGAGATTCAAGCAATTGCATAGGTGACTGTTGGTCAATCGTCAGCAAGGTGATCACATTCTGAGGCAGCGCTCCATGCTTGGGGAGGAAACGCTGTGAACCCCCAGAGTCAGGGAAAACAAATGGGAGACTGAGGGAGGGAATCTCAGGGATCCTGGCTTATCTTGCTGTGTGGGACCCAAGGTGAACTGTCCCCCACGGGCACTCTGCACGGCTCCTGAGTCAGCAGGAGGGGCTGCAGTTGAATGCGCCTTGCCTTTGAATGTGGCCTGCAGTTTAAGGTGCACTCCCTTCTCTGCGGAAATCACATTTCGCACAAGATTCACCTTCTGTCATTCAATCCTAACACAGTCCTTCAAACACTTTTTTGGATGCAGATGTTACTTCATTGGAGGACCCCCCCCCAGCCCAGTCTGACTTACACCCAAGACCGTGTCTACCGTCACTCCCTGACTCTAAAATGAATGACAGTATCCTACAAAGAAGCTGTGTACATGCCTTCTGCCCCAGGTTTGTGGTAGTCCTACCTCATGTGGAATAAGATGGATTTCTTCAGATCAAGCTAAAGCTTTTAATTGCTTGCAGGTCGGGCCTGTCTGTCATGCAATGTTTCTGTGAGTTTCTACGCAGAAAAAAACAAATGAACTATTCTGTTTAACCATGTAGCTATAAATTAAAATTGAGTCCAGGAGTGCTCGGACAAAACATGAAAATGATTATGAAATCAATGAGTTAAGACGTTATGTAGGATGAATGCAGCGACTGGAGACCACACCTGTGAAGGTGTCTGTGTTGCTATACACACAGAACGTAAACTCAAACGAAGTCAAGGACTTTAGCTTAGATACAGCCATTGTTTTGTTCAGGCTAGTCCTGCCGTGATGTAATACATAGAAATGCAGGTTCAAGAGGAATTCCAAAGCTGGAAATAAAAATCAGGTCAGGTGATGTAAACTCAATTTTTATTCTTCTATACAATACACGGATATATGGATAAATTTCCCTTAAAGAGCTTGCAACCCTGAGGCGACATCCTTGGGTATATAAAGTATAAAGCAATAGCAAATAAAATCTGAGCTCCAGGAATGACAATTGGATTTCAAAAACATAATTTAATATTTATGCAATTGCACACATACCAATAATATTCTATGCCTCATCTAGTCTCTTAATCCAACTACATCAACTGCCTTGCAGTTTGCACATTGGACAGCCTGACCCTACATATATTTAATCACATACAATGCTTTCCTTTCCAACTAAAATTTAATAAATTAACATGGGATTTACATATAGGCATTTGTGTCTATTGAGTGCACTGCCAGGAAGCATGCCTAGTTGTTTATGGCAGCATCTACCCACGTAAATGCTTTGGTCCCCAAAATGGGTTGGACACTCTCTGACTGGAGCAACTTTGGGGTCCTTGAGGGTCCACTGGGCCGGAACAGAGGTGAGGTTTTCATCTAATTTGAGGACAATTTCAGGGTACAGCTGACTACAGGAGGTGGCAGGTCATGGTTTCTGTGTTAAATAACCAGTGAATCTCATGTCCTCAGTTTTCAGGATGCAGAGCCCCATCTACTGTGAGGTGGGGCAGCAGTGTCTGAGGGTGAGTGGCGCCAGGGGCAGGGACGGGGTGGATGAGCCTAGGTATCTAAGGACACCATTGTGCTTATTCATCAACGGTAGGGGTGGCAAAAGATCCTTCAGTAAATGGTGGAAAGCTTCTTCTGAATATTCATTTCCCCAAAGTTTTATAAACTATGGTGAGAGCAAATGCTTATGAGAAACTAAAGGTGAGTTCATTATATTATTTATATATTATCATCTTCCCTCTGAGGATAACGCAGAAGTGTAAATAAAAAAGCAGACAAATATCTATAAGGTGACTCGAGCTAGAGAGCAACTTTTGCTTTCAAACAATCGTCAGGCCTGAAAAGCAAGTCTTGCAAGCAAAATCTAACTTGTCTGGCCCACTGGTACACAATGACCCTGAGTCCCTTCTTGATTCACAAGGTCTATTTTTCCGAGGAATATCCTCCATTAATATTCATTTTGTGTCATAATCACTGAAGGGCAGCCAGTGCAGCTTTCTCTTCATTTTAGGCAGCAACTCTGTCCTCGTCCTACTGTCTGTCTGTTCACTTCACTTATCAGAGCTCCGGCGCGGCCTGCGGAAGCTGGACACATTTTCATTCAGCGCATAGATCCTTCGGGAGAACTCTTCAAATTCTCCCAGAACTTGCTCGTCACACTCCACTGCCACGGCGCTGTCCACCGGGATGCAGTTAAAGGCTTCCAGCTGATCGCCTGAGGTGAAACCCGTGGCTTCCATCCCAATGATTTCTTCTGCTTGCTCCACCGTGCAGCAGAGCTCAGCTTCTGAGGCGGGGGGGAGCTCACCCGGAAGATGGACGCCGGAGGAGGCGGCCCGCTCGCTGGGCAAGAGAGTGCCGTTCACTGTGGCTGGATGCCCAGGGAGCGCTTCTCCTTGCTCTTGGCTAGTGTCCACACTCACATGGTCCCCAGCTGAGCTGTCACCCAAATCTACTCCTTTTTTCTTATTTTCTTTGGAGAAGTCCAAGGAGGTGTCCAAAGAGGAGGACAGAGATGCTGTCTTCCCCTCAGATTCTCCCATCGGGGGGGTGGTGGTCACGGGCTGGGCCAATGCTGAGTTGTAACTGGGAGGAGGGGTTTTGTATTGGAGTCTCTCATTCTCCGAGCTGGCTCGTTTTCGGTGTCCTTTGTCTGGTGAAGGGATCACCCCCGAGAAGCCCATATCTGCACCCCCAAATATGGAGCTTTGTCTCTTTGGAACAGGGATTGCACTGGAGGTATGATGTCTGTCGCTAGAAGGCAAACAAAAAAATGAGAAATTACTTTTTCTACTTCAGAATACAGCATAAGCTTTTTATATCCAGAGACAGGAAACTGCACATTTAGGTCTGAGTTAATAAAAATTAGTAATAATCCTAATATTAATGGCAGTGTCTGAACACATGAAAAACATAAAGCATTCTGGGTTCAACTTGGACGCTTCCTTCAAGAAGGATACAAGACATGCTAGAACACATCCAGGAGACTGAGTGCCTGGGAGGACGGGGCATAAAAACCAGGTCACATGGCGGAAGAGTTGAAGTAACGAGAATTAGAACTGGAAAGAAAAATAGGGATATAATCAGTTTCACAGTTTGAAGGGTTACCAGTGTTCTTATATTGCTTTTCATATTCAACTCTCATTTTCTCTTCACAAAGCAGGCATCATCACTTGTCAGAGAAGTCCAAGGACTTGCCTGGGATGCCTCCCTGAGCCAGCGGCAAGACTAAGACGACGACTCATGACTCGATGATCAGCAATTTTTCCAGCAACAAATGCTAATCCCCTTGCAGTAGAGAACTGGTAGAAGAGCCCGGGGAGATATAATTAAATATACAAACTTTTTTTAAATGAAAATTTAACTTGGGAAATGACTTGTCCTTTATAAAGCTGGTCACACTGGTGTCTTCGGTCCTTCTTTTGACCTGAGTTCTCAGGAAGGGAGCTTTGGGCCAGCACTCACGATCATGACTGAGCTTAACAAAGCATTTTAGTTTTTGAAGAATTTCATAAACATCATTTCACTCAGTGCTCACAAAAACCCTGCCAGAAAGCAGGCTATGCATTATTACTCCTATATCTGAAATAATAAATAATTAGTGAATGGAAATAGAGTATCGAGGCCCTGGGAGGGCTATTTCAGGCACCCCTGGATGCTGAGCACGGGTCTGGGGGCTCGCCAGCGGCAATACAACGAGATGAACAGACTGAGGGAGGCAAAGGGAGGTGCAAACCCAAGCTCCAGCCGACTGCGATGAGGAAATGCACGGAGAATGGCTTGCCAGAAAGCAATTACTAGGCAGGGGTAGAAGCTAGCCTTGCAACTCTACCCACCCAACAAATAGCTACTATAAGTGCAGGCCTTGGGGAGGGTAAAAATGCAAGACAGAGCAGGCCCTGCCTCTGTGGAGTGTCAATTCTGCAGGAGAAAGACATTCATAATTAGTGAAATAATACATTTTCAAACTACAATAGTGATAAGTACCTGGGGGAAAAGAGAGCCTAGAGCCCTCCGACCTGTGCCCACAGGCCCTTACACCAGCCCTCTCTCTGTTCCTTCTTCTCTCAGGATTTTTCTGGTGCTGGATTATGCCTATGGTCTCAAATCCCTAGGCGAGGGTTATTCTCCTTGAGAAAAGCAACCACAGGCTTCCAAAGTGTGGACTGGTCAGACTCCCTTGCTTGGCTGTAAGTATTGGAGCCAGGAGAGATTTCATAATTAGGGGTGGTCACTGGGGTGCACCTAGAACTGTGTGAGTAGACCAGTAAATTACTGTTTTTAGTTCTCAAGAAGAACAAAACAAAACAGAGCAACATCTGCTGGTCTTAATCCAGGTTTTCAGTTAATATGTTGTCAAAACGCACGGTAATTGGGTAAGCCGCACATTTCTGCCAACCTTGTGTTTTCACTCTACCACTTGCTGACAGTGTTCCTCTCCAACGATTCTGCAGGGGGCCGAGGTAATCAGACCAAAACAGAGCATCAGCACTCCCCACAGACAGTCTGTTCTGGGCAGACAGGCCATGCTTTCAGTTGCCACCCCTACCTAGGAGGGATGGGACAAGCCAGGGTAGCAGGGAAAACAGAAGGTGACGCTGCTGGTGTGCCACTAGAGGCCAGGCACTTAACCCCTCATGGTTTTGAAGGGTCAATGACGTGAAACCCTTGCTGCCACCATCTCTTGTCCCCCACATGTGGGCTGGTAAAAGGCAGGACAATAGGAACAGGTTAGGGCCCAGCAAGCAGTGCTCATGATGCAAGGAGAAAGGATATTCTGTGGCCCTCTTTGATTTTGAAACTCCCCAAAAGTTTTCCTTAATAGCACTTGACACGAAGGGAAAGTAATAAAGTGTGACCTGCTTCCTCCCAGCTACAATGGGATGGGAACCACCATTTTCCTGAGCGTCAATGATGTTGAACCCTCACATTTTCCCTGTGAGAAAGATAGGCAGCTAGGAGGCTTATGTGATTTGTGCAAGGTGGCAGGGCCTGCATCTAAACTATTGGGTTATCGGAAATGCCATGACGCATTTTTGCTTGAAAAAATGTCATGACTTTTCTAACAACGCAACAGATTGGGTCTTATTCCGGAGTCCACACAGTCAGTTACATCCCACATGGGAAAATGATATTCAAACTCAACTAACATTTGCTAAATGCCAAAGAATGCCAGACATCAAACAAAATGACATTACACAGGCCTCCTTTAACCCACCCAACCTATAGGTAACTTCTAGGGTGTTGCCTCCATTTTAATGGAGAGATACTAAGACTCTGAGAGGTAGAGACGTCGATATTTTCTGATTTTGTACCATTATTTTCCAGTTCCCTTGGGTTTTTAGGAGAGAGCAGGCAATGACAGTGTCAGACACAATCTAGAAAACCCAACTGACAAGAAAACATTCTCTCTTAAAAATGGTAATGGAGGGCCTCCCCGGTGGCGCAGCGGTTGAGCACTGGGTTGTGAAGCTGCCCGCAGCCTCTGCAGCGCCGGTTCGATCCCTGGCTGCTCCCCGGCCCCCGGAGGAGGGTCCCACATGGCGCGCAGACCTCTCCTGTCGCCTGCTGCTCCCCTCAGCAGTGCACTTCGGTCCTTCTGCCTGCTCTGCTCCCCGCTCTGGCTCTGGTGAATTCTCTCACCCTCCCACGCTTCTGACAGTACCCAGTGCTTGTATGTATAAATAAATAAATAAATAAATAAATAAATCTTAAAAAAAAAAAAAAAGGTAATGGAGTGAGTCGTCTTCTTTTCCCATTTTAGTCAGAGACAATAAAACCTTTATTTTTTTTTTTTATCAAAGTCTTTCTTATAATCATAAAAAGAATAAGTGGAACAAAAACAGCTTTTTCTTAATCATGTTGGATCAAACAGGAACACATATCACTAAATGGTGGCGACAGTAGAGAGACTGGGTTTCCGGTGGCAGCAGCTTCTCAGGACATGACTCTGAGTTCTAAGGCTGCACCTCAGTGCTGTGCTCTCTCTTACTGTCAGTGCGACTTTGTCAGTGGCTTTTGTCTGAAGGGACATCTCAATTTTTTTTTGGGGGGGGGGTGCTTCCAATTTGCTGTATTCTTGTAACGCTAGATTGCTGAGAATTGTGAGCAAATAGGACTTGAGTGGTAGACCAGCAGATGTCACAGGCATAATACGCCTTCTTACATGTGTTTTATAATATTAGTTTTGGCAGCTCAGAATTTACTATTTCTAGTATTTCAGCAATGTTGCAGACTTTTAAGCTAGCTGAGTTCTAAATAGCTCAAGTGTTGAATGATTACATTAAAATATATACAAACACATGCATTTTTAATTATTATAATAATTTATAGTCTCTGGAAAACTCAAAAATTATAAACCATGTAAAAATAAAAATCACTCACAAGCCTATACCACTATTAGTTTTGGATATTTTCCCTTTAGACTTTGATTTTATATGTGTGCTTTTAACTAAAAAAAAACCCAAACAAACCTAAAGTTATATTTGTGGTATATCAAATTCTGATCCTGCTGATAGATGTTATTAAAATCTCTTGGTAAACAATCTGAAATGCTGGCTTCACTGAATAAAATATCATAATTCACTTAATAATTCCCTCATTTTTGTAGACTTAGAATATTTCCAAAATTTTACTATTAAAAAACAAACTGCTACAAGCATTTCAGTATAAAAACAATGTATAGATTTTGAATAAAATGATTTTGATTTGCATATGTAACAGATTTCCAGAAGGAAACTTCCCTATACATTTTGGTACAAGTTAAATTCTTACAAGAAAGAAGAATTTTACTTTTACTGCCTAAAAAAAAAAAGAGAGGTAGCAATTAATATGCAAAACAAATACAAATAACAGATCAAAAAATAATGCCCAGAGGTTGTTTCAAGATGCTTTTTGTCTGATTACAGTTGGCTCCATGATTATTTCATCTGATGGAAAAGAGGTTAAAAAAAAAAAAAACAAAAACAACCCACACAGAGTCACTAATTTTATGACCAGTTTTTAAGGGCTGTTGACAATTTACTTATCAAATGAAATTAGCACATTATTTAAGTTGTGATGAGTAACTTATAGGGAATTTCTACTCTTAGAAACAACCAGAGTAAAGTGGGTGTTTTTGAGCACAGTGGATGCAGCAGGACATGGGGGGCTTCCGTGTGTCCTACAGCACTAGACTTGAGGGCACAGAGCCTCAGTTTTAAGCAACAGGACTGAGTCTCCCAGTTCACTGCACATTCTCCTCATCAGATGTCTGCCTCGAGAGAATGTCTTACAGCTTGACTTAGATCCAACATGGAAACATAACACCTGGGGTTTAATGCTGCAATTAAAAGGAATTTATTAGAAAACAACCACCCGAAGATATTATAATTACATATTTATTGGGGTCTGATTTACTTGAAAGAAACATGTATGGGCTGCTGAGTCACTGAACCATATTGGTGACTATTGCTTGCTTAATAATGGAACTTCTGCTACAAGTGAAAAGGGATATCCCAGGGTCCTGAACAATAGCAATGAGGAACAAGTCAGTGGTTTGGAGTTTAAAGGTCTCGTTTAAATTTGGTTTCTTTGGATCAGGTCTTCTCCGATCTCTCGAAATTAAGGCAATTCATTTTTCATTCTGTGAGCTCTTATTGATGGCACCAGCTACCTTCCCTCATCTCTTCAGCTGTATCTGGAGATACAATGATGATGAGAGGGATGTTTAAAGACCTGGCTTCTACTCCTAGCTCTCTCACCACAATCCTTTCTATTTGGAGCTTAAGGGCAAACTCACCACTTACTAGTTACGTGACTGTTGGTAGTCACTTAGCTTCTCTGCGCTCCAGTTTTCTTTATTGGGAAGCAGATCACTGGGCAACAGTAAGTATGAAATAAAGAAAGGCACTTCAAGTCCTTGGCAGAATGCCAGGTGCATAAATTGATGGCAGTAGTAGCTGTAATTGTGGTTGCTGTCATTGTATTATTATTAGCTTCCATGGACTGTGGATTCTAAAAGTATTACCCTCATTTTACAGCAGAGGCCAGCGAGGCTCAGAGACATTGCCATCTTAGGTAGGAACACAGGGTAACAGGAGGCAGAGGGAAGGCCAGAACCTAGATTCCTTCCTTCCACTGTCTTCTCCTACACAAAATGCTGTCAGAAGCAGGAACAATCAGAACTCTTTCCACCCACCTACCCATGTCCAACTTCTGTGCATCAGGGTGCTAGCAAGAGGAGCAGTTAACAAATTAAGCCAAATATAAAAAGTTTTGAAGAAAAAATGCTTTATCAATCAAAAGGTTTCTTATGCCCAGCGGAAATGTCATTCTAGTTTTTTCCCCTTTGAAGACAGCGGTGGGACTGGCTTAGAATAAGATAGAAATGGTCAAACTGCTTCTATTTAGATAATGTGCCAAATGCTTAGGGACTGCAAGAATTTCCCAAAATCCTTTAAGGTGCATCCCAATTACCCCCGAACCTCTGATGTACCATTTCTTTTTGGTATGAATTTAACTTCAGGGAGAGAGAATTTTTAAGAGAGAGAATTTCTCTATTTTTCCCAAGCTAAGTGAGGAGAACCACCTTCGATACTCTCACAACCATCACACAAATACCCTGCCGGGAAGCCAGCCTGGGACACGGTAGAACCCAGTTCACTCCATTCCACCATCCTTATCCCCACCACCCCCTCATCCCTCTGTCTTTTTTGGTAGGCTTTATGGTCTGAAACTATAGCCCCCTTTTATACAAAAAGGGATGGGAGTATAAAGGAGAGTAAGAAGGCACTGGTCTAAAATATTACATATTACCTTTCATATGTAATATTCCTAGCTTCCCAATGTAGCTCCACCGTTATAAAGTCCAGGAAATTGGTAATCACTTCACTGCTGCAGACCTATGCTTTCCTCCTCTATAAAATGGGTGTATCTATTGAACAACTGTTGTAGTAAGGATTAATCTCTTACTACAATGAGTAAAAACTCCATAAATTATTATTAATGATAAGACAATCGCAACTGATATTTATGGAATATTATGGAGTAAATACACTGTTGACAGCTTTATACATGGTCTAATTTGATCTTCTCGTGTCTATGAAGTATGACATACATCATCATCATTTTACAGGCGAAGAAACTGAGGCACACAGGTTGGGTAACTTGTTCAAGGTCACACAGCAACTACTGTGATTTAAGAAAGGCAGTCTCACTAACTAAATATTAGCTCTCTTCTCTCTCCCAGTCTCTAAGACTTGTGACCAAAACACTATTTCATCTCTACGTCTATTTGAGGGAGACGTGAGAATAAGAGGAATTTTTAGATCAAGTGGCTTGGCATCTTTCCCTTTTCTTCTTGCTTACATTAAGTTTGGATGGTTTCTTTGACTTCTTAGGGCTTGCTATGCTCTTAGGCATTCTAAGTATCAATTATGAACAGAAATACATTCTGCCATGAAGTAAGATAAATGTGGAAACTTAGAGAAAAGTGAAATGAAGGGAAAATGTAAAGATTTATCATATAAGAGTTCTTGAAGCTGGGGTGAACTTTTAGGTATCTGAAAAGATTTTTTCCCCCTATTCTCTTTCAGAGTCACTTGTGCTTGTTTTAATCTGTCTACAACCAGGTCTCACACTATAAAGTATTAGGAAAGAGTACAATTCACAGTCTCAAATATGTGTCTTTCCCCCTACAAAATGCTTCCTCTGAGGAACATTACTGGATTGCAGCTGGTCAAAATGCGAACTCTCGATTGTCTGGATCCTGGCCAAAATCTACAGCTACAACTCAGTGGAATAAGAATACTTAAAAAGAAAAAAAAAAACTTTTAAACAACATTTGATCTTCTTCTTTCTCCCCCTTGTAGCAAGCTATGACCTCATGGCAGTGAGACCTCTACATGGAGGTGTTTAAGTTGGTTTACGGCCATTAGAAATGTTTGAAGCTCTAGCTACTACTCCGCGCCAATATCATGTCAACTGTGCTAAAAAGCAATAATAGTTTCTCACCTTCTTAAAGATTACTGCTTAAATAATGCAGAGCAACGACAGGGCTGCACAGAGTGCCAAAAGCAGGTTGCCAAGGCGAAGCTGAGGTAGAATTACGTCTTTTGGCAGCTAAGAAATTATGACATAAAGTTAGTTTTTTCAAAAAAACAACCTTCATAAGTTAGGCTACTATCCTTTTTCAAAATCTAGCAAAGATTAGAATTGCTCTTTCTCCCTTTTGACTCTCTTAGTTCAAGTAGAGTCACAGAATCCCTTTTTGGGAAAAGGCAAATTTAATAATTAGATCTTATCTCCCAGGAAGTAGCTGGGAGTTAACAGTTTTAAGCATGCCATCTCCTGGCCACAGGCAAGCAATCTAAAGCCCTCTCACCATTACCAGATAGTGAAAGTGCTTAAGCTTTGCCCTGGATATGCACACAATCATGAAACAAAATAAAAATACAAACAACCTTGGGCCAAAGGCATATGCCTAAATCTGTGCCAATGGTCACTTTCTCCTGGGCTGTTTGGAAGATTTCCTGCCAAAGTCTGACTACATAAAAACAGTTTTAAAAGATATAACTGAACAAGAGAGTTTTAGATTTTATTTAAACCGAGTATTGATGGCAAGATGAATCTGTGAAAGAGAAAGTTTCACAGGCAAAGGATAAAACAAGCAAACTGAAGAAATCCATTTCCCGAGGCTATGAGCCTGGTAATTAGGCCTCCATGGCCCAGGATAGCTTGGAAAAGGGAAGCCCCAGTACAGACCATTGGTTAGAGACTAAGGGGATCCCACAGCCTGGAACCCATCTGGAGTCCAGCTGGGTGTCAAGATTGAGCCCCGTGGGATGAGGGAATAGACAGCGATCATTCAAGGAGTCAAAGAGAAGTCCCAGGATGGGTCAAGTCAACTACTTCACCCATTGATTTTCACTTTAAGAAATCATCACAGAAATTAATGTATGGAAATGAGAGTCAGGCAACAAACATTATGAGGACTGTAAAATGGTCTGCAGAAACAGAAAGAGATGCCAGGATGATACCTGGGGACTCCTAAGTGTCTGGACAGCACTTGAGACATGGGATTAATAAAGCACTTACGCTGAAAACTAGAATAACAACCTTTGCCAGGGAAACTGGAGGAATAGCAATCTCACAGAACCCAGTCCTACAAAGAACTCAACAGGGAAATTAAAGGCTTGGTCAGAGAAAGCTTTCAGAATTTAAACACTAGACCTGCAAAGAGAGCTAAAGGAAGCTTTAGACTCCAGAGGCCAATGACAGAACCTGTGAAATGAAGTCTTTGAAAGATACTACGAAAGCTGAGCTACCACATTTCTAATAAGCTCTGACATGAAGTGAACCATGGGGCTTTAGGTGCCTGTTATTAAAAAAAAAAAAAAAAAAAGGGTAGCTCTGCCACCACGCTCGGAGGAGCTGAGGCCTTCGGAAGAAGTGACTGAATTACAGTCAGCCACCATTTCAATCACTGCCAATAAGAGCCTGTGAGCATCTAGGGATGACTTCTTGGGAATCTCACTTTCATAGTTCTCTGTTCCACTAAGTGTGTAGTATAAAACTGCATGCAAAGTAACAGAATACTTTAACAAATTAAGTGGTTTACTCCCTATTAAATATATATTGAGGGTGGACCACGCACTACGTGCTGTGCTAGACTCAGGATACAATGACTGAAACCAAGCCGTGGTACCTGCTTTTGTGGGGCTTACACTGTAGTAGGAGAGGACAGACAGGTATCACAGAATTACAGTCACAAATATAAAAGAACAAACTCTCTGACATGTGCTGTGTAGAAGAGGACACTGGCTAAGACAGCTTATAGCAAAACTGACCCAGAAAAGGCCAAGATTCAAAGGGCTAATAGAGCTCTTCACAGGTGAAAAATGGGCTGATGGGTAAAAGGATCTTCTAAGCAAAAGGAATAGCCCGTGCTTAGTCTCTATGTCAAGAGAGAGAACAATGTTTGTGGTCTCAAAAGTTGCGAGTTAAGAGTAGCACGGGAGAAGATAAAGCTGGAGAGGAAAACAAGGTCCCAACAAGACTACACAGAAGGCTGTTTAGAAGTTTTCTCTCTGAGTTATTGGTGTTTTAGGTAAGGTGTGCTTGTATGGGCGGATGTGCTTGTGTGTGTATGAGAACACACATTTGCACACACAAACACAGAGTTATCTATTTATATCTATATATATATTGATTTGTGCTTTGGAAAGTGCATTTGGCTGAAGTTAGAGAAAAGACTGGAAGGATCCCAGAGAGGAAAATAGGGGGACCACAATAGTAGTACAGGTGAGACTTGACGATGGAGGCTTGATCCAAAATGAAAATTACAGACACAGACAAATATACTTATAAAGGAAAGCTGGTGGCTAGAGTTAGCTATGGGGGTGCGCGGGAAAGGGGGGAACCAAGGATTATGTGCCCGGCTTTCTGGTCAGTGTAAAAGAACGGATGGAGATTCCATGTATTGAAAACAGAACACTGGAAGATCACAATGTTTATGGTGGTCTGGGTGGAAGACAGGAAGAAAAAACATGGGCCCACAGAATAGGCTGTGAAAATAGCCAGGAGGTAATCTGAAAAGAGATCAGATTGAAGGCATACATTTGTGCTCCATGGCAATGTGGATGATAACAGAAATAAAGGTTGTAGATAAAGAAGGTTGAGATGAAGAATAATGTGGGAGGAAAGTGGGCACAGGACTACACCTTGGGGAACTCCAGGTTTTTATGATGAAGTAGGAGTCTGCAAATGAGACAAGAAGGAGCAGTCAGGGAGGAATGAAGAAAAACAGGAGAAATTATAACAATAAACATTTAAAAATAAACATTTTATTTTTCACATAATTATGAGAGGCTGTATTGAAAATTAAAGTAGGGGCCCTAATACTGTTGTATCTAGGTTCAATTCTTAGCTCTCCCATTTGCTGGTTATGTTATCTTTAAGTTATTTTAACCTCTCTGTGTCTCAGTTTTCTCATTTGTAAGGTGAGAGGGGAGAATGGGCCCTAATTGACAGGGCTGTTGTGGGGATTAAAGGAGTTAACCCCCAAAAAATACATTTAAAGTACTCTGGAAGAGCACCTGGTTTGCAGTAATAGTCATTTGATATCAGCTATAACAATATTATTTATTATTATATATTGCTATCCACTAGCACAAGAAAGACCCTTGAAATAAACACCATATAATATGATCTTTACCAATTCCAAAGTGAAAGCACAAGAGACTACATCTAAGCTGGACTTGAAAGTCACACTGGCGCAGTCAGTGGTCATTTCTAAGGCTGCAAACTCTTGTTAGCTTTTGATGGGCTAAGACTATCTCTACAGCCTTCTTGAAGCTTTATAATAGAGGGCTGATCTAGAGGATGCTGGTCTGCTGACACTGAGAGCATGTTTAAGAACTCCTCCTGAAAAGCTCTGAGTTCTTGGTACAAGTTGCATAAATGACTTTTCTGTTAATTTCTTCTCTCCAGTCATTTAAGTCTGCCCATCTTCCAAAGACCAATTCTTACCTCCATCAAGCCTTCTTCAACTCTGAACAGCTACAGTGCTTGTAATTTTACCATACAACTGATGGTATATATGATCACTTGTATTTCAATGCATATATCAGTGCATACTATTGAAATCCACATCCACTCACTAACAGCCTGGTAGGCTCTGGGAATAAAGAGATGTATGATAATGTTACCTACCATTAAGGAGTTCTTGCTCTAGTATGGAAAGCAAAAAGTCTACCATAACCAGAACCCACAGTGCTTTGTACAAATATATATTACTTTATATATCACAATGGAGGAAGGAGCCACTAATCCTCTGGAAGATTCATCAGCGTCTCACTGGCACCTTGAAGGATAAGGGAGCATTAACGTGTGTGTGTGTGTGTGTGTGTGTGTGTGTGTGTGTGTGTGTAGAGTAAGATATTTAAGGAAGAATAAAAGACAATACGTGTGCAGCCCAACTGTGGAGTCAAGTCCCAGAAGCACTGCACAAAGGGACATGGCTTACTATTTCTTGAAATCCAGTCCTTCACTTTCCAATCTAATGTAGTACAGAGAACACAGTAAATACTAAGTGAATATACTAGCTTTATGAATAAATGGATTTAATTAGTTGTACTCAAAAGGAATAATTTGTGTTTTTCTTCTTTTGGCAGTATGTTGAGAAACATTAGTTAATATCAAAAAAGGAAGAAAAGAACACTACAGGGTTACTTAAAACATAAAAAGAAAACTATTAATAGAGGTATAGTATATTTAAATGCCTCCCTAGTGGTGCAAGGGGTTTAGACGCATTCTATGAAGCTATCCACAGCCACTGCAGCACGATTTCAATACCTGGCCAGGGAGCTACCCACATGGAGCAGCAGACCTCTCCTGACTCGCCTGCCGCTCCCCTCAGCAGTGTATTTCAGTCAGTCTGCCTGTTCTGTTCCCCACTCCATCTCTGGTGAATCCTCTCACCCCCCACAACTCTGGCCTGTACCCCAGCTCTTGTATGCATAAATAAATAAACCTTAAAAAAACATACACTAGATTAGTATAAAAAAAGATATGTAACATATCTTATAATTTAAAAAATATTGACCACATGCTGTCAACATATTATTTTATTGGTGTTAAATAAAATGTATTATTAAAGTTAATTTATTTCTTTTTACCTTTTTCAATGTGGCTGCCAGAAAATTTAAACTTACCTATGTGGCTCAGACATTAATTCTATTGGACAGCACTGGCACAGATGGTATGATGGCAATTACATAAGAAATACAGAGAAAACCTACAAACAGTGGTTTCTGTCCCTGAATTTCTGGGCTATAGTTTCCCCCTCTTCTGTGTATTTTTATACCTTCCAAATTTTATTCCTTGAACACATATTATTTTATAATCAAAAGGAATGAATAGGAAAAAAAGCAAGACACAAACAGAGAGAAAAAGACCTCAACTTGGTTCAAAGTCTTAGTTGCTGGAAGTTGAGAAAAGCAGGCCTGGGATACCCAGATGACTTTCTGTCACTGATGAAGGGTTAGTGCACAGAGGATGTGGGCCAGCTGCTCTCCATCCTAACTGGAGACAGAAAAAAGCGGAAATGGGTGTTAACCGCAGGAGGGGGCCTGTAAGTTAAATATAGGGAAGAATTTCCTGAAGCGAGGGTGTTTAAACTCTGGAATGAGTTATGGAAGAAGCCTGGTCCCCCAAGGTCTTTTAAAATACTACAGATACCCATATGCCTTGTGTGTTCCTGTCTAGAGGCAATGAGATGATTTGTCAAGGTTCCTTCTAAAACAGCTATCCTAGAGTAAATAATTCCAATAAAACTTTCTTTTTCATTTATTTTTGACTGGCCTTCACTTTTTTGATTAAGGATGCCAGCCTGCCAGAAGTACACTGAGAAGCAAGCACATCTGACACAGCTACCTTAAGAAATACTTCGCAGCCTTCAAAGACCCAGTCATTTGATCTAAATTTAAAAAACAACATCAGCTAGACAAAATGTTTTTTAGGTCCTTCAGGAGTCATCTCCCAGAAACAAATTCTGAATTCGGCACACCTGTGATAGAGGGAAGAAAAGAGGAAAGATCTACTTTTAAAAAGTAAGGCTTTTAAAAAATGTTAATACTGGATACTGTCATTTTTAAAGGTAGATGGTTTGGCCAAAGAACAGACCTGTCATATCTTTACCCTCTGACTTTAAAGGAAACAGATTGACTCACTTGTGTCAGGTTTCCATGATTCTCAAGTTTACTGGAAACGACACATTTTCTTAAATGTGAACAATATACTTAGGTTCTTTTTTCTTATTTATTCATTCATTTATTTATAAAAGCTGTTGAGTTTTATTCTATTTATAAAAACAAATGAGAGCAGATTAGATACAGGTCAGCAGCAGCCCTAGAGCTTTGACCATGGAAGCGAGACGGCTGACATAATGCCACTAGAGGTTTCTCTCATAGTCACATCATTAAATGCCAGAAGGAATTTGGAGAAATATTCTGGCAGGCTGCAGGATAGCCAAGGAAACTTCTCTTCAGTGCTCCATCCTCATTAAGGTCACTGAAATCGATTCAGTCTCTACATAAAACGGTACACCTGGCCCATACCCATCATATAAGTCAGTCTGAGGTTGCCTTCCATCACTGTAACAGACTGTCCGCCGCAGCTAGGTCGCAGCCTCAAAGTCCCACAGGACGGTGAGAGCCAAAAACGCATGGGGATATTTTTGCAAGTCATGGCCTTCAAAATGTTTAACTTATCCTATCTACTCATTTAGATTATAAACAACTGTCAACAAAGCAACGGCAGGGCCAATCTTACACTTTTGAAATTTCTCTCGATATGCAGAAGAGACACTTAATGAATTGTTAAATGTATGAATAATACTTAATAATCCTTCTCAGTTTATAAACCACTTGGACAGACAGTGTCTCGTTTGCTTCATACAGCATGCTTTCGGGTTGGTGCTAGTAGCACTGTTAAAACGACTCATACTCAGAACTGGAGATGACCAAGGCCCCTGGCCTGACAAAGCCTGCGTGCTGCTGCAGCCTGCGTCCAGGGCCTCCATTCCACCACCACACCCAAGAGAAAGGCTGAAGTGGGCGCTACAGGAGACAAAACCAAGATGGACAAACAACAGGGACGCTCTGCCAGGTTATCTGTTAACCCTGCTCCTCCAAAGCCAGAGTCCAATTCTAAAAAGGCCCCTGCAAAAAAAAAGGGGGAGAGAAGATATCCAAAGGGAAAAAGGGAGGAGCTGATGCTGGTAAGGACAGGAAAAACCCTGCAGAAAATGCAGATGCCAAGACACAGGCACGGAAAGATGAAGGTGCTGGAGAGGCCCCGTGAAGCCGTGTACTTGTGGTGACTGTACGTCTGAAATACTATTTTTTTTCATTTTATCAAGTTTTATAAAAATGAAGAATTTTGCTGCTGCTGCTTCTTTTTTTTTTTTGTTTAGCTATGTACGCTGTGAGCACTCAGAACAGTTCCCTGTTGTGTCTTGGGGAAGGAAGGGCATGTGTCATTAATAGAACGTCTCTGAAGCTGAACTGGCATCAGGGAAAAAACTCCTTCCCTATCTAATTTTGAGAGATGTCTTCTTGGTTCCCAGGAGAAGGGGGGAAGGTCCTTGATACTGACACATACTAGCCACCTTGCCACAGATGCCTTGTGCTATGGAAAGACTAAAATTCATTTTTGTACCCTCTTCTGCCTCTCTGCCTGAGCAGTTCTTTTTTTTTTCTTTTTTTTTTTTTAAGATTATGGACCTTCAGATTTATAAAACTGTTATTTTCATTTCACTTCCTCAAAAGTCAGGGTTGGCTTGTGAAAAGTTGTTAAACAACATACTAAATACGAAATGTTAGCCCTCTCCCTAAATTTTTTCTGTTCAGAGCATCTGATGAAGACTTCCCTGGGTTTTATTGTGGCTTTCAGATTTTGGTAGTTCAAGGAAAATGGGAGTCTGAAAGATGTATGCTGTTAACGACTGCTTACCCATGTCCTACTGGAAATACCATGATTTTTCATGAAAAGTATCTTTAATAATAAAGCTGGAACACAGTTTGACTTGGAAAAAATAAAAATCTGATACTCAGAAATGATAAATGAAAATTAAATAGTAGAGCTGAAGTTGGAGCCGGTATTTTCAGATTTTTATATCCAGTGGTCCTTCCGCTGTATCACACTGCCTTCCATGAACAGTAAGATAGCTTGAGGTTTACAGTCAGAAATAATTAAACATAGAATATGAATAAAGCAGGACAGATGGCTTTGAAAACCTGCTTTTATCATGTCTTATTCTGAAAAAAGAACATGAAATTTGAGAAAGACAAACACTATGGGCAAATATATGTTTAGGCTAGCCCATGTGATTCCTTTAGTTTTCTTGGTTCTTAACCAATGTAGTTGAAACATATAATCATTTTGTTTCTTCTGGTCTTAAAGTTCTTAAATTCTTCATAAAGTTTTATGACTTGGTTTCCTGCCTTTCTGAGGTAAAAGAGGGATGTGGAGGGAGGGAGAATAAACAACAAAGGATATTTTTACTAGAACCGTTGCCTAGATTTTGCGGTATATCTGTCTAGTACTTTGGATTTGACTTTGGGAGATGTCCCTGTGGAAGGTAACAGGTGTTAGAAATTAAGTGGCACCGAGACTGAAAGCCTGGGGGCAGGCAGAGAGGGGAAGAATGACCACTAACTAATAAGGGGAAGCTTGGTATGGTCAGAAGAACACGGGACTAGGAATGAGATAATCTGGGTTTCTGGTCCCTGGTCCATTACTTAGTAACATGTGCTCTGGGCTAGTCACATTTCTAAGTCTCAGTTTTCTGATCTCTAAAATAATGATCATCATCCTTGCCCTGCCTCCCTTGGGCTTATTACAAGTTTAAATAAAAACATGGGAAGTTTTGCAATTAAGAGTATCTTATTTTTCATAATTTCTAACTGTAGGTGGGTTATCTAAGAGGGCAGGTACCAAAAAAAGGGAGGTAGGTAAATAGACTTGTAGGGCACTAAACGCTAAAGCTTCAGAAAGGTCTTAAAAAGGACTTGAGGAAAGTGAGAGGGACACGGTGAATATTTTGTAACATTAACATAGTAGAAGCGTGAAACATCATTTTAAAAGGTATACAAGAGCCACAGTCTACGCCTCTCTGTAAGGAGGAGTATGTAGATTTTAAAGCAAAAAAATAAAATCAAGGATGGATTTAATTTTTAAAAGAGTAACTACAATTCATCTATCCATGATATATTTATAAGAACGGATGCTATTGATTCAGACCTACTATGTGCCGTGCAGTATGCTAGGTTTTTACATATTTAATCATTGTGGCAAAGCTATCAGGTTGGGACTTTTATTCCATGTTATAGATAAAGTTAAACTGACAGTGTAAACTTGCCTGAAGTCACTGACAGTATGTGTGGAACTGGTATTGAACCTGTAGCCTTTACATGCTCTTTACAGCTGTGCAGCGGCTTCCTTCACCTCCCCTATTAGCCTACACCATAGTCTGCACATCATCCCCGTGCTCCAGGTCCACTTGGACGCCAGCTCATCTCCTGAGTGCAGGCCTGTCCAGGGGCATCCATACCCCTCATCCAGGGAAGTACATGCCTTCCTCTAAATGTTTCAAGTCACTCATCTATCTTTCTTGTAGGACCTCATACATTCTATTATATATCGTTTGTTCCTATTTCATTGCCTCAAGAAGCATCTTTCAAGAAGAGGACAGGTGGTTTGTTCATTTATTCATGGGCTCGTCACCGACGAACATGTTTCCCTAATGTCAGGCGGGGACCGCAGGATGAGTAAGACACGGTGCCCAGTCTGAAGCCACCCACAAGCCGGTGGGAGAGTGAACCCAAGCTGCTGAGGGGTGGATATTTATCTCTGTGTCTGCCACCATGTCTCTTGGGGGAGTGAATGAATGAGGTAGGATATGAGCTGGATCTTGAAGTGAGAGTAACGTTCAGCTAGGGCAGAGGCAAGGGCAGGTTATTCTAGATAGCGGGAACTTGTCTGAGGAAAGAACTGAGATCAGAAATGAGCTCGGCATGTCTGAGGGTCAGTTGCGATGGGGTGAGAAAATAGTAGAGAGACAAAATCCAGGCTCTGTCCCAGGACCTGGAGACTAGGGCCCCGTCATACAGCCCATTCACAGCAACCACAAAGCACAATCTCCTCAATTCAGCTCTGAACTTATCATTCTGGCAGCCATCAAGCCACAACTTATGTGTGCATTCTTCCCTGACCATAACTCAGCACTAGCACCAGCCGTGCATGCACATGTCCATGTGAATCTCGGACCACTTGGTAGTTAGTAGTAAGAGAAAGAAAAATGGGATGGGTAAGTGGCAGTCTGACGACTCTTAACCAAAATATTCTAAGTACAACCTCTGAAATGAAATTCCCTTTTTCAAAATTGTGTTGCTCAGCAGTTACAGTGGGGTGAGTGATACTAGGGGACTTCTTTTGGAAACAGCTGGCAGAAAGCACTGAGGACTGTGCCCCCTGTAACTGTGCTCACGAGACAAAGGAATGAGTTTTAGGATTAACCAGGTCGATACTTTTGATATTACATTTAAACTCTGTAATGTGAAAGAAAGGCAATTGCTTCATTAAAAGAATTTTAATCACTGTCTTTTCTTAAAAAAAAAAAAAAAAAGAGCTGTCACATAACTTTGAAACTTTCCATAAGGTGGGATTCAGGGACTACAGTGATTCTTAGGTTGAAATCCTTAACACCAAAAGAACATACAGCAATCGGCTTCCACAGGGACCAATCTGTGCGTGGTAACAGCCACACAGAAAATGGCAGTATTTTCTTTTACAAAAGATGTAAGAGACTCCCTTAGGAGGGGTAAGTTTTTTTACCCTTTGCCCTAAGGAGCACAGGCACAGGAGGTATCTCCTCAATCCAAGGTTGCTCTCGGAAATTCTCAGATTTCCTCTGAGGCTAAAAGCGCTTGTTTCAGCTTTGTTTAGATTTGTAACTTCCAGGCCAGCTTCCTGCGGTGGTCTGTACTTAGAATCATTAACTAGCATTTATTTTGTGGCACTTCACATTTACCTTAGTAGCCCATTTTTCATCAGCGCACCATAAAGGGTACCATACTATTCATACAGTGTTAATGTGTGTGGCACAGTTGGCACAGAGGGCACTAGTGAAACATGTACTTCTGGGGCTTACTCAGTTTACAGCGTCAGTGCTAGGAGCCCTAGATTCTACTTTTATTGCAATAGGTTCATGAGACTTGGAAAGTCATTTAATGTCTCTGTAATTAAGAAATGAAAAGTTGCTGGAAACTACAGTATTTTAGGAGAGGAAGTGCAATCAGGTTACAGCAAGGAAACATTTCTTTGTAAGCATTTTGGGAAAATTGTCTAAAAAGATCTCAGAAGAAAGGGATATAATTTCTAAAGTCCCAGGAATTTGCTTGATTTTGTTTTTCATTTTAAACATTTATTTTTTTACCCTAATCTTATATTGGTAATTTAGCATTCTTTTTCTTCAAAAGGGTTTCCAAATCCTAAGTACCACATAATTTGGATTCTTTCTGTTCCTAAAATGAATTTCCACTTTAGTCAAGGTGGTCAATCCTTTGTCAGTGAAGCTGCTGTGTCTTTTCTTAAACTGTTTCCTCAAGGAGACTGGCAAGTTGGCGCCAGTGTGAAGACACCAGGCTCCCCTCCTCCATCCACTCACAACTGGATGACAGCAGACAAAGCCAAAATGCCCTGAAGGAAAAATAGGTGAGGACCGTACACACCAGGCTCCCAGTCCAGAGGAAAGGGCTGTGAAAAACTGAGTCAACTATGAGTAGTATGACCCAGGAGAGGATAGGAGGCTGCTGTGTGGAGGCCCCCACTATTGCTGACACTGTGACTCCCTGAGATCTTGCACTGGGCCGGACAGGGTAGCCTGCAGAGCTGGTGCCCAGGACAGAGGGTGCACTATAAGAGAGCTGTGAGAGCAGAGCAAGGACTACTGGTTTGAGCCATAGGCTCTCAGTAGATAACTGGAGCCTGAGAGAGGGGCGCAGTGTGGGGAGGAGACAGCAACACAAAAAACATATCCTACAATGTCACGGCAGCATTACATACGGTAGCCTGGACATGGAAGTGGCCTAAATGCCCACCCACAGATTATTGGATCAAGATGTGGAATATTCACACGATGGAATACTACTCAGGCAAAAGGAAAGATGAAATGCAGCTGTTTTCAGCAAAATGGAAGAAATTTGAGACAATGATGTGTACTGGAGCAAGTCAGGACAATGGCAACAAATACTGGACATTGACACAGGAGATGATTTGAACGGGTAAAATAATTGTAAAAATAATAAATAATAAGCATCAGGAGGGCTTAAAGGTTAAAAGGGAGTGGTAAGGGAAAGCAACAAGAGGATATAAGGGATGGAGGTTGGAGAAAAAAATAAATAAAATAGGCCAAAAAAAGAAATATAACAACAACCCCTGTTCTTTCTATATGAGGATGGTAGTAAGAGCGAAGGAAGAGGGAGAGCACATTCTAGACAGAGGAACAGTGAGTACTGAGGACCTGAGTCACAAAAGAACTTGTTGAGGTAACTAAGAGGAAGCCAGTGGAGTGAATGCACATGAAAGGAGAGCAGATCAGTGTTAGTGCAGTGGGCAGAGGTGGGGGTCAGGGAGACCATAGAAAAGAGCTTGGATTTTATTCTGGCCACTGAAGCTAGGAAATGGTTAAGAGAGAGCTAAATTTTAAAATGTCAATGTCAATGTCACAATGTCACAAGGAGAATGAACAGAGGTACAACAAGAGTGAAGTCAGCAGTACTATCAGGGGCCTTCCTTGTGGCCGGGAGGTTACGTCTCAGGACTACCACCACAAAGGCCTGAGTTCGATCCCCGGCCAGGGAGCTAACCCACATCCGGTGTGGCAGACCTCTCCTGGATGACTGACTGGATAGAGCACCTGGGGACATACGGTGCCATCTGCTGAAAGGAAGGCAGTGAGAGGAAGGACAGTTTCAGAGACACTGTGGCTGAGATGCCTGTGCCCCTCCAGGGTGAGGTGTCCACAGCTCACTGGCCACAGAGTATACAAGGGAGTTTATGCTGAAATTATAACTTTGGGAGTCGTAAGCACATAGATGGCTTTCGAAACTGCGAGAAGGGATGAGATCAATGGAAAGAGAGTAGAGAGAGGAAAAAAGAGGAGGACCTGAGATGGGGTGAGAGAGAACTCCATATTTAATGATCAAAAAAAAGGAAGAGAAATATGAAAAAAGGAAAAATAGCTGAAAGGAGAAAAACTGGGGGAGGGTAGTCTTCTGGAAGTCACGAAAGGAGAATGTTTCAAACAGGTAGTAAAGGTCAGCAAGACCAAATGCCACTGAGATGAAGAACAGAAGAACAAAAAAACGACCTTTGGATCTGGCAACAGAGTTCAGTATGCACTAAAAGGATTAAAGGAATTTCAATACACACAAGTAAAAATACTAGGTCTTTGCTGAGTTCTATTAGACCTTCAATCAACATAGAGATGATTCCTATCTCTTAAAAATGGTTACAGAGAGAAGAGAAAGAGCCTTAATTTATTTTATGACAGTGTTATAACCTTGTTACCAAAACCAGAACAGGATTATTATGAGAGAAAGATTATAGGCTAGTTTCATCCTAGTTCACAGATGTGGATTTTCTAAAAAGATCAGCAAATTGAAACCAATAATATAGGGAAAAAAATAATACATCACGACTAGAGTTTATTCCAGGAGACAAAGATGATTTAACATTTGAAAATGTATTACTTATTAACAAACTAACATATAAAGGACAACAAATATAAAGTTATCAATAGATTTAGAATGAGAATTTGATGAATACACACATACACGATTAAAAAGACAAATTTAGCAAGCTGGGGGATAGCAAGAAACTTCTTTTTGCTGATAAAGGATATCTATCCAAAACTTTAATAAATACTTAATGGTGAAAAGTTAGGAACATTCTCTTTAGGATCAGGAATAAGATAGGGATATCCACTCCCATAATAAGACACGAGACAGGAAAATGCAATAAAAATAAAAAGACAAAATTCCATCACTCACTAAGAACAAAATCACTCTCACAGAAAATCCAAGAGAATCTAAGACAAACTGTTGTAATTAATGTTAGTAAGGTTGCCAAACGTTTTAAGGAACATGTCCTCAAAGTATAAAACTCAGTGGTATTTTTATATATGAGTCACAAAAAAAAGTTGAATATTGTAATAAAAAGCTTACAATAAGAATCCAAAGCAGTAACTAGGGCTAGATATCTAGTAAAAGATGCAAAAGACCTTTATGAAGAAAATTTAAAACTTTACTGAGATATATTTAAAAAAGATAAAGAAAACATATATAAAGCGATACTGTATGCAGAGTTAGGAAGACACAATATCATAAAGATGTCAAATCACTTAAATACGATTCATAAGTCAAGAGAAGCCAAGTTCTGAGGAGGAACCACGAAGTAGAAGCCTCACCCTACCAGATAGCAATGAAGTTGAAGGCTCTTCATTTTCCCTCCCTATGAAGGAACATGATTTGGGGGTAATACTCCTGGCCTCTCTTCATCCTCTTATTCACTGTCTCTTAGAGGAGGAAGATCTTTTCTAATTGGTAGACTTAGAGGGGAAAGCAAAACCCGGATTTTTGTGGCTTAGCCCCACCTGGGTTCCTGTAGGACTTATCAGACCACTCTCTCCAGCCTACGTAAGGGCCTGCCTCTGTGGGGAAAGCCTGGGGTTCTCCAATTCATAATGTGACTGTGAGGGTAAGTTTAATTTTGAATGACATCTTTGCAGGCTGTTTTTATTACAGATCTAAAGCCACATTTTCCAAGAGGCTTTATCAGTAATAAAACTGACATTTTGATTTCTATTAGTCTGTCTCCTGTATTCTCCTCTCAAATGATTCCAAATGTCAGAGGGAAAAGGGATGCTTTATTGGACATCCTCAAACCTCAACAAGATGTATAGAAATTACATTTTACAATGATTAAAATTGTGATGCTAGCCTAAGGACAGACAAATAAAACAATGGAGCAGAATAGGGATCCTGGAAAAAGATCAATGTGTATAAAAGTGAACTTGGTATATGAAAGATATGGCATTATCAAACAGCAGACAAAGGACAGACTCTTCAATTAATGATAATGAGACAATCTGTCATTAACTGAGCAAGATTCATTTAGTTGTTAATCAAGTAGTTCCATAGCTTGCCTACCTTTCTTTTTCTTTTTCTATGTTATTTTAGATTATTGTTTCCAGCTAGATCACAAATCCTTCAAAGGTAGGGCTTGAGTCATATTGTTTTTATTATGCTCCAGAATAACTATCACAGAACAATACATAAAAACTGCTAAATAAATGTCTGTTAGTGTACTTATTATTTTGCATAAAAACTCAATGCCTATTCCTAATTTCTCAGCTCTCAAGGTCCCATATCTTTTATAAGCTTTTATAATTTTCTTGATATTCTGAGTAGAATGTTTGAAACAATTGTGTATTTGCTTAAACGGGAGTCCTATCTACAATCAGACATCTGGAACTTGTATTTTGAAGATCATGTAAGACAAAAATTTAAAAAACATCAAAATAAAGCTCAAGCATAGACATCACTTTTTATTATCCCCGAGGTCTATCCTTTCATCACAGAAGAAAATTAATCCAATCTTGTACCTTCTTTCCCAAAACAGTGCTTTTGTCTACTATCTCGTTTCATCGTCACCGCAACTGAGCAGGGATTACAGATGAGAAATTAAGTTTCTGAGAGGTAGGGCTTTAAGTTTACACAGGAGGTTAGAAAAAGATACAGGATCTGAAGCCAGTCCTCTTTACATGAAACTATGTGATTTTCAGCTATCCAGCTCTTAAGGTTTGATTTTCAGTTGCAATGTTTTGAAAGTTTCTGTTCATTACCCAAGGATTCAAACTTCAAGAACTATTAAGGGGCTAGAGCCAATAGCTTTCCATTGATTTAAGTCAAGTAAAGTCAAGACACTTCCTTTCCCCCTCCTTTTTAAAATGGTCTCATCTATACCAACAAAGCATTTTTAAGTAGCAGCCTGCCCATATGGTACAACAGACACTCATAGCCAATATAAGAAAATTCCAGTATGTGCCTCCTGATCTCAGACTAGGTCCTGACAAACTGATCTATTCCTTATGTGGGTCCTTCCCTTAACTCTCAGCGGCAAACGTTCTTTTGCTCCTTCCATAGTTATATCCTCCACTTGCTCTTTGGAAAAGACCTCGGGGCTCCCCATGTCTCCCTTTCGTGAATCACACTGGCTGGACTCCCGTCTCTGCCTCAGCAATCCCACAAGGATTCTTGCCCCATGAACTATCTGCTGTTCAAACCCACCCTCTGTCCAAGGGTGCTTCACCCATCTTTGCCAGGCTGGGGCTTACACCTACACAAGTATGGTGGCTGCCCTTTCTTCTCTTCAGATCGTCCTACAGTAGAAACCCTGAAGGCAGATGTGGAGCAATGAGGAAGTCAGCACAAGTTTCTCAGGATCACTACCTACATTATAGTTTCTGGTTATCAGAGATAAAGTTACTTACCACCTGACCATTAGTCCATGTTCCATGAAGTTTTTCAGGTTCGGAAGGGTTTGCCTCAAGTCTGGAGTCCCTAGTCCATGTTGGTATCTTAGCTGCAAAAGTGGAAAACAGAATGAAAAGAAATTCTGGCAGATGCTTATGAAATATCCATTAAACAAGTGTTTCATTTGTTTTTGTTTTTTAATTTAACTCTCAATAATTTAACTCTCAATTTTTTTTAACAAAAAGTGAATGTATGATCCCCATATCATCAGCCACACTGAGGATATTTAAAAGCAGCCTCTTAAAAGAAACTTCTCTGAAGAAGAAATGCAAATGGCCAACAGGCATATGAAAAAATGTTCAACATCACTTGTAATCAGGGAAATGCAAATCAAAACTACCATGAGATACCATCTTACACCAGTGAGAATGGCACATATTAAAAAAACTGTCAACAACAAATGTTGGCGAGGGTGTGGAGAAAAAGGAACTCTTCTGCACTGTTGGTGGGAGTGCAAACTGGTCTAACCACTATGGAGAGCTGTGTGGAGATTTCTGGACCTACTAAACATAGAGCTTCCATATGATCCAGCAATTCCACTCCTAGGTATTTACCCAAAGGACACAGAAACATCAATTCCAAAGAACACCTGCACCCCTATGTTTATAGCAGCTCTATTTACAATAGCTAAGCTTTGGAAACAACCCAAATGCCCAAAAATAGATTGCTGGATCAAGAAGATGTGGTACATATATACCATGGAATATTACTCAGCATTCAAAAAAGATAAACACATGCAATTTGCAGCAACATGGATGGCGCTGGAAGGGATCATGCTCAGCGAAATAAGCCAAAAAGAAAAAGAAAAATACCAGATGGTCTCACTCATAGCAGGAATCTAGAAAACTTAAATAAGGGACCAGGAAAATGAATAACTATAAGAAAGTGAAAATCAGAATCAACAAAAAACTATGAAACAGAGACACTTTTGGGGGGGTGAGGGGCGGGAGGGGAGGGATTGGGATCAGAATGGGGGGGTTGCAATTGTATGGGGAATATAAAAATAAAATTTATTAAAAAAAAAGATTTTTGATGATGGAAAAAAAAGTAAAAATAAAAGCAGCCTCTTTATTTCCTGCCTCCCTTTCCCTGTCAATTTGGGAAAGATGTGAGTGACCAACTATGGGGACAGGAGATTTTAAAACCCCCCACAGGGTTTGCTAACATCAACTCCAAGGACTTAGACCATAAAATCAGTATTTCACTTCAGATACTGAAGCCTGGTATCATGTACTCTGGGCATTCAGGCATTCCTTCACTGACGCTTCCTTTTGTATGAGCAAGGGTAAGGGTCATGCTGTATTCACCTCTGACTCCCAACCACGTCTGACACAGTGCTAGTGCTCAGTCACTCACTAAACAAATAAATCTCAGGCTATGTTTGACAGAGGCTGTGCTCTGTAATACCCCTGTATCCAAATTTTCTCTTTGTTGAGAACCAGAGCACAAAAGTCTAGAGCCAGTATGAGAAAACTATTGGTTTGTGAGCTATATCTGCCTTTCGTTTAACTTCTTTCTGATAGAGGTCAAGTTTCTGAAATGAGTGTCTTTCTACATACCTTGGGTAACTTGCTGAATGGTTTTCATCTGTCTGTTCCTTGTCTCCTCTCACTTTATCTCTAAATATCATTTGCTTCCTTAACTGGCCAGCAGAGAAGTGAGTAAGACATTATGTGTACAGTCACACACACGCTTACATGCATAATATCCAATACACAGAAAGTGTACAACACAGCCCTACAGAAATGAACTTTCAAACAACAGAAAATAAACAAAGAGAGGCCTCAGTAAACTGAATGCTGGTGTATAAATGCAAAGGGTGATCAGGTATTTTGCTTTTCCAGTACCTAAATTTAAAAGTAGCCAAGCAGAACTTTTAAGTATTTTCCTCTCTTAAAAAATAAGACTAACCAATAAAAAAATGAAAGTTTTTTTCTCCGAAAAAACGGAAGTTTTATTTATATCTAGTTCTCAAGTTGAGTTTTCTGGGTAATATTGCATGGAACGTTGTAAGGAAAACCCCCAAATCTAGTAGGTAGAAACACAGAAAGCTAAAGCAAAAAGCTATCTTGAATATTATTTAGGCTGATCCTTTCCTTTTGCAGATGGGGAAACTGAAGGCCAAAAAGGGAAGGAAAATCTCTATGGCCACATTTTTCAATGACAAAGTCATTATCATCCAGAGTGGCCTTTTCACAACCATATTACTCTACCATCTAATCCAAAGTCTGAGGGGAAAATTCATAAAAATACTTGAGAAGACAGAAGGAAAATATTCTTTTCCTTTTTTTCAAAGCTCACGTGGTGACCTAAATCACCTCCTGAGATTTGCTGACCTTGAATTATAAGCTCCACTCCATATTAAATGACATCATTTCTTGTATTAATATAAAAGCATTTTTTCCATACATTGATAAAAGCAAAATGGCTGATAGCCCAATATGACATTCCTGAATTCACTGTTTCAATAAAAAAGTCAAATTGTTTACACATGGCATGGAAATTTCACCTGTGATTCATACTGAAAAATATTAAATATAAAAAAAAAAACCCATACTGAAGTAACACCACGTTATGTGTCCCTGAGCCAGTACATCATCAATAGTCTGCCCCAGGCTCCACAATGGAAGTGGGGGTTGAATTCTTTTCAGAGACTACAGTGAAAATTTCTCTCCAATCTGATTTCAACCAAAAAGAAATAAAGGAAGAGAGAAAACACAGGACTCTCAAGCCTCCAACCAGCTCTTAACTTTTCATTTGCTGCTTAGCACTATTATTTTTATCACTGAATTGTAGGATACTGTAGCTTAAAAAGATTCTGGAGATCATCTTTTCCAACCTCCTTCCTTTCACAGAAGACTCAGTAAGACAAGTGTCCTGCCCAATGTCACAGAGCTGATAAGGGACAAAGCCCAGGCTAGAAGCTCTAAATAACTCTGAATTCTTTCTACTGTGTCACACTTTTGATTTTCAACATACAGAAATAAAGAGATACACATGTAACACATGTTTACTAATTTTTTATTAATAAAGTACACATACTGTTTAAAAGTCTAAAGTGCTATAGGCTCTTTTGAAAAGGCAAAAGTTCTTTGCTCTTTACTAGTATCACTTCTAATGTTTCTTCTTTTCATATTTCTAAACCATATGCTTACATTAGTATTTCTCACTCTCCCCCCACCCCAGTTTCAGACACCATCTACTGTGCTCCTTCTGTGAAAGACGAGAATTCAGCTCACCTATATTACTCTGCTCTTACACACTTTATCTCCCCACCCACATATTCTCTACTGACTTTTGTTTGAAGAATGTAAGGACTTAATTCTACCCTCCTCATGCTCTCAATATATTCAATAACATACTTTTTGTTTTAAATCAATACTTTAGCGTTCACCTTAGTACCCCTACAATAATTCACTGCTCAGTCATGTAATACACTATTCCTTTCTTGTGCTTTTTTTTTGTTTTTCCTAAAGTGATTAATTGCCATTTTCCCCACTTGCTGCAGAGCGCATGCGTATCTTGTTGATAGTGATGCTTATAGAGAACCTATGTACCCATCAGTACATCCTCCTCAAACCACGACAAACCCTGAAAATCCTTCTTAACCTGACTAAATATACCATGTAACCTATCAAGTCCGTTTCCTCTCTTGGAGACATTTCCTGAACTCCTTTTCTTTGCTCCAATCAGGACTGACTGCTGCTTTATTATCTTCCTAGAACTTTCCTCTACCATCATCCTGGAAATTCTGCTTACTTGATGTCTATATTGAAACTGTTCTTTCCTAGATGTCAAGGCTTCTTTCTCGAGTTATTGCCTCATCTTGGCAGAGAATCTCTCATAATAGCTGTCTGGGAAAAGGAGTATCTTTTTGACATCTGAATATTTAAAAATATCTTTATTCCATTCACACATGTGAATGATTGTTGACCTAGGTACACAATTCAAAGCTGAAATAATTTTTTCAGAATTTTTAAAGTTTTGTTTCACTATTATTTAACTTTGCAAAAGGTAATGAAGGAACTGGACTAATGTTCTGATCCCTGACCCTTGGTATAGGAGTTGATTCTTCCTTCTAGAAGCATTTAGGATATTTTATTCTTTAACCCCAGATCTTTTTTCATTCATTGTGCTGGGGACTAAGTGAGTCCTTCCAATTTGAAAACTCTTATCCTCTAATTCTGATTATTTTCTATTTTGTCATATTCTACTCCATTTTTTGCTACCTCTTGGTTTCTTCTTTCTTGTTTCAGATTCAAATGTTAGAAATTTTTCCTTTAACATCCAGTAATCTTGGTTGTTGGTTCATCTTTACAAATGAGACTTTATAAAGCTGACCAGATAGTCTAGACATAGGCTGTTTTTGCTGCCTAGGGGCTCTTTCTGTGGGGAACATATCAGTTCCAGAAGCTCTCATTGCTGGGACTACTTGTATTTTTTAGAGGGAATCCTCCAATCTTTTGTCTAGGGATATAATCTGGACCCCATTTTGGGAGTTAAGTAGGAAAAAAGCAGTGGGGAATTGTGTCGTATTGGTATATCAGGCTTTCACTAAATCCCCTTATGTTCTTGGGGTTTGATTCTTTTTCTGAATGTGAATCTCTAGTCTCCCTGCAGCGGCAGTTTCCTGGCTATGCAGGTGGGAGAAGTGAACTGAGAATCTTATTTCTCTTTTTATAGACTTTCAACTAAAGTCCTTACCCTACAATCTATGAGGTACTGTGTATCTTCTGGAATTCTACAGCTTGAATTGCATATTGCTTCTTGAAGACCGTAGGTTTTGGTTTTTCTATATTCTGCTAAATCAGTTTATCATTCATTTATTTGCATGTGATTTTCTAAAACTTTGTCAATTCTATTACCTTCTAGTCTCTTCTGTTCTGTTCATCCTAGAGTTTACAATTTTTAAATTACTTAACCTTTATTAGAAGCATTTCACTAGGGAGCTGACATAAATGAGTACATTCAATTTTTTTTTCTTATTTATAGTATTACCATGATGCCCCCTATATATAAGTCTTTCAGTTTGGGCTAACAACCTTCCTTACAATCTTTTACACATAACTCAGCACTCAGGCAGTTCTTTTCTGACTCTAAGTCTTTCTCTAGGCATTCCCCATCTAGTCAGATTCTATTCATTTTTTTTTAATATTTTATTTTATATAATTCTTACATCATTTTTCAATGTTGTACAATGTATGCATTTTCATTTTGGTTATATTCCCCATACAATTGCACCCCTCCCTTATTTTGAGGCTAGTTCTTCCTCTCTAACCCTCCCTCCTCTAACCCCCCCCCCCATAGAGTGTCTCTGGTTTATAGTTGCTTGTTGATTTTGATTATTACTTTGCACTGATTAGTCTTTTTCCTGGTCTCTTATTTAGGTTTTCTAAATTCCTGCTATGAGTGAGACCATCCGGTATTTTTCTTTTTCTTTCTGACTTATTTTGCTGAGCATTATCCCTTCTAGCTCCATCCATGTTGCTGCAAACTGCATGTGTTTATCTTTTTTGATTGCTGAGTAATATTCCATGGTGTATATGTACCACATCTTCTTGATCCAGTCATCTATTTTTGGGCATTTGGGTTGTTTCCATATCTTAGCTATTATAAATAAGGCTGCTATAAACATAGGGGTGCAGGTGCTCTTTGGAAATGATGTTTCTGTGTCCTTTGGATAAATACCTAGGAGTGGAATTGCTGGATCATATGGAAGCTCTATGTTTAGTAGGTCCAGAAATCTCCACATAGTTCTCCATAGTGGTTGGACCAGTTTGCACTCCCCCGGGGTAGGGGAACAAACCAGCACTGCAGAGGCTGCGGGCAGACTCACAGCCCAGCGCTCAATGGCTGCACCACAGGGGAGGCCCAGATTCTATTCATTTTCAAAAAGCCAACAGAAGTTCCATTTCCTATATAAGCTCTCTTTGATTAACTTCAGGCTAAAGGAGCATTTTACCCTTCTCTCCAAATCCTGTTATATACTACTTTTTTATTTGCTCTCTGCAGAAAGCCTTAACTAATTGACTAGGTACTTAATAAATATTTAATGAATGAAGTAATTCAGTATGGGCGGGAAAGAGACATTGTGACCCAGTATACGGAGTTAAATGTAGGAGGTCTGGGTTTGAGTATCAGTGCTACCATTTACTACTTGTTTGACTTTGGGAAAGTTACTTTACTTCCCTGAGATTCAGTTTCCCCTCATATAAAACAGGAATGTTATCTGCCTTGTAGAACTGTTGTAAAGTTTAAATAAGATAAAGTATATAGAGTATCCTACAAAATACTGGTACATAAGTGCTCCAAAAAAAAAAAAAAAACCACCTATTATTTACTGTTATACACAGTCTCTCTATGGTATCATCATCACAGCATCTATCACGAGGCTTGGCCTGAGGCTGATGCTTGATTATGACTTACACCTGCTAATTAGAATGGGAGTCAAGGGGCCTCCCCGGTGGCGCAGCGGTTGAGCGCTGGGTTGCGAAGCTGCCTGCAGCCTCTGCAGCCGGTTCGATCCCCGGCTGCTCCCCGGCCACCGGAGGAGGGTCCCACATGGTGAGCAGACCTCTCCTGCCGCCCACTGCTCCTCTCAGCAGTGTACTTCGGTCCTTCTGCCTGCTCTGCTCCCCGCTCTGGCTGTGGTGAATTCTCTCACCCTCCCACGCTTCTGACTGTACCCAGTGCATGTATAAACCAAACAAACAAACAAATAATAAATAAATAAATAAATAAGACATGCCTCTAGAAAATTAAAAAAAAAAAAAAAAGAATGGGAGTCAAAACAGGAAGAAAAGAAGAGTTCAAATCAGAAGAAAAATCTTAAGTACACTCTTCACTTTTTAAGTACTAATTTTTATTAATTTACTAAGCTTCTGACAGCAAGCTCTCTAGGGAGGCAGCAATAAGTCCATAAAAATGCCAGTATCTTTAGGGCCTCCCTGGTGGTGCAAGGGGTTAAGCATCTCATTATGAAGCAATCCACAGCCTCTGCAGCAAGAGTTTGATCCCCGGCCAGCCAGGGAGCAATCCACATGGTGCGGCAGACCTTTCCTGTCTCACCCGCTGCTCCCTCAGCAGTGTATTTCAGTCAGTCTGCCTGTTCCGTTCCCCACTCTGGTGAGTCCTCTCACCCCCCGCATCTCTGGCCTGTGCCCCAGCTCTTACTTGCATACATAAATAAATCTAAAAAGAAAAAAAAGAAAAGAAAATGCCAGTATCTTTAAATAACTAGATAGTGAAATAGAAAAGACCAGATATGATGAGTGTGGTCACATGTGGGTAATATACCCAGCTCTGCTACATGGCTACAGTGAATTCCTTCCCTGCTTGAACTAGTCAATTAATTTTCAAATTTTGTTTGTGGCCTTAGAATCCTCTGTTCAGAAGAAATACTATGTAGAAGCCCATAGTGTAAAACAAATAATAACAACTTGAATTGTAAGAAGTGTGATAGAATAGTTTGTAGCCTGCACAGGCACAATTTACATTCCCTTGGACTAGATCATCTTGAAGAGCCTTTCAAAGGTCTATGGGTCAACTTTAAATGCTCTAAAAATTGCAGGGTTTGCACCATGCATCTAAGATTTTGATATAAAGACATGGATAGGTAATGCACATTTACAAGGTGCTCCAGGAAGGAACATTAGCCCATTAGCCCCGTTTCTGGTTTTGCCCAGTTCCAGTGGTGTCAGAAGTGAAGCATGGCTAAGAGGATGTCAAATCTGTACATATTCACCTAAGGGGTAGATAAAATGGAAAAGTCCGCAAACATAAAAATGGAGATGTAGAATGAGGTTCGGTCTTATACTATATCAGATAGAAATGACCCACTGTTAAAATATAAATACTTCAGGAAAGGAACACATCTCAATTTTTATTAATTCTTTAATAAATTTAGTCCCTAGTAAGGCATTAAGTACAGACAGGAAATGGATAGAACATGAGAGAAAGAACTATACTTACTATGTTTCTCTAAGAACTATTTATTCATTCAACAAGTATTTATTTAGCATCCACTAAGCTAGGCACCGTGAACCCACTTTCGTCTGAATGCCAGGCACTGGGCTCAGTCTTTTCTCATCATATAATGTATATTACCTTGAGCAAGTTACATAACTAATCTGTGTCTTGTCTAGAAACGCAACCTACCATATTGGTCTCATAGGGTTGCTGTAAGAGTTAAATTGGAATTTCTATAGAGAATGGAAACTCCTGCAGTCTGACTTTTAGAGGGTATTCAATAAAACCAGTTAAGGCCTGGGGCTCTAAGTTCAAGAGTTAAGACTTTATCTCCCTTGTCAGCAGTAAGGATCTACTTCATGGTTTTATGCAGGAGAGTCAATGAGGAAGACAACTTCAGAGGCTGCTATGAAGGACAGGAACAAATGAAGTCCTCTTTTCTTTAGAAATCTTACTGCATATTTCATTAAAACCTGTCTTCATCAACCACTATCAATGCTACACTCCCCTAAACAGAGCTCCTTCTGCTCTCACTTCTGATTGGGAAAGGCAGATGCCAAGAAACCCCAGGCAATAAAATATTGCTTTGGGTCTGTCTAACTGCCTCAAATTAGTCTCTGAAATAAACACCTTTTGTAACAACTTCCTACTGCAGCACCATTCAAAGAGTCTAAGCAGTTTTTAAGTGGAATTTTGGTTTCAATTAGCTTGAATTTCAGCATTACTCTGATTGGTTTAAACCTCTATGGGAACAATGAAATTTCTGTTCAGTTCTGTGGCAGACTGGTAGGTGAAAACTGTACATAGATGATAAATCAGATGGGAATTGGGGAGAAGCAATGTTCCTGGTTATTCCTGGGAAAATGGTCAACTGCTATTGTCTACTAACAAAAGAAAAGCCCCCTACTAAAATAACCAGGAAGATCTGGCTTTATAATTACTGGAACAACAGAAGAAAACTGAGCAAAGAACACATTTAGAATGAAAAGACAATTACAGTCATGTCCATTCCACCAAGTACCTACTTTCTGTTTTTCTCTCTACATCATCTTTTTGCATAAAAATACAATAGTTTTTTGAAAACCACATGTGAGCTTTATCTGGAATCACTACACATTCCCAGTGAATTTCACTAAATAAGAGAGAGAGATCAACTATGATGTTAGAGCTCTTGTAGTTGAAATTAACTAGTTCGTACAGCTTGATAAATGGTGCGCTACTGATTAGGTAAGACCATTTGCAGTTCTGGAGATCATTATTTAAAAATAAAGTGCGATTGTATTTCTAAAAAATAAATGCTAAGTTCTTGTACTCAGCGAGCATCTTATTGAGCTAATTTAATATCAAAGTGCTCACATTTATTTTTATTTTTTAAACAATTTTGCTAGGCTAGGAAAGACTCTAGGCATTCAGGAATCATTTTGTTGTTTAGGTTTTGGATGGAAAAATTCAGCTTAGACATCACACACACATACACACAACCTTCCAAGTTATATTCCTCTACACAAGGCCACTTATTGCACGGCTTATTAGTTCCATATGGGGCTCAAGCTAAGCTGCATGATATGTTTGATACAAACCTTCTGTTACCATGAGGGAATGTGGATTAATACAATGCTTCAATAAAGGTTACTAAAAGATCAACACTTTCGTGATGAGATTACAATGAATTTGAGAAATGGTGTATGGAAAGTGAAAAAATAAGAAATTAAAAATGTACATATGCATCAAAGACTTAACTTTGGAGTTCTGGCTTATGGAGTAAAGGAAAAATCTCAGTAGGTCTAGTTACTAGTCTCAATTCATTTTTAAATGTTTTGGTTTCAATGGCACAAAAAGAACTAGATTAAGAACTTGAAAAAAAGGGCAACACCCATTCAAAAACAAAATTTGCCTTCCTAGAAAAAAAATACAACTCTTCCAGAGATGTGGAAAAGTTAAAGAATACTTAATATGAGCAATAATATTGTTTCTTACAGTGAGTCATTGCAATATATATCTCTAAGGAAAAGAATAAAAATCTGATTATGGGCCTCTGGTTGCAAGAACAACCTAAGTACTTTTCCATCTTCATCTATAAACCATGCAGTTCTTTTCCAAAATAGATATGTTATAATGTAAATACTGGACACAGCCAAGACCTGCCATTCTGGGATCTAAAAAGCTTAAAAGTAACATCTAAAGCTCTGAAGTCCAAGAAATGGAAAAGTTTCTTCAATTCTTCCACCCAATCAGATTATCAGCTCCTTTTAGAATCATGGAATGCATGTTAAGAGCTGAAAGGCACCTTGGAGAACATCAGCCCACCTGTTTCACTTACCATATAAGGTAAGTGAGAGGCTACATGTCCATGGTTGAACAGATGGAGTCCAGAGACCAGAATCTAAGTTTGCAGAATTTTGACCCTGGGCTCTTTTCTTTATATCATATGTTGCTTTGTTATATTTTTGAGCCACATCTGTCATATTAAGAACACTACAATTTTTTTTTTGCTTTGGAATCTTATGTTAGCCAGAAGACAACCGAGAAGCACTGTGACAATGACAACTCTGGGGTCAACCCAATTTATATGTGTGGTCTCTAATACTGCTAACTGTGAATTGCTAAAGAGGGTCACTAAAGCATATTGCAAATGAACAAGCAAAGCAGTGGAAATTTGTCAAGGCAGGGTAAACATACCCTTGACAGCAACTTTAGTTAGTTTTAATTAAGGATTACCAGAGAAAGGTTATGTTCTCTGGAGGCTAATGGCTGTAGGAGACAACAAACTTGCACGGGATCCATGAAAGCAGATAGATATTCACGCTGTCAGGTCTACCAGGCTCAACCTTGGCTCCCTACCCTTATGTTTATAGTCTTAGGCACCTTAATTTACCCAAACTACCTTCTACTGACCTATGACCCAATTTGAATTCCTAAATCCTTTAGGAACTAAACTGATCAAACTTAGCATTTCTGCATCATTTTCATTGACTGATGCAATCTTGGTGGGAAGAACAATATCAGATCAAGAAGACCACAGTCTTAATAGGATAGAATCAGTATTCTTGAATATCTAATAAATGGAATCATATGTAGTCAAGTGTGCCTGGATCTTTCATTTGCTTTTGAGATTTATCCAGGTTGTTGCATATATGAGTAATTATTCCTTTTTATTGCTAAGTAGTAATCCCCTACATGGAAGTTTTTGGCTATTAAGGTGCACAGGTTTGGGTACAGATTTTTGCCTGGACTTTTATTTTTGTTATTCTTGGACTAATAACTAGGAGTGGAATTTCTGGATTAAATGGTAGATATATGTTTAATTTTATTTTTAAAATGCTGAACTGTTTTTCAATGTGCTATTTGTGTGTTTCAGCTGTTCTGCATCAGCAGAAGGCCCTAGAAGCTAAGTGGTACTTGGATGGAAGGCCATGATCAGAACTTGATCTGTCAGTTTAAACATTTCTAGCCATTCTATTAAGGATATAATATTAAGTTTTAATTTGTGTTTCCATAATGACTAATAATATTAAGCATCTTTTCATTTGCTTTCTTTGCCATCTGTCTCCTGACCCCCCTGCACTTTCTGTGATAAATATATGAAATCCCATTAATATCCTCTGATTAATCTTAATGCCTTCTAATTAGTAATACTCTAACACCACCTCTGCAAGGCACTGGTTGCAGGCATCCAACAACCAAAGATCCTAAAACTTGTGATGTTCAAGTTCCTTATAAAAAGTGATGTAGTATTTGCATACACCCTACTGCACCCACTCCCATATACTTTAAATCACCTCTGGATAACTTATAATACCTAACACAATGCAACTGCTATGTAAACAGTTGTTACTATGTATTGTCCAGGGAATAATGATGAGAGGGGAAAAAAAGGTCTGTAAATATTCAGTACAGATTCAACCATTGTAGGTCCAACTACATAGTACAAACCAGAATCTAAGGTTACCAAGAGGGCCAACTGAATGTAATGACACTGTTTAGAACAGGAAAGATTTGGAAATAATTGAATACATGCTAGATCTTTTGCCAGGTTCAATGGTTGGAATGATGATTACATTAATAAAATGATAACGAAAACGCTGCTCCAGTTACAAATACATGTATCAAGTGGTTGTGTCCAGCATTATTCTAATTAAGCATTTCATATTTCATTATTTCATTTTGTCCTCATAATTCTCTTATTGTTGAGACTCAGAGATAGTTAATAAATGGCTGAGCTTGAGTTTGCACCCCTGGTTTGACCCTGGCACTCTGAACTCTTAACCACTTGAGAATGAAGATGACTATGGTAGTATCAATACCAATCACTGGTTTTCTCAACATTCAATCTGTGCCAGTCACAGAACTTGACCGCTTGCTTATGTCATTTCATTTAATCTTCTTAACAGGCCCATGAGGTAGCCTGCACAATTCCCATGGTGCATATGACAAATTTAAAAGGTTAAAGGAGTTGCCTGACATTTCACAGGTAGCAAGTAGAAAAGCTGGGACTTGAATTCAACTCTGATACTTTACATACTAGCACAGTCTAAATATTGCTTCCAAAATGGTTAGAAATGACTGTTTTCTCATTCCTCAGCTAGTTCCCATACTTAGAAAAAGCCCTTCAACTCTTCAGAGAAACACATTCCTTCTCTTGATGTCAGACATGTGACAACAGTTACATCTCCACTGAGCTGTTGTTCAGTTAAGCTGTACACATTTAGTCTTTTAAAAACTTTGCTTGTAAGTTAATCTCTACAGCCTGTTCATCATTCTTTATGTCTCTGAACTCCCTCCAATTTCCCGTAAAGAATCTGATGATGAGGTGCCCTAAACGGAACACAGTTTTCCAGAATGCTCCTTTTTTCTCACTAATGATTTTTCCTTTAAAATATTAATTTTACTATAGTATCTACTTCGTGTCTTTTAAGTTTTTTGTGGAATTCTTTCGACACACTTGAATTGCATAAAATCCAAACCCATGTGTCCACTGTTTAGTCTCTATGGTTGACCATAAATAAATGTAGCTTTAAAAAAGGAAAAAAGAAAAATGGCAATGTATTATCAAGTGCACATTGCTCCTCCAACTGGACAGATGTTCTGGAACAATTTTACTCATGTTTTAATTTTACAATTCATCTAACAAAAAGAAATTAATTCACTAGATATGTGCCAAACACCTACAAGGTATTCATGGTCTGATGGAGTATCATAGAATGACTCACCCATGAATGACACCCTGAAGGAGGTTATCTCTTAATGAACAATAACTAAGTGAAACTAAAAGAAAAGTAGAACCTTCTATGAGAATTTAAAGGATGAGGTAGTGAGTTTTAAATTTCAAGATGGCCCCAAGACCTTCATGCCTTGATCATTTTATGTTAATATCAAAGGGAGATTATCTGGGTGGGTCTAATCTAATATGGGCCTTTTAAAAGTAAAGTTTTCACTGTTTGAAAGCAGAAAATTCAGAGAGATTTGAATGGTCAGAAGTGCTTGATGGGACAGTATTGGTGTGAAGCTGAGAGGTCACTGAGAAGGAATGCTGGAGGCCTCTTGGAGCTAAGAGTGGCCCCTGGCTGAAAGCCAGCAAGTGAAAGGGAGGCTCATACCTATAGCTACAAGGGAACTGGATTGTGCCAATAATATAAATGAACTTAGAAGTGGATTTTTCCCCAGGAGCCTAGTCTGACCAACTGGGAACTAGCTCACCAACACCTTGGTTTTGGCCTTGTGAGGCCCTTAGCAGAGAAACCAGATGAGCCCACCCAGAATTTTGACATACAGAACTGTGAGATGGAAATGGAAGTTATTTAAGCCAATAACTTTGTGGTAATTTATTAAGGAGCAACGAAAATACCAAAACATGTGAAGATTACCTTTACTTTTTACCTGAAAATATTTGGAGTGAAATCATGGGTAGGATGTCACCCAAGTAAACCCTGACAGACAGATAACACATTTGTGTATTTACTATGTTATCAAGCACAATGAGGATGACTCTATACAAGGGCACAGAGGATTTCAGTTAGCAAATAATATTTTAAACATCAATCACTGCTGGGTCATACTTTTCCAATGGCTAATTTAAGCTCTCAGGGAGAAGGGTTTATGATACTGAAGAATCACCCCTAACTTTATCTATTTTGGGAAGTCTAAGTTTGTTCTCCAGAGATTATGGTTCTCTAAAATATCTGGAAGATTTTTTCAGGTTAAGAGCCAAATTTCAATACTCAAGTTAATGGAAGAGTGACTGAAATACTAACAAATAATGAATAACTTATTTGGAACAAGAAAAAAAATCTGCTTTTTAATAGAAAGCACACAGCATTATGTGACCTTATTTATAACACTGGGAAACCACAGCACATGAGCAAGCTGTATAAACTAGCTCTGGTAACCCCACTAAGTCTATTTCTTTTTGTTTCACCTTCAGCGTTATGTAGGTACAAGCAGCTGTAATCATGCAATCATTAGTCAATAGATGTTGAATACTTTCCATGTGCTAGACCAAGGGCTGAAGTTAAAACAGCAGGAATTTAGAAAACCTAAATAAGGGACCAGGAAAAAGACTAATTGCGATAAAGTAAAAAATCAAAATCAACAAGCAACTATAGACCAGAGACATACTACTTGGGGGCGTGGGGGTAGGAGAGGCGGGATCAGGGTCAGAATAAGGGGGGTGGGAATTGTATGGGGAATATAACCAAAATGAAAATGCATACATTATGCAAAAATGAAAAATGATGTAAGAATTATATAAAATAATTTATAAATAAATAAATAAATAAAGAGTTTCTGTTTTTAAATGAACCATGATATAAGGGAAAGACATTTAAAAATCAGAAATATGTTAAAGAATACATACCACATGAGAGGAAATTATAGGAACACAGTGGAGGAATCCCTAATCAAGTCTGGGGGTGCTTACAAAGGAAGTGATAACCTATCTAGATCACACAGCACTGGTTGGGTTTTACAAGGTGAAAGGGTAGGGACAGAGCAGCCTGGCATGCGAAAGACAAGGAAGGAGGCTAGAGTAAGGAAGGGTTACCACGGGAAGGCAGACCTCAAGCAAGGTGCTAAATAGTGAGTATCTCAAAGAAGTAACCAGCATGTCATAGACTAGATATGTCAGAGAACGGAACAGTTCGACAGCCTCAAAGAAGGATGATGGTTTTACACAAAGAGGAAAATGATGCGGTTTGAGAAAATGGACAAGCTACCCAGTCCTTCCTTCATCGTCATCACCTTCTTATTCTAGTGGAGTGTCAGAAAATGAGTCTCCACTGGAAGGGGTGGCAGATTTCAGTTAAGGTAAGTCTGGGGTAAGGTATCATCAGGAGCCTGTTCTAGTGAAAACTCCTGGAGGTTTTTGAAGCAGTTAAACCTGTTGAGGAAGAGACTACCTCAGAGTATTTGTGACAATCATGAAGGTCTAGAACAGGTAGTTCTGGGCAAAGTCTGAGGCAAGTATTATACCTAGATGACAGCAAGAGCTCTGATTAGATGTAGAATCATAGTGAATAGAGCATAACCTTAGAAGACAGTTTTTCTTTTTTGCACAGGACAGGTTTTGTTATAGCCTCTCTGACAATCATCTAGTTTTGGCACGTACACCGCTAGTGTACTTAATTCATGTCCAGGATTTCCATTCCATTGTTGGACAGTTTATCTGTTAAAAAACATTTCTCATATAAGCTAAAATTTTCCCCTTTCTAATTTCTACCTATTCTGTATTAACTTAATCCATGAGCAAGGTCTAATTTTACTCTTCTTCCTCCTGACACATTTTCAATATAAAGATAATTAGCTCCTTCTCTGGGACATTTTCTTTACTTACATTTTTGACTTGTCCAGAAAAATCCATATATTTAATATAAGTTTTTCATGTATACAATCATTATGATATTGATGTCTATAAGATAAAATTGTTAAAAAATGCTGCATTAAGTAAAAAAAGGGATCCTTGATTCCCCTGAGGGATCTTTGTTTAGTCTGTGTCTCTCTGAGTACTGCAATGTGTGAAAACGCCAACTTCTTTGTTGTTGTAGTTTATGTTGCTCAGGTGCCCTTTGTCAAAATCCTCTCAGTCCCACTTACATTACGCTGTACCCTGTCACACACTCTAAAATCCAAACACCTAGTAATACTTGCTATTCCTAAAATAAATCTCAGATTTTGATTCTTTCAGTGATTCCTTTGTCAGGTTATTCTTTCAGTCTGGAAAGTTCATCCTAGTCCATTTCTGGTTTATCTATTAAAATTTGACCCTACAGGTTTAGTCAAATGTTCTATATGAAAAGCTTTCTCTGACTGATCATTTAATACCAGCTTCTGTGTACCAAGTTCTTTGCCAGGTTCTTTAATACTGTATCTTATTTAAAGTTTATTATCTATGCCTACCAGATTGAAGATTCCAGTTTAGGTAAGTAATTCCTAAAGGTTACACAATTAATAAAACACACTGAAAATACACCAATAAAATGCTAGCCTTTTACTTAAAGTTCATGAACATCAAATAATGCTGTTCCTTTCTTTTATGGCATGTACGTTATGGACAAACATTGGAGAGACATACCCAAACTACCAACTTCCTTCTACTTCCTCTCTTCTTTCCTTTACAGTCTAAATGTATGAACTGTTTTAGAAGGTAACAAATACTTTGTTAATTGGAGTTTTAAGAAGAATCTCAGTAATACTACAGAAGATGAATCTCAGTAATACTATAGAAGAGGGTTGACTGTTCGAGGACATGTTGCTGATCTCTAAATTCTGTGACTGTATGGTTTTCAGTTTGTGACCAGGAAAAGATAAATATGCAGAGAAGACTGGTTGTGATTCTGGGACATCACTAGTTGTATTTGGATCTCATTCTTCTACTGTCGGAAATACAATAAAATCAGACTAAATAGGATATTTAAAATAAAAAATATTTTAAAGCCCGCTGTGTTTTCTTATATCTATTGAAAAAACCTTCCTCCTCCATTTAAAACTTTCTCTTAGGGACAGGTGGGTCAAGATGGCAGGTGGAACATTCACAACCTCCTGAAATTTGAAAAAACGTGCCAGTAATGGGATTTTCTATCTTCATGTTGCCACTGTTTCTAATGAGAAGGCAGCAGTGTTTTAAATTGTTGTTCTCTTGTATGCAGTTGTGTTGTTTTTCTCTGTCTGCTTCCAAAATACTCTTTTTGATTCTAACCATTTGACAACTATGTGTGTTGTGTGACCGTGTGTGTGTGTGTGTGTGTGCATGGACATGTGGGTATATGGTTTGGTTTATATTTATTCTGCTTGGGGTTTGTTGAGCTTTCTGAATGTATATATTTAGGTCTTTTTTGAAATCAAATTTGGAAAAATTATATTTTTCACTTATCTTTTAATTACGTGTATGCTAGACATTTTGATATTGTCCCACAGGTTGCTGGGACTGCTGTAATAAAATACTACAGTCTGAATGACTTATAAACAACAGAAATTTACTTCTCACAGTCCTGGAGACTGGAAGTCTGAGATTTGGAGCCATTCAACATGGCTGGGTGAGGGCATTCTTTTATGGGCATTAATTCCATTCTTGAGGGCTTTGCCCTCGTGACCTAATCACTTCCCAGATGTTGCACCGCCTATTACCACCACCTTTGGCACTAAATTTTCAGTATATAAATTTTGGGGGGACACACATCTTCATCTAAAACACGGGGATTCTATTAGGCTTTTTTTTTTTTTTAAATTACTTTCATTTCTCTTTTCTCGCAGTTGCACATACGCTAGACTCTGACACTGTCCCAAAGGCTGCTGGGGCGCTAATCATTTCTTCATTCAATCTTTCTATTATCTCTCTACTTATTCTTCAGATATGGTAACTTCTAGTGATCTACAAATTCACTGACTACTTTTGACATCTCTATTTTACTGTTAAATGCATTCACGTATGGATATTGTATTTTTCAGTTCCAGTATTCCTAAGTTGGTTCTTTTAAAAACATTTTGTTTCTCTGCTGCAGTTTCTTTACCGTTGCAGTCACTAAAAATAGATTTCCTTCACATATTTGATGGTTACAATAGTTGTTTTAAAATTCTTGTCAGCTAATTCTAACATTTGTGTTATCTTGGAGTTAGTTTTTACTGATTTCCCTAAATAATACGTCACATTTTCCTGTATCTTTGTATGTCAAGCAACTGTGGGTTATGTCCTAAACACTGGGAGTGCACGCTTTTGCTTAGCTTTGCTTTGCTCATCAGTCAATTAACGTCACTGGATTCAAAGCACAAACTCTGTCTCCCCTGTAGCGGGAGGTTTCTCAGAGTCTACGCTGCGCACGCATGGTTCGTGGAGCAGTTAAAGACTTGGGCAAAGGTTATACATAGAATCAGTTATCACTTTTATATAATTTGCTCCCTCACTTTCCAACAGCTAAGGTTCCCTGAGTTGTTTTCTGATTCTTCAAGCCAGAAAGATGATGAGTTCTATCAGAATTATGGCTGTCCTGCAAGGTACAGCCTGGGACCTACTGGGACTACAAATAAAATATTCACCAAGTGTTCCCTTCTCCCAAGTGATAATTTTGCTCTAGCACAATTGCCTGCTTATAGTCACACTCCAGTGCCTTCAGATAGTTTTATTATTATTTTGTCCTCAATTTATAGCATTTTTTACTCTTTTATTTTTCATTGATTGTATAGTTTTTATTCTGTAGGTAGGCTCATTTGATAAGTTACTCAGTAATACATAAACATAACCTCCAAGGGAAAGATATACATATGCACATATGTAAGACAAAGACAGAACAAAAACAAAATTTTGGAAACTAAAAAGTAGATGGATATGTGGTACATAACTTAGCAGACTTAAAAGTAAAAAAATAAACAAGCAAAAAAGGCTGACTTCTCAGCCAGAAGGGAAAGAAGAGGGGCAATCTGAACTAACCTCAATAATCCCCACAAGGATTAAGAACTGGTGTCCTCACATACTTCTTAATAAAGTGATACTAAAGTAGGGGCTAGGAACAGGAAGACTGGTTGAAAAATCTGTAAGTTCTCCAGATGCCCTCCCAACTCCAAAGAATCAGGCAACATCCCTCTTTCACCTGGAAAATAAAACTGGAATTTTAATCCTTCAGAGAAAGAACTTCAGCATAATTAATGACCCTAGGGTTGACAGACCCTACCCAATGAGCTTCCAATGTTTTCCAGTCCTCTCTTCTTAAAAATCAATATGTAATCAAATATCAATAAGCTTCTAAGAAAAGCCTCTAAAACAAATAATAACACTGCAAATATCAATATGAAAAATGATTTAAATCATTAATGTGCATACGAAAGATACTACATATAAAAAACAAGATGATATTCAGAGAAAAAGAGCTTTTATAAATTAAAATATTAAAGCAGATTATGAAAATGAAAAACAGAAGGGCAAGAAGCTCAAGTTAAGGGAATCTATCAGAAGGCAGAACAAAAACACAAAAAGACACCTCCACATGCTTTCTTAGGAAGTTATATTCGATGGTCTCTAATGAAACAAAAAAGTAAACTGAGAAAGAAGATGACATGGGTTCCATTCAGGAAATAGATTTCAACATGAGAGAAGTGGGGAATCCCGAGGATGCTGGTAAAGGCACAGAGAGCTATCAAGCAGATGTGAGCAGGTCAAAAGGCTCCAGAAGTTTCTTCGAAATATGAAATTTATTGAATACCTAACATGCAAATGACTGTGTAACACGTAAATGTCTGGTCATATTGAGAGAAGATTTAGATAACCAGTAAGCAGTGTTTGAGGTGAAATTAGTTATAAGCACACAGAAAACTGAGTAAAAAAAAAAAAAAAAGAGAAAATCATGCATTTCAAAGAAAACAAAAAAATCATTAGGTAGAAAAAAAATCATAGTACCTCAGGGCTCATCCATCAGTGGGATTTACATAGATGCAGTCATTTAAATATTAGCCTATACTGGTAAAATGGGGGATGGAAAAGGGATATGAATGCTGTAAAGAGCTGGTGAAAGAATGTCAAGTTTTCATCTGAAAGAAGCAGTGATAATCCTCAAACAAAATGCAAGAAGTAGCAATAGTACGAGGCTATTAGTGATGTGTACGCAGTTACTAAGAGACTCTGTTAAAATTGTTGAGAGAAGTTACATTTGGGGAACAAGGAAAGGTAGCATTTTTCACAATAAGGCTTAAAGAACTATTTGACTCTTGATACTAATAGCATGTATAAATTTTATAAAACTAAAAACAAAAGTGTTAATGGACCAGAACTCTAGGGTTAAGTTATCTAAAGACAAGACCCCTTCTCCTGCATTTTCCATTCTGCATACAGCTTCGTGACATGCATCCTCGTAAACCAGTAACAATGTCACCTATATTGCCATTATAAATACACTAGTTGAATTACACCAGGCCAGTAATTCACTACTATATCTGAAATAAATAAATTTGTCAGTAGGAAACAAACTTATTAGAGAATTCTGATAATACTCTGAAATTATCTGTCAACTCTGACTATAAGGAAAAAAGACAAATTTGAATATGTTTTGGGGAAAGTGCTCCCTCTATATAATTTCTCCTTAATCTCACCCCACTTTTCAACCCCCTGTATTGTCTTTCCACACACATGCAAAGCCAAGCGCATTTGCAAGTGAAGATAGTGATTTCATCTGGTACAAATGTGCACTCCCTCTCTCATTCAAATCACAGTCTATTCCTTTCATTAATGAATTCTTAGTCCTTACTCCAAGTAGGAAAGTCACTGATTCAGTCTACCTTCCACGCACAAACCTTTTCTGAGTCCTTATTATATGCTAGATATTGTGTCAGGATAAAAGGATGAGTAAGTTTCAGTTTCTAACCCTTAAGGAACTTGTTAGGACACACACATACACACTGACTCTGAAATAATAACAGAAATATCCACAATTTTGATTGATTTTTTTTTTTTAAAGTTCAGCAGGGCGAATAGAAGATGAATGATAACTGTTTAGAAGGGTAAAAAGGCTTCACAGACAAGAAGGTGGCCTAGCTGGAGAGCGGAGAACAAGAAGTGTGGCACATGATGACAGAGGAAATTCCAGGCACAGGGAGTAAAAAGCAAAAGCAGAAGGTGGGCCTCACCTCAGTGAAGGAGTTCAGCTTTCCTTGCATAAGGGGCCAGTGGCAGGGGTTTTGGGGTAAATGGCAGCAGGAGGTGAGGCTGAAAGGGAGGAAGAAGATAGATCGTGTGAAGCCTTTGCCATGTTAAAGTTTTTATTTTTTGAGGGGGGAGGATTATAGGAAGGTAGTGTATGGAAAATCATTAAGAAGTATTAAGCAGAGGTTTGACATAAACAGATTTGCCAGATATTTTTTCATCCCATTGCTTTTTCTCAGTATGAATGCTTGCTTGAATGTCAAGTATTTGAGACTGGACTCTCCGTTGGAGGCAATGAAGAATCTCTGAAGCAGCAGCCAGTGGGAAACCACCGCCAGTGGGTCACTACAGTGGTATGACCAATACCACTACTGGCCCATTAGCTTTTATAAATACCCAATAATGTCAAGGTTCAGAGAACAACCCTGAACTGTACCAGGTCTGCCACTGTAGTGACCATCGGTAAATTACTATACTTCTTTACTCGGTTCTAAAATGAAAACAGAAAAGAATGTATTCTGTCCACCTCAGGGACTATTATAAAGATTGAATTACTAAAACAATGGACATAAAAATCTCTTGATAAAGTATCCTGCTCCTTCATTTGTAAGCAGTATGACTTTGGGCAAGTTGTTGCATTTTTCTAAGCTTAAAAGCCCTCATTTGTAAGAGGGGATTAATCCATCTATCTTACATGGTGCCATGGGAACTGAAATGCTTTGTCTGACACACAGCATGTGTGATAGTAACTTAGCTATTTATGCTGGTTTGTGGAAAAAGCATTCATTGAGGACATTCACTGAGTTCTGATAAGTCAGAAGTCCTAGGAAAAATAAGCACAACTAGAATAAATTTAAAAATAATACCACATTGCTCAAGATCAGGTCGATTTAACAGCAACCAGGATCTATAAATTTAAAGATTTCTCCAGGATCTCATGCAGGAATTAACTAAGAATACGTCTGATTTCCTCATTGGCATATCCATGTACCCACACACATTCACAAGCATGCGGGGGTGTATGTGTAAGTGCGTGCGTAGAAACATTAGGACTCACTAAGGAAAAATAAATCTCTCACACTTGAAAATTAAGGAACTGCACAGGCAGCAAATCTCTGGGTGAAGGTGATGCAGTGGGTTATACAAGCCAATAATTTATGTTGGGGCTTCACAAAATGTTAGACACTAGGAAAAGAACCAAAATAAGTCAAATTACATCAATAAAAAGGTATGACTGGCTGTGCTGCCTGGTCTGGGATGCTATTTCTTGCTATAAACAGCAAGGGCTAGAATTTGGATGACTAAACAGTGCAATAGTAAAAACAAAGCATGTTATAATAGCTGCCTCTAGATCCACAACCTTGGGGATCAATGAAACAATGCTTATGGCCATATATACACAATCCCGTGGGTGTTTGTTTTTTGGGAAAAATAAGTTCACATCATTTCCAAAGTGTAATTTGTCTGCCTAGGTTTTGTTAAGACTGTTATGGTTACGATAAAATATGATCTTCCTTATTAAATCAGTTATGACCTTGGTAAAATATTACTTTATATTAACAGACTCTTGGGAAACTTTAATTTTATGAAACAAGCACTTTAGTTTTTAAAAGTATGAAAGCAAAACTAGATATTCCTAGTCTGTTATATCATGTTAACAAGCCATCAAAGATCTGAGGCTATATATTAAAAAATACACCAAATCTCCTTATAATTAGTTTTAAATATGAAAGGCTATCAACAATTAAAAACAATATATTGCTACTACTTTAAACGCTTAAACATCCAAAGCACAGTTCTGATTGGCTTCCTGGATTCAGATCTCCATGCCCAAGGTTATTCCATGGAAGAAGGTGGCCAAATAAAGTAAAAAGGTTGTGGGAAAACCTAACCACCACAGCTTTAAGATGTGTGATGACAAGTATTTCTGGAATAGTAAAGAAAGATTTTCTAGCCCATGGTTTAAGTTAAAGCATTCACAGTTCAAAATATATCTTACATAGTTCCATTAACAAGCTTAAATTATAAATTATAAATATGTAATGAAGAGGCAAATCATATTTATTTATAGAGCTTATTTAAATCAGTTTACTTTCTTAATTAGTCACCTATCTGCTTACTGACTCTGAGGGAAAGTGGATTTTGGTGGACCTCACAAGTTGAGGGCTCAGCAAAGTCGAGGAGAATTGTATGAAATCACTGGGCATCAGTGGGCCCATGGTATCTGGCAGGTAGCAGGAGCTCAACAAATACATGATGGTAAGTGAGTTGGGAAAATGACACATGAAAAAGAACCTGGAAAATATAACAATGACCAAACTACCTACTTTGATATTCAATCACAGTCCTTGAAGTTGACAAATGCTGAAGTTGCCCCTGGTTGCCAGTGACAACGTTCACATATAGCCAACGTTCAGTCTAGAATGATTTCTATATAGCAGACAAGCAGAGGTACATATGATAAAGCCCCATATACCGTGAAAAAGAAATTTAAATTTTTTAAAGGACATTATGTTTTGTTTTCATAGCTGACTAAACTCCAATGCTGCTCAAAGCGCCAGCAGGCAACAAATAAGGAGCTTGTGCCAGAATACAAATAATGTGCTGTTTCCTTCACTAAGAATGTTTTCATATGAAGAAAAAAGTGTCTGAACTGATCAGCATATTTACAGACATAGCTGATTTGCATTTGGTACAAGTTCATTACCTTGCTGCAGAATGGGAACAAGCAGCTCTGGTCTGGGGACACCACACTTTGAGCAGCGCCGGCACAAACCTTGCACAACCTCGCACAATTTTATTCCCTCATAGATGTTTTTCTAAGGGAAATATCTGAAAAGAACCATATGCTAATGGAAAGGTCTTAGGCATAAAGGAAATTAATTTTTATTAGGTATTATTTTGTTGCGAGGTTTTTATACATAATTTTTTTTTAAAGATTTATTTATTTATACAAGCACTGGGTACAGTCAGAAGCATGGGAGGGTGAGAAAATTCACCAGAGCCAGAGCGGGGAGCAGAGCAGGCAGACTGACGAAGTATGAAGTACACTGCTGAGGGGAGCAGCGGGCGGCAGGAGAGGTCTGCGTGCCATGTGGGACCCTCCTCTGGTGGCTGGGGAGCAGCCGGGTTTCGAACCAGCGCTGCAGAGGCTGCAGGCAGCTTCGCAACCCAGTGCTCAACCGCTGCGCCACCGGGGAGGCCCTATACATAGACTATTTTAATTAACCTTTCCTATTAGTCTGTGTCGGCAGTATTACCATTCTGAGCTCAAGTTCAGAGAGGTGATAAATTTAGCTAAAGTCGGGCAACTAGCATGGAAGCCATGAAATATGTCTTCAAATCTCTTCCTCCTGCAGCAAGGAATATACCTGACTGGTTTCTTCAGGTTTGGAACCTTGCTACATTCATGCCAGACTTCCTGCAGGCTGCTCCCAGTCCAGGAGTATGTCGAGGAGGGATGGTAAGGCAGGCCCACCTTGGTGAGACATGGGATACTTCCAATGGACACCTTTGACTTGAAAGCTGGCATCAACCCAGATGAAGGCCTACCAGCCTTCCTTTCTTCTTCTCTTCTTCCGTAAGTACCAGCATATCTGAAGGTTGTTCCCACTCTTTTCCCTTCCCTCCTCCAATAAATCTTTTATAGATCTAATGCCCTCTTGAAGTCTGTTTCTGTTGAAGCCAAAGTAATGCAGCTAGTAAAGGTATCATATGATGAATCATGATCATTTTGGGAGGAGAGAATATGAGTACAGAAAAGAGTCCAAGATATGGTTGTTATTTTATACACACACACACACACACACACACACACACATTATTTATTTATATTTTACATCAAAATTAGTGATGGGAATTTTATGGGGACTGCACCTTGAGAGGAAAGAGCAAACACTGTACAAAATTTGACACCTCTTGGTTTTATTAACTTCATATCACCAGTTATGAAAAAATTAGGAACAGCAAATACCCAAAGTAAAACAAAAGGGCACTTATTCTGCCACAGTTTTGCCATAGTCCATGAAGGCAGTTATTTATGGACTTTTCAAATGGAAAGTCACATCAGCAACTCTTCCAAATGTCTCCAATGGATATGAATGGAACTGAAGAGATATTTATTGAACATCTGTTCTGGTTAAGGTGATGTAGTGAGTAATTCATCAGACTAATTAGATTTTATACAAATGTGGACTACTTTTCATATAAGGCAACTTCTGGGATTCCTCATCACATCCCAATGCTTAGTATAGTCCATTCAATGAATACTTTTTGGCTTATATAGCCAATAATACACAAATTTGTGTGTGTGTGTGTGTGTGTATACATATATAAAACTCTGAATAAACTTAGAAAACCAAGATAACTTATAAAGACAAAATACAGGGAGACTAGAGTAATATATTTTGTTTTTTGTTTTTTTTTAAATATTTATTTTTCATTTATACAATACCTAGGGTACAGGCGAGAGGTGCAGGAGGGTGAGAGGATTCACCAGAGACAGAGTGGGGAGCAGAACAGGCAGATGGACCAAAAGCACTGCTGAAGGGAGCAGCGGGTGAGACAGGAGAGGTCTGCTGCGCCATGTGGGAATCTCCCTGGCCGGCAGGGAATCGAACCGGTGCTGCAGAGGCTGCGGATAGCTTCGCAGCAACCCGCTGCGCCACCGGGGAGGCCCTAGGGTAATATATTTTGTTTAGAAGAGATTACATGAAAGATTTTAAAGTAAAGGATATTATGTATATCTTAATGGCTATTTTTAGGAAAGAAAAGAATAAAAATGACAACATAATAATGAATGTCTTTGCTTTTCACATCTTCCACTTCTGACCAGAATAAAAGATTTTAGATCATTGCTAAAAGCTTTGTATTCTCTTGGGCTCAAATTCAGATATTACTAACTTCTTTATAGAAATAAATAAAAAAGCACTGATGGAAGATGTAAAGTGCATTAGTGTTCGAGTTATCTCTTGTGGTATGAATTTAATGGGTATCTTAATAAGGAGATATAAACTAATGTCACTGATTAGGAAATATATCCATTCACATCCTTGAGTAGCCTCCAATGAGGCTTGATGATGACGTCTGAATGGAATTCTATAAAGTAAATGATGAATCAGTATTGGGGCAAAGGAACACATAAATGTGCTTCAGAGATGAAACAATTCTATTCTGGATCACAAGTTAAAGGTCAGCTCGAAAGACAGTACAGTCAGTCCTAAAGCAGGGCTCACCCATTTGGCTAACCCACTACTTGGAACTTGCTGAAGTTAAGCTGTTTTGATAGCTGGGCCACAGGCTTCCTTGGCTTTAATAACCTGCAAGTAACATTTACGTGTTTCAGGTTTCTTTTAATCTCCTAAATACCATGAAGTGATGTTTATCAGATTTTAAGACACAGGCACATTCCACTCCAATGATTTCATTCCCAGGGGACCTCGTCATTCTGAAGTCTTATTAAAAGAAGGCGAAGGTTCATAAACCTTTAAGAAGAATCCTAACTAGCACTATACACCAAATCTAAAAAAAGCCTTGTTTGACTTGACTATGCAAAGTAATTTCCTTTTCGTGGTTAATTTAGCAGTCACAGTTCAGCAAACTTTGGATAAAATCACCAATAAATTAGTGCATCATCTCTCTCATCTTCCTCTTTTAATTAGGTTCAATTTTAGTACTTAGTGCACAGGCTGATGTACACGTGGTACACGCCCCAATACCACAAACAAATTTACAACTAGACATTTGGGAAATCTTTCATTCTCTTAGATACACTCTTTTTGGCACACATCTATCCCAAGCTCAGTCTATCTGTTTATTCAGAGCTTATTTTCATATTACCGATCTCTAAAAGACACTAACATTGTTTCTAAGGTTTCTTTCTATAACACCAAGGAGGCCAAAATATCAACAATTTGTTTCTGTTCTTTACTTAAAATTCTCCTCCACCAATGAATGAATGAATAATTCTAAGGCTCAGTATCCTCACTTGAAAAATGAGGGTAATAATAAAACCCAAAAGGCTTATGTGAAGATTACAGAAGAAGTGTTGGGCACACACAGGTAACCAGTAAAAGCAGATCTTATTTGTGAAGCTTAAGACAAATGAACTTCCAAGTGCACTAGTTCAAAATTCTTTCTTCTGGTACATGACAATGAAATATTAAGTCATTAGTAATGGCAAATTTTTCACTGGGACTACAAGAATTCAATGATATAGTGTCACACATACTTTTTTACTGTTATCCTATAATTTTTAAATGTCAAGATAAAACATATACAGCAAAATGCTTAAGACAGACATATTCATTGTTTAAAGGATCATTATAAAACAAACGCTGTGTAACCACAACTCGGTCAAGAGACAAAATGCTGCTGGTGCCCCCAAACCTCCCCATGAGCCCCTTTCTCATTATAACCCCTTCGCTCTCCCTGCTTTTTGTATAATTTTCATCCCAGACAATATAGTTTAATCATGCCTATTTTTGAAGTATATGTAAACAGAATAGCATTTTGTAGATACTCTCTGGGTTTCCTTCTTTTACTCAACATTGTGCAATTTGTCCTTATCATTTCATATATGGTTCTATGACTTCACAGTATCCCATTACATAAACATATTATGATTGATAATAAACCATTGCTGACAGACTTTAAGTTGTTTCCAGCCTTTGGCTATTACGAATAGTGTTGCCATAAACATTCTCATATGCAGATCTTTGAATTCACTGGATAATGCCAAACTGCTTTCTAAAATGATTACATGCTCCCATCGCCTCTACTTTAAGAATAACTAATTTAGTGTGTGTGTATGTGTGCTTTTTATCAAAATAAGATTGGGAAGAATCAGAGACTGCCACTGATAGATGGAAATGGAGAGATTATTTATTTCAACATTAGGCAAGTTTCTCTTACAGTGAGTAAGAGGCAAAATGAGTCAGAGAACCAAAGAGTTAAAGAGAACTCTGAGTTAAGAGGCTAGAACACAGTTTTGGGCTCTTTCTAAAACATTAAACAGCCTTGCAAGACAGTCTAGAAATAGTGGGATACAACTATTATGTACTAATGTGAACACAACGGGGACAAAGACAAAAATGTTTTAGGGCAGTTTAGAAAAGTTGCCAACAACATAGAGCTCTGTTGTACAATAGAGCTTTGTGAGCCTTGTAAGATAAATGAGGATATTGAAGTCATAGTTATCAAACGGCAACAATGAACCAGGAGTTGAACCCATGTCCATTTATGCCTACACTCCTAACATTATAGTGCCCTGAAACCTACCCAAGCTAGGGGGAATATTGTCTTATTTGATAAAGTATGAATAAAATGTTGACTGCTAATTTTACTAAGAACTAGTAAATATCAAAGGGAAAGTTCACACTATTAATTTAAAAAAGGTACTATCATTAAAAGTTCCAAAATCTAGAATTTCAAAACAACTGTGCTATCTTCTCCCAAAAGACAGCGATTCTCAGATTCCAAGTTTTGGCTTGAACACTTTAAGTTACAGGATCTGTGTGACCTTGACGTAGTGCACTTCTTCAAAGCTTAGTTTCTCTATTAGCAAAAAAGCACAATAGTAATCCTATACCTTACAGGGTTTAGAAGATTATAAGGAAAAGTGTCCCATGACCTGTACAACGCAAGGCTATAAATATTATTACTATCCAAATAGCATTATACAAACTAATAGAGAAGAGATACAAGTTTAATATTCAAAGTCCAATCTGCCATACTGAATCAAGTTCAGTTTTTAATCTTTTTTTTTTAAAGAGATTTATTTATTTATACAAGAACTGGGGTACAGGCCAGATGTGCGGGAGGGTGAGAGGATTCACCAGAGACAGAGTGGGGAACAGAACAGGCAGACTGACGAAATACACTGCTGAGGGGAGCAGTGGGTGAGACAGGAGAGGTCTGACATACCATGTGGGTTACTCCGCAGCCAGCTGGGATCGAATCCGCACTGCAGAGACAGCCTTACAGTGCTACGTTCAACCGCCCTGCACCACCAGGAAGGCACAAGTTCAGTTTTTAAAGATGAACAAAATAAAAGAGGTTATGTATGTACTTATGTTTTAACACACTGAGTACATACCACCACATTTTTTATACAGTTCTAAATGGCTTTACTTTATTCCACTTTAAGTTAAAGTATACTAATAGTAAAACAGAAAGAATACTGCTAAATGTTGGGGGAGTGCTCTAGGGATGCCATATTCCAAACGTGATTAAAAAATGCAATGTCCCAGAAAAGGGCAACATGTTTTAACAGATGTAGCGATAAAGAGAAGGGGACTTTATTGTCCAGAAACGCAGAGTTAAGTCATGTCATCAAGAGGCTGAGAGGAGGGAGACTAACCTAGCCTTGGGTGTCTGTCACCTCCAAGCTCTGTTCACACTGGCACCTCTGTGTGGAAGTCTTGACTTTCCCCTTTATCTTCTTCCCTCTCTTCTACTTCTCTCAGAGAAAGCTTTGATGGCCTTACAGTCCCGGCTTGTGAAGTGTCTCCATTAGGAATACTTCCCAAAGAAGTTTCTCATCTCTCATTACTAGTGTATGCTACACTGTGATGCGCACCAGGTTGAGGAGCCAAGTCCTGTTCACACCTTAACTCCCCTGTACCCAGTTCAGCACCTGACACAGAACAAGTAGTAAGCAATCAACCGGCCCTATTTAGAATCACAAAAACTCCAAGAGAGTAAACAGAAAGTCACACTCATCTTAGGATTCAGATGGAAAAAAAAAAACAAAACAAAACCCAAAGAACAGACACACACATAAAACCATTTTACAGTGGTTGAAAGTGCCAAGCAGAGGAAAAGAATGAATAAATGAGCCAGGCAGTGGGAGATAGGTGTTTAGATGTTTCTTCCAAAAGCTGTCCTGAGTCTAGTCTAGTTTTTGCCCTACCGCCATCGACTATTTATACATAGCAAAGGAACTGACAATCTGAGAGAGGATGGGAGGGAAAAAGGAGGTAAAAATAGACAAAAGACAGACATAAGTCTGTGACTAAGCAAATTCTGCACACTTAGTTGCAAGGCTTAAACATAATTTCCTTATATCTTGTACCATTTTAGGGTTTTCCCAATTTACTTATAATTTTCAAAAAAGGGGGAACATATTTATTGAAAGTGCACTGGTTATTCACAAAACAACTTAAAACAGTAAAAATACCTACAATATTAAATATAAACTTATATAAATGACACAGATTAACCAGCCACTAACAATCAAAGAGCTACAAATAAAAGCAGAGATACTATGTTTTTTCTCTCATATAAAAAGGTTATAAACAATGTTGACAAGAGGGTAAAGAACTGTGTCGCATATTAAAATGTATGTATTATTTGACCCAGCAATAGGATATTTACCCTCAGGAAGTAACAGAACATTTGTAGAAATAGTGAAGTTGGACATTTAGTCACGTCAATTCCATAACTGGGAATCTTGGAAATAATTTAAATATTCATTCATAATCGAAGAAACTGTTCACAAAACAATGCAAAGTAGACAACCAAGTTTTATACAGCTATATTCATCAACATGAAACTATCTTCACAATACAGTTAGGTGAAAAAGAAGTACACACAATAGAATGCGCAGTATGAAACAATTTATGTAAAATTTTACACGTTTAACTTATGTGTGTGTATTTGCAGAGATATTTGGAAAGACACAGGCTAAAATATTACAATGTTTATCTCTGAGTAATAGAATCCCAAGTGGTTTAAGTTTTTCCTTAATGTTTTGCTATATTTTAAAACAAATTTATATGGAGATCAGATAATTTATATTATTAAGAAGTTATTACTATTAAAAATAAAGAAAAACTATTACCTTAATGTGAAACTAAAAGCTCACTGATAGTGAGCAAGGTGTCTGAATACATTCTTTCCTTACACACAGTATTCTCACTGATGCAGTTAAAACAGCAACTTAGGCGCCCTCTTTATTTTCAACTTCATTTAGCCTATATAATACCCCCATGTTTTCACCTCATTTCATAATTTATGGAATATGAAATGTTTTTATCATAAAGATTCTACTGCACTTTGTGTTTTATTTATTGAGCAAACATTTTAATACTGTTTCAGGCATTATTCCAAGTGTTTTAGGAAGACTATTTAATTCTTAAAACAATTCTAACAGAGAGGAATTATAACCTATAATTACAGACATTCTTCTTATTTTTCCCATCACACAGATGAGGACACTGAGGCACAAAAAGATTATCTAAAAATCACATAAAGTGATAGTACTGGCATTTGAACACTTACAGTATAGACCATAGTACTTGCTCTACAACAGTTATATATACATTTATTTTAGTTCATTCTACTATAGAATTTTGGTCTCTCACTTGATACGTTTACATTAATTAGGGTACTAATTTTATCCTTCCTGGAAAACCAAGTCTGCACATTTAGAAATGCTTTCCTGTAATAGGTTCCAAAATTTACATAACAATTTTTTGAAGGCCATTTCCTGAAATAGCTTAAGCCTAAGTTATGCTGGCTACTTTGAGTCCAACTAAAATTAAATGAAATTCATTTTTAATATATATTATTTCTCATAATTCATTTCATGAGGCTTAACAAAAATTCAGAAAAATTATTTTCTGAACTAAGTAGTGTATTTCACTTCAGTTGAGATGCATTCTTTAAATATTTTTCTCCCAGCAAAAAATGTCACTCAGGTTGGCATGTACAGAATAAGTAATTTGTTTCTTTAGTTGAAAAAAAATTTGCTAGTTTAAAACACTAAAATTTGCAAAGTGCAATGCTAAAGTGAATCTTTTAAAACAACTAAGATAAAGGAGACAGAGAAGTTACCAAAGATGCTAAACTAAATAAGGTGCTACTTTTATAATTAGCTGTTAGGCACAGATAAAAGGGAAGGAGCAAGTATGGTTCCCTCCGGGTCCAGATTTCCTTCAATTATCTAAAAATAAAACATGAATAATACTCTTTCAGGTTCTCTGCAAAAGATAAAAGATTTAACATGTGGAAGATCTCTGTAACCTAAGTAAAGTTATATAAATGTAAGTTACAATTGTTATATTTTTCATTTGGAAAGCTATTTTTGGCACTGAAAATCCAGTTTCAGTTTAAAGTGGGAAAAATGTCCAACTGAGGTTAAAATAAGCTGCTTTATCTTGTCAATTTATCACTCTCAGCATTTGAAAAGTACAGTGATGACAGATGATAATAATACAGCATTAAAAATGTATAGTAAAGTGGTTAAGAGTTGATAGTTCTTTCAAAAAATAAATACAAGAACACTTAACCAATAACTTGCAACAACAAAAGGTAGCACATTATTCCTTTAAATATAGAATGAAACTTTTGGAAAACAAATATAGTTAGGTAGAGGTAGGTAAGTAGATATTCTTTCTCTCTCTCTCTCTCTGTTTCTCTCTCTCTATAATTTTTCCTCAATTAAAGTCAATTATTTAAGATTCATTTAAATGCATATTGAAATGCACATATTTAAATAGAAATAGATTCATTAATTATCAATATTCAGGAAGAAAGACCAATATCCTAACTACTCATTCACTGTTCATTCTTTTAAATAAATACTTACAGAGCACCTGAAGCATGCCCAGGGAGATTACAGACTATGATTAAATCCAAGTATAACAACCAGTAACTGTATGGTGCCAGGGCTTATGGTGTTTAAACAACAACAAAAAAATCTTTCCTTTGTCCACTATTAAGGTAATCTGTTCCAGACTGCTGGTATACCTTAAGCAGTTTTTCTTTCTTTTTTTTTTTTTTTTAAAGATTTATTTATTTATCCACATAAGAACTGGGGTGTAGACCAGAGGTGCTGGGGGTGAGAGGATTCACCAGAGAGAGTGGGGAGCAGAACAGGCAGATCTACTGAAATACACTGCAGAGGGGAGTAGCGGGCGAGTCAGGAGAGGTCTGCTGTGCCATATGGGTTGCTCCCTGGCTGGCCAGGGATTGAATTCATGTTGCAGTAGCTGGTGATAGCTTGATAGTGCTGTGTCTTTAAACCTTGTGCCATCAAAGAGGCCCCTACTTTTAAGCAGTTTTTCCTACACACCTCAGCTCCCTGTCCTCTCTCAATATTCAGATACTTCCATTCCTGAATTTCCAGTTCAGCGGCCATACTTTTCCACTGAAGTATTCCCTCTCCACATTAGCTAACAAGAATAACAGTAACAACATCAATAGCAAAAAATGGCCACTACCATTTATCAAGTACCCTTTTTGTGGACAAATCCCGAGCTGCAAACTTGACATTTATCATTTCTAGTCCCCACAAAAATCCTCATGATCCAACCTTACAGAGAAAAGGAAATGGAGGTGCAGTGAAACCATATGCCCAAGTCCATCCAGACAGCAGGTGGGATGCACATCCAAGTCTGCAGGAATCTAAACCCTACTAAGAGCTAGAACTGCACTTTATTTCCCCTTTTCTTTTTTTATTTTTTACATTAAGTTTATTTATTTATTTATTTTCTTACATTGTTGTTCATTTTTGTACAATACTTGATTTCTCCCCTTAGGTGCAGTCCCTGTAGTTCTCCAACTACTACAGTACCCATGAACAGGCGCTAAAGTCCCTTGTGCTCTACCCTTCCAACCCCTCCCTGCTGTACGCCCCAGACCTATGGTCAGCTTGAGATCTTGTAGAACTGCACATTGCACAGAATTTCTCCTTTGATGGTGATCACAGCATGTTTTATGCCATTGGCTATTAATGTATTATGAATATTTTTTATGCCCTCCCCATATTTAATCACCCTGAGGGTTGAGTCAGAATCTCACAAAACTTGCACCACTCAAACATTCATATGTTTGCAGATGAAATACATATATACACACACGAAAACATGACTTTTTTTACTCAAAGAAAAAAGTCACAGAAAGGAATAACTATAAGTGGAGTTAATTATCACCTTTCAAAGTGAAGATCTAACTAAAAAATTGTCCACAGCAGGATTAAGTCTGAACTGATTTATTGGGAAACTGTCAAAAAAGTTTAAGAGGTAGAATTTCTGTCACTATGAAATGCTTTAATGCCTACCTTATTAACCTCTTACATCTGATGTCACTCTAGAGAGCAGAAACATATTAATATATGTATATGTGAGACATATATTAGTGCTAACATAATAAAAAATTTTACTTTTAAGAAAAAACTTGGAGGTGCAGACAAGTCAATGCTAATAAACCCAGAGCACCAAATGCTCACGGATATAATAGTTAAATTATGATATATGCACACAAATGAAATATTACATATTAAAAATATTAACAGAGTTTATAATGGGTTGGGGAAATGCTTCTGTTCAGTAAAAATATACATACATATAGAACAGTATGTATCTGTCTTTTTTATATTTTTAAATTTTGTATCTTAAAAATTACTTAATCCAATATGCTTGCTACTGCACAAAAGTTCAGGTTGACAGGTGCAGCTGGGAAGGTGGATTAAAGGTAGTAGAAGACAATGCTTTTTTTCTCTCTCTGCTTTTTAAAACCTTTTATACAGAAATAATGCCCATACATTGACGACCAATAAGGAAATGAAAGTACTGGTCAGAAGATATTGGCAATTTCAGAAAAATATGTTGAAATATGTTTTATGAACAAAAGAAGCTTTTGTCTTCTGCTTTCAGCTTTCAATGTACTCAGAGCTTACAAAGTAAATTAAAAAATAACTACCTTGCCACATATTGCTCCAAAATTAGTTACAATATAAACTACATATCCTGTTCTTCAAATTCCAAGTATTTCAAAGGACAGGATTCAGATAATAGCTGTGCTTCACATAGTTTGGTATCTGGCCATCCCAAAGGATTTCATTTCTATTATGGAGACATTACTGATATATACAAGGGTGATTTCTTCCTGTGCAGTCTTCCAAGTACCCCAAAACTACTATTTTTTTTTAATTGAGGTAACACTGGCTTACATTATTATTGGTATTTTGGAAGTATATAGGATTCCCCCCACCCCAACCCCCTGCCTTGTAACCTTTAATCTACTTTCTGTACCTACGAATCTGCCCATTCTAGACAATTCATATAAATGAAATTATACAATATTTGCCCTTTTAATGGCTAGATTATGTATGAGGAAGGGATCTTATGGCCTAATCTGCTGAAATCTAACTCAGTAGAAAAAACAGAGTAAGTGTTCAACAAATACCTGTTGAATCAATTAATTCATCATTTTCAAGTAAGTTATTTGCCTTTTCTGGATCAGTTTCTTAGCTATGTGATAGTGTTATATCACAATCATTTATGAAACACCTTTGGAGAATTTACAGTGTTTCAGGCATTATGCTTACTAATTGAAATATTATAATATGCAAAAACAGATATTGTCTGTTTCCTTACAGTTCCCTCGCTCTGAGAATGTCATCTTCTTTGATTCTGTGACTTTTTAGCATAGAAACATGAATGGCAAAGACATATATGGAATTAGGGAAATCTCCATCAAGCCTGTCAGATTATGTGATATCATACCACTGTGATAGATGTAAAGATCACAGTACGGATGGAAGATCACACTGTCTATAAATTCATTTAATATTTCCTGCCCTTTTCACTTTACAGAGTCATGATGAGGGGCACATGGATATAAAATGTATGTATGTTACAAAACTATAAAGTTCTCTATGAGTGTTAGGTGAAAGCATTAATAAATTTTGACTTCCTACTTTTTACGCTTTGAGAATTAAAAACAAACTACTGTGCTACACACAAATATGAATATACTATAAACTGACTAAAAATAATGGCATGACCTGGTTTTTTAAATCAATGCTAATTAAACTATACCTGAAATTTGCCATGTCTGTGCTTATAATGCTACATGCCGACAACAAAGAAGCCGATTTCCATTCAAAGAGACGGGCACTTGAAAAATATCAGTAAACAGTGCTCTAAGCAAGACATTTTGCTTTATTCATTTTCAATACCCAATCCAGCACACACATACCTTTAGTCAGTGGTGACAGGAAGAGGGCAAGCAGGCCTTACCAATTCTCTCAACTCTTCAAACAACACTTGAGGGTTTCTACTAGAAGGGCTGTCTTTCTAAGTTTGTACTTTCAAGACTTAGGTTGGACTGATCCCAAAAACTGAAGTAACAAATATTACTAAATTCTGTCATTTCCTCTAACAAAAAAGTGATTTTACTACTACTTCTGGTTGTGATGAAAGGTCCTATTGACTATTCAAATCCTCAACCAAGTTATGGATGCAGTATTAAATGACTTCACTCCTTTTTCTCTGGTACTTTAACACATGCCAATGCTTTCATCCACCTCCACTAACGTGGTTTATAAATTACTGAGGTGGGGCCATTTTAATAGTATGATTTGTTCACATCTCTAGAGATGGAGTATAAATGAGGCTGACTGAGAAGACAAACTCCCCTTTGACAACATGTACTAATATAAATATATATAAAAACAAACCTTCAAAAGTTGCAAATATCTTATTGATATATAAATAACGAGTTAGGAGTCATAATAACTAATGGCGCTTTGATTTGTTATAAAGCGAAAAGTAAAAAATTGATGGTAGTAAGGCCAAAGACAAAATGAAACATTTCTCACACAAAATAGTTGTAAGAGATGGGAGATGGGACAGAGTTGAAGAGGAAGAAATGTTAAAGGTCACAAATTTGCCACAAGTTTCTTTCTAAGGGGGATCGGAAGGAGCTTCCTGAATGTACTCTGAAACTGAAGAGAGTCTGTTTATAAGAACTTAATTGCCCAGAAACATAGGTTTTGTACCTAGTTTACCACAAACACTGTAAAGTGACAAATGCCTTCCCACAGAACGGCAGTGGGAGACTGGCTTAAATTTGCATTCTTTGGTACCAAGAAGTAAGTTTAATAGAAGATCTTAGTTCTTACATTTCAGGTTGGGGCAATTTGGTTTACAAATCCTTTACATTCAAAGGCCTTGCTTGGGGAGGGGGCTCAGGTTAACCAAGAAGTCCTACAGCATAAAAGCAACCCTAGCAAAGGGTGTGGGGGTGGACTGTAACTATTAATGTGACTTCAAACATTCAATTTCCCTGAACATCCAAAGCAGAAAAAAATTGTGCTTTTAAAATAAAAGTATATCCCTTCGCCTACTCTTCCTAGCAAAAGAAAGAACTAGCATTACAGAAAAACATTCACACTTTGGTGGCGCAGCAAATGAGTGCTGGGTTGCCAAGCTGCCCGCAGCCTCTGCAGCGCCGGTTCGATCCTCGGCTGCTCCTCAGCCACCACCACCAGAGGAGGGTCCCACATGGCGCGCAGACCTCTCCTGCCGCCCATTGCTCCCCTCACCAGTGTACTTCGGTCCTTCTGCCTGCTCTGCTCCCCGCTTTGGCTCTGGTGAATTCTCTCACCCTCCCGCACTTCTGACTTGTATAAATAAATAAAGAAATCTTTTTTTTTTTTTTAAAAAAAAAGAACTTAATTGCCCCTCCTTTTAAAACTGCCACAATGGTGATTAAGAAAGAGAGAGAGAGAGAACAAGATGCCTGTTCCTGGATAACAGTGGTTAACCTATTGTGCATAGACACAGGTAAGTTCTCAATTTTCAAAATGAGTGTAAAATTACAGAAGATACAAAATTATTGTAAGTCATCCATTTTTAAACATATGAATAAAACTACTTCAGCATACAGTGGTGTTGGTTCAATTGAGAATATAGCCATAGGCTACTTGGGAAGTGCTAAAAGTTTAGACTCTGAGAAGGAAGAACAAAGTTTATATTTGTATGAATGCACATATGCATGCGTATGTGAACATAGGTTTTATGAGGTAACTCAGGCATTTAGCTCCATCTTAAGCAGAAGTAGGTATCACCTGGAAGCTTCCACCAGACTTCTGACCCTAGGGCCTATGTGCTTACAGCAAGAACTAGAAAATGGGGCAAGGAGAGAGGAACTTGTAAACTCAGATCAGAACTTAATTCTACTAAGTGAGTCCAACCCTAGTGACTGTGTGGCTTCACAGTTTGGATTCCAGTATTCAAGAGCTCTTTTCCATCTTGGGTGACATGATTGGGGATACTCTTTAATGAGATATCTTCTCCCTTCATGCACTCTTAATCTGACTAATCTTAAACAGACCTTTCTACTAAGCACTACCTTTCCCATGGTATGACAATTGTGATCAGTAGTAAGCTAAGTATTCTAGAGTCTTCTTTTTTTTATCTGAGATACTTTTTTACCAAAAATGGAAGGACAGAAATCATCAACTATGGGAAAATGGCATGTGGAAAAGTGAGTCATGGGTCGGAGACTGAGCAAGGTTGCTTGCCTGGAGTCAAGAGCATGCACTGGAGTGTCAATAACAACGAAAGCTGTATGAGTGAAAGGGCAGTGAGGGTGAGGTTATAAAGCAAATAACTATAAAAAGACAGCAAACTAGAAATTTGATCCAGTATCAGAAAAGGAAAAGAACCTTCAAAAAAATACACCGAGGCTGGATGAGAAGAAGAAAGGCAAAGATGATACCATATGGAGGAATAATTACAGATCTATTAGGAATTAATAAGCGAGTTAGCCTTTAGATTTATATGGATAAAAGGAAACAATCTATAAACACAAATGCATTGCAAAGCTTACTGCTTCTATAAAAAGGTTTCAGGATACAGCTAATAATGCCAAATAGCAGCCAAACCATGGGTATTTCTCCACTTGATATTCCATTTGGATGGATGTTCAAAAAGAAACAAAAAAGCATTCAGCTAAACTTTTACTCGAATATTTACAGAATGTCTACTTCTTGAAGTTGAATCAAGTATGCTAAACAACACTGCATGTTTCCTTCAGGAAAATGCCAACCCAAGCATTTATTAGTTTTTCTATGGCACATGGAAATACATTATTTAAGTATGAAACAGAGATACTAACTAGTGAGATGAGACAACAACAAAAATCCAAGATGGGCTGGAAAGACCATGTGCTTGGTCTCCCTTTTGGCCCTGGATATTAATTGAGATCACTGAGGATTTGTCGAAGGCATTCAATTTTTACTCCATAAATAACCCTCAATGTGAAATGAATCCCTACAAGTAATCTAAGAAAGCTGTGAGAAGAAAGCTATTACTAGTCAAGCTGCAGAGGCAGAGGTTATTACATATAAAACCCATATATTCAAATATAGTCTACTAGCAAGGAATAACTCAGTAAAGGGAATCTCTGTAATATTTATTACGGCACAAAATAAAACTGTGGTCAAGAAAGAACTCTGCATTATCACTGCAACTCACTAAAGAGTCAACTGTAGTAGTTATTTATAAAGTAAGAGGGTTAGCAATCCAAAGAAGGAGATTATATGTGTGAAGGAAAGGAGTGAAGAGGAAGGAGTTACTTACCTGCGCTATATTTTTGTTCAGAAGATAGACACCATAATCAAATTGTAACTTCTCCCCTCCTTTTGGGTATAATGGAAACCTAAAAAAGGTAAAGTAGGATCAGAAGTTTCCTAAAACTTAAGTAAAACCACCTGCAAGTTGTTGATGAAGTTTCTCGGATACGGCATAAATATCTGAAGACTTGTACTACATCATTTACTAATGGGTTTTAGAAACTATTATCTTAATATCTTCATAACATTAGTCAAATAGAACAATGGCTGCTTTGTTTCAAGGAATGATTGAACAGAGCATGCAAGTAAGGACAAATATATAAGAAAGTGACTCGCTGATCCCAAGAAGTTGAGACCACTATGTTTCCTATTTACCTATCACAAACTACCACCCTAAAATTAAGATCCTAAAAATCATTTTCCTCTAATGACTTGGAGCTCATCTCTCAACTTATAATAAATGTACAGGAAGATCAAAGGGAAAAAGCAAGCATTAGGCAATATATAAGATTTCCTTTTCTTTTAGGGTGGGCAATCAAATCAACAGTCAAATCAACAGCCACAAGGAACAAAAATTCATCACAATTTCATTTACATTTTCATGGATGTTTAATTTGGATGTCACTTCTCCAAAGCAATGTAGTTATGCCCTAGAGTTCGTATCAGACTTTCCATTTCAACAGGATGCAATGGAGCAACAAGGCCATGAGATCTGTGAATCTTTATAAAAAGGTTGAGACATTTTAGGGAAAAGGTTTTCTTCATTATTTTCCTTTCCCTACTCCTGCAAATGAAGAAAAGGCTAGAATGTACCTATATTCTAGTCATTTTTCTTCTTGATTCTCAAGAATATCTTTTATCCTCAGAAAGAGATTTTTTCATGTACAAATAAATCACAATTTAGAAAGGATCAAGAAGAAAACTTCATCTTTCTCAGTTTTGCAAAATATGATTGTTTTCAAGAATAAAGTAATCTTACTGAAATGTATGATTGATGACAACTTCTGGGTAGACTTAATTTCATTTGTATTTTAATTGCCTGAGGAAAAAAGATATTATAAAATTTAGAGGACATTGTATTTAGGAAAATAAGGGGAAGTGAAAAATTTAAGAGTTTTATATTAAGTTCTTGAAAGTTGCTGATTAATAGTGTTCAAAAGGTAAATTTATTGTGATATAAAATTACAGGCGGTGAGGAGTGAACAAGATCATAAACGGTCTTTATATTAAAATAACAGAATACCAAATGCTTAATACCCCCATCAAGAAGACACAGCTTTCACAATGGACTAGGACTAAGGCTACCAGAAGGAGGATGTGGTGGGGTGGGAGCAAAAGGGAGAAGGGAGTCTAATAGAGGATTATTGAGGCTTTGGTAGTGGCTGTGGTGAAAAAACATAGATTTGTAAATGTGTAAACCTATACCCCTAAGACATACATTGTGATGAATCCAATATTACCTCAATAAATGTAACTTTAAAAAAAAAAAATAGAGGGCCTCCCTGGTGGTGTAGAGGGTTGGGCTCAGCGCTGTGAAGCTGTCTGCAGCCTCTGAAGTGAGGGTTCGATTCCCGGCCGGCCAGAGAGAAACCCACATGGTGTGTCAGACCTCTCCTGTCTCACCTGCTGCTCCCCTCAGCAGTGTACTTCGATCCTTCTGCCTGTTCTGCTCCCTGCTCTGTCTCTGGTGAATTCTCTCACCCTCCCGCACCTCTGGCCTGTACCCCAGTGCTTATATAAATAAATAAAAATCTTTAAAAAAAGAGCTTTGTATTTAAAGTAATAAAAAATAAACTAGGACATGTGGTTTGGCCCTAAATTGAGATGCATAAACATGACAGCAAAGCAAATTCAGTATAAACAAACTAAATGACAATCATTCAAATTTATATGGGTATCTTGTAAAGAAACTACCTAACTGCAAAGGTATAACACCATCTGCATCTGGGGTAACTTGGAAGACTCTGTAAGAGTCTTAAAGCACTACAATGTAGTAATTGTTATTCTATAAACCATCAGAGTATATCTGCATAGCTCTCCAAACCCACAAATATCTCCATTTTCAATCTATCCATACAGCAACTCTTTGAAATGTTGGGACAGAAACTTGAAATAAGCATAAATTTAAGTGAGCATACATTGTATGAAGTAAGTATACAAGGCTCTAAATTCCTGAAAAGGGATCTCAAACATCAACTTTATTGTGATTTCTTTATAGAAAGAGCCATGAGGTATGTGCGTAACATCAAAATAAAACCAAATCTATCCTTCTAGGGGTGAACTCCAGTGGTGAACTAAGAGTAGCATATATGTGTGCTGATTTCCGATGGTGCACACCTGAAACTTCTGTAAGGCAAAGAAAGTTACTGCACTTGGGGGAAAAAACCCCACCAAACTGAAATACAGATAAGGACCAAAGGTTTGAATATGGCAACTGTTAAGACAGATCAAATATTAGGACAGAGTTCACATTTTATTTTGCTTTCAAATTCTTAAGTGGTTACTTCAAGTTGAACAGTATTAAACCTTCACCTTATTTTGCAAAGCCCATATACTTATAGATTTATAAGTGATCTAGAAAAATGAAATCTACTTTAAAGGGTAAAACCTATTACATCAGAGGATAAGATATAAATCAAAGGTACTCTATTTCAATATAGGCAGAAACTCACTTCAGAAAATTGTCAAAGCTTCTATAGGAATATGGTCATTCAAGTACAAAAAGAGAAATGTCCTTAGCACCACAGATAGGACTCACTAAAGGAGAGTATTACATTAAATAACTGGAAGAAGAACTATGTATCTCCTATCGTTGCATTCTTACAGAGAGGGTAATTAAAATAACCACTATTAAATTCTATTTCAAAGCAAATTAAATTCTATTTCCAAATTGCTTGAAAAATTCCTTGATTCTATGTGGCAAAAATAATGAAGCAGATTATGTGGTTTGGAGCTCTTGGTACATAATATTTTGGTAGGAATAAAGAATTATAACATGACTACCCAAGGAGCTAATGTGATTCCAGGCTATATTAACAGAAAACAGAGTAGAAAATATGGGGACATGCCAATTACTCTGTACTGGTTCAGACTATACTGAGAGTTCTATGTTCTGCTCTGAGTTGTCTTTTTTTTTTTTTTTTAACAATTACATTTGGGAAACCTTTTATAATTCTTTTTTTTTTTCATAATAAATGTTATTTTTATATTCCCCATACAATTGCAACCCCCCACATTCTGACCCCAATCCCTCCCCCCCCACCCCCCAAAAAGTGTCTCTGGTTCATAGTTTTTTGTTGATTTTGATTTTCACTTTCTTATAGTTATTCATTTTCCTGGTCCCTTATTTAAGTTTTCTAGATTCCTGCTATGAGTGAGACCATCCGGTATTTTTCTTTTTCTTTTTGGCTTATTTCGCTGAGCATGATCCCTTCCAGCGCCATCCATGTTGCTGCAAATTGCATGTGTTTATCTTTTTTGAATGCTGAGTAATATTCCATGGTATATATGTACCACATCTTCTTGATCCAGTCATCGATTTTTGGGCATTTCGGCTGTTTCCAAAGCTTAGCTATTGTAAACAGTGCTGCTATAAACATAGGGGTGCAGGTGCTCTTTGGAATTGATGTTTCTGTGTCCTTTGGGTAAATACCTAGGAGTGGAATTGCTGGATCATATGGAAGCTCTATGTTTAGTAGGTCAAGAAATCTCCACACAGCTCTCCACAGTGGTTGGACCAGTTTGCACTCCCACCAACAGTGCAGAAGAGTTCCTTTTTCTCCACAACCTCGCCAACATTTGTTGTTGCTAGTTTTTTTAATATGTGCCATTCTCACTGGTGTAAGATGGTATCTCATGGTAGTTTTGATTTGCATTTCCCTGATGACAAGTGATGTTGAACATTTTTTCATATGCCTGTTGGCCATTTGCATTTCCTCTTCAGAGAAGTTTCTTTTTAGCTCTTCTGCCCATTTTTTGACTGGGTTATTTTCTTTGTTGTTGTTGAGTCTCATCAGCTCTTTGCAGATTTTTGTGATCAGTCCTTTATCATATATTAGTGTTGGGTGCAAAAATGTTCTCCCAGTCAGTGGGGTTTTTCTTTGTTTTTGTTATTGTCTCTTTTGCTGTGCAGAAGCTCTTTAATTTGATGTAGTCCCAGCTGTTTATCATTGCCTTCACTATCACTGCTTTGGGTGATGTGTCTGTAAAGATGTCTTTAATGTGCAAATCACGTAGTGTTTCGCCTATATTTTCTTCTATATATTTTATGGTTTCAGGTCTTATGTCTAGTTCCTTAATCCATTTTGAGTTGATTTTTGTGTATGGTGTGAGGTAGTGGTCAAGATTCATTCTTTTGCATGTAGCGACCCAGTTTTCCCAGCACCATTTATTGAACAAACTTTCTTTGCTCCAATGCATAGTCTTTGCTCCTTTGTCAAAGATTAGTTGACCATAAATCTGTGGGTTTATTTCTGGATTTTCTATTCAATTCCATTGGTCTGTATGTCTGTTCTTGTTCCAATACCATGCAGTTTTGATGATTATGGCTTTGTAGTATAGTTTGAAGTCTGGGAGTGTGATGCCTCCATTCCCTTCTTTCTTTTTCAGGAGAGCTTTGGCAATTCGGGGTTTTTTTGTGATTCCATATGAATTTCATCAATAATTGTTCTATTTCTTTGAAGAATGACATTGAAATTTTGATTGGAATAGCATTGAATCTGTATATTGCTTTTGGTAGGATGGCCATTTTAATAATGTTTATTCTTCCAATCCATGAGCAGGGGATGTCTTTCCATTTCTTTGTGTCTTCTTCAATTTCTTTTAACAGTGTTTTATAGTTTTCTTTGTATAGGTCCTTTACCTCTTTTGTTAGATTTATTCCCAAATATTTGATTTTTTTTTTTGTTTCAATAATAAAAGGGATGGTTTTTTTTGATTTCTTCTTCTTCAGATTTATTGTTTGTGTATAGGAAGGCTACTGACTTTTTTGCATTGATTTTGTATCCTGCCACTTTACTGAACTGATTGATGAGTTGAATTAGTTTTTCTGTGGAGTTTTTGGGGTTCTCTATGTATATTATCATATCATCTGCAAATAGTGATAGTTTGACTTCTTCTTTTCCTATTTGGATTCCTTGGATGTCTTTCTCTTGTCTTATTGCTCTGGCTAGGACTTCCAGTATTATATTGAAAAGCAGTGGTGAGAGTGGGCATCCTTGTCTTGTTCCAGATCTTAATGGAACAGGGCTTAATGGTCCTGGGCTTTTGTTTTTGGGGAGGTTTTTGATTACCATTTCAATTTCGCTGCTTGTAATTGGTCTGTTTAGGTGTTCTATTTCTTCTTTATCTAGCTTTGGGTGATTGTAGAGTTGTAGGAATTTGTCCATCTCCTCTAGATTGTTGAACTTGTTTCCATACAACTCTTCATAGTAGTTACTGATTATTCTTTTTATTTCTGCTGTGTCCGTTGTGATTTCTCCTCTTTCATTTCTGATCCTGTTTATTTGTGCTTTCTCCCTTTTTTCCTTTGTGAGCCTGGCTAGGGGTTTGTCTATTTTATTGATTTTTTCGAAGAACCAGCTCTTGGTTTCATTAATCTTTTGGATTGTTTTTTCAGTTTCAATTTCATTTATTTCTGCTTTGGTTTTTATTATTTCTTTTCTTCTACTGGTTTTGGGGTTTTTTTTGTTGTTCTTTTTCTAGATCTTTGAGCTTCGAGATTAGGTTGTTTCTTTGAGTTCTTTCTTATTTCTTGATGTGAGCTTCTATTGCTATATATTTTCCTCTTATTCTGCTTTTGCTGCGTCCCATACATTTAGGATATTGGTGTCCTCCTTGTCATTCAATTCAAAGAATTTTTTATTTTTTATTTTATTATTTTTTTTTTAATAGAGGCATGCTTTATTTATTTGTTTGCTGGTTTGTTCGTTTGTTTGGTTTATACATGCACTGGGTACAGTCAGAAGCACGGGAGGGTGAGAGAATTCACCAGAGCCAGAGCGGGGAGCAGAGCAGGCAGAAGGACCGAAGTACACTGCTGAGGGGAGCAGTGGGCGGCAGGAGAGGTCTGCACGCCATGTGGGACCCTCCTCTGGTGGCCGGGGAGCAGCCGGGGATCAAACCGGCACCGCAGAGGCCGCGGGCAGCTTCGCAACCCAGCGCTCAACCGCTGCGCCACCAGGGAGGCCCTCAAAGAATTTTTTAATTTCCTCTTTGATCTCCTCATTAGTCCAGTGGTCTTCCAGTAGTGTGGTTTTTAGTCTCCATGAGGTAGGAAAGTTCCTTGCCTTCTTTTTATGGTTTATTTTCTTATTTTATGGTTTATTTCTAGCTTGATGCCTTCATGGTCAGAAAAGATGGTTGGTATGATTTCAATCTTGGTGTATCTGTTGATGTTTGTCTTGTGCCCCAGTATGTGATCGATCCTGAAGAATGATCCGTGTGCGCTTGAGAAAAATGTGTACTCCGTTTTTTGGGGGTTCAGTGTTCTATAGATGTCTGTTAAGCCCAAATGCTCTAGGTCCTTATTTAGAGCTTTAGTTTCTTTACTTATTTTTTGTCATGTTGATCTATCCATTGTTGATAGTGGTGTGTTGATGTCTCCCACTACATATGTGTTTTCTCTGATGTCTGTTTTCAGAGATGACAACAGTTGTCTGATATATTTTGGTGCTCCTTCGTTTGGTGAGTATATGTTAATTAGTGTTATTTCTTCTTGAAGTATTGTCCCTTTGATCATAATGTAGTGACCGTTGGGATCCCTTTTTATTTTTTTGAGTTTGAAATCTGTTTTATCTGATATAAGTATAGCTGTTCCTGGGCCTCCCTGGTGGCGCAGCGGTTGAGCGCTGGGTTGCGAAGCTGCCCGCGGCCTCTGCAGCACCGGTTCGATCCCCGGCTGCTCCCCGGCCACCAGAGGAGGGTCCCACATGGCGCGCAGACCTCTCCTGCCGCCCGCTGCTCCCCTCAGCAGTGTACTTCGGTCCTTCTGCCTGCTCTGCTCCCCGCTCTGGCTCTGGTGAATTCTCTCACCCTCCCGCGCTTCTGACTGTACCCAGTGCTTGTATAAATAAATAAAAATAAATCTTTAAAAAAAAAAAAAGTTTGAAAAAAAAAAAAAAGTATAGCTGTTCCTGCTTTCTTTTTTGGTCTATTTGCTTGTAGGATTGTTTTCCATCCTTTAACTTTGAGTCTATTTTTATCTTTTGTAGCTAAATGTGTTTCCTGGAGACAGCAAAAGGTTGGGTTTTGTTTCTTAATCCAGGCTGCAACTCTGTGTCTTTTTATTGAAGAGTTTAGTCCATTTACATTTAGGGTTAATATTGATATGTTAGCATCTGTATTTGCCATTGTGTTTGTCTTTCCTTTGATTTTATTTATTCTTTTATTATCTCTTTTTTTCCTTGCCTTCTTTCGTTGTTATTCGTCCCTCTGAGGTTCTGGTTTTAGGATTCCTTGTAGTATTTTTTGGAGTGGGGGTTTATTGGTAATGAAGTTCCATAGTTTCTGTTTGTCTGGGAAGGTCCTTATTCTTTCTTCATAGAGGAAGGAAAGCTTTGCAGAATAGAGTATTCTTGGTTGACCTCTGTTTTCTTGGAGTCTGTTGACTATGTCCTTCCACTCTCTCCTTGCCCGTAGTGTTTCTTCAGAGAAGTCTGATGTCAGCCTGATTGGTTTTCCTTTGAATGTTATTTGTTTCTTCCCTCTTGTCAGCTTCATTATTTTTTCCTTGTCCTGGATTCTTGGGAGCTTCACTATTATGTGTCTTGCTGTATTTTTCCTTTTGTCATGGAAGTTTGGTGTTCTTCTTGCTTCTTGTATATCAATTTTCAGCTCCTTCTTCACATTTGGGAAGTTCTCTTCAATTATCTCCTGGAATATTTTCTCTGTTCCTACATCTCTCTCCTCTCCTTCTGGTATTCCTATAACTCTTATATTTCCTTTCCTCATGGTGTCCAATAGTTCCCGAAGTCTTTCTTCATTCTTTTTCCTTCGTACTTCTCTTTCCTTTTCTGTTTGGTTCTTTTTATTTCTGTGTCTTCAAGAGAACTTATTCATTCTTCCATTTCATCTATTCTTCTTTCTTTGCTTTTCCCAGAATTCTTTAGTTCTTCCATTAATTCTTTGATATCCTGCATTTCTTTTACTTCCCTCTTTAGGGACTCAATTTCATTCTTCTGATCGTTGATTATTTTTCCCTTATCATTGTTTTCCTTTATGAGTTCTGTCATTTTTTTAATCATGGCAATTTTAAATTCTCTTTCTGGAAGGCTCAGAAGTTCTTCCAAGTTACTGTCGTTGCAATCTGGGGGCTGGTTTTCTTTTTGTGGTGTGTTTCTTCCCTGAGGAGTTGCTATGTTGCATGTGGTTCTTCTACTCCCTACTGTCTGTTTTCTAATTTGCCGTATGCGTTGGGACATGTGTTGCTGGGACTGGCCGGCATCTTGGGTGAGCTTCTCTGCTCCCCTCTGGCTCCTCCGGGAGCCATCTGTCAGTTTCAAGCAGTCTTTACTGAAGAAAGGTCCCTGTTCTAAAATGCCGATGTGGGGACACACTCCCCTGTGCTCCTGGTCTGCCCCGGTGGTGGGTTCCCTCTCCCCCTCTGGGCCTGGACTGCAGGCCAGAGGTGTTCTGGTGTGGGCGAACTTCCCCGGCTCACCTCTGGCTCCTGAGGGAGCCTTCTGCAGGCAGTCTTTACTGAAGAAATGTCCCTGTTCTAAAATGGTGATGCGGGACACACTCCCTGCGTGTCCAGTCTCAGGCACACTCTTCCGCAGGCCTGGTCTGCCCGTGGCTTTGGGTACTCGCTCCCCCTGTGGGCTCAGACTACTGGTCGGCAGGGGCCCGGCGTGGGCTAACTTACCAGCTGGCCACTGGCTCCTCCAGGAGCCTCTGCTGGTTTCAAGTCGCTAGGTGGTGCCAGAGATCTCTCCTAGAGCCCTTGGGGAGCTGTTTTTTTTTATTTCACCCCGTGGGACAGGAAACAGAGCGGGAATGGTAGGGTAAACCTCAACGGCTTTGGGGTGCTGTGTCTGCCTTGTGCCCCACCATCGTGGAGAACACACGCCCCGTATTTTGTGACCCGGATCTCAGTTCCAAAGCCCTCAGGTCCAGAACGTGGGCTGTAGCCCAGTTCAGTGTCCACAGAATGGCGTCTTTTGCACCCCACTCCCGTGCCTGGGTGCCTGGTTCCTGGATACCCAGTGAGGGACTTTCACCTCAGTGAGGGTCTTTGCGCGCGTCTCCCTGCAAGCCTAGGTCGCAGGCGCGGGGACCTGGGCAGCCGCGATCCCAATCCGTGTTTGCTTTTCAACCTCGCTGCTTTTCCGCGCGATCCCGATCCGCGTTTGCTTTTCTAGCCCGCCGCTTTTCCGCGCGATCCCGATCCCAATCCCGATCCGCGTTTGCTTTTCCAGCGCACCGCTTTTCCGCGTGATCCCGATCCTGATCCTGATCCGCGTTTGCTTTTCCAGCCCACCGCTTTTCCGCGCAAGCTTACTGGCCGGCCCGGGGCTGTGTGCGCGTCTCCAGAGTCTCTTTGTTCTTCTCTAATGGCGCTGGGAGCCATTCGCTCACGGCAGCAGCGAATCCTGCAGGGTTCTCCGCAGCTCCCATTCACGGGGTGTGGTGGCTGCAATAGTTCCTTTCCACTCACAGTCCCGCTTGCTGCGTAGTTTGTTCTTGTTGGTCGTTTTAGTGTGTTTTTTTTCCTCCTCTCTGCCGGTGGGAGAGTGCCGACTCTGTGGGTGGGGGAGGAGAGCAGGGTTCTGCGCTTTCCTCCCTTCTAGCCCTCTTTTATGGCAACTTTCTTCTTCGGGTAGTTTGCTGGAGTCGTCCGTTTATCTACCGTGTCCCAGTTCTCACTGGGACCTGCTGCTTTTCCTCCCTATTAACTTTTTTTAATGGGAGATCTTACTTGCAGCGTCTCCTCGCCGCCATGTTGCTCCGCCCTCCAAGACAGTGATCGGTTATAATTCTTATAGGTGTTGTAATAATCTCATCTTACTATAAGGAACATGCAATGAAGTAGAATGGTCCAGTGTTCTGTGTAATTGAAAAGGAACAGCCTTGCCTTGGTCACCTACTTAGTGGAAGAGACAGGACCTCAGTATTAGGTCTTCAATTGTAAATTCAGTATTTTTTCTATTGCCACTAAGTTCTTTAGAGACGAATAGCCAGAATGATTAAAGGATGTCCCAGTCCAGAAAGAAAGAAAGAAGTTGAAGAGGTATTTAGCCTGGATGATGGTGGAGATAAAAGGGTGGGCAGACAGACAGAGGAGCATAGAGTCCAGTGAACTAGAGAGATATTGCTCACATAATCACATTCACAGATATTATATTTAATTTATAAATTAAGTACACTGAAGGAAAGGAAAACTGTTTCAGGAAAAAAGTAGACAGAAGACTGAGTCAGGGATAATTTATGAGAGAAAGTGACTCTTTAACTGAGATCTCAAAAATGGATAAGACTAAGGGAAGAAATATTTCAATTAGAGGAAGCTACCTAAGTTAAGACTAGAATGACAAGCACTGCAAGGAACTGAAAGAAGGCAACTTGGACTGAAGGGAGCAGTGGCTGGATAGGAAGCCGGATAGGAAGGTAGATTATGGCAGGGCACTACAGACCATGTCAGATAATGGTGTGATTTATTTTTCCTAAGAGAAGTAGGAGATAATGAAAGAATTATAAACATAGTAACTTGCTCATATTTGCATTTTTAAAAAAATATTTATTTATTTATTTATACAAGCACTGGGTACAGTCAGAAGCACGGGAGGGTGAGAGAATTCACCAGAGCCAGAGCGGGGAGCAGAGCAGGCAGACTGACGAAGTATGATGTACACTGCTGAAGGGAGCAGCGGGCGCGGCAGGAGAGGTCTGTCATGCCATGTGGGATCCTCCTCAGAGGCTGGGGATCGAACCTTCACTGCAGAGGCCGGGGATCGAACCTGCACTGCAGAGGCTGCGGGCACCTTCTCAGCCCAGCACTCAACTGCTGCACCACAGGGGAGGCCCTCATATTTGCATTTGATACTTTCCTTCTTAAATTACCATTTCTCTTTGAACTTTGCATAAAATAGTAGATTTACATTTTCATGAAGATTATGTAGATTGTAGAGAATGGTTCAGAGAAAGCAGGACCAGGTAGTTACAGTAATCAGTTAAGAGATCACAATAGCTTGGAGTTAGGTGGTGGTATTGAAATGGAATAAAGGAGACTAATTGTAAGAATTTTAGGAAACAAAAATTTGGTTATAAGCTGGAAGTAAAGGGTCATAGGGAAAGATGATGGATGACTCTTAATGATTTGTTTTACACAAATGAATGTAGTAGGTTACTAGGGGCAGTCCAGAAGGGGATGCATTATGTGTAAAGATTTTTAAAATGATTTAATAAATAATAATAAAACAGATTAAGAAATCTTTTATCTAAGTTCTAAACAATTGCAATAGTGACTTTAATTTCAACATAGAGGTAAACTTCAAATTGGGATATTTTCATTATGTATTCATTTGTACACATAGATGTACTCATTCTAACATATATTATTTCTACATGGAAGTTAATTAGGAGAACACCCAATTATACAGTCTCCCCAACACAGCATACAAAGCTACACACTTCATTTCTAAGTTCTGAATGGTTCAGAATCTTTCAAACTGGCTTTGGGCACAGTTTGGGATCTTCAAACTCTGGTGCTACATATTCCTGTGTTAAACTATGGGCAATTTTTCTTCTATTCTTGTTTTTTTTTCTGGGGTAGAGTTACAAATAAGGTTATTCAGATACAAACATATTTGCAGTCTGCCTTGAACAAAGTACAGTGAAACATAAACCTTTAAATCTTCCTTGTAGATGAGCACACAGAAATTGTAGAGAAGGCTATTAACAATAAAATATAAGGGAAAGGATGTTTACATAGAAAAAAATCAAATCTCAAAAAAGAATACTATGAAAATGACAATAATCTTACATTGCCAAAAGAAATTCAAAGGACAATGTTTGAAATGCTTTAATAGTTTTTAAGAATGCGATATGAATTCTAAAGCAATGGATAAAAGACTGTCAATGTTCACACTCACTTGGCCATTCTACATTTCCTCTGATTTCCTGCAGAATAAAATCTCTGGAAGTTTTCTTTATTTGTTCATTTTACTATTGTGATAAAAATGGGGTGCTTTTTCTAAGAAAGATATTTTAATGGAAAATTTCTAACAGTGGAGCTCTTTCAAAGCTCTTCAAAATTGATCCTAAAAAAATATATATAACTACTCTATGCTGATTGCAGTGGTTGTTAAACAAATCTATAAATGTACTCAAATTCAAATCCACATACCTGTATACCAACAATAAAAAAGATTTTCTCTTATATGTTAATTAAAGAAAAACAAGGACCTGGATAGATCTTCAAATTATGGACTTTATTGTGAAATATAGCCTTCTGTTTGTGAATCTCTGCCAAATATAAGCCTTCTGTTTAAGGCATTTTCTTTTTATTTGTGTATCTGTTGCTCTATGTGAAACTTTGCAAAATTATAATAAAAAGGATTTTTCAATCAACTGTGAAAGTTTGATAAATCGGCCCATGCTGTCTACTAAACTTCAGTACAAGAAGATGGTATTGATGAAGATATTGACAAATTTGCAGAAGTTACAGCATGAAACATTAACTGTAATATTATTAATGACTATGAGATATCAGTATGTAGTTGCTTTTGAGTATATTACAGTAAATACTAATTTTTTTTCTTTTCTGCACTATATACTGTTACTAGTACTTACTGATACATTTACTGACATAGAAAGATCAATAAAAGGTAACATTCTACTTTTCTGGCTATTATTATTTGTTTCATTTCATAATCACTATTGAAATCATTTTGTCATATAAAGAGGCGGTAAATATCCAATCTAAGTGTCAAAAACACTTTGTACTGATTTACTAAAAAATGATTTTAAATTGCCATAGGGATACACAGAGGATATTAACTGCTGTGAACCCAGAGAAAGGTGGTGTGAGACAAGAAAATCCTCCCCATGAGAAGGCTCCAGAGTGATATTTTTAGAAGCGAGCCAGTTAATTTACTTACATCTATTTTACTTATATACAACTACAGTTGTATATTTAATTGTATACCACAGTTGTATACACAGTTCTATAGTAAAGAGGTTGAAGACTTGTGTATGCTATAACCATTGCAGAGGGATTTCAGATACCACGAGGAAAGATCTATAAGGGAAGTGAGAAACTAATATATCAGAGCAGAAGATGTAAACACAAAATAACAATATGGAAAATAATTCAGAGACAGAGGGTAACCAAAGTCCTTACAGGAGAATAAGAGTGGTTCTTCCCCTCCCCACCCTTCATCTACCCTCTTCTGGAGAAGGAAAGAGAGATTATACAAAAGATCATATATGGAAGTTCAAAAAGATTAAATTTGATGGCAGATAATAAGATGCTATCACAAGTTTTTAAAGGAGAATTACATAATGAAAAAGATTTGTTTCAGATTATTTGTAAATATTAAATATAGTTCTTTACAAATAGCTGCACAAAAAAAAAAAAGAATGGAACATCAGGGAAATAGAATTGCAGACAATTTCAGAAAGAAGTTTAAAAATAAACCCCATTTTTTTTCCCTTGGTAAGTTATAGGGTTATAGACACTGTTGAAGAATTCAATATCAACTTCCTTGTAGAACCCTTCCAGTTTTTCAACACCCTTTTGGTAACTGAGAACAGTACAAAATTAAAGGATGGAAACCATGTCCTTTTAAATAGTCAATTCTATAAAATAAAAATTCTGCCAAGTAAATCAAAATCACATTCCACAACATTAACAGCCATCCTGCATTTGCCTGACTTTAATAGCACCTGTTTCCCACAAAATCTGTAAATGTTTAAAAAAGTAGAAAAACAATTAGCATGCAAGGTACGTAAATCTACCATACTTGGTAATACCAGAATATATTTCCATCTGGAACATGAATTTGCAAGAAAAACATTCACCATATTAAATTTCTATAGACAATATTTTCTTCATTTGTTGTCTCCTGAAATTACAAAGCATTCTTATGTACCTGGCACTTCCTACTCTATATTTTAACTGTTTATACAAAAGTCTTATTTCATCTACTGGAAGGTAAGCTCCTTTGAGGACATAGATGTTAAATTCAGAATCTTATTCATAGTAGGTATTCAACAAATATCTGCAAATAATTGAATAAAAAAATAAATGTGAAAATTAATTAAATACTGAATGACTACTATCTAGACAAACAACCTTGTGAATTTAAAAAAAAATAAGATTTTAAGGTTCAGAAATACGTTCTTAAACAAGACAAAGAGTCAGACAAAACCAAAAATAACACTCCCTAGAAATCTGACTGTGGGATTAGGGCTACAAGACAGGGAGGGGAAGGGAGCAGTGCAAGAGGAGAGGGGGCACAACGGACTATGAGAGAGGGATGGGATGGTTTGGTGGTGGGTGTGGTGTGGTAACACGCCTCTGAGGAGGTGTGAGCCTTTGCCTTTGAATCATATACAGTGATGTAACCAATGATGTTACCTCAATTTAAAAAAAAAAACAATTTTGATCACTCTTCTTTCTTTCTTAACTTTACTATATCTAAAATATCCAACTCTTCTTTTTAGAAAATGCTTTGAGTTCTGCTAAAAATAAAATTGCTTGGTGGAGAGAAAATTTCAAGTTACAGAGAGTTATTTGCTATGGATTACTAGATAGTCTTGAGGGAAAGACAATTTTGACCAGTGGACACTGCCAAAATCACAGCATCAATAGTGCTGTTGATGTTGAATGGAATTTACTGAATATCTATCATGTATTTGGTATCACACGTAGCATACATTATCCATACAACCCATGCAACTGTCCTATAGGCAGTATTATTAAGGTGCCCAGAGTCACACAGACTTCCCTAACTCAGACACAGATCTTTCACGCAACCATAACTACCAATCCCACCCTTCCTCATTCCTGCCTTAATTTTGGATCCATTATTCCTCTCCCATGTGTTTTCACAGAATCCTGTATACTCACTCACACAGTACCTTTCACATTGTATTATAATGGTTCATCTTTTTGAATCTTCCACAAGAACTGAAACTGTGAACATAAGTCATTAATTCTTTATCACTGCATCTGGAACTCATTTGTGGAATGAAGGAAAAGGTGAATGTATGGATGGAGTGGTGAAGTTAGAATTCCAACTCCTGCCTATTTGCCTCCTCGACCTATGCTTGGAATTTTACCCCAAGTTCCCCTCTAATAAAAATCCCATTTTGTAAATTTGTATTATTTTGTAAATTTCACTTATCCAAGATTTCTATAAAATTTGTGGGATTTTTTCATCTCACAAATCAGATTTTCATAAACCAAATTATTACCAAATCCATCCTCCGATTTGATAAACGTGCACCTTGAAAAACATCAAATGCAGCTTTTATATGAACACATTCTGGCTTAGCACTAATTCAAAAAGTCAGAGTTCGTCGACAATAACAACTATAGCCCTCATTAAAGTCCAAAATGTAACTTAAAAAGTTCGAGAAATAAACCTGCACACGTTTATTTTTGAGGACTTATATAAGAGAAAGTGAATTTAAAAATTTGGAAATAAATCCACAAGTTTTTGAAATGTCCACTTTATTTCACTACATTGATTTTTCAATAACTGCGTACATAAATCTGCTAGCTATGTAAGTTTTAATGGTTAATTTCAGACCATCTATCGTAAAGCCTAAAAACTTGTACCTGCTTTCTGCATGTCAAAACTCAAAGTTATGTGCATAAATTAACTAAAGTCAGCTTTCTAGAATGAATATGATGTCTAGGGATTCCATATATTCAAAATATTTGAGACTGATTTCAATTATGAAATTGCAAAAGGAATCATCTCAACTCATGATTTTAGCCAATTTCAGAACACAAAAAGACAACTTACGAGACTCCTATGACATTGTTTAACTACAACTTCACAGGAGAGGGAAACTCAGAGCATCACTGATGTGACAGCCACATCTAGGTTGTCATAATCAATCTGCTTTAATTATCAACAAGTTTTTCCCATTTCTGACCAGTCATTTGTAGTTGACCTCTGACAAGTACTTACAAGTCATCGAAATCTCATTTTATTTTATAGCCTCATATTTGTTATTGGGCTAATCTTTACCTGTTCTACATCACACAACAGCTTAAATATTTGAATGGCCCAGCAATAAATTTCCATGGTCCCCCTGGGTCAGTCAGATGTTAGCTGTTAAGTAAAGCTAAAAGGATCTATGCTTCATAAATTTCCTTCAGGGTCCACATTTGCTCTTACAGACTAGGCTTTCAAGCCCAAACATCTTTATAGCTATGTGCGGTGATTTATTAACTCCTCCTTGTTTTTATCCAAAAAGATCAATCACATATGTATCAATAAGCTGGTGTGCTGGTGACTGCTTTTTATTGTACATATAACCACCTGCCTTTAATACAAACTTGAGTCTAAAGCTTTTGTAAGCGCTTGCTGGATTTTAACAACCTTCACCTGTTTCTAATTTGGTATATAACATATGGTTTAGCTCTGCTATTTAGTTCTAAGCCAGCCTTTCCTCTTATGGACCCAACAATATAAAAGAAAACAAATTCAAAGCACAAAAACCTAAATTTGGAGGATCTCTCTCTGTCTGTCTCTCTCTCTCTCTCGCTCTCTCTCTCTCACACACACACACAGACTTACTTACCAATTACTTTTGAAAAGCACTTGTGACAAATAACAGGAATATATTATTTTACAGTTATGCAATTAGTACATTTTTTTGCAAACAACTAGATATGCCCTACATTATTACTCTTGAGGGTTCTAAGAATCATGTTTAAACTGTGAAAAACAATGTTTAATCTCAGCCTCAAATAGACAACATCCATAGGTCAGGGAAGAGAATTCCTGCTTTTACATTTAGGAATCTATATTTGGTTAGTTGAAATGTAGGTTTTCTTTTCCTTTCCCTTATCCCTCTGTAAATTAGACCAAAAATTTAAGAGGCAGATTGCCAGTAGAGAGAGTACAACAACCTATCCCAGCATGCTAAAGTCAATACTAAATTCAGAGTGTCTGGGTGATAGGACAGGGAGGAGCAAATCCTCAGGAAAAAATGACTAATAGAAATGTCTAGGAAAGACAGAGAAGTCAACACAACCTCCCACAGCTCTACCAGACTTCTTTCCTACACACATTTACTTTTCCAGTTATGATGGGACCTGACAACACTGGTCACAGCTGGCATTTAATCTCCCATTCAAATGCCTCTCACCCTCTGAGGTCCAATGCAAATACTCCTAACCACCTGACGTCTTTCCAAATCAGAATTAATGGTGCTTCCATAAGATTTATCAGTATTTACCCATCATTTGGAAGCATGTAATCACTTTAGGTTTTGCAATCATATATTTATATGCCACTCCCTTATACAATGATCTAATAAAGCAGGCACTAAAAAAGTATTCACTGAATTGTTTTAAGTGGGTTTATAGACAAATATGTTTTGTATAAATGAAACACATAAAGTTAATCTTTATTTTTATCAAAATGATAAAAGTACATGGTTTATAAAGTCAAACTATTCTTCAAACATGATAGTAAAAACATTAGTTGACATGTTTATGAGCTTATAGCTTAATTCTACCTTCAATTCTTAGAATGCAAAGGCAGTTATTTTCAAAACTTTAAGCTTCTTTTTTTCTTTGGCATTTACCCTACATGTATCTAATTAATTTCCTTATGTTCCTGTTTCTTAATTCTCTGGGTTTAAAAATAACCTAATGACAACATATTGGGGGAAGATGAGGATTTAGCTCTCTTAAACATTTCATCCCCATTTCTTCCCACACTTCCTGTTCCTGCTATTCTCTCAACAGGGTCAACGTTACAATTTCTGGTTAAATCAATATGTAATGTTACAGGAATATAACCATGTAGTAATTATTTTGAGCTGAGCCATATAATTTATAAATTTACTGTTTATATGTTATTATATATTATTCTATCTTTTAAACTTTTTTCCTCTGGAGTTAACCATCCAGTTTCTTCATTTGCTAAATTCATTAATGTACTTCTCACTAACTTATTCCCTGACTCCCTGAAAACAAAAATTGTTGCCTCCTAATATAGTTAAAAACAGCAGATAATTATCAGTTTTACTTCCTCTGAGAGTCCAGTTACAAGTCTGAATTTCATTTTAATAATTAAATATCCATTTCTTTGTTTTAAATCCCTGTCAGGTTCATATTCTGTGTTTTACAAGAACCATTCAATTTTCATTTATTTTATAAATGTATTCATTTTTTAATTGAGTAATACTAGGATCACCCCCATGAGGTTATCAGTGCCAGCCTTATGGCAGGAGCTGCTATCATCCAGCAGTCATTTACTTCTATGGTTAACAGAACCCCTAATATTTAGTAGTATACTCAGAAAAAAATTTCAGTCTCTGGAGAATGTGGAAGACTTCACAGGAGGACAGAGAACCCATTTTCCTGATGGTTGAATAATGACTGTCTATACTCCAACAACCATCTTTGGCAGATAAGGGCCACATTCTAGGGATGCAGAGAAGGTGCTTAAGGAGCCTGGATTTTCTGAAGCATTTGTGGAATAGCCATTCCAGCTGGATTACTGATTCCTGGATTTTTATGTGCCATAATAAAATTTTATATGTTTAAGTCATTGTTAATTTGAGGTTTCCATTGCTACAGACAAATCCCAAACTGATACTGTTACCCCAAATAGAAGCCGGAAAATAACTTGCTCAAAGTTAGGGTGAGGAGGAAGAGAGCTAGAATTCTAACTCAGATCTTAAATGAAAGTTCATACTTTGAGTTACAGGATTTCTTCAGGTTATATCCTAGAATCAGAAATGCAATGCCATGATTTGAGTTTTGAGCATCATTTGAAAGAACACAAATTTATTAGTCAGCGTTTTGCTCACTCTTCCACCAGAGACAAATTTTTGTTTTGTAAATTTTACTTAGATAAATGATGGGAACAAACATGATTGTTTGTTTTAAATCATGCAAAATTGCTTAGATACAGTGGTGGAGATGATCAAATTTAAAATGTAGGTTTTAGGGCCTCCCCGGTGGCGCAGCGGTTGAGCGCTGGGTTGCAAAGCTGCCTGCAGCCTCTGCAGCGCTGGTTCGATCCCCGGCCGGATCACCCAGGTCCCACATGGCGCACAGACCTCTCCTGGCGCGCCCACTGCTCCCCTCAGCAATGTATTTTGTCAGTCTGCCTGCTCTGCTCTCCCCTCTGGCTCTTGTGAATTCTCTCACCCTCCCGTGCTTCTGACTGTACCCAGTGCTTGTATAAATAAATAAATAAATCTTTAAAAAAAAAATGTAGGTTTTAGTGCAGGCATATAAGAAGCTATTATATAGAACACTTTATAGAGACACATAACAATACATTATGATGGTCTTAAAAAATGTCAATTTCAATTGATTTCAAATACAAGCCCCAAAAAATGTCACAATACCTTACACACAGTGACTATTTATTAATTGGATACTAAACCTGACTTTTGATTTGCTGGCTAAGATATATTTCCCAGTTGCCCCTCAACTTAAAATAATCATTCCCACATCTTTGCTCCTAAGGTTTACACAGCTCATCTGGTACTCTTTCTTCCTTTTAAGTTAGAGAATAACAAGCAAGTAACTACATACCCACTACCCAGACTTGATAATTGATATTATTTTATAAATTTAATTAAAATAAATAAAACATTACAGATAAAGTGAGCCTCTTTTGCTCCTCCCATCCCTACTACCACCCCACTTCTGCTCTTGTTTAAGATGCCCTCAGAACAGAAAACCCAAATCAATTCACTTAAATAAGAAGAATGGCGACAGATTAGTTGCAGTATTGATTAACTCAGGAGTCTAGTGACCTTATCCAGGACCTGCTTTTCCTGTTTTTCCACGCTGCCATCCTTAGAAGATTGGTTTAGGCCCATTCATGGTTTAAAAAAAAAAAAAAAATTGGTTGCTATAAATCCAGGTGTCATCTATGGAGAAAACATCTAGTAGATGACAGACTTTTCTCCTTTGTCTCTTCTACAAATGCATGTGTCATATGTGGCACATTTTTTAAATTAATGGACAATAGATAGGTAAGTGAAAACCCACTACATTTTCATAAAATACTTCCATAAAACCAGTACTCAGATCAAGAAATAGAATATTGCTAGCACTTCAGCACATCTCTTAGTGCATAAAACTATTCCTAGGAACACCCAGAGAACTGTCCAGAACTGTAGAATTTATACCTAAACCAGTAAGTGGTGAATGTAATGGGATTACCATGCTGGGTGAAAGGTCAAAGGTAGTTTTCTCTTAGGCTGGGACTCAACTTTCATATAGCAAATGAAAAATGACAAAATAAAGCGCTGATGATAAACAGAAAGCTAAGAATGGCTGAGGGTAGACAACAAACTACATGTCATAGCCTCTTCTACAAGCCACGAGTTCTATAAATTCATGAACATCTGGGTGTATCACATTTTCTACTTTCAAAATACAAATGTTTACATGAATAGTAATGGACCATATATATGTATCATTCTACAGCTCACTTTTTCACTCAGTATTGTTTTCTGAAACCTTTCTGACATTCCGCTGTTATGTATACACACACACACACATCTAGTCCATTCCTTTGAATTCAATTATTATTCTATCTTTATGGATAGCTCAGATTTTATTTCCCCACTCCTTTACTGTTGAGGGATTTAGCGGTTTCTAATTCTTTCAAGAACACAAATAGTAAGCCATTTAGCATCTTCCTTTGAATAAGTTTCTGTAGCATGTATGTACAGTTTCTAAATAAGCTGTACATACATGCTACAGAAACTGAAGACAAAAGTTAATGATTAAACACTATAAGAGACACACAGGGGCCTTCAGAGTCCATCTGATGCATGTGCTCCGATTCTACATCTAGGCTCGTTTCAAACTCTGGCCTTGTTGTCAAATAGTAACTCCAGACCTACCACAAGATGCAGTGGAAACAATCTTCCATAGATATCTTTACCTGCTCTCCTTTGGGGTTGCATTCTGAAGCTGAGTTGTCCACCTGCCCTAGAGCTTCTGAAGAGCTATTTTTGGGACTTTGATCCTCCAACTTCCCTTTTTGTACTCTTCTCCAGCTTCTCTCACAGTTAGCAAGATCTATTCCCATAATAAATTCCTTATACCATAACACTCAGTGATTCTGCCTTCTTGACTGAAATATGACTGATATAACAACTTTTGATAATTTTTTTGAGGTATTGCTTTTAACTACTGAATCACAAGCTTCATTATAGCATCTGGTTGGTGTCTTTCTGTGTACTATTTATGTGCTAAGGTTTTCACATACTAACTTATAAAAGGAAATTTTATTGATTTCTCTGACAGAAAGAAGGGGTTCCCTCATGATTTTTTGAACAAAAACCAAAATCTCAAAAAAAATTTAGGGAATTCTATTTATTTTTGATAAGATGGTGGCAGAGTGGAAATGCCAGGCTAGCATCCTCCATATATTCACAATTAAACTGCAGTAGAAAAAAGTAAATAACTCCTTAAAGTTACCACTACAATATACAATAAGATCAACAGTCTGGCAGAAAGGAACAGTAATAGCTTTAATTGAACTCTGTTTGCTGCAATACCAGAGCAGTACAACTCACAATGAGTGGCAGCTGGCATATGAAGCCCACTTACAGCTTCAGAGGGACAAACACACTTTGGGGACTTTAGAGACCCAGCAGCACTGCTGGATAAGAGTTGGCATCCAGGGCAGGGGTGTACTATTGGAGAACTATAGGAGGAGGAATGCAGAGTGATCACAGGCTTGAACTCGAGACTCCTAATACAGAAGAGCTAGAGTCCAAAGCAGCAGAAAGAAGTAGGTCCATCACCCTTTCCTCCTCATAGAGAACACTATTACTTGCAGCCTAAGGCTATGATAGTCTAAAGACCTGTAGCCCCACCACACCCATGGGCCCAGTGTATGCAACTGGATTCACACACCCCCAGGCCAAGTGTAAGCACTTGGATCTTAACAACAGAAACAAACACCTCTGGATAAGAATCTGTACTGAAAAAGCAAAAAGAACAATGTTCAGCATGTGGCCAGGTCACAACTATAACTCATGCCCAGCACTGAAGTTAGTGCACAAGCATAGTCTAGAGGTTAAAACTGGCAGGAAACTATATGAGACACTCAGGTCAAGAGGAAGAAATTACTATGCACCTTACCACTCAACTCTGGCACCCATAGCACAGTAGGAAGTTTGAATCCATGATTCTTACTAGAGGTAACCTTTAGGTGCCCTACTGCCCTGGTCCTTATTAGAACCAGGCCAGCACCAGTTCTCCAGCAACCTCAGAAGTACAAAGGAGGCAGTCTAAAAGTTTATCCCTATTATAACCTGTAACTAAAATCGAAGGAGTAGAGCATATCACAAATGCTGGAGCAAAGAAAGCAAAATACCTCTGAAAGAAGCGTCAATCTAGCAGAACTGTGGAATACACCTGAAGAAGAGTTCAAGTCAACAGTTACAGCAATGCTTGCTGAAATTAAACAAGGCAAAACAAAACAAAAACAAAGATGAAAAAGAGAAGCAAAATAAAAACTGAGAAAATATGAGACAATTAGAACTAATGGATGTAAAAATACTAAATTCAGAAGAAGGTTAAAAGGGCAAACAAATGCAAGTAATAAAGAGAATTAATGAGCATGAAAGCATGTCAGAGAACACACAAATAAAATAAAGAGTAAAAAGAATTTAAAAAATGAAGAGAGTATAAAAGTCCTTTGGAATACCCTAAAGAAAAATCCCTATCATGGGGGGGGTGGGTGTGAGGAACAGGTCCCAGAAGGAGAAGAGAAAGAGAAATAAATAGATAATTTATTTAAAGAAATAATTGCTGAAAGTCATCTCAACTTGGGAAATGAACCAGACATCCTAAACCAAGCGGCCCAAGGAATTCCAAACCAAGTAATACCATACAGACACACTTCAAAACACATTCTAATAAAACCATCGAAAGCCAATGACAAGACAGGATACCAAGAGCATCAGAGGAAAACAGTGTAACCTATAAATAGACTGTCCATAGACTTTTCAGTAGAAACCCTACAGGCAAGAAGGAATAACATGGTATATTTAAAGTACTCAAAGAAAAAGATATACAGTTCAGAATCCTTTATCATATAAAATTAACATTCAAGATAGAAGGAAAGTTAATGAGCTTTGCTAAAAAGCAAAAACGAAAGAATTTATCAACAACAAACCCCCCTTGAAAGAAGTTTTAAAGGGATTATGATAAAGCAACAGAAACAAAGACATAAAAGATACCTCAATTATATAACATGGAGGATGAAGAGAGAAACAATGTAACCTAATAGAACAAATTGCTGAAGGGATTTTAAAACAAAGTACAATTCTGCTGCTATTTACAGGAAATCCATCTTATCACCAAAGACAAGAGCAGGCAGAGTTAAAGGCTGTAAGACAATCCTGGATGGATATTAAAAAAAAAAAAAAATCAAGAATAGTTATACTTACAGCAGATAAAATAAACTTCCAATTAAAAAAGGTAATGAGAGATAGATGGATATTATGATTAAAAGCATAATACAAAAAGAAGAAATAACATTCATAAATATATATACACCAAATGATGGAACACACCAAGATATATAAGATAATTACTAACTGAACTATAGAGTGATACTGACAATAACATAATAATACTAGGGAATTCAGATACAGCCCTTACAACCATGGACAGATCTACAAGACAGAACACAAATAAGGAACAAGAGCCTTAAATAAGGAACTAGAAAAAAAAGACTTAAAAGACATATAGAACACTCCTCACCAACACTTATGCATACACATTGTTCAGTGCACATGGAACATTTTTAAGAATAGACTATATGTTGGAGTACATGTCAACAGCCAATAAAAACTATGAAGATTAAAATTATATCAGGTACTCTTTCTAACCACAATGCCATAAAGCTAGAAATCAGCTTTAAAAAGAAAAAAAAAAAAGAAAAAATATGAATTCATGCTGCTTAATAGCTATTGATAAAAGAATAAATTAAAACAAAAGTCAAAAAAATCTTCATACTAATGAAAACAAGAATATAAAGTACCAAAACACACTGGATGCAGCAAAAGTGGTCTTAAGAGGGAATACATTAGGAAGAAAAATTCCAAATATATGACTTAATATTATAGCTAAATTAATTTGAAAAAGAGGAAGAAGACCCAAAATTTGTTTAAATAAGGAAATAATAAAAATCACAGTGGAAATAAAATAGATCAAAAAGACTACATGAATTATTTATGAAATGAAGATTTGGTTTCAGTTGGTAAGTATGTGGAGAAAAATCCTCACGCACTATTAGTAGGAATGTAGATTGGTTTAGCCCCTGTGGAAAAAAAAAAAAGGAAGTTTCTCAAGATATTAAAAATGCATCTACCACATGACCCAGAAATTTTTCTCTTAGGTATCTACCTGAAGAATACAAAAACACTAATTTGAAGGGAAAAGTGCATTCCTATGTTTACTGCAGTACTATTTATAATAGCCAAGCTATGGAAACAACCTAAGTGCCCAAAACAGATGAGGGTATAAGAAGATATAGTATCTATGCACAATGGAATGATACTCAGCAATTAAAAAAGACAAACTATTGCCACCTGGGACAACATGGATGGCCCTGGAGAGGATTACGCTAAGTGAAATAAGTCAGAAGGAGAAAGACAAATACAGTATGGTGTCATTTATATGTGGAATGTAGACAAGTGAAACAAAGGGTTAGACAAAGCCAAACAAATTAACACACCCTAGAAATCTGACTGTAGAACTGTCAGAAGGGGCTGGGGAGGAGTGAGGCTAAAGTGGGGAAAGAGCTCAATGGAGTATAGTGGAAGACAATGGGTTTTGATGAGAGGACAATGCGTTTTGATGGGAGGACGATGGGTGGTGGGTATGGTGCACCTGAAGGAGAAGATCTTACACCTGTAAAACACAATCAAAGTTGTAATAACTTTAAAAATAAATTTATCTCAATTAAAAAAATTTGGTTCCTTGAGAATATAAGCAAATTAGACAAAACTAGCTAGGCTAATAAAGAAAAGAGAAAACATTAATAAACAGAATCAGAAATGAGAAAGAAGAAATACAGATGGCATAGAAATACAAAGGATAAGAGATTACTGTGAAGAATCACACATCATTAAAGAAGTGAACAAATTTCTAGATCCATATAGTTCACTAAAGCAGGAAAACACAGAGGAGTCAAATAAACTGATCACAAATTCAAAAACTGAAACAGAAAAAAAAAAATCTTACCAATTACAATAGCCCAGGACTAGATAGCTTTATAAATGATTTTATCAAATGAATTTATCTTTAGGAAAAGAAAGTTATTGACCAATATCCCTGATGATATAGATGCAAAAACCGTCAACAAAATACTAAAATTTCAAATTTGACAATACATCACAAGGATTATACATGATGATCAAGTGGGACTTATTTCAGGGATGCAAGGATGGCTTAATATACATAAATCAATCAATGTAATACCTTATATTAAAAAATGATAATATCTTTATTATATCATATGATAATATATCAACAAATGCTGAGAAAGCATCTGATAAAATTTAGCACCCATTTATGATAAAAACTTTGAAAAAGATGTGAATAAAAGGAACATACCTCAACATATAATAAAGGCTATGCATCACAAACCTACAATCAATAGACTACTAACTCATGAAAAACTGAAAAGCTTTCCCTTTAAGATCAGGAATGATAACAAAAAAATCAGGAACAATACAAAGATGCCCACTTATGACTTCTGTTTAATTTAGTATTAGAGGTTTTGGGGAGAGATATCAGACAACAGCAAATAAAGGGAATTCAAGTCAGAAAAGAAGAAGTGAAACCATCAATATTTGCAGATAATGTATTAAGGAAACCCTAAAGACTCCATCAAAAAGCTTTTAGAGACAATATAGCCAAGTGGCAGGTTACAAAATTAACATACAAAAAAATCCGTTGCATTTTTATATACAAACACAGATGAGAAGAAAAAGAAATTAAGAAAATAATTCCATTTACAACTGCATCAAAAATAATCAAATACTTTTGGAACAACCTAACCAAAGAGGTAAAGGCCCAATACAACAAGAAAGAGAAAACATTATTATATGATTTAGATAATAACATAAAGAGACGGAAAGATATCCCATGCTCATGGATGAGGAGAATCAATACAATCAAAATTATCCTACTCGATCAAAACAGTACATAAATTTAATGCAATCCTCATCAAAAGAACAAAATTAGTCTTTTAAAAGAAACTGAATCAAAAATTGAAATTTATATGGACCTGAAAAGGATTCAAATTGCAAAAGCAAAAGTCCTGAGGAAAAAAGGAGAGAAACAGGAGCTTCATAATACCTGACTTTAAAATGTACTACAAGGCAACAGTTCTAAAAAACTATATGGCACTGACATAAATACAGGCACATGGATCAATGGAACAGTATCAAAAGGCCAGAAATAAACCCATGAAATATCAATAGTTTATTTATGACAAATCAGCTAGGACCATACAATGGGAAGAGTCTCTTTAATAAGAAGTGCTGGTAAAACTGTAAGGGCATATGTAAAAGAATTAAATTGGATCACTCTCTGACTAAATGCACAAAATAAATTCCAAACAGATTAAATACTTAGACATAAGACCCTAAATAATAAAATATATTGAAGAAAACATTGGTAACATTTTCCATGACATCAATATTAACCATATTTTTTTTGGGCACCTATGGCCAGGGAAATATAAGCAAAGATAATTAGAATTACCTTAAATTTAGGATGCAGACTAAAAAAAAAAATCTCAAATTAAAAAGTTTTTACACAGCAGATAAAAAAAAATGTATCTATGACAAGTGGTTAATACCCAAGATATATTAAAATAACTTACAGAATTCAACAACAGAAAACAACCCAATTATTAATGGGCAGCAGATATGAACATATGTAATTCACCAAAGAGGATATTCAGAAAGTGAATAGATAAATGGAAAAATGTCCATCATCGCTTCCAATAGGAGAGATTCAGGTTAAAACCACAATGAGATACCACGTCACACCTGTGTGTATGGCACATGATCAAAAGACCCCAAACAACAAGTACTGACGAGAATGTGGAGAAAGAGGAATCCTATTATACTGTTGGTGGAAATGTAAACTAATTCAGGCATTATGGGAAGTGATGTTGACTAACTTTAAAAAACTGAAAATGAATACACTCTATGACCCAGCATTCCCACTCTTGGACATCAATCCAAAGAACGTGAAACCATCACCTCAAACAACTGTATGCTCTACATGTTGATGGTAACACTACCTACACTAGCTAGGACAAATATTGGATTTTACACAGTGGACAATTCAACAAAGTAAGATACTTATAGAAACTAACATTAATAAACCAAGTGAGGTTTCCGAAGTGACGAAGGAAAGAGAAGCAGAAAGTGTCAAGGAGATATAAGGGAGGGTGAAAGGGTATAAATAAATGTTTGCTATCATTCACACATACCTACATATACTTTTTTTTTTATAGACACATTTTTTTTGTTTTATTTATTTGTTTGTTTGTTTGTTTTTTGTTTATACATGCACTGGGTACAGTCAGAAGCACGGGAGGGTAAGAGAATTCACCAGAGCCAGAGCAGGGAGCAGAGCAGGCAGAAGGACCGAAGCACACTGCTGAGGGGAGCAGCGGGCGGCAGGAGAGGTCTGCACGCCATGTGGGACCCTCCTCCAGTGGCCGGGGAGCAGCCGGGGATCGAACCGGCACCGCAGAGGCCGCGGGCAGCTTCGCAACCCAGCGCTCAACCGCTGCGCCACTGGGGAGGCCCCCTACATATACTTTTGAAGGAAAGGTTGGATTCAAACTCATACCATCTGGTTCCACAGTATTATGTTCCTAATCAAAGTCCATATTGCCTTTCTAAACAAGTATTCAATTTTACTGAATTCTTTGGCATTTATAGAAATGACCATATGATATATCCAATAATTTGTTAAAGAGAATTACATGAAACATTTTTTTTAAAAATGCTGAGCCTCTAACTCTTCCCTGAATTAAGAGGCTGAGCTTTCATACATTTTCTTTATTTTTTATTTACTTCATAAATTCATTGGTCTGTCAATTTTATTTTTTATTTTGATTTATATGATTCAAATTTGTATGATTACATGTCTTCAAGGCAAAAATAGCCCCAGTCTTTATTTTCTCTCTTCAGGTTCCTGCCTCACTGAGTTTTTTACCTAAATTTTGAAATTTTCTTGTAAACAGACACACTTATTTTTTTTCTAATCCTGTTTTTAGAGTTGGTCTACATATGAATTCTACCATACAAAGAAAACAAATCCTATTCAATTTACCCAATTCTTTTTAATCAATTTTGTTTTACTTTCCAAAAGAAATCCATTCCATTTAACTTTTATCATTTGTTCACAATCTTACGAGTATTCAATCTTCACTGTATCTAAAAATGTCCCCTTGTTTTTCTCTGTCATGTTTTCTCTGTATTTTTTCACTCAGTCATTAAAAAGTTTCTTCCTTGCCATTCCCTCTAATTCCCATTTCTAGAATTATTATTTTTTTAAGATTTGTTTTTATTTTATGAATACAAGAACTGGGGTGTAAGCCAGAGGTACGGGGGTGAGAGGATTCACCAGACAGAGTGTGGAGCAGAACAGGCAGCTCTACTGAAACACACTGCTGAGGTTGAGCAGCGGGGGAGGCAGGAGAGTTCTGCTGGCCGTGTGGGTTGCTCCCTGGCCGTGGGATTGAACTTGTGCTGCAGTGGCTGGCGATAGGTTGATAATACTGTGTTTAACCCCTGCATCACCAGGGAGGCCCCATTTCTAGAATTTTTATTAGATAAATGTTTATAATTCTTTATCATTCTCTATGTCCTATGATTTCAGTTTCATAATTTATGTGTTTGGGTTGTATTATGGGTGATAGTTTCATTTTTATTTTACTGTATACAAATTCTCTCTTTTTTTAAAGATTTATTTATTTATTTATTTGATTTATTTATACAAGCACTGGGTACAATCAGAAGAGCGGGAGGGTGAGAGAATTCACCAGAGCCAGAGCGGGGAGCAGAGCAGGCAGAAGGACCGAAGTACACTGCTGAGGGGAGCAGCGGGCGGCAGGAGAGGTCTGCGCGCCATGCGGGACCCTCCTCCGGTGGCTGGGGAGCAGCCGGGGATCGAACCGGTGCTGCAGAGGCTGGGGGCAGCTTTGCAACCCAGTGCTCAACCGCTGCGCCACTGGGGAGGCCCACAAATTCTCTCCTTATGTGGGTCTAGTCTACTATCTGATGCGGATTTTTATTTTTTAATATATAGATTTTTCTTTTCCAACATGACTTAAAAAAAAATCTACTTTTTGAGTCACAACTGCCTATTTCTGATTTATAAAATCCTATTCTTGTTTTATGTATGCTATTTTCTCTTTTATCTTTCAGAATTCTGAATATACTTAAAAGTCTTTTTGCAGATGATTTCTATTTTCTTAGGTGTGTTTTCCCCTATATTTTAGCTCTAGATTCTCTCACACCAGTATTCTTGGATTTCCCCTTTGGTTTTCTATCACCAAGATATTACATAAAAATGGAAAACACTTCAAGTGAAGGAGCCATAAATAATTTAACTTTCAGTAAGTGTAGTACTCCTAGATGGAGATAGTATATTGGATAATCCTTCAGTGTATCTATGATTAAGCTGATTTTCAGTATGTTCCAGGAGTTTAAGTGTTGAAAATAACATTAAGAAGAGGAATAACAGAAAAAAATGACATCTGGTAACATAATGATTGGTTGTTTGGGGACTTCTATACTTTTTCTAGTAACTCATATTGCTCTGTGTGTGTGTGCATGCATGGACTCAAGTACGCCCATGTGTGAAACTTATGACAATGAACCATGGTATTTCTAATTTAATATTTGTAACCTTTTGTTTCAACAGCTAGTTTTGAGTGGAAAAACACTATTGTTCCTCTGACTTTGTCTCATCGAATCAGTAGGTCACGACTGCTAACATATTTTGCAGAGAGGAGCACTTGGTTATTTAAGCATAATATTGTCATTTTGACTTAAAAATCAAAAGGCAAGCAATAAAAAGGGCACTAGAACTTTGGGAGTAGGTAAGGGGAGGCTTAAATACACATAGGGGTAAAGATGCACACCTGAAATTTAAAAGGCTTATGAATCAATAAAATTTACTCAAATATAAAAAAGTGCATTTACTCAAGTTATTAGATCTTTATATTTAATGACAAAATGTTGAGACTGGTCCCAAATCACCTAAATCAATCTAACCTTTCTCCTCTAAAAATCAGATTGTCTTCCTTGCTCTTTCAAGGAATTTTCTAATAAAACTTGCAATGTATTCACAAGACAAGGGTTTCGATGAGATTAAGACAGGAGTGTAATAAATAAAAGGCTCGAACAACGTAATTTTTGTTATCTCTCAAATTAGATAAATAAATTTAGGAAGTATGTTCTTTTTTTTCAGTCTGTATATGTTTTATAAAAACATCTACCATAAAGCATATTCATGTAGTAGGTATTTAGTGTTTACAGAATTGATTTTAAACCAATCATTTCTTCTAAAGAAGAAAAGATTGTTGTAATTGTTGATGTTGGTCACTACTATATTCCAAAAACCTAGAACAAGGTCTCTTACACAACACATATTTACTTAATTTAACATTGAGTGAATGAACCAGTAATTGAGCAGATTCATTTGTATATTTATAATTCTGAGACCATGAACTTTATTGAGAAGTATTTAATAATACAAAATTACATAACAAAAAGATAAGTAAATACTTTAAAAAATGATACAATGATAAGGAAAATGACTTTAAATTAATTGTGATCAATTTATATCTTCCTAAGATGGAATACCTATCATTTCCCTTAGTACTTGCTGAGGGAAAATCACATATTATTTACCCAAGTCCCTTTCAACCAACTCATGAATCCCCCAATTTGTGATTTATACAGAAAACACAATAATAATAAAAAAACAAAAAATTTCAAAAATTTATTCTGTCCCTCACAAACAGAACACCATTTAGCAAGCTCAATATTAGGAGGTGGCTTCTAAAAAGGTTTTCCTCTAGTAAGTAACTTTTTTAAAACCAGAAATGACAAAATTATGCTACTGCACACTTGAAAATAAATGTTCCTATATGGAATATCTTACAAGAGAAGTTTTCTCAATAAATTCACTCGTCATCTACACTTTTAAAAAGAGTTTTAGTATAGATGTCAATCAAACACCAAGAGAACTGTCATTTCTTATTAACTTACCAACCTTATTTTTATACAAATTAAAATAACAAAATGCTCCAGTTGCTTACTGGTGTGTTTAATTAACTTACAGCAGTAAATTCCTACAACTAACTACAGTGAACACTTGTAGTATTTCATTACTAGATTCTTCACATCATGAACCTGGGAGCCATCATTTATATTAATTGGAGTTACTAACATGGAGCATGAAAAAAATTAATTCTTTTGTAAGTCTTAAAGATTTCCAATAATATAAATAAGTAGCACTCAAAATTCTAGGCATTGTTAACATCAATATTCACTCAAAAGGAGCAGAGAGAACTACTACCACCACTATAAATTTAAAATGAATCAAGAGGCAGGAACTAGTGAATGAAAAGGACATGAATTATGAGAAAATATAACAATCCACACATCTATCCTGTGTTCATAAGGAGAAACAAAAAAAGAAACAGTCTATCAAGTCTTAAAGGAAGACTAGAATAAAGTCTATTCTAGTCTTAGAATAGAATAGAATAATAGACTTTATTCTAGTCTTAAAAGAAGTAGCTTTAAAAAAAAATGTTGCACAGTAATGGATATTCTGAAAGTAATTTTACAAGAGAACAGAAAAAGTTAAAAAAATTAAATACTAGCTCTATAATCATAAATAACCATAATACAGAATAATAGAGGTAACCAAGAGACAGTTTGTTTGATTTTCTATATAATACAACTGACCCTTGAGCAAAAAAAGTTTGAACTACACAGGCCGAGTTATTGAATTTCTTTTTCTCTGCAGGTTCTACATTCACAGATTCATCCACTCTGTTGGAAAGCCAACTTAGGGATTGGAATATCTGAGGATTCTGGCTTTGAATAAATTGATGACTGCATCTTGATACTGACCATTTAAAGCTTATAATTTTTTTAATTACCTTTATTTTTACACAGATTAAAGATTGAATTATAGACTCATCCTTATTTTATATGTGCTTCAAAGAAATCTGCCGAGTAATAAAGTGAAGTTGACTTACAGGCAAGGTAAGAAACTAGAAGATTTGGTCACAGAAAGGTGCAATCTGTGCCCATGTTATGTCCTTTTGTTGCTTCTAGTCTTTGCTGGGACAGATCTTAATCCTCTTCCACACTCAACAGCTTACATATTTAGGCCCCATCTCCTGAAGCACACCTTTTTGGGCCACCCCCAACTCAACCCCATGTTGATCTCCAATGTGGCCCTTATTGCACTCATTACAACTGTCTGCTGATTTGCCTTCTGTCACTGATGCCACTTTAGCAGTTGAGTGATTTTACCCAATACCAGCATTCTATACAGTGACTAACATGTACTCGTCCTTAATACATGACTTGACTGTTGTGATATAACCCTTTTGTAACTTAATTCTCTTGTGATTTAACTATATGTGAATTAAGTATCACATCAGTTTTTTATTTCAAGGAATTAAAGAAAAACACTATGAAAACCAACTAATTGTGTAATCTGATTCAGAAGTCACATTTGGAGATCTTATCCAATGTAAACTGTCACTGGGGAGAAGCATAAAAATTTGGCAGCGACAGAACTATCTGGATAAAAGAATGACATAAATTTGTTTTACACTGATACCGTTATCTGGGACATAAGTGTTATCCCTGGAAAACGGTCTAGAGAACTATTATAATAGCTTTGGGAAGTTAAGATAATTTCACATCTACCTAACAAATAATTTTCTTGCTCTTTCCATCCATCTATTTCTCCAGAATATCAAAAGATTCCACAAATCATCTGCTCCAAACTCTCTGGACTGATACACTGATCCTCATCTCTCTCATTGTCTATCAAAAATATCAAACATTGAAAGAAAAATGGTGCTCCTTTCAACATATAAAGTCATATTTATTAAAGCAAATATTAATTCACATCAGAACCCAAAGCATTTATGCTGGTCATGTGATATGTATTCATGGCTGCAAAACGCTTGTCTGTGGACTACCTGGAAAGCTCAGTGATGCTCTTGGGACCTCAAGCTGAGAAACACTGATCTCACATATTCTAAAATTGTAGCAATATTTAACCCATAAAAACACACTATTAACTAAATATATTTTTCCTCCACCCCATCCCAAGCATTACACTGAGTCTCTATTCTGATTTGAGTATTGCAAGCCAGAAAAGCAGTAAGTTCAAATTGGGGTCACATGTCAGAGTCATCTGGTTTTCTTTCTTATCCCACTGTCCCATTACATTACTGTATTTTAATTTAGTTGGTTGCAGAAAGCTGAGATGACAATAATACCAGAGAAGACTTCCTCATCCAGATAATAACATCAGCACTATAAAAGCACACTTCATTAAAAACACACACAACAATATGCTTCCAAGTGTCAGCAATGAAATAGTTGCCCAATTACTTTGGACTCACTTTCCACATTTCCCCTCTCTCAGTGGAATGCCTAATCTTCACAAGGTGTTCATTTCCTGTCTCACCCAGCAACCACCTTCTGCATTTTTATTTTGTTGATCTCTCTTGCCTGAATTTCCGTGGGGATTCCTCATTTTAAAACATGCTCTTTGCTCTCACTCCTGGACACCCCATCAGCACTGTTGCCTGTGCCTTCCATTACAACAGGCATAGACGTTAATAGCTTGCTCTGGTCCTAAGGGACTGCGTGAAATAATGATTGTCCTGGCCAGAGTATCTAGAGTTAAAACTATGGACTCAAGTCTGGAGTGTCAGATTACCTAATAGCATTTGCAAAAACTGAGCATCCCTTTTGCTCTTCTATTCAATTCCAGAAATATTTATTGAGTGTCTACACAATACAAGGCTCTCTGTAAGGCAATGGAGTAAGCTTAATTCTGAGTGAGATGCAATTTCTACAATGAAAATATTTCAGACATGAGTAAAACAAATAACTCTAATACACCTCCACATCACTGGGTTTTGTTAAGATGAAATGAGAGTATATTTAAATGCACTTTATTTCTGAGGTACTACCTAAAAAAAAAAATTGTTCATAGGATCACAAAGGCTATGAATGAGAGTACAACAAACCATGGGAAATCAAGAATTTATAAGGAAAGTTTCAGACTATAAGGAAGGGAAGGTCTTTATGTCCAACCACAATTTTGATCCTAGAGATATGGTTGGGGAAGGCCAGCCATCTGGCCTTCTGCTATTCTGATAAGCAGAATAGCATGGGCAGCGTATCAAGGTGGGAAATAATGTGATGTGTCTGGAAAACAAGAGCTTGGCTGAAAGCATAGGCTATAGACTGAGGGGGCCTGGGATAAGACTAAAAAAGCAAGTAGTGGGCCAGGCTGGGAACTCTTTAGTTTGAACATTTTCTATACTCCTTTGAAGAATAAGAGCTTCTGCATTCACTAACCATTATTTCCAAAATACAGATACTTGTTTTACTTATTAATAGGTAACAGATAACTGAGTAGTTGAAATAAAAGAGACAAGCTTTAGACCAGTTTTTCTCCTTGCATTCTGGGAAGTTCCATTAGTCCTACACATTTATACCACTAAGAGACAAAGTACCTCATGGCACTATTACAAAAGGAAACCTAGTAGCATGCCAGTGGTTGCACTTTGAATATTCCTTAACCATTTCTAAGGTCTACTCTTCCTTTTAGCAAGAATTAGTAATAATTTATATGGCTGCCTGGAATTTGTATTGCAAAGCTCAATATATACATAATAGTATTTGCAAAATTTTGTTCAGCATCGTCTATGAGCTAAGCACTATGTTTCATTTAATCCTCAGAGTAACCTAATGACTTAAGGTATTACACCAGGAAAACTGTGACTCAGGTCATTTCCATAGCCACTGGTAAGAGGTGAAGCTGACAAGATCCAAATGATTTAAATAATTGGAAACAAAAACCAAAAACAAATGAACTCCACCAAGTTTAAGCACGTTAAGGCAAGAGAGAAGAAAAGAGAGGTACTTTTGTGTTGTACCTCTTAGAAACAACTGATAAATAAGGCTTAAATTAACATTTTTAGTGAGAACTTAAAACGGTGATTGCACAGGAATTTACATTATGACACTTTTCACCAGGGGTCTTTCCTTACGTCAGGAAAAGGGGTAATATAGTGTCACACATAGACTCATTTAAGTAAACAAACTTTCATCTCCCATATGCTTGCTTAAAAGTATTATACTCAACAGAACATCTGGGTTGCTCTCCTTAGTGGGCTATATCAAAGTGACTTAGGCAACTTGCTGTGTGACCTCATTTTATCTTTCAATCTGCTTCTCCATTTGTAAAATGAAGAGTTGAATCATACAACCTACTAATAATCTGTCTTGTTCTAAAACACAGTAAGTCTGAAATTTTGCATAGACGTGAACACTTTTCTTAAAGCTTCATTTTATTCCATGGTGCATCCTTAGGTACCCTTATATCAGAGTTGGACTATAGACATTTAGAAACATTTTCACAGAAAAAAATTTTTTTGAGATTTTTTTTAACTTAGGGCACATTACTATAACCAAATGGAAAATGTGAAAGAACTAATACTTTCATTCATTTCAGTAATATTAATCATCCTGAAAAATACTTGTTTGATTATATTTTAAGATGCACAACAACAAAAGAAAAGAAAGCCAAAGCGTTTGGTCTGCCCTTCCCCACTGCCTCAAGTCATCACAACTCATTGTTCAACTTAAAGGTCTGAGGTCTGGGTGGCTAGGTACTCTAAATGCCAGCATCTGAGAAACAACCTATAATAAAATGAAGATGAAAGGTTATAAAAAATGCTCTAATTTATAGTATAAACAGCAGAAGAGTTGGAAATTAAAGCCACAGCACTTAAGCCTATACACGTTGTGAAAATCCCTCATTTCTGAAAGGAGGTCATCAGATTTAATTAGATACCATGAAAGCAAACAGATGCTAATTTAGTGGAAACAGCAACTATTTCTGAACTCTCTGCAAAATAAACAGAAGCTGAGAATTTTTATAGGAAAGAATCTATAATTCTTAATATAATATGTTGTCAACAGGTGTTTAAGTATGCCTGGAACACATAATAACAGAAATAAGAAGTCAGAATTATAGCAGTATGAAACTAGAATAATCTGAAAACATCTATGTTTTCAATGTAAGCTTTATACAAATGACATCTCAGTTCTAGTAATTATTTCTACCAAAAAGTTGTTACTTACATCACTACAGTTGAAGGTATTCTAATTACTTCAAGGAGACACCATTAGGAAAAAAAAAAACCTCATCCACTTATTCAACAAATCAGGGTTGCCAGATTAAGAGGGGCCAAGAAAATATGGATATGGAATCAGTCTGCTCACTGCCACTCAGTAAATTTCTTTTTCTCCTCCCCCCTGGCAAAATGAAAACTAGTTATGCTAAAGGAGAAGCTCCATAAACCTTTAGATATGTCAAGGTGGCTGCAAGAAATAAAAAAAGACTCAAGTCACACCCTTTCTGTATGGACAAGTATGTACAACTGCTCCAGGTACCCAATCACAGGAAAAAGATGGAGGATCATTAAAATGGATCATTTCATTTTTCAGATCCATGTGCCATGACTATGATCTGTGCCCAATACTGTCTGATTTTGGACACAACACAATTTCTTTGTACTATAGAATTTCTGTCTCTGAAATCCAGTTTAAAAAAAGGCAATTCTTGGGGTTTTATTCAAGGAATGAACAGAGTACAAAAAAAATCAAGCACTAACATTTCTCTAGGTTTCAATAATTCTACTATAGAAAAATAGCTGACCACTTTTGTGAGATCTGTAAAAGCCTTGCCAGCAGGTTTTCAAATTGCCTGCCAATTACATCACTCCCAATTTTTCATCTAAGATTAAAACAAAAACTTTCAGCTATCTGTTGAGGACATGAAAAGCCATATGTTCTGACTAGCTTAATTATTGTTTCACTAATCTGAATGTATTATCCAACAGACAGTCAGGAAGCACAAATAACGATGACTAATATATTTTATTTCAAAAAAATCATTTTAAAACCTACTTCTCAGTGGGTTTTAGTGAAAGAAGAAATAAAGGAGGGTGGGGGGGAGGGTGGAAACACTGCAGCTGATCTCTGGTTACATTTCTTTGTGTTTTGGGTCTAAGACTCAAAATCCAGTGAAGATTTCAGTTTCCCTTTACAGACTGCAGGTGCACAAGTAATGGTCTAGTCAAGGTATCAGTCCTGACCCATGTTTCTAATAGGTCAAAAGAAAGAACTAGATTTCGCCCCTTCTCCCCAACAAAACCAGCTAAATAGGGCTTTGAACTCTAATTTCACATGCCAGTAGCCACATGAGGCAGCTAATCAGAGGGCAGGGGCTGAGAATTCATAAGGCTATTACATTAAGTATAATTTGCCAAACGAGTAGTGCAATTCTTATTTTTCATCTCCCATAAAGATCTGATTCCATCTAAAACCCTGTAAAAGCTCCGTCAAAGTTGACACATTTAGGAATAAAGAAAACAATGTCTGATCTGCTCTTTCAGTGATATGTACAATCTGCTGCTGTCTCTCTTAATGAATCTTTAACCATTTCACTCATTCACAAATACTACATGAATATTTGCAAAGTATATGATACTTGTCCTCACAAAGCAAATTAAACTTAAATGGGTGAATTTTGCTACTATTAGTGATTTTAAGAAGTGCAGAAGTTGAACCATTACAAATTAAATGAATGAGTACATCCTATTTAAAAGAAATGGAGGACTTTATAAAAGATATACAAAATTTACCAAGATCTAAACCACATTTTATATTTTTAGTGTATTCCATGTTTCAAAACTGAATTGATGTCAAAAGTATAAAAAAAGATACATACTCTCTCTCCTTTTCAGTCAGTTTGTCATTGATATTATCTTTGATTGTTGATCTTGATCCCTTGTGAATTATAGGATATCTGAGGGGCACTTGTAGGAAAAAGGAAATCATGGAGACCAAATGTGCAGTATAACCAAGGGCAACAGCAATGCTTCCATCATCTTTTGCTGTGAATTCAAAAGCAGAGAAAAAGAAAACAACTATTTACCTTACAAATGTAGCTATGAGATCATAATAAAGCAATTTCAAAGGAGATTTTATAAAAACTGTTTATAAAAATTATGCACTTCATTCAAATCTAAACATATAAACATATGTTGACTTGCAATTTCAACTGCTGTATGTGAAACTATTTCCCAATAATTAATTTGATGAGATTAACATCTGATATATATGTATGTATGTATGAGTGTTTATATATAAAGAGTTCTCAGTGTCCTCAAATATCCATTACATTCTTTCTCAGCATTTTTAAAGGCAGAAAAACTTCTTCAGTGATCTATTACACAACGTGATAGAGGTTCAAACATAATGTACATTATATAAGCAATATACATTTTATTTATTAGCAACTTTATAAGCAAATACAGTTGTATTTTCTTACTACTATACAATACTATTAATTTTAAAGTGAAATGAAATAGCATAATATATATTTATGGGGTATGTTCTCAATATTCATAAAAATAAGTGTTGTGTAAATAAGTCTATGAAGTTTGAGAGAAGAAAAGGGGGAGATATTTTAAACAGTAAAAACATAAGTCCAAAACCACACTGTTAATACAAAACCTATTTATGCAATTCAAGTGCAACTAACCATTAGAAAAAATGTACAAACATAAGTATCTATCTTTTAAGAAGTCACAGATAATTGTATTTTTAAATCACCATCAAGATTTCTGGGGCTACCTATCAAGAGATAAATCATCACTCAGGTAACTCAGAACTGAGACTAATAAAACAAAAGGTTTTAAATTTGTCTTAGGAGGAAGGAAAAAAGTAACTGCTTGGTATACAGTGTTCTTAAAACACTTGAAAAAGTTCACAAAAAACGAATGAACACCCTCCCCCCACCCACACCCACACCGTTAAGACTTAATATGTAACTGGAATAACTCTGGCTAGAGAAAGACTAAAATGACTAAGATAACCTTGGTTTGCGTATTTCCTGACTTCTAAAGGTACCTTTAATGTCAATTATGAGTAATATTTTTCATATTTATAGTTATTTAAGCACTAGCTTCTTATTAAAGGACAGCCACAACAGTCATCTATAGCTCAGTGAATTTATTACCCTGGAATACCACAGCAGATTATACTATAAAAATAGGTAACTTTTTGAATACTTTTCTTCCATCAGCAATTGACCACAGTAATTTATTTATGACAATCATCATTCATCAACAATTAGTAAACTGGTCATCTTTCAAATTCCACTTAATTCATTTTACAGGTTAAGAAACAAACTCAAAAATTAACAATGATGTAGGAAGATAAACTAAATTAAAAAAATAAAAAAGAAACTAAAGCTCAAAGTAGTTAAAGAATCCATCCCAAGTAACATACTAACAGGCTGGACTGACAACAATGTCTGTCCTAAAGCAACCTACCATACTTTTTTAGAACCTTATTATGGGTTATATACTAATTTCTTAAATGTCAGAGCCTAGAACATACCAAGCATGAGACACACATGTACCATGTCAATTTCTTCAAACTTTTGTAGTAAGGGCAACAAATCTAAAGTCTGAGTCCTCAGTGACTTGCATAGATTTAAATAAAGAATATGTCTCTCAACTCATGTTTGATGTTTTCTCAAATCAAAGTGTTGAAAAGTTAACATTCATTTCAAGTGATGACTGAGTAATGTCTGACTGAAATCATTTTTAGTGACCACCTCCTCTTACTAAGTCCCACCCAAGGACCTTGAGCACCACGGCACTTGACTTCTGAAATATTCTACCCAAGTTTCTGTATGTCTACTTTAGAAACTAAAATTACATTGCAATTTAAAGTCATCACATTACAACTTAATCATATAGGAGAGGTAGGAGAAACCTTAGGAATCACTGAGTCTGGTGTGTTCAATTTAGAAGTGAGAAAAATGAGAACCAAGTGGTAAGCCAAAATCATATATAGAGATAAAACCATGAGTGATGGAGTAAGAGGGAGAACTGCATCTACACTTCTGTCCCCCTTAGTCTACCCCAGGAGTCACAGCTGGCATTATGAATTCCACGAGAGGTCGCTACAAGGAAAAAGGTTTATTGAATTTGAAATATTGTTTTTACAAAACTTCTTTTGAAAAGAAGAAGAAGAAGACTTACAGTAACAAAGGATAATACTAGGCTAAGCTCAAACTTTCCTGTATGGACTTTACACTAAGCTTTTCCTTTCCTATAAGACCCGATAAAGAACAGGATTTAGAAACTTTCTAAAAGTAGTAAAAGCAGATCTCTTAAATAGGCTTCAAATGCAAACTATGAATGTAAAATAATTTCTCCAATGCTAAAAATTCAAGCATCTGCATTTTTCCATATTACTAAAGGAGTAAAAGATTTATATTGCATATTTTGAGACTATATCCAAATATGTATTAAAAGGACAAAAATTGGTCTTTCAACATCACCTCCTATCAATGATCAAAACAGTTCTGCTTAAATTTAAACATAAAAAGGTATCTCTAAAAGAAACCTACACATGCAAATCAAAAACCAAACAGAAACAGCAAAAATTGAAAATTGGATCAAATCAACTTCGATTCCGGTTATTTACACTCACCACAGGACTCCTCGCTCCACCTCTTAAAACTTCTAGGTTGTTCCCCATGTTGGGGCACAGTGCTCAGTCATAGCATCACTGTTAAACACCATGGTGTTGAATTTCCAATATTGAAGCTTTATATTAAAAAGCATTTTAAAAGGACCACGGGTGCGGCATTACAGGACCCAAGGGTATTCCAATACCCTCAAAAGGAAAACCACCTCCTAGTAGGGAAGTTACTTTCATCACCCCAAGACCACTGAACCTCCAGTGGGAAAATGTGAGCTCATGTGGTTAATTATGGCTATTGCTGGCCACGAAACCTCAGATGTCACATTCTGTTGCCAATCACTTTAACTAAAAAACCAAAAGGTTTAAGGTTTCCAGCATTCCAAGATCTAAAAGACTTTTTACCTGCCAAAGCCAAAACCTGGCTCTCTGGGGTGTGCTTTTCCAGTAAGCATTAATGACGTCCCTAACACCTAATGCAGAGCAGAGGTTTGTGTGCCTTATGCTACTCTGGAGGTTGCAAAGGTCATAGATGATAGTTTTGTTAGTGAGACAAAGTTGAAGGGGGTGTGAAAAGGTTCAGGGAGGAACAGGAATAAACTGCAAGATTCAGGTATGTGAATAAGATGCTGATTAAAACAATGTGTGAGGGATCTTAAAAAAAATCTAAAACCTGTAGTTTCCTCTAAAATCTGTAGTTTCCTCATAAAAATAATTTCTGATTTGCTTTTTAAATGCAGAGATAGAGTCGCAGCTTTTTTGTAATTTTCATAATAAATTCCACAAACACATAATAGCCATGACATTATAAAATAATTCAAATGTTCCTTTGACTTATAAGTTGGATAAACTATTAATATTCAAAAGCATCCAAGTACAGTAAGTGATCTAAAAGCTCTTACCATCCTGCCTTCCCAATCACTGAGGCAGCTGATTTGTTAAGGAACCAAGCACCCACTGATCCAGACAGGACAAAATATTTAAGACTCTAATCACTGCCACAGCATCTATGGAATGATTCCATGTTCTGAATGAGACACTGTTTGACATATGGACTCTCCTTTCCAAGAAATCATGCCTGCATAAAGGGATACAGACACAGAAGGAAATCTGGGTCTCATTACCACAAAAGGCTCTCGTGTTATAGAGTACTTAAAAAAACACATACAAACTTTTTTTTTTTTTTTTAATGAAAATGTCTCAGTCAATGGAACTCAAATGAATACCCTTCACTGGACAACTTTCTGCCTGCAGGTTTAGGGCATACTTTCACAGTAACTTACCTAATTAGAAAAGCACAATAAATACTGGGCCACTGTGATGGAGTTTTCCAAACAGTATCGACCCATTCAGTGTAAAGCTCATGAATATCATAGAACACCAGTGTGGAGTTCCTTCACTAGAGCCTCACCAAGAATGCAGCTGCTACAGAACATTGAAACATGTTCAGAAGTTTAGAAGAGATTATCATTCAAAACAAGGAAGACAATTGCATCTTGACAGGAAATAGATTTTTAAATCAGGTAACCAAGGATGACTTTTTCCTCTGTCACTGACTAGTATGACTCTTTGGGAAACTTAACTAAGTCTCAATTTTCTTGCATTTGAAAAAATTGAGTTTAATTCTTTGCCCCACAAAAAGAATTAAATATTACAGTTGTGAGAATGAAATAAATAACATTGTACATGATATTCCATATTATGATATTTCTACTTACGTAACCTAGAATATCCTACCCTTCTTTCAATAGGGGAATACTATTTTATCTTTTAAAGACAACTTAAGCATTTTCTTCTCTATAAAGGTTTTCCTGAGCATCTCTTGATAAAATTGATTACTCCTACTTCTTAAAGTCCCAGGTTTAAATTGAAAAGTACCTGATACCCAGGTTGATTTAAATAAATATTTCTTGATTGGTTTGAGCACAAGTTTAATGTCCTCAATTAGACTTAAATCTCCTTGTCTTGCTCATTTTTGTATACTCTCTGTACTTAGCACAGTAGACATCGCACAGGAGAATATTCAATAAATTTGGTATATGCAAATGCCTGGTGTAATACAACAACATGTGCTTCTTAAATTATCAGATCCCTAGGAATCATGGGGCATGAATAGGGTCAGTCAAATTAAACATGCATTTGTTTTATCTCCCATTTCTTTTTTTAGCAACTACAATGAAATGTTAAACTAATTTTTTAAGTGGCAGAAGAATGTATTAAGTGTGTTAGGTACACTAAATATAGATAATGAAAGATACGTGAAAGTCATAAGGAAACAAAACACTTCAAAAAAGACAGAAACAGAAGCAAGACCTTCCCAGAGTAGACTGGGGTGACAGACCACCAACACTGACATATATCCCTGCTTCCCCTATTGCCTCTCTTTAAATCATTCTATATTTAATAGTCAGAGTGATTTTTGAAAATATAAGTTAACTTGTATCATTCCTCTTCTTGAAGCCCATCAGTGATTTCCCACTCTACTGACAATTCAAAGAAAAACAAACAAAACCTCTCCTTAGGCCAGCTTTCAGCCTCTCCTAGTTCCTCTGACATAAACCTTCCCTTTGCTCACTACTCTGGTCTTTTTTTTTCTTTTCTTTTCTTTTCTTTCTATTTTTTTTAAATGGCTGCTTGTATTCTTGATGAGCATTTATTCAAGCACCAAAACAGGTCTATTAATGATCACTCCATACCGTGCATTTTCTGGATAGTCCCCTTATTTTTTTATAAATTTTATTTTTATATTCCCCATATAATTGCAACCCCCTTATTTTGACCCCAATCCCTCCATTCCCCGCCCCCCACCCCCCACAGAGTGTCTCTGGTTCATAGTTGTTTGTTGATTTTGATTTTCACTTTCTTATAGTTATTCATTTTCCTGGTCCCTTATTTAAGTTTTCTAGATTCCTGCTATGAGTGAGACCATCCGGTATTTTTCTTTTTCTTTCTGGCTTATTTCACTGAGCATGATCCCTTCTAGCGCCATCCATGTTGCTGCAAATTGCATGTGTTTATCTTTTTTGAATGCTAAGTAATATTCCATGGTGTACATGTACCACATCTTCTTGATCCAGTCATCTATTTTTGGGCATCTGGGTTGTTTCCAAAGCTTAGCTATTGTAAACAGTGCTGTTATAAACATAGCGGTGCGGGTGCTCTTAGGAATTGATGTTTCTGTGTCCTTTGGGTAAATACCTAGGAGTGGAATTGCTGGATCATATGGAAGCTCTATGTTTAGTAGGTCCAGAAATCTCCACAGAGCTCTCCATAGTGGTTGACACTAGGTACGGTCAGAAGCGCGGGAGGGTGAGAAAATTCACCAGAGCCAGAGCGGGGAACAGAACAGGCAGACTGACGAAGTACACTGCTGAGGGGCGGCAGGAGAGGTCTGCGTGCCATGTGGGACCCTCGCCGGCGGCCAGGATCCAACTGGCACTGCAGAGGCTGCGGGCAGCTTCACAGCCCAGCGCTCAACCGCTGTGCCACCAGGGGAGGCCCTACTCTGGTCTTTTCTGCCAATCCTTCACTTATCTCCTCCTTCCCTTCCTCCTTGCAACTAATTCCAAATACAATTATTGAGTGCCTTCTATATGAAAGCCTTTTCAAATGTTATCTTATTCAATCATTATAACAAGGTGAGATGTAGCTATTACCTCATTTACAGGTAGAGAAATGAAGCTCTGAAAGAATGTATGATTTGTCCAAATTATACATAGATCTTCTCCCAAACCTTTACCCTGAGTTTTTCAGATATATAAAGGCCATTCCTCCATCATGACCTTTGACTCTTCCAAGGACTGCTCCTCCCCTTAGCTGTAGCACATTAGTTACTTTCAGCCTTGACATCTTCTGTTAATTGTTTATCCTCAGAGACCAATTTATCTAAAGTAAGCACCCCTTATTTTCTATAAGAGCATATTATAGAATGATTAAGTAGTTGTATATATTTACTTTCTTGTTTATTGACTGCTTCCCACAACAGTGTGTATGTTGCATGAAAGGACAGAACAGTTTTGCTTTTTCAGTCACTATATCTTCAAAACCCAGCACAGTGCCTGGCATATAGAAGCTCAACTAATATTTTTTCAATGAATAGATATTCTTTAGCTCTGGAATCTGGAGCAGGAATGAAAGTACTCAATGGAATAATGAATAAGGAATAAGACTCATGGAATGAATAAGGAAAATGATGTGTTATGAGCTTCAAGATACCCTGATTCTGCCTAAGATTAACACCAAAGCACATCTGAGTGAGTGACAGAGGGTGGAGGTAATGTAACACTGTACAAATGGGAACCATCAAATCCAAGTCAGCTCTTTACCTAGCTTTTGGGGTCTTGAGCAAGTCACTAAAATAGCTTATTTACCCATCATAAAATGAGTTTATAATACCTTCCTTAAAGGCTTCCTTTGTGTGTTTTGTGACCTCAAGCAGAACATGAATTAATCTGTTCATACAATCGAATAGGAAATGAACTCAAAGCTTAGATGACTGGTTCCAAATTTCATGGTTTCTAAAAGGAGAACCAGGGCTTTAATATAGGTTCTACTATCCTATTTTATCACCCTTCTAGCATATCCCAAACACTTGTAAAGACTGTAAAGGCCAAAGGAGAAAATATATTAAAAATCTTAAATGTTAAAGAAACACAAATAACAATATTTTCTCAATAGGGAAATGGAAAAATGTCCCAATTAAAACTAGTAATGTTCTCCTTTTGAACAACTTCTTCCAAACAAATAATATGCTAGCTTTGGGAATAATTGATAAAGCTACTTAACAGAACTGAGAACACTGTTTAGACAAAGGGAAAGGAACCTACTTTGTTAACAATAAAAATCTCTTTAAAAATATGCTAAATAAATTATTTTCTTTGATAAATTGGTAAGGAGACTAGAAGAAATAAAATATTCTTTAAGTATAGCAGTTACTATGAATCCTACTCTATAACACCTTCAATGTAAAAATTCGTTTCATTCAAAGGGAAAAGAAATGACGATATAACAACTAAATTTTCAAATACTTTTCACCCCAGCAGAAATACGACTTTCTAAATAACAGTAGAACAGATTAATGTTTGTTCTTCTTTGCTTCCAACCACATACAAACCCTTTACGAAAAATCAAACCAAAAGTATAGGGAAATTACTGGTATTCTGAAGAAATTGCTAGTATTCTGATTCTCTTAAAGCCCACATGAAAACTATTTGTTGTTAAATTTCAAATATAAGATTCAATAAATTTTCCCTCCAAGATTAAACCAAATATTCTCTTAAGTCTCTCACCATGCAATATTTATCTATCTACATATATTTATACATTTAGAATTGGGATGGGACAGAAGGCTAGGAAACCAAAATTTCAAGTGTCTCTTATTTTCCCCCTGCAACATACCCATAAATTAAATACACCAAGTCTTTATAAGAAAAAAGAAATAAAATACCTTGGAAGTCCTCAGAATTGGGCAACTTAACACCACAAACAAAGTAATCCTTATGATCATTCTGTGAATATAACCAAAGAATGATCTTAATTATTTTTATTTATGAAGCAAAGAAATTCTAAGCCAAATCTTAAAGAATTCAGATCAATGTTAACTCAAAGACAATACTGTCCTAGAATCAGATTATCATAATTATTGAAGCTGAATGATGAGTACATGATGATACATTATACTATTCTCTCTATAGTCACATATTTGAAATTTTTAATAAAATAAACATTCAAAACATCATGTCCAAGTGAAAAGTCATGTAAATTTTTATCATAAAAATATCCTTTGACAAATTCATAACTATAAATGAAATATGCTGATTGGAATTTAATATATGAGCAACTGAAAAACCTATTAGTCTTTTAAATCTCTTCATTAAAAAGAAAATGAAACTATTAAAATGAGCATATTTGGTTTTCTTAAAAAGAACCCTAGACAATCCTTTTTTTTAACTGAAATTTTACTGTTTATTCTAAGAAGTTAGATTTAAAAATTTAACATCCTGACAGTTACCCCACAAATATCTTCAGAAATATCAATAAATATAAATTAATTAGCAGTTAAATTTTTTAAGGTGTGCATATGTATCTGTACACATATGTCAGGAATGGTGATAGTGGATAATCTAGTTGAGCAAAAAGATCCCAAAAAAACAAGAAATAATCTGGTATCATTTCCTATGAAGATGAGTACATGCCACCATCAAATTGATATAAAAATCAAATGGTGGGACCTAATGACAACTAAGTCTAAATTTATTTTTTATATAGATACTAGTTTCTGAATGAATCATGACAGGATATGATAAAGATTAGAGAAATGAGGATTTTCCACTGAGAGGAAGTTTTAAATGGCAATCATCTTTTTAAAAAGAAACTATTTAAAGAAAATTTGAAACTTACCAAATCAATAGGATAAATGTAGGAAAGCTCAGAGAGTAATTGCCTGCAACGAATTGTCAACTGTGCATTAGTCTTCAGAAAAAGTTCTCTGTGGAGGAAAGAAAAAAAGCACAGTTGTTTAAAAAATATATACTTGTATGCTTTACAACATTTATTTCCACAAAACTGACAGAGGAAGATTAAATGGTTTGTAGAAGTCCACAAAAACTCAGAAGTATAGGCAAGAATAATAGCTATCACTAGTCCTTGACCTATCTCTAAATACTGTCAATAAGCTAAACTATACATTGAGGCCTCATGTGTGTCCAGCACCGTACTGATACAAAGGGTATAAATTATCACTGACTGAACACCTATCATTAGGTGCCAGGAACTTTACAAAAGACTTTATTAAATTATAATAACAACTCAAATAGGTTGGTATTATCACACCCATTCTACAAATAAGGAAAAAAGATTTTAAAAGGCTGGTTAAGCTAACCAAGGTCTCTTCCAATGTGAGACTGATTTGATTTCAGGAAATAGTGTTTCCTCAAAAAAGCATTCTATTTTTACCTCACATTTACATGTCACAACTACCTTGAAAATAACCTGTTGTGAAGTTAGAAAAATAAAATGAATAAAAAGAAGTGAGCAAAAAGTTGGGGCATGATATGCAGCTTCTGTCTTGAACTACTTAAGAAATATGACCAACAGATAAAATATCCATAAAACAAAATTACCAGCTGAACTGTATTTACAATTTAAGAAAAAAAGGTAATTATGGAGAACCTGTGATCAAAGTCTAATGTAAAATTAGCAGTACAATGTATTCCTCCTTTCCTTGTGAGCTGGACAAAAAAAGAGTAACTTTCAGCACCTTGCTTTCCTATCTGCAAACTCAGAGGACTACACTAGATGATCTTGAAAGTTCTTTCCAGGCCTACCATTTGTGAATCCTCAATTGCTAAAGTTCCTTGAAGCAAAATGCAGGATGGGATGATTTTCCAGGAAAAGTGAGTGAAGATGAGGAAAAGAACAAAGTTGGCAACAAATTATGTGTGTGCTGAAAAAAAATAAAAAGTTTTTTTGGGTGGGTTTTATTTAGCATTTTTTAGAGGAATGTTGGTTGTGGAGTAAAAGATATTAGCTACAGTTGCAGTGCAATTTATTGAAAGTAAGTTTATTTGAAATTTATTTGAAAGTAAATTTATTTGAAAAATTTATTTGAAAATTTATTTGAAAAATTTATTTGGCAAAACTAATATTTTAAGAGCAAAAGTCTGAAAGCAATATGGGAGAGGAATTGGAAAAAAGGAGAGACCAGTGTTGAGAGAGATAATCTACAAACTGTTGAGGTAATCCAAATGAGCTAACACTAAACGGGAGTAAGTCTGAAGAAATTACTGAAAAAAACCCTATAAACTCTACATGTAGAAGACAGTCAGAGAAGATTCAAACATTTTTAAGTCATGGTGCTGTTTGAAAACCAGAACAGCAGTATTCAACTTGCTGATTATGAATTTATACTAGAAGCTTTTTTTAACTATCTCTAACAGAAAATGACAGAAAATTTCCAATTTATCTCCTTTATTGCTATCAGACCTCTCCTCTTAAACTATTAGTTTTGCCATATTTTTTCCTTCTCTTGAAAACTCATGTTAATTGTTTTACTTTCAAATTACTTTCAATAAATTGCACTGCAACTGTAGCTAAAATCTTTCACTCCACAACCAACATTCCTCTAAAAAATGCTAAACAAAACCAAAAAAAAAAAAGTTTGTTTTTTTTTGTTTTCAGCACACACTTTTTTTCAGTAGACACTTAGAAAGTATTTTTTGAATAAATGAATGTGGCACTAACATATGTGTAATAAATACAAATACCAGCAGATTTTAAAGAATGCTTATTTCCAAATCCTATTTTCAAAGTAAACTCAAAATTTATAAAAATTATTCCTTGTTTTGTATTTACCTTTTTGCAGTACATTCCTTCCTCAGCTCATTTAGGGATTCCTTCTGGAGCTGAAGTTTGAGATGCTCAGTGGAAAATGCACTTCCTAAAGAGGGATCAAAGGAGACAATTCCAGATGTTACATGGAAGACAGACTGTTCAATCACAACCAAATATGCTGAGCCCCGTTCCCTGACTGTGAGAAGAAAATAGTTAAAAGGTAAAGTGGGTGGGTGGCCCAGGGTGATTAAGTAGAATAAACTGTTACTGGTTTAGTTTTTACACAAGTTCAACCTCCAGCAGGAAAACAAGAGAAAAAGTCTTAAGAGTCTTTGCCTTCAGAATTCTGGATTGCAGACCAGGAAACCCTGATGAGAATTTATAATTCAGATAACTTCATTTAAAGGGGGAAGGGACACCTTATGAATCCTGGGTGTTAATGACAATTCACTAAAGTTTCATCAAATATAACCCATGTACAGCTTTGGTGGGAGATGTTGGTAATGGGGGAGGAAATACATGTGGGGTGGGGTGGGGGCATATGGAAAATCTTTATACCATCTTCTCAATTTTGCTATGAATATAAACCGCTCTGAAACAGAGCTTTTTTAAAAGCAGTTAATTTCTTTTCAATCACAAATGCTATATAACATTACTTTTATTACTTTAAAGTATAAAAAAAGAGCAGTATAAAGTAGAGCAGGAAAAATTACCTGCATTGACTACTATAATATGTCTTCATAAATATAAGTCGCTTTTTATGAACTTTCATCTTGTTCATACATATAAGTAGTTTTAGTCACAATCATAGTATACAGGAAATGTATATTCTGATTTTTCCATATTATGTCACAAGCATGTCTATATGTTGACAGTCTGAGTTATAGTATTTTATTACTACGTAAAACTCAACTCCATGGATATAAATTATATATTCTACATTTTAAATGATAAGTTCTATTCTAATCCATTACAGAATATTTCATTTCCTTTAAGTATTTGCTTTTAGTATTGTAGTGATTAATATTCATGTTTATATGCCTGATTTATTGTATTTACATCAACTTTTATACCTTTCATTTCCATTTACATGATCATAAAATTCTTACATTGAAGAAAATGAGAACTTCTAAGTTCCTGAAAATCCAGGCGTGGTAAGTTCAGAGATTCTATATGACAGAGAAACAGTCTTAATCCCCAAACTTTCAGTTCTAGATCTTATAAAGAACATTAGTTAAATAAACTGTGATCTACAATAGGAAAAGGTACCCTAAATTCTTCTGTGCATGTCCTATAGAGAGGAAAAAGAAGTAGGTTAATTAACCTAATTATATTTTGGAACTTATCACTAATTTTACCAACCTAAGCAATTTTATCAACATATTTATAAACACTCCACTCTTCTCTATCAACTATACTAAATAACTAGTGAGTTGGTGATTCTATCCCCAAAACAAAACTCAATGAAAGAACACCACATAATTTTCTTTAGCCCCTTGTTATAATTTCTACCTCAAATCTTCGCACTCAAATGATTTCAGAAGACATTTAGGTTGACAATCTTCACTCTCTACCCTCTGTACTTTTGCCAAAAGCATATGAATTTTCCCACCAATAAAGAAATCTGCAATATTATTCTTCATCCCAGATAAATTAAGTTGTCTTAACTCTACCAGTGAAACTAAAAACAAGGACAAAACACATTTGGGCTTCAAAATGCAAATGTATATACCCGCCTCAGTTCTGAAGAGTCTTCAGGATATATTATATACTCAAAAGAAAAAAATTTTTGCAAAGTGACTAAAGAGAAATTAAACTTAGAAAAGTAAAGTAGGCAGCTAATGGGTAAAATGTTAACAGTAAGTAACTCTGGGTTAAGACCATAAGTGTTTTCAGCATATATATTCTGTAATTTTTCTATAAGTCTGAAATTATCTCCAAAATAAGTAAATAAATAAAAGAGTAGACCTAAACCCAAAAAAGGGTCATTTGAGGGGCTACGGTTTCCTATAGGCTTTATCAGAACAAAGACTTTTAGATAAATGTCTAAAGTCATCTCTCTAAAACATAAGGTTAATTTTTCTGTCAAACAATAATATAATTTAGTGGTTATAGGGTGGACTCTGGAACAAAACTGCATGAATTTGATTTAGTTAGACTGATATAGGAAAGAAGTATTTAAAGATACCTCAGAAAATTCAATCTAAATTCCAAAGGTTACATCACAAGGAATAAAAACATTGAAGCAATGATTTGTTCCATTTCTTTAGATGTTGTTCAGATTATGTATTACTAGCCTGAACACTACATGATTGATGATATGTCCTTCTAAGAATATTAAACATAAAAGCAATGATGTTCATCTTTAAGACTATATATACATTCTCGCACTCATCTAAATTTCTCCCTAGACTTAGCATCAGTTGGTATATTCTGCTTGATTTAATCTTTAATCTGAAGATGCAAACTAATATTCCAACTTCAGTACTCTCTCCATATTTATCAGTCAGTACTCAGCATTCTTCTGAAGAAAGAGCTCTCCCTGATCCATTAGCCCTGTATTATCAATAAATATTATGGATTGCTTCTTATTTTTCAATGATAGTCAGTTCATTACTATATGTAGTTATTTTAGTACTCAAGTGGCTCCAGATTTGGCTGGTGGAACTTTCTACAGTTTTGCTCCAGTGTCCTTGTGACATGTTATCATGTAGTATTTAAAATACCACTTTGTTATTTTAATTTCTGTAGGATTTCTAGTGATGTCCCCACTCTCACTCCTAATACTATTAATTTGTGCTTTCTCACTTATTTACTTAGTCTGGGTTGAGGCTGATCAATTTTAATAATCTTCTCCAAGAATACCTTGATTCTCTACTTTTTTTTTCAATTTCAATGATTCATGTAATTTGTTATTCCTCTCTGCTTAATTTGGGTTTAATTTGGTTATCTTTTCTAATTGTTAAGGTTATAAGGTTATAAGCTCATATTATTGATTGGGAACCTCTCTTCTTTTCTAATACAAGCATCAAATGCTTTAAATTTCCTCTCTGATAGTCCTAACATTTGAGTCATTTCTGAATTTTTTTCTGTTAACTTCTCTTGACAACATTTTCTTGGTGGTGGTAGTGGTAATGGTGGCATGAAGATTTTGTTTTGTTCCAGTTTTTTTGTCTCAAAAATTCTTACTGTTGAACATCATCTGCTAGAAAACAGGAATGATAAGGTATGCCTCTTCTTATGTTAATTTGGGGGGTTGAGACAAAACAATCAGGAACTGAGCTGGTTTTGGGTTTTGCTGTTGCCACGACTGTTTTCAGTGCACCACACTCTTCAATTTTCCTATAATTTTTCCTGTTGTGGGCTGGTGATGGTAGAGATGGTTTGCTGTTGGTTTTTTCTCAATGATCTTGCTCTGTTCTCAGAATTAGGTTATTTCCTATGTACCTGCACCTAAATAAGGGTGTCTCCTCATGTTCTTGCCTCTCCTCAAGTGGTAAACTCTGTGGCTTGTTATTTCATGCTTTTTAGCCTGACTAGGGAGAAAAGTAAGGGATTCTGCTGTAGTCCTGGTTGAGCAGGGACACCCTGACTCCCTAGGGTTCAAGTTAGGTTTTCTCAGTGATACTGTCCCTCTTTCCTAGAGATAGGAAAATTCTGATCAATCAGACCCAACACAGTTTTCTTCAACTAACAGTAGCGGTATTTTTCTTTTTCTTCCTTCATTAAAAACAGATTTTCACTTACACCCTCAGGACTATTGGGTGGTTATACTTCTCTTAAAATAGCATCCACTCACCTCCTCCAGACCAACATCACTGAAAGTGGTTTTCTGTAATTTTCTTCCTTGATTGCAATCTTTGTTATGAAAACCCAATGTAGGTTCATGTAGAATAAACTGTGAGTAGGTGTGAAATACTTTTTATCTGCCATAGACTCGCAGTATCTTATACTTGGTAATAACAATTTTTTAAAAATTGTACGTGAACTATTTTACCTTCTTATACAGTGGCCCTAACTTCCCTCCATGCTCTGGTAACTCAATTCTCAGATTTGGTCTCCACTTAGAGATGCCTGTTTTTCCTTACATCCAGGATATTTTGGTTGCCCTAAAGTCTAATCTCTCTGATAGATTGAAGAAAAGTTATGATTTTGTATATTATTCAGCTTTCTCATGTTAAGGTGAAGGCAAAGCTTCTTTTACCACTCCACATCCTCAGCAGAAGTCATGGAGATGCAGGCAAGTAAATGCATGTTCAAAAGCACTCTCTGAAATGTTTTGCCCTGTTCATACATATACCAGTGTTACAGTCTATTAAGATGGCCCTCTGTTCAGCAAGAACTCAAGTCAGGCATGTTAGTTTTAATAACCAAATGTCAATGCTGTCTCCTATAAATCTAATAGCCAAAGAACATGAATCTTGCTTCCATCAACCAAACAAAATGCAGATTCTTTAGGCTCTCTCTCACCAGAGAGTTTGGTCTCATTCTGGCCAATGGCCAGCTTCTGTCAAAATTAGTTAAAACCAATAAACTGCCGTTCTTCTGGGTTTTCTACATTAAGCCAGATAAGCAAGAAGCAATATACTTTGACTTTTTTACTTTCCCTCCCTACAGAAATGCCTTTTCTGTGCTATGATTTATGATGCTGCCCTTCTCAAGGGTTAATAGATATTTCTTGCTATAATTTAGCAAAATTGCAATTGACTGTATTTCATTATGATATTTAATATCTTGCACATTAGAAACTACATGCTAAATTCCTCTTGGAATTCAGTGCCAAGAGAAGATTTTTTTTCTCCCTAAAGAACTGATATCTTCTATATAGCAGGCAGTGGAAAGCACATGATACCATTCATGACTATATAATTGGCCTGACAACTAAGAAAGTCAGACTTAATTTTAGTGTTTAAATAGAACAGGCAGATCCTATCCACTACCTAACATGTAAACTCCCTTGCCCTTGTGTCATTTTCTTAGCCTCCTCTCCAGTTCAACAGAAAGGGCAAACATCTTCATTTCTGCTCTAAATTACTTCTCATTCCAATCCCATCTCATACTACTCTCTTCCTAACAAATTACACTCCAGCTACAATGAACTAACAAGGAACTATCAGAAAGCAAATTAAGAAAACAGAATCACTTACAATTGCATCAGAAAGAATAAAATACCTATGAATAAATTTAACCAAGGAAATGAAAGACCTGTACCACAGAAACTATAATACACTGATGAAAGAAACCGATGACACAAAGAAATAGAAAAAGATATTTCATGCCCATGGATCAGAAGAATTAATATTGTTAAAATGTCCATGACTCAAAGCAATCTACAGATTCAATGCAATCTGTATCAAAGTCCCAATGGCATTTTTCATAGATATAGAGCAAATGATTTTAAAATTTGTATGGAAATACAATAGACCCTGAATAACTAAAGAAATCTTGAGAAAGAAGAACAAAGCTGGATGTCCCAAGTCACCTGATTTAAAACAATTACAAAACTACAATAATTAAAACAGTGTGGTGCTGTCATTAAAGCATATACCTATAACAATGGCACAGAATAGACAGCCAAGAAATGAAAACACAAAAATAGAGTCAATTTATTAAGGAAAGTGGCAGCATGAATATATACCAGGGAAAAGATAGTCTTCTTAATAAATGGTGTTGGGAAAACTCAACAATCACAAGCAAAAGAATAAAATGGGATCACTATCTTACATCATATACAAAAGTTAATTCTTACAATTCTATAAGAAAAACATACATAGTAAGCTCTTAGATACCAGTCTTGGTGATGTTTTTCTGGATTTGACTCCAAAGGCAAGAGCAACAAAAGAAAAATTATACAAATAGCACTAAATCAAACTAAAAAGTTTCTGTACAGCGGGTACAGTGAAGGAAACCATCAACAAAACAAAAAGACAACCTATTGAATGGGAGATGATAATCATAAGTTTTATATATATGATAAAGGTTTAATATCTAAAATAAAAGAATGTCATATAACTCAATTTTTTAAAGAAAAAATTGGTATAGGCACTGAACAGACATTTTCCCAAAGAAGACAAGGCCAATAGGTACACGAAATAATGCTCAATATTACTAATCATCAAGATGATGCAAATCAAAACCACAATAAAATTAATACCTCATCTATCAGAATGCCTATCATCAAAAAGACAACAAGTTGGTGAAGTTGTGGAGAAAAGGAATTCTCATGCACTGTTGCTAAGAATGTAAATTGGTATAGCTACTTTAACAAACAGTCTGTAAATTCTTCAAGAAATTGAAAATAGAACTACTATATGACTCAGCAGTTCTACTTCTGGGTATATATATATATATTATATATATTATGGATATGGATTCTTTATTTGAAATATACAGTAAATATATGTATTATACTCCTGTGACTTGCTAATTCGACTTTAATAATACCTTCACATGAACATAAGCACCATTTATCAGAGACTTCTCTTTTATATTTAAGATTATCATTTGTTGTCTTTGTTTACACAAAGAAAACAAAAATTAACTTGAAAAACTATAAACATTCCCATGTGCATTGCAGCATTATTTACAATGGCCAGACTATGAAAGTAACGTGAGTTTCGATTGATGATTTAATAGTGACGATATTACATGTGTATATATGGCATTTTTTCATAAATGCACATACAGGAATACTACTCAAATGTGAAAGAAATAAATATTACCATTTGTGACATCGAAACTAGATCTTAAGGTATTATGTTAAATCAGAGAAGCAATACTGTATGATATCAGTTATATATATAGAATCATAAGAAAAAATAAATAAAACTAAACTAAAATCAAAGAGACAGAAAACAAATCAGTGGCTCATAGAGGGAAGGTGGGTTGAAAGAGGGGCAAATGGGTGAAGTGGACCAAGAGGTACAAATACCATTTATGAAGTAGACAAGTCAAGGAGCTATCAATAATACGGCACTGCAAATCTGAAAGCTGCTAAGAAAAGATGGTGTCACAATAGACTCATTGTGATCATCATTTCACAATGTATACAACTGTGAATCTTTGCTATAGGTCTGAAACTAAAAAAGAACTAAGTTAAAGAACTTTAACAAATATCAAGACCAATAATAAAATGAGAGAAAATAAAACGGTAAGATAATGGCAAAAGAATGGGCAGAAAGATCCATGATACCAAACAGGACATCCTATGACAGACATGCAGGTATATAGTCACCTGATTGATGAAAAGTGTTACTGCAGCGTAATAAAATTATGGTTTTCAAAAAATGGTGCTGGATCAACTGACTATGAAAAGAATAAAGCACACCTTGACTCTTACCTTTCACATCATACACAAAAAATCAATTCCTGATGAATTACAGACATAAAAAGAAATAGTAAAGTATTTAAAACACAGAAGAACATCTGCATGACATTAAGATAGGCAATTATTTCTTAAACTGGAGACAAAAAGTCTTAAATGTAAAAGAACAGGCGAAAAATGGTACTTATGTTCATGTGAGGATATTACTAAAGTATGAATTAGCAAGTCACAGGAGTATAATACATATATTTACTGTATACTTCAAAGAATCCATATCCATAATACATAAAGAATTCCTATTAAAAAAATTTTGTCACACCAATTTTTATAAAGTGGAAGATATCAATGGATTGTACTTCACAAAGAGAGTATCCCAATCAGTATAAAACACATGGAACACTGTTCAAATTCATCAGTTTTTAAAGAAATCAAAATTAAAACTGCAAGGAGATACCACAATATACCCACCAGAAAGGCTAAACAAACAAACAAAAAAAACCAAAAAACACAAAGTACCAATTACTAAGAAAAGATGGTGTCACAATAGACTCATTGTGATGATCATTTCACAATGAACACAAATGTTCAATCATTGTTATAGGCCTGAAACTAAAGAACTAAGTTGAAGAACTTTAACAAATATCAAGACCATTAATAACACGAGAGAAAATAAAACAGTATAGATGGAACAAGAGATCCAATACACTGCCAGATGTAAAGGGCATAAACTGGCATAACCACTTTGTAAAACTTTAGGACACAATCCACTAAAACTGAAGAGATGTGTATTCTATGTCTGCATTTTTGCTCTTAGGTTTATAGCCAAGAGAAATGTATTAAAAATCACATTAAGGGGCCTCCCTACTGGTGCAGGGGTTAAAATCTCAGCGCTATCAAGCTATTGCCAGCCACTGTGACATGAGTTCGATCCCCAGCCAGGGAGCTAACCCACACGGCGCAGGAGACCTCTCCTGTCTCGCCGGCTGTTCCCCTCAGCAGTGTATTTCAGTAGATCCGCCTGTTCTGCTCCCACTCTGTCTCTGGTGAATCCTCTGACCCCCTGCACCCCTAGCCTAGACCCCAGTCCTTACGAGTTCGATCCTAGCCGGCCAGGGAGCTACCCACATGGTGCAGCAGACCTCTCCTGACTCGCCTGCTGCTCCCCTCAGCAGTATACTTCAGTCTCTCTGCCTGTTCTGTTCCCTGCTTTGTAGCTGGTGAATCCTCTCACCTCCCACACCTCTGGCCTGTACCCCAGTTCTTGTAGGCATAAGTAAATGAATCTTAAAAAAAAAAATTGTCACTAAGAAACACGTATCCGAACATCCACAAAAACATTATTTTTCAGTCCCAAACTAAAAATCACTTAAAAGTCAACAGCAAAAATAAATAAATTCATATTCATAAAATGGAATACCACTAGCAGTCTGAATGGTCTAAGACTGTATTACACACTAGTAAGGATAAACCTTAAAACAAAATGCTGAACAAACATCATTTGTACATCTATATGATTCTATTAGTAAATAGATCAGAATTATGTAAGACTAATATTTGGTATAGCAAGTCAAGGTACAGGTTAGCCTAGCTGGAGAGCTACTGAATGGAATGGAGCACAAGGAAACTGTTGAGGTTCTGGGTTCCTGGTAACGCTATTTAGGTGTGTTCATTTTGAAAATGTGTGCTCTGTGTGTGTGCTCATGCACACCTTTCTGTATGTACCAATTTCTGTATGTACCAATTTCAAAAGATTTCAAAACAGTAAAGAGAACTACATAAACACATTTAGAAAAAGACAACTATTGCCACCTATGAAGAAGAAAATAAAACTACTGAAAGTGACGTAAGTCTGTATGGTGTTTTTACTCACCTTTGTCCTGTAATGCAATTTGTTGTTTATGCAATAATTCCACCTCCCGTCCCAAAGCTTTCTTCTGTCTTTCCAGTTCATTTCGAAGCACCAAAATTCTTAAATGCAGGCACTCACTTTCTTTTTTCTAAATTAAAAATAATCCAAAAGTAAATGTATGAATATATAAGTCACAACTATGAATAACTACATTCATAGTATTTCAAAATGAGCAATCATTTAGCTCTTTAATATTCATCTAATTTCTAATCAGTAACTTAAAACTGGCACCTGTCATTTTGGTGGCAACAACACAGATTAACAAGGAATAAGAGTGTAAAGAAATCTAAAGTCTAGGGACAGTTCTTTCTAAGAACTCAAAAGACCTTGCAAAATATTCTAGATCTCTTTATTGACATCACAGTATAATAGGACAAAAAGAAATGGAAGTTCTCAAAAAGTGAAATATCAAGTACCATAGGATCCAGCAATGCTACTCCTGGGTATATACCTGGAGAATGGAAAATATGCCCACAGAACTAAAAAGCATGTTTCAAATAAAGGAAGAAGAAATAAAACACTTGGCAAAGAAATAGAAAGTTCTGATAAAGAAATAGTAGATACATAAAGAAGTGATATTTACTTAAAATTTACTGAAAATAACTGGAATAAAAACTCAGTGAATGAGCTCAACCACAGAACATAGCGATAGAGAAAAGAATTTTTAACCTGGAAGATATAACAATAGGAACTGCCCAATCTAAATAACAGAAAGAAATAGACTAAAAAATACAAATAGACCCTCAAGGTCATGAAATTACAGCAAAGATCTAACATTTGTATCAAGTGCAGGGAGGAAAGGAGAAAGAGGGCAGGAGTAGAAAAGCACTCACAGAAGTAATGGTCAAAACTTCTCAAACTGGGCAAAATAAATATATCTACATATTCAAGAAGTTAGTGAGCCATAAAGAGAATAAATTAAATGCAGAAAATTATAAAATGAATGAGACAGAAAGCCAATTCTTTGGGGGTGGGGGGGAAGACAGTAATTACGAATATGAGGAATGAAAGAGCAGTCATCGCAACTGCTCCTGTGGACTTTAAGATATTAAAGAATACTATAAATAACTCTATGCCCATAAATTTGATAAGTTAGGTGAAATGGACCAATTCTTTCAAAGGCAATCTACCAAAACTCACACTAGGAGAAACAGATCATCTGCATAGGCCTACATATATTAATGTTTTGGAAAATCTTTCCAAAACAGAAAATTTAAGACCCAGAGGTTTCACTGGAGAATCCTATCAAACATCTAAATAAGAAATATTAACAGTTCTTGTAAAACCTCTTCCAAATATAGAAGAACTTCCTAAATCATGCTGTAAGGCCAGCATCACCCTAACCTCAGAACCAGTATCAACAGAAAATTATAGACCTATAGCTCCCCTCAGCTTAGATGCAAAAATCCCCAATAAAATATTAGCAAATCAAATCCAATAATGTAAAATTATACATCATGACCTAAAGACAGGTTAGAAATTTAGTAACTGATTAGTGGAATTCATCATGATCATCAATCAGGATATAGAAAAAGAAAAATCTATATATAATTATATCACAAGATACTGACGAAGCATATAACAAAACTGAACACCCATTATGATAAAAACTCTCAGCAAACTAGGAATAAAAGACAGCTTCTTCAGTTAAAAAATATTTAACAAAAATCCTAAATTAACATACTACTTAATAGTGACATACCAGAGGCTCCAGCACCATTTGGTGACAAGGCTATCCTTTTTTTTTTTTTTCAAAGATCAGTTGACTGTATTTGTGTCTATTTCTGCTCTCTATTCTTTTCCATTGATTCGTCTATTTTTTTACCCATCTCACACTGTCTTTATTACTGTAGTTTTATAGTAAATAAAGCTTGATATTAGATAGTGTTAGTCTCCAAATTTGTTCTTTTCTAGTATTGAATTAGTTATTCTGGGCTTTTGTTTGTTTGTTTCCCTTTCTGTATAAACTTTAAAATTGACTTTCTGATATCCACAAAATAACTTGGAATTTCACTGAATCTATAAATCAAGTTGGGAAAAACTGACATCTTAATAATGTCTTGCTCTCCATGAAAATGACAATCTTTTCATTAATTTTGGATCTCCCTTGATTTCTTTCATAAGAGTTTTGTAGCTTTCTTCATATAGATCTTATACATATTTTTTGTTAGGTTTATAAATGAACTATTTAATTTTGTTATGTTAATGTTAATGTATTTTTATTTTAAATTCCAGTTTTTTTTGCTGTTGCATAAGAATCTATTGACTTTTGAGTATTAGCCCTCTGCCATGCAACCTTGCTGTGATCATTTAGTACCAAGGTGGTTTTTTTTTTTCCTGTTGGTATTTTAGGCATTTTCCACATAGACAGTAGTATCATTTGTAAATAAAGATGTTTTTTATTTTTTTCTCAACCTGTATAACTTTATTTCCTTTTCTTGTTTTTTGCATAGCTGGGACTTTTAGTACATCTTTAATAGAGTTGAGAAAAGAGACATCTTGTCTTATTCTCCAACTTAGGGGGAGAGCCCCCCCCCAAAATAAATAATAATAAAAAAGTTATTAAAAAAAAATAAATAAAATCAAAGGAAAGACAAACACAATGTCAAATACAGATGCTAACATATCAATATTAACTCTAAATGTAAATGGACTAAACTCTTCAATAAAAAGACACAGAGTTGCAGCCTGGATTAAGAAACAAAACCCAACCTTTTGCTGTCTCCAGGAAACACATTTAGCTACAAAAGATAAAAATAGACTCAAAGTCAAAGGATGGAAAACAATCCTACAAGCAAATGGACCAAAAAAGAAAGCAGGAACAGCTATACTTATATCAGATAAAACAGATTTCAAACTCAAAAAAATAGAAAGAGACCTTAATGGTCACTACATTATGATCAAGGGGACAATACTTCAAGAAGAAATAACACTCATTAACATATACTCACCAAACGAAGGAGCACCAAAATATATCAGACAACTGTTGTCATCTCTGAAAACAGACATCAGAGAAAACACATACGTAGTGGGAGATTTCAACACCACTATCAACAATGGATAGATCAACAAGACAAAAAATAAGTAAAGAAACTAAAGCTCTAAATAAGGACCTAGAGCATTTGGGCTTGACAGACATCTATAGAACACTAAACCCCAAAAAAACCGGAGTACACATTTTTCTCAAGCGCACACGGATCATTCTCCAGGATCGACCACATACTGGGGCACAAGACAAACATCAACAGATACACCAAGATTGAAATCATACCAACCATCTTTTCTGAGCATGAAGGCATCAAACTAGAAATAAACTATAAAAAGAAGGCAAGGAACTTTCCTACCTCCTGGAGATTAAAAACCACACCACTGAAAGACCACTGGACTAATGAAGAGCTCAAAGAAGAAATTAAAAAATTCTTTGAATTGAACGACAAGGAGGACACCAATATCCTAAATGTATGGGACGCAGCAAAAGCAGTAATAAGAGGAAAATATATAGCAATAGAAGCTCACATCAAGAAATAAGAAAGAACTCAAAGAAACAACCTAATCTCGAAGCTCAAAGATCTAGAAAAAGAACAACAGAAAAACCCCAAAACCAGTAGAAGAAAAGAAATAATAAAAACCAAAGCAGAAATAAATGAAATTGAAACTGAAAAAACAATCCAAAAGATTAATGAAACCAAGAGCTGGTTCTTCGAAAAAATCAATAAAATAGACAAACCCCTAGCCAGGCTCACAAAGGAAAAAAGGGAGAAAGCACAAATAAACAGGATCAGAAATGAAAGAGGAGAAATCACAACGGACACAGCAGAAATAAAAAGAATAATCAGTAACTACTATGAAGAGTTGTATGGAAACAAGTTCAACAATCTAGAGGAGATGGACAAATTCCTACAACTCTACAATCACCCAAAGCTAGATAAAGAAGAAATAGAACACCTAAACAGACCAATTACAAGCAGCGAAATTGAAATGGTAATCAAAAACCTCCCCAAAAACAAAAGCCCAGGACCTGATGGATTTACAAATGAATTCTACCAAACATTCAGAGACGAATTAGTGCCTATCCTTCACAAACTCTTCCAAAAAATTGAGAAGGAAGGGACAATACCAACACGTTCTATGAAGCCAACATTACACTAATACCAAAACCGAACAAGGACTACACAAAAAAGGAAAACTACAGGCCAATCTCCCTAAAGAACACTGACGCAAAAATCCTCAATAAAATTTTAGCTATCAGAATCCAACAATGTATCCATAAGATAATTCACCACGACCAAGTAGGATTCATTCCAGGGGCACAAGGATGGTTCAACATCCGAAAATCAATCAACGTTATCCAACACATCAACAAAAAGAAATATAAAAACCATATGATAATGTCAATAGATGCTGAGAAAGCTTTTGACAAAGTGCAACACCCATTCATGATAAAAGCCCTTGAAATTCTTGGGATACAAGGAACATACCTCAACATCATAAAGGCCATCTATGACAAGCCAACAGCCAGTATCATTCTCAATGGTGAAAAGCTGAAAGCAATTCCATTAAGATCTGGAACAAGACAAGGATGTCCACTCTCACCACTGCTTTTCAGTATAATACCGGAAGTCCTAGCCAGAGCAATAAAACAAGAGAAAGACATCCAAGGAATCCAAATAGGAAAAGAAGAAGTCAAACTATCACTATTTGCAGATGACATGATAATATACATAGAGAACCCCAAAAACTCCTCAGAAAAACTAATTCAACTCATCAATCAGTTCAGTAAAGTGGCAGGATACAAAATCAACACGCAAAAGTCAGTAGCCTTCCTATACACGAACAATAAATCTGAAGAAGAAATAAAAAAAAAATCCCTTTTATTATCGAAACAAAAAAAATCAAATATTTGGGAATAAATCTAACAAAAGAGGTAAAGGACCTATACAAAGAAAACTATAAAACACTGTTAAAAGAAATAGAAGAAGACACAAAGAAATGGAAAGACATCCCCTGCTCATGGATTGGAAGAATAAACATTATTAAAATGGCCATCCTACCAAAAGCAATATACAGATTCAATGCTATTCCAATCAAAATTTCAATGTCATTCTTCAAAGAAATAGAACAATTATTGATGAAATTCATATGGAATCACAAAAAACCCAAAATTGCCAAAGCTCTCCTGAAAAAAAAAAGAAGGGAATGGAAGCATCACACTCCCAGACTTCAAACTATACTACAAAGCCATAATCATCAAAACTGCATGGTATTGGAACAAGAACAGACATACAGACCAATGGAATCGAATAGAAAATCCAGAAATAAACCCACAGATATATGGTCAACTAATCTTTGACAAAGGAGCAAAGACTATGCATTGGAGCAAAGAAAGTTTGTTCAATAAATGGTGCTGGGAAAACTGGGTCGCTACATGCAAAAGAATGAATCTTGACCACTACCTCACACCATACACAAAAATCAACTCAAAATGGATTAAAGAACTAAACATAAGACCTGAAACCATAAAATACATAGAAGGAAATATAGGTGAATCACTACGTGATATGCACATCAAAGACATCTTTACAGACACATCACCCAAAACAGTGATAGTGAAGGCAAAGATAAACAGCTGGGACTACATCAAATTAAAAAGCTTCTGCACAGCAAAAGAGACAATAACAAAAACAAAGAGAAACCCCACTGACTGGGAGAACATTTTTGCACCCAACACTAACGATAAAGGACTGATCACAAAAATCTGCAAAGAGCTGATGAGACTCAACAACAACAAAGAAAATAATCCAGTCAAAAAATGGGCAGAAGAGCTAAAAAGAAACTTCTCTGAAGAGGAAATGCAAATGGCCAACAGGCATATGAAAAAATGTTCAACATCACTTGTAATCAGGGAAATGCAAATCAAAACTACCATGAGATACCATCTTACACCAGTGAGAATGGCACATATTAAAAAAACTAGCAACAACAAATGTTGGCGAGGGTGTGGAGAAAAAGGAACTCTTCTGCACTGCTGGTGGGAATGCAAACTGGTCCAACCACAATGGAGAGCTGTGTGGAGATTTCTGGACCTACTAAACATAGAGCTTCCATATGATCCAGCAATTCCACTCCTAGGTATTTACCCAAAGGACACAGAAACATCAATTCCAAAGAACACCTGCACCCCTATGTTTATAGCAGCACTGTTTACAATAGCTAAGCTTTGGAAACAACCCAAATGCCCAAAAATAGATGACTGGATCAAGAAGATGTGGTACATATATACCATGGAATATTACTCAGCATTCAAAAAAGATAAACACATGCAATTTGCAGCAACATGGATGGCACTGGAAGGGATCATGCTCAGTGAAATAAGCCAGAAAGAAAAAGAAAAATACCGGATGGTCTCACTCATAGCAGGAATCTAGAAAACTTAAATAAGGGACCAGGAAAATGAATAACTATAAGAAAGTGAAAATCAAAATCAACAAAAAACTATGAACCAGAGACACTTTTTTGGGGGTGGGGGGTGGGAGGGGAGGGATTGGGTCAGAATGAGGGGGTTGCAATTGTATGGGGAATATAAAAATAAAATTTATTATTTAAAAAAAATTTTTGAAAACCACATATTCAATAAAGGAACAGCATCCAAAATCACAAAGAACTCTAAAATCCAATAATACAAAACCAACCCATTTTAAAAATGTGCAAAAGATCTAAACTGTCACCTCACCAAAGAAGATTTATAGATAGCAAATAAGAATATGAAAACATCATGTCATTAGGGAATTGAAAATTAAAAGTTAGAGTGCACTATATACCTACTGAAAGTAGTTAAAATAAAAAACACAATACAAAGCTGACAAACGTGGAACAATAGAAATTTTCATCCTTCATTGATGGCAATGCAAAATGATGTAACTACTTCAAAAAATGGTCTGGCAATTTCTTACTAAACTAAACATACGTTCACTATATGATAAAGCAATTGTGCTCCGAGATAGTTACTCAGATGAGCTGAAAACTTAGTTTCACACAAAAATCTACACATGAGTATGTATAGCAGCTTTGTTCATAACTGCCAAAACTTGGAAGCAACTGAGATGTACAACTAAACTATGGTATATCTATACAATGAAGTATTTATTATTCAGCATAGAAAGAAGTGAACTATCAAGCTATGAAAAAATATGGAGGAACCTAAAATGATTAGTGTTAAGTAAAAGAAGTCAATCTGAAAAGGCTACATGTATGATTCCAACTATATGACATTCTGGAAAAGGCAAAAGCATGGAAAATGACTTTTGGCAGTTGTGTGGAAAATATTTTATAGCTATCATTTCTCACCCAAAATGCTTTCTTCCTATCTCTGAAATGTTGATTCCAAACAGATGGCAAAATCATCTGTTAAAGGCATTCGAGCCAAAGGGGGACGGGGGGAACCCACCAAGCAGAAATGCTTATCTCCAATCATCATTACTGTGTTTGACTTGAAAATTTTATGAACTGTGAAACGTTCCTAAGCAACTTTTCCTGAGCAAAGCAAACACTTATGAAGAGCCTACTAAGTGCTACTAGATGAATGAGAAATAGTAACTGCTCTCTAAGAGCATAGATTTAGTGGAGACAAAAGTTACTTAGCCTTGCCAATTCCCTGTAAAAACAAACATCGGAAGTCAAGGAGGTTGTTTATTAATAAAGAAAAGCGAACCAAGAAACAATGTGTTTCCAATAGTGTGATCACGAAGTCCTAGGATGTTTTCACATCATTAAGGAAAAAATTATGTAAATTTTTAGAAAGCTTTTTCCACAAAGAGTTCAATTCTTTAAACTGAATTTTCCCAAAAAATATATAAACTGAATTCTACCTGGGCAGAGAAAGAAGAAAAAGAGTAAAGCTGCTCTTCAGAGACTATAGGGATATTCCCGGGTAGTAAATTAACCTGCACTATTCCAGGGGGCAAGCTCAAATTGGAATACATTTTCTAAAATCAAAGAACTAATAAGGGTAAAAGTAAGCTACAACTAAGCTAAAACTAACCTAAAACAGAAAGGCATGTATATGTTTGTGCTATGGTCTGATTGTAGAAACTGGCCCATTTACAGAAATATAGCAAGTCATTATAACCAAAATTGTTGGCTCTAATATCTGTTGAGTACAGCAAATAAACCCTGCCCAAGTGAGATTTGATTCTGCTTCCTAATGTATCAAAGACAATGCTCAAAGAGCTTAATGTTCTGTAAGTATTTTGCAATAGGCTTTTGTTAATGTCACATGTACATCACCAATGGATCAATTTTAGCTGGACTTTATTGTTTTTATACAAATTTTGTTGGATCCGAAAAACCACAGATACAAGCCATCTATTTATAAGCCCCAAAACTGCTGAAAGACAGTTGTGGAAATGATTAAAGACTCATTTTAGAATGATAAACTAATCTATACATGACATATTAAAGGAAACAATTTTCTTCTCATCATATGGGAGTTAAAGAGCCTCAAGGCAAACATTCTCAAAGCGTGGTCCAGGAAAGCATAGTTCCAGAGACCATTTCAGAGTCTGTGACTTAAAAAATATTTTCATATTAACACTAAGCCATTACCTCCTTTTTTTCTTCAAAACTGCATCGTAGAATATTCCAGAGTCTGTAAGATTTGTGATATCACATAAGATTACAGAAGTAACCATAAGAGCCATTTGTCTTTTACTAACCTAAGTATTGTCAATAAATACACCATAAGTTCTTTAAGGTATCACAACTTCTAAGAGTAAAGCTTGTGAGTTGGCAGCTTAGGGCATATTCATTTATATTAGTTTTCCTACCAAAATTGGAAATAATCAGCAATTTGAAAAAATCTTTAGAACTATGGCAGTTGTCCTATAAGTACACAAATTGGTTTTTAAATATTATTTATAAGTTGTCCCTATTACATTTAGAACTATAGAACCATCAAGAAAGGGAAAAATTTCCTTTGAAAGTATTTAATCCAATCCAATCCAGTGGCAATACCAGGTCTAAAACCCAGGTTCAGCTATGGAGATAAAGTAAAATGTGAATAATAATAAAATGTATAGGCATTCTACTTCTGGTATATGAGAATGTACATCTAACAAACTGGTCCTCCCATAAATAACACCTACAGACTGTAGACAATACTTAAAAATTACTACCTAAGGGTTCTGGAGATTACTCAACAGTTGGCCAACTTTGGAGGAGACTGTATGTTCTTGCAATTGGAATAAACCAGAAAAATTAAATAAAACACATAAAGCAGTCCAAGTTTGCAGGTATGGCTGTTTACATAGAAAATTCCAAAAATCAATAAAATAATTATGAAAACTAAACTCTTAATATAACCTTCAAGACACAAGGTTAATAAATTTAAATGAACTGTATTCTCATATACTATATACTAGTGTAACAAACCAACATAGAGTGAATTTCCCCTTTTCTGTGGTTCTCCCTATGGGTGCCCATAGTCAAACTCCAACTGAAAGCCAACTATCTTTCTGGTCAGAGAACTAGGAGAAAGAAATTGGTTAACAAGGTCACCAGCATTGAAGAAGTCAGAGAATGGACAACCCAAATTCTGTTTAAATTCATTCTGAGTCTGGCTGAATGTTAAGTAACACATGCATGAGGCAAACAGAAAGCAATCTGTGTTTACAGAAAAAAGTACTGAATCGCAATTGGAGTCAATGTCCATCGCAGGCATGACAGTTTGAGTCCAACCAAGATAACTGCTAAAATAAAAACCTCAACATTCTTATGAGTAAAGTAATAAAACCTAGAGATTTCACAAAATTACACTGCAATGTCCAAGATACTATGACATTATTATACAATACACAAAGAACCAGGAAAATGTGACTCCTTCTCCAGGGAAAAAAACCACCAACATATATCAATCCTGAGATGATCTACATGTTAGAATAATCAAATACCTTAAAGCCACTATTACAAATAAACTAGGTGAGAAAAAGTAAAATATCCCTATGAGTAAAAAGATAAGAAATCTCAGCAGAGAACCTGAAAATTAAAAAAATCAAGAAGGCTTCTGTTTCTGGTCAAAATGAAGTGGAAGAAGGAATATAACCCAACTAATTTTACCAGATCACTATTATCCTATCACTAATATGATAAAATAAGTCAAAATGCTGCATCCTAATATCCCCAATAAATACAAACACAAAACTCTTACATTATTACCAGATATAATACAGCAAGATACTTTAAAAAATTGTGTATCATAATCAAGTTCAGCTTTATTCCAGAAATGCAATATTAAACATGTGAAATTAAATCAATGTAGATCACTATATTAATAGAATCAAGGAGGAAAAAAATCAAATGATCACTAGATCCAGAGAAAACATTTGACAAAACCCAACATCCATTTATGATAAAAACTCTCAGAAACTAGAAATAAGAAGAATGTTTGAAAACTAACAAAGGGAATCATTAGCATTATATCTAGCAAAGAAAGAATTAATTGTTCCCCCCTATGATCAAGAGCATGGCAAGGATTTCCACTTATATCGCTTTTATTCAACACTATACTGTATGTCCTTGCTATTGAAAATGAGGCAGAAAAATTGATCAAAGCACATAAAGTAGTCTAAGTTTGCAGGTATGACTGTTAACATAGAAAATCCCCCCAAAACCTATAAAATAACAATGAGAACTAAACACCTAATACAAAGATTGCAACATACAAGGCTAATAAATTTAAATTACCTGTATTTTTATAGACTAGCACAAATAAAAGACCGGCCTCTTTGAACAAGTAATAATTCTAGCAAAAGATGTCCTAAATTAATTTCTAGTAAAAGTTGCAAGATATTACTGAGAGAATTAAAGAACTTTAAATAAAAAGGATACATTCACATTCATAGATTGGAGAATTTAGTCACAAACTAATTTACAAACCCTTGTCAAAATTCCAGCAAGTTTTTTTTAGAGAAACTGATAAAATCATTCTCCAATTCACTTGGAAATACAAAGAACCCAGAAAAGCCACAGGAATTTTTTTTTTTTTTTTTTTTTAAAGAACAAAGAGAACTTACCCTATCTGGTTTTAAGATGATGAATCTATAATATTAAGAGAGTTTTTAGTATTGGTGAAAGATAAGCATACATAGATTAGTGGAACAAAACAGAATCTAGAAATACATGCACACATGAATTGTCAACTGACTTTAGACATTTCAAAACAATTAAATGGGGGGAAGGAAAAGACTACTGAACAAAAGATGGTAAATCAAATGGATGAAAAAATTAACTTACATTTAAAAAAAACTTGAGATGGATCATAGATCTAAGTGTAAAGCTCCAAACTATAAAACTTCTTGAATAAAACATAGGGGAAAACTTATGTTACTTTGGACTGGCAAAGATTTCTTATGAAGAATACAAAAGGCCCGAACCATAAAATAAAATTTTAAATGCTACATTGGGTTTTATCAAACTTAAAATCTTTTTGCTCTTTAGAAAACACCATCATTAAGAACACAAAAAAGCAATCCACAGAATGGAAGAAAATACTCCCAACACATATATCAGAAAAAGGATTTGTATGCAGAAAGAAAAAATAATAAGACACAATCATAGACACTTTTGCAATCCCAAAATAAGAAAAAAATACTACTTAAAATGGGGGGGGGGGGGAATCTAAAACTATTTTACATACATAAGTAAATAAAATGTAAGTAATGAAAGCTAGTCCCTATCAGAAAAAGATACTTCAAATAATAAATAAAATTAAAAGGAAGGCTAGAATAAACTCTGTAGTATTGCAGCTGAATATATTAGTATCACCTCATGTTTATATATACATACATACATATATATACAGGTACTGTGTATACCAGCTCCCTCCAATGTGGAGGCCCAGAAGCAGTTATGGTCCAGTCAAGAAGCACACCAGTGTCCAGATCTTGTTTCTAAACACCACTACCCAAAAAAGAACAAAGGGCTCCTTGGAGAAATGGCCAATTTTAGGGCTAAGACAGGAAAAACACAAAATAGCTTATATCATATAATGCCAGAAATTAAGGAAATACTTTAAAAAACAATCAAAATAGTGATGAGGACAAGTTGAAAGGACGCAGGATATAATATGAAAGCTCTCTGAATGGCTAAAGCCATGAGTTGAGCAAGAAAATAACAATGTTGAATTATAACCTAAAGCACAAAATAATATACACAAGGCCATTACTAACAAATGATTAAATAAACAATTAAATAAACAGGAGCGGGGGGGGGGGGGGAGCGCAGATAGATTTTCCTTCCAAAGAATTCCAAATAACGTATGTAGACAGTCTGTGCTCCAGGAGGTAGAGATTACCTCTCTTTGTGACTGCAGGCTGGACTTAAAAGTTTCTTTCAAATTGTTGAATATGAAAAGGGAACTTTATAGTAATAAACCTGGGAAACACTATCTTAACGAAATGATCAACCTGAATATCAGCAGTAATTACTGAGGATGATTTAAAGATGGGGTGATTTCAAGGAAAGAATGAGAAACTGTCATAGGTCAGAGAAATCTAGGAAGACATGATGACCAAATCCAATGTGGTATCCTGGACTGGATACTGGTCCAAAAAAGGACCTGAGAACCGAGTCTATTCATGATAAAATATTAGACAAGTCATAATCAAGTGGTACTCTATAAAACAACTAATAGTCCTCAAACTATCAAAGTGATCAAAAAATGAAAAAGAGAAATTTTCACAGCCAAGAAAAGTCTTAAGGAAGCTTGACTACTAATTTTAGTAAGGTTTCCAGGGTGGGATCTGGAACGGAAAAGGGACATCAGCAAAAATTAAAGAAATCTGAATAAAGGATGGACTTTGGCTAATGAGATTTATCAACATAGATTTATTAATTGTCCTAGCTAATAATGGGAAAACTTGGAGGGAGGATAAACTATTGTAAAATTATAGGTTTGTTTTATTTTTTAAAAAAAGACACTAGTGGCAACACTAGTGAAAACTGAATTTAAAGTCCATTTTTACAATAATATAGCAATACTAATTTTGTGCTTTATGATATAGCATGTCTCATGTCAAATGTAACGTGGTTATTAAAAAGACAACACAAGGGTAAACAACTGGATGATAGGTATATGGAAACTAAATTATCTTTGCAAGTTTTCTAAAAATTTATATAAAGAGTATATATTATATTTTTAATGGACAAAATTATTCAAACTTGCACATCTTGAAAGATACACAAGTGACTAATAAAGATAAAAAATCTTCATCATAGAAATGCAAGTATAAACCAAAATAAGAAAACATTAGAACCCTTTACAATTGCTGAAATTTAAAAGACTGGCCTCTTAAATAAAATGGACAACTCTTTGAAAGACTTAAGTTACCAAAACTCACTGAGTAGAAAGGTAATTTCAGTAACCTAAGAACCACTAAAAATTGAACTCCTGCTTCAAAATCCACAAAGAAAACTCCAGGTCCAGAAAAACCTCCTTGGTAAATTCTACCAAACATTCAAGAAACAATTTCAGTTCTAGACATCTTCTTCCAGAAAACAGAAGTGGAAACATTTCTCAACTCATTATTTGTCACCAACATTAGCCAGACAAAGAGATTACAAGAAAACAAATCAGCAGACCAATGAATACAGATGCAAAGTTCCTTTAAATTGTTTAGCAAATTAAATCTAGTAAAATACCTAAAAAGACTAACTGATCATGAACAAGAGGCAATTTCCCCAGGAATACAAAGTTGGACTAACATCAAAAATCAGTTATATTTTATTATCACAATACAAGGAAAGAGAAAAAACATGCAATTGTCTGGACAGACACAGGAAAAGTTTTTGACAAAATCCAAAATACATAAGCAGGGCCTCCCTGATGGCGCAAGGGGTTAAGCACCGCACTAGGAAGCAATCTGCAGCATAAGTTTGCTCCCCGGCCGGCCAGGGAGCTACCCAGTTGGTGCAGCAGACCTCTCCTATCTCGCTCGCTGCTCCCTTCAGCAGTGTACTTTGGTCAATCTGCCTGTTCTGTTCCCCACTCTGTCTCTGGTGAATCCTCTCACCCCCCCGAATCTCTGGCCTATACTCCAGCTCTTGTATGCATAAATAAATAAATCTTAAAAAAAATACATAAGCAAAAAAAATCCATATGACAAGAGCAGAAAAATCATTAAAAAAATAACGAATGCCAAAAACAAGTTTGTTGGACATTGATATAACATGAAAAGATTCTAGATCTTTGAAAGTCATTAAGTAGGAATGCAATTTCTTATAAGAGTTAATTAGAGGGCCTCCCCGGTGGTGCAGCGGTTGAGCGCTGGGCTGCGAAGCTGCCCGCAGCCTCTGCAGCACCGGTGTGATCCCCGGCTGCTCCCCGGCCGCTGGGCGAGGGTCCCACATGGCGCACAGACCTCTCCTGCCGCCCACTGCTCCCCTCAGCAGTGTACTCCGTCAATCTGCCTGCTCTGCTCTCCCCTCTGGCTCTGGTGAATTTTCTCACCCTCCCGCGTTGCTGACTGTACCCAGTGCGTGTATAAATAAATAAATAAATATTTTTTTTTTAAAAAAGAGTTAATTACATTTGGTCTTAAGAGGTAATCTGATTTCACTGAGTATCAAATATTCCCTCTGACTGTATTTTTATATAGGTTAAAATTAAAATTAATTCTTATACACTGAAAATGCTTTGGTTGTTGTCTGGTAACACTGCATCATTTGGAAAGGGAACAAGAAGAAAAAGATAATAATAAAGGTTTCCAATATGTTGCAGGTAACTTAAATAATTAAGAAGTATAAGCATCAGTCACTGAGAGGTGACAAGTAAACCAAAATTTCTGTCTCTGTTTATGAAATTACTAATGGAAAATTTTTTCCTTTCTTTAGGTCTTATTTTTCTATTCTTTTATAAGAGGAAATTATGCTAATTCATTCTTAAACTCAGCAAATATTTATTGAGCACCTATTATGTGTCAAATGCTTTTTTAAAATTTATTTTTATTATTATTTTTTAAATTTTATATATATATTTTTTTAAACATTTATTTATTTATTTATACAAGCACTGGGTACAGTCAGAAGCGCAGGAGGGTGAGAGAACCCACCAGAGCCAGAGTGGGGAGCAGAGCAGGCAGAAGGACCGAAGTACACTGCTGAGGGGAGCAGCGGGCGGCAGGAGAGGTCTGCGCGCCATGTGGGACCCTCCTCCGGTGGCCGGGGAGCAGCCGGGATCGAACCGGCGCTGCAGAGGCTGCGGGCAGCCCTGCAACCCAGCGCTCAACCGCTGCGCCACCGGGGAGGCCTAATTTTATATATTTTTTACATCATTTTTCATTTTACACCATGTATGCATTTTCATCTTGGTTATAGTCCCCATACAATTCCCATTTCCCCCTTTTTTGATCCTACTCTCTCCTCTCCCCACCTCCTGTAGTGTGTCTGGTTTATAGTTGCTTGTTGATTTTGATTTTTACTTTATTATAATTAGTCTTTTTCCTGCTCCCTTATTTAGGATTTCTAAATTCCTGCTATGAGTGAGACCATCTGGTATTTTTCTTTTTCTTTCTGACTTATTTCATTGAGCATGATCCCTTCCAGCTCCATCCATGTTGCTACAAATTGCATGAGTTTATCTTTTTTGATTGCTGAGTAATATTCCATTGTGTATATGTACCATATCTTCTTGATCCAGTCATCTATTTTTGGGCATTTGGGTTGTTTCCATAGCTCAGCTATTGTAAATAGTGCTGCTAGAAAGATAGGGGTGCAGGTGCCCTTTTGAAGTAATGTTTCTGTATCCTTTGGGTAAATACCTAGGAGTGGAATTGCTGGATTCAAATGCTTTTTCCAGACACGGAGGAATACAAAGCAGTGTTTAAAAAAAAAAGACAAACCCCACCTTGCCCCATACACACAGAGTTTAAAGAGACAAACAAAATACATATGTAAAGTATACATCATATAAAAGGGTTAATAAATGCTACAGAGAAAAACAAAGCAGGAAAGGAGACAGAATGCATGAGGAGAGATTGGTTTTAAGTAGCATTATAAAGAAACTACATGATTTCTAGGTTCACGTTCAGTTCAAACAGCCAATGATTTTCTTCTGTGTTGAGTAGGCAGCATAAAAATACACAGTGAACCTCTGAACCTGACCTCTTTAAACTCCTACATTCTATCACCTTGTTCTGTGTGTCACCACTTATATTTTAGAAAAATAGGATTAAATATAAACTTTTCCATACTGAGACAAAGCATATGCTGTCATTTAATGAAATAAGTAATTTCCCAGTCTTGCCTTGGGAGAGGGACATAAGAAAAATAAAACTTGGCAATGTCTCCCCAGACAAAGGTTCTAAAAATGTGGCATTTCTGTACACTACAGAAAGGATTCAAATTAGCTGTTTTTTCCCTCCTCCAATATATTTGTGGTCTGGAATTCAGTCCTTTATTGGGTCTAAGTTACAACAAGAGGTGGTTTAAGAGCTTCTCCAAAATGGAAGATTTTCCACAGGCAAGAAAAGTTCTATGAGTAATACTACTATAGTTATTGCAGCTACCACATTTTATATGCCTGCTATGTGCCAGGTACAGCACCATTTTGTATATTAGGTCAAATTATATGAAACTGCCATTTATAAGTCAGAATCAGCAATTTTATATAGTTTGAGTATACTGTCATTCATTCATTTCAAATTCCATGAGAAAGAATTCTGTGTGCATTTCTGCTTTTTCATAGCTCATCTATTAAATTACCTATCTATTACAGAGTTTGTGTAAACAAATACACAAAAACTTTCATTATAACTTAATCTGAGGATCTGACTTTTAAGTATCATAAATTTCATCTAAGCAATATGGCTTCATTTGAGAAAAGCTCAATTACTAATTTATAACCACTATTCTGCTTAGAAAGACAGAATCTTCATTCCAAAATTAACACTTTTTTCTCTACTAGGAAGAATACAAAGCATACCAATATTATGTTAATATCTTAAATCTGTCCATCTTGGATTGAAATTTCTATTTTTTTGGAAATGGATCATTAAAAGGATCTTTCCCTAAAGAGAAGATTGAGCATAAACCAACCTATTAAATTTAATCCAAATAATTTTTAAATCATCTTTTAAAAGTAGATTAGTCCCTAAAGTTTATTTCTTTTTCTTCTGGCAGCTATTTTTCATTCATTATACAGTTCATGTCTAGAGTTCACTTTTATAGGACATTAATAAAATAGCTTTTAATTATCTTGTAAGTAATTACATGTAATCTAAAGTTTCATCCAGCAGAATAAGGCAGGCACTTTGTATGTTACATTATTAGCAGATGGGAAAGTTTATTTTCAACCTTTAAATGCCAACAGAAGTCTTAGTGAAACATTTCAGGTTAAAAAAGAAAAAACAACAAAGTCTTTTTTGGGAAAAAAAGCAATCTAAGAAGAATATAATGATTACTTTTAGAAATCAAGACGTTTAATTATACAGGTAAATATATAAAACCTACCAGCTCATTGCTTGTAGATGTGAGTCTTAGTTTTTCTTCAATTTCCTTTCCAATTTTCTGAACAGTTACCTGAGTCTGTTTAATTGCACACTGGGCTCTATGAAGCCTAGAAATGAAAATTGTAGAAAAATTTAAATAAAATAACTATAAACTCTGAACACAGAACCAAAGACATAAATGGACATTAGAGTATAAACAGAATTAAAAATGAACCAAGCTGATCATTTCACAATTCTCTAACGTTATCTACAATGAAATAACAAGTATTACAACATGCTGTAAAACCACCTTTTCTATAAACCTGCCTCTAATGTATTGAGAGCTAAAATGAAAAACTCACTGGAGTCTAGAAGTGACTTTGGAAAATAATATGGCTGGATCTTATGATTTTACAGAGAAATTAAGAGAACATTGCCACTACCCAGAAAACTGAATTAAAGCAGACACTATTTTGAAACAAGCAACATTGCCTCTTTCAAATGAGCTATTGTTACTTCTTTTTTTGCTTTAATTTTGTTTTTTTTATTTTTAGTTCTCTTTGTCTTCAAACATAGCTTATATATTCCTTATACATTACATAACAAAAATGAGCAAGTTGTCTTTCATCATAAATGACATGATTTCCATGTGGAAAATCATTAGAGATCTATAAAACAACTACAAGAATAAAATCACAGGGAAAAAAAGGCAATATACAAAAATCCTGCTGTATTCCATATATAGTGCAACACTATCACAATTCCCCTCAAAAACACAATAGGCTTTTCTTTTTTGGTAAAAATTAAGAATCTGGGACTATAATTTATACTACAAAGAATATTATATTAAAAAAAAACCAAAAAATCTTGAAGCACTAAATGTGATTTCAAATCTCTCTTTTTCATAAAGCTACATAACCAAAACAATATGCAATTGGCATAAGGACTGAAAAACTGATCAATGAAACAGAATAAAGAGTATAGAAACAGGCCTACATATAGATGGTCAATTGATGCTGGACAAAGGAATCCAAGCAAATTAATGGAGAAGGAAATTTTTTTTAAATAAATGTTGCTGGAACACTGGAAAAACACAGGAAGAAAAAAGAATTTCATTCCCTATCTCACAGCACACACACAAAAATCAAGTCAAGGAGATCATAGTAAATATAAAAACTAAAATCATAAAACTTCTAGAAGAAACCAGGACAATCTCTTGCAACTTTGGGATAGGCAAAAATTTCAAAAGAACACATAAAAAGCACTAACCAAATAAAAAATTAATAAATTGGATTTTACCAAAAAAAAAAGTTTATTCATAAAGATACCATTAAGAAAATGTAGAAACAATGCTCAGACTGGGAGAAAATACATGCAAAACATCAATCAGACAAAGGACTGTGTCTGAAGTATTTTAAGAAGTGTCAGAAATTACTAACAAAAAGACAATCCAATCAAAAATGGGGCATAAGAGTGAAATACTTCACAAAAGAAGATATAAGGAAGGTCAATAAATATAAGGAAGGGTACTCAACATTTTAGTCATAGTGGAAATGCAAATTAAAATAATGAAATACCAATTCAACCTGTTGAAGATAGCTAATATTGAAAGAACAATGTATTGTTGGTAAAAGTGTAAAACAGTACTATCATCTTGATAAACCTTAAAGTTAAACATACATCTAATCTATGACCTAGCACTTCTACTCTGTGGTATTTATTCAAAAAACCTTAAAGTGATACATTAAGATTTGTCTATGAATGTTCATAGAAAACAATACAAATGGTTATCAAATATGAGAATTAATAAATTGCAGGATATTCATACAATGAAATTCTACTGAGCAATAAAAAGGAACATACCAATGATAAACACAATAATACAAATGAATCTCAAAAACACTATGTTAAATTTTTACTAAAAAATGCCAACAACAGGTAAAGGCAATCTATCATGAGAAAGCAAAAGAATGACTACTTGCCTATGTGGGGCAGGGTTTGCCTGGTAGGGAGCAAGGGGAGCAAAGGAACTATCTGAGGGGTGGAAACGGTTCCATATCTCATTGGTAGTAAGGGGCATATGGGTGTGTATACTTAGCAAACCTCTGAAGAGTAAGCAAAAGATGTACATATTTCAATGTATGTAAATTTTACCCATTTTTTTTAACCTGGTCAGCAATGCTAATCTGAAAGTTATCCTTTATATGAGGTCAATTTTATTAGAGATCTGATGGCATCAATACTTTTACCAACACCATTATTATTATTATTGACACTATGTATTCATATCAAATACACTATGTATTCAATATCAAATATTCATATCATATTCTGCACTTTCAGAAATTGCCTAATCATTTCTGAGGATTTCTTAGGTCAGCAACTCTTATAATAAGTTTGCTTATGAGATCAATTATTCAACAACATCCTCAGGGTTCTCAAAAAATTCAATACAAGAGATTATACTCCATCTACTGTCTCTTGCTCTATGTGTAAGTCTCTTTTACTCTGTGTCTCTTGATCTCTTATTAGTAATACTCTCTTACAAAGATAGTTCTAAAGCAAGGAAAGGTACTTTGTGATGTGGTCCCAGCATACACCTGCAGTCTCATATCCTCATAATCCTTACTTTGCATACTCTACTCCAGCAATATTGAAACTACTGATATTTCTCCAAACATGTCATGCCATTTCTGGCTTCTCAACCTTTGAGCAGTTCTTTGTCTATAAGTTCTCCCTGTCTCTTAGCAGGTAAATGTATTCCCAAATTTATTAAGAAGCAACTCAAGTATAAACACTTGAGTTTATAGGCCTTCCTTGACTGCTCCAGACAAGTTGAGGCATCCCTTCCTCTGGAAATTTGCCACATCATGTATATAACATCACTAAAAAGAATACAAAAGAGCATTTCACAGCAACTATTCTTCTCTACTTCCTTACTAGATCTGAGCAGGAAAAAAAAAAGTCTCATTTTTTAAATAAATCTTTTCAGTGCTAAGCATAGAACATGGTACAAAGGAGGTACTCAATATATTTTCTACTGAATGTCAACCAATGTCTGAATATAAAAGCATCTTTCCAAGATTTCATATTTACAATGGACATCAGTAGGAGAAAGATTAATGTGATCAATTTCTATATTTAGTACTTCAAAATATTCTATTCAAAATGTAATTCATATAAACAGTGATCATTAAAGTAAGAAAACAAGGAATTTTTACTAAAAATGTTATCAAAATTCTAACAATAGTTGGTAGGCATTATCAACAAGAGCAGAAATCAACAATATATCCTGTTACTTTAAACGGGGAAAATGCTGCCTAAAATTCACTGGTACTATGCAAACAACCTTGTCAGATGGTAAAGACTTTAAAAATAAAAATGATTCATGACCATAATTAATGTATGACTTCAACTATTTGGCTCTCACTGCCCCAGACGCTTTCTGATCTTACCTTAGGGGCTTTAAACACACAGACAGAGTCACATTTCCTCCAATCTTCAGTGTTATCCAAATAGACTTTCAGAGTCCCTGCTACATCAAGACAGAGCTAATAACACCGCCCTCCCCTCCCCCCACCTTTCAAATCGAACAGGAGAATAAAAGTTTGAAGTGTCAGACTTTTAAACATAACCTGGGACATCCTGATCCCCCTAGGGGTTAGGAGGTGCAGGACTAACAAGAAAAGAAACAAATGCTTTACCTCCAAACCAGTTTCAGAGAAATGTTTCTTGATTTTGTAAACCATGAAAAGACACTATAAAGAAAGAAATTTACATGATCTGGTCACCTGGGTGATTGGTCAATACCAACACACTCCCAAGCTGACCTAAAACTCATCATCACTGGTGAAGGAAGTAGTGTATCTATCTAATAAGTAGTCTGATTATGGTAAATTAATGTATTCCTATTATTTTATTTTTTAATAGAGGCATGTTTTTCTTTATTTGTTTGCTTGTTTGTTTTTTTGTTTTTGTTTATACATGCACTGGGTACAGTCAGAGGCGCGGGAGGGTGAGAGAATTCACCAGAGCCAGAGCGGGGAGCAGAGCAGGCAGAAGGACCGAAGTACACTGCTGAGGGGAGCAGCGGGCGGCAGGAGAGGTCTGCGCACCATGTGGGACCCTCCTCCGGTGGCCGGGGAGCAGCCGGGGATTGAACCGGCGCCGCAGAGGCCACCGGCAGCTTCGCAACACAGCGCTCTACCGCTGCGCCACCGGGGAAGCCCTGTATTCCTATTATTAAATACGATTCTAGAAACAGAAAAATGGAAACTGAACTAAAAAATAATTATTTCAGGTTAGAGATAGAGCTGTTAAGATACAAAGAATCAGGGCCTCCCCGGTGGCGCAGTGGGTTGAGCACAGCGCTGTGAAGCTGTGCACAGGCTCTGCAGCGCGGGTTCAATTCCTGGCCGGCCAGGGAGATTCCCACATGGCATAGCAGACCTCTCCTGTTGCACCCGCAGCTCCCCTCAACAGTGTACTTTGGTCATCTGCCTGTTCTGCTCCCTGCCCTGTCTCTGGTGAATTCTCTCACTCTCCCCTACCTCTGGCCTGTACCCCAGCTCTTGTATAAAAATAAATTAATCTTTAAAAAAAAAAGATACAAATACAAAGAATCAAAGGTATTATGTCAAATACACATTAATAAAGAATGAGACCATGGCAGTCAATATTAATAATAATAATCTCAGTAAAGAAGTTAGGAGACAACTGAGTGGTAATCATATCACATCTGAAATGTTGTATTCAATTTTAAGATAGAGAATGACAACTTAGAACCCCTTAGAAAGGCAATGAAGAACGGTTCCCTCAATACCAAACACGTTCTATGAAGCCAACATTACACTAATACCAAAACCGAACAAGGACAACACAAAAAAGGAAAACTACAGGCCAATCTCCCTAATGAACACTGATGCAAAAATCCTCAATAAAATTTTAGCCATCAGAATCCAACAATGTATCCATAAGATAATTCACCACGACAAAGTAGGATTCATTCCAGGGGCACAAGGATGGTTTAACATCCGAAAATCAATCAACGTTATCCAACACATCAACAAAAAGAAATATAAAAACCATATGATAATATCAATAGATGCTGAGAAAGCTTTCGACAAAGTGCAACACCCATTCATGATAAAAGCCCTTGAAATTCTTGGGATACAAGGAACATACCTCAACATCATAAAGGCCATCTATGACAAGCCAACAGCCAGTATCATTCTCAATGGTGAAAAGCTGAAAGCAATTCCATTAAGATCTGGAACAAGACAAGGATGTCCACTCTCACCACTGCTTTTTAATATAATACTGAAAGTCCTAGCCAGGGCAATAAGACAAGAGAAAGACATCCAAGGAATCCAAATAGGAAAAGAAGAAGTAAACTATCACTATTTGCAGACGATATGATATTATACATAGAGAACCCCAAAAACTCCACAGAAAAGCTAATTCAACTCATCAATCAGTTCAGTAAAGTGGCAGGATACAAAATCAACACGCAAAAGTAAGTAGCCTTCCTATACACAAACAATAAATCTGAAGAAGAAGAAATCAAAAAAACCATCCCTTTTGTTATTGAAACAAAAAAAATCAAATATTTGGGAATAAATCTAACAAAAGAGGTAAAGGACCTATACAAAGAAAACTATAAAACACTGTTAAAAGAAATAGAAGAAGACACAAAGAAATGGAGAGACATCCCCTGCTCGTGGATTGGAAGAATAAACATTATTAAAATGGCCATCCTTCCAAAAGCAATATACAGATTCAATGCTATTCCAATCAAAATTTCAATGTCATTCTTCAAAGAAATAGAACAATTATTGATGAAATTCATATGGAATCACAAAAAACCCCGAATAGCCAAAGCTCTCCTGAAAAAAAAAAGAAGGGAATGGAGGCATCACACTCCCAGACTTCAAACTATACTACAAAGCCATAATCATCAAAACTGCATGGTATTGGAACAAGAACAGACATACAGACCAATGGAATCGAATAGAAAATCCAGAAATAAACCCACAGATATATGGTCAACTAATCTTTGACAAAGGAGCAAAGACTATGCATTGGAGCAAAGAAAGTTTGTTCAATAAATGGTGCTGGGAAAACTGGGTCGCTACATGCAAAAGAATGAAGCTTGACCACTACCTCACACCATACACAAAAATCAACTCAAAATGGATTAAAGAACTAGACATAAGACCTGAAACCATAAAATATATAGAAGGAAATATAGGCGAAACACTACGTGATTTGCACGTCAAAGACATCTTTACAAACACATCACCCAAAGCAGTGATAGTGAAGGCAAAGATAAACAGCTGGGACTACATCAAATTAAAGAGCTTTTGCACAGCAAAAGAGACAATAACAAAAACAAAGAGAAACCCCACCAACTGGGAGAACATTTTTGCACCCAACACTAATGATAAAGGACTGATCACAAAAATCTGCAAAGAGCTGATGAGACTCAACAACAACAAAGAAAATAATCCAGTCAAAAAATGGGCAGAAGAGCTAAAAAGAAACTTCTCTGAAGAGGAAATGCAAATGGCCAACAGGCATATGAAAAAATGTTCAACATCACTTGCCATCAGGGAAATGCAAATCAAAACTACCATGAGATACCATCTTACACCAGTGAGAATGGCACATATTAAAAAAACTAGCAACAACAAATGCTGGCGAGGGTGTGGAGAAAAAGGAACTCTTCTACACTGTTGGTGGGAGTGCAAACTGGTCCAACCACTGTGGAAAGCTGTGTGGAGATTTCTGGACCTACTAAACATAGAGCTTCCATATGATCCAGCAATTCCACTCCTAGGTATTTACCCAAAGGACACAGAAACATCAATTCCAAAGAACACCTGCACCCCTATGTTTATAGCAGCACTGTTTACAATAGCTAAGCTTTGGAAACAACCCAAATGCCCAAAAATAGATGATTGGATCAAGAAGATGTGGTACATATATACCATGGAATATTACTCAGCATTCAAAAAAGATAAACACATGCAATTTGCAGCAACATGGATGGTGCTGGAAGGGATCATGCTCAGCGAAATAAGCCAAAAAGAAAAAGAAAAATACCGGATGGTCTCACTCATAGCAGGAATCTAGAAAACTTAAATAAGGGACCAGGAAAATGAATAACTATAAGAAAGTGAAAATCAAAATCAACAAAAAACTATGAACCAGAGACACTTTTAGGGGGGTGGGAGGGGAGGGATTGGGGTCAGAATGGGGCGGCTGCAATTGTATGGGGAATATAACAATAAAATTAAAAAAAAAAAAAAAAGGAAAAAAAAAAAAGAACGGTTCCCTATGGCTTGCAAGGAAAGATAAAATGGGAGAATGTAGGAAAAGACATGAATCAATTGGGAGAAATAGATAACTTAGTCATTAATGACTTTGTATTCCATATAAGGAGCTTAGATTTTTTTTTAATTCTAAAGGAATTAGGAGTTTTAAGTTGGGAAAGATTTAATTACATCTGCACTTTAGAAAGATCTTTCTTTCTGTAATAAGGTGAATATGACACAGAGAAACAGACTATAAGCAGGAAGGCATTGCAAGTATCCCAGTAAAAGTTGAAGCACTGTCTTAAACTAACACAGTAACAGGAAAAATAGTATAGATACAAAGAGTGAGAGAAAAGGAGAGCTGAACAATGATGCTTGAAAATAAATCACCAACATAAAGATTTCAAAAGAAGACATCACTACAGATCCTATAGATGTTTAAATGGTGTTAGGGGAAATTATGAACATTCTATTCCAGTAAATTCAATGTAGATGAAATAGTAAATATGCTAATTAATTCCTAATTAATATACAAAAATCAGTAACTAATAACTAATAATAAAGATAATGAAAGACCTGTACACTGGAAACTACAAAACATTGTCAGGAGAAACTAAGACCCGCAATTGGAGATATTTTATATCTCCAATTTATATAAGTCATTTTATAATCTGGAAGTCTTAGTATTGTTAAGAGGTCAAGTCTCCCTAAATGTATTGATAGAATCAATGCAAATCCAATCAAAATCCTAGCAATATTATCCTCTTAACTCAAAAGGATAATAGAATTTTCTTCAAAGAAAATGATGAAGAACAACAAAGTTGAGGACTTATGGTACTAGATTTTATGATATTGGAAAGCTACAGTTTATAAAGCATTAGAAGTTGCACATGGCTAAGGACATAGATCAATGAAATAGAATTCAGACTATAGAAAAAAAAACACTCAAACATGACTTAATTTCTGATAAGAGAAAGAAAAGTTTAGCCAATAAATGACACTGATTAACTGAATATCAGTTACTAGGGGTATGAACCTTAATCACTATCTCACAGCATATGCAAAAAATAACTTTTTTGCAGGTCAGAAATCCCAACGTAAAAACTAAAACTACAAATATTTTAGAATAAAACAGGAAAATATATTTATGACCTTGGGCTAGTCAAAGATTTTCTAAGCAAAACACAAAATGTAGTATCCATAAAATAAAAACCTGATGCACTTTATCAATCAAAATTAAAAGTTCCTACTCATCAAAAGGCATCGTTGAGAAAATTAAAAATCAGAGTGGGGGAAATACTAAATATATCTAAAAAAAGATTTGTATGCAGAATATATAAAGAACTTCTACAAATCAACAAATATAACCAATTATAAAAATGGTCAAAATATTCGAACATTTCACAAAAGAAGACATATTAGAATGGCCAGTAAGCACAGAAAATGGTGCTCAACATCATTGGTCATGATAGAATTAAAAATTTAAATCCAAAACAAGATACTTGTATAAGCCTACGATAATGGTTAGAAGTTACAAAACTGATGATACCCATCCTGACAAGGAATAGAGCAACTGAAACTTTCAAACATTGTTAGTAGGATTACAAAACTGTATTACTACTTTGTTCACAATTCCTTAAAAATTAGATATATACCTCCCAAATGAACAGGTATAGAAGAAATGGAAACATGATCACACTTATATTCTATAAGAATATTTCTAGCAACTTTATTCATAGCAGCCAAAAAAGTGGAAACAACTAAAATGCCCATCATCAGGATAATGAATAAGCAAATTGTCAGATAGTTGTAGAAAGAAACACCACTCAGAATAAAAAAGAATAAACTATTGATCTATACAACATGGAGACATTTTAAAAATTGTATATTGAACAAAAATAGAAACCAGTTTGAGTTGTAGTCAGTTTGAGGTGCCTGTGCAACATTTAGGAAGAGGTGTTAGATATAAGGCTCTGAAGCTCAGGAGACAGATCTTGGCTAGAGATAAAAATGTAGCAATTATTAGAACACAGATGGTTATTAATGCTATGAAAGTAAATGAAATCATTCTAGAAGACTTTGAGAATGACAGGAAACAGAGCCTAGAATAGAATTCCAAGGTGCATCAATATTTAAGGATTGGGGGGAAAAATTAAAGATGCGAAAACATTCTGACCTGAAATAGCCAGAGAAGTAGATAAGCTGGAAGAATTGGCATTACAGTTGTCAAAAGAACTGCCTTATAGCAGTCACGAAGGAATGAGCACTGTCATAAAATCAAGCAACCTAACAGTCAGTATCTACAGATCTAGCAACGGGGACTTGACTAAAATCCTTTCAAATCTGCTCCACTCTCTCCAAGTCTACCACCACCATCACCTTTCATTTAATCAATATCCTCCTACCTGGTTTCTCAGCTCAAACTATTGTTCTTTGCAATTCCACTCTCTACTTAGTACCAAAGGTAACCTTTTTCATTTGGTCAGTAGTTGCAGCCTGCTCCCAAACAATCTTCATAACGCCAACTTTATAAGAGCTATATCCACAATCTGACATCACTTAAGTCACTGTGCATGTTGCAGCATGTCAACAAGAGTCCTAATGAAAGAAGAGAAACAGACTATAAAGACTGTTTCCCTCAACCAGCAGCATATTCCAGTACTCCAGGTTTCTCTTCTCATAGGCTCAAGAGAGAACAATTTCTCATTTAAATTGCAATTATAGAGGCTTTGATACATGTCTAGGATTAAATTCCCCTAGAGACAACTAGAAATATCACTACAAACTTATAATTTAAAAGGCTAGTACTAATGTGGCTATACCTAACCATGTTATGTTCATTTCTGATAAACACTAAATGCTTTAGATATTCTAAGTTCTCTAAGAGTGTTTGTCTATACAATTCCTTTCATTATGTAACATACCTAAAGGTAGCTAACACATATGTACTTCTAGTCATGTTTATAATATTTTCTTTCGTTGATGATAAAAGCGTTTTCTGGTGACTGAAAAGACTGCTAACCTACAATTTTTCCATTAAATACAATTTTCAATCTTTATATAATTCTATTTTAATAAGCCTAAACTCCATAATCATGAATCAACACAATGCTCCCAAACTGTTAACGGATAGCAGTATCACATTTGTCAAGTGCCTGCCTTTTCCTAAATCTGTTGTCATGTAAATCTATTCATTCTTCTTTCCCAAAGCTATCATCTATATCATTTCCTTTTCATTATTCCCACTATAAGCATTAATGTAAGTTCTTCTCTTTCTAGTATCTGTCTTCTTCAATTCACTTGTAATAATGACGTGCGATTATTCTTCCAAAAACATGTATTTTGATAGTGATTTACAGAAAATCAAAATACTGAATTGGGATAACAAAGACCTTTCAAATCTCAATGTCTCAATTACTAGAATGACTGCAGGCAAACTACACAAAAAAACAGGGTAATATATTAAATGATCATAAATTCTATGATTAGATGTTCTTCTTTGTCTGAAAACATTGCGCGGCTATTTTCATATAGATAAAACTCAACTGGGTTAGCCTAGAAATTCAAAGTCTAATAGAATTTAGTCAGGCAGAATAATATTAATATTTATTAAAACTCTTGGGTCTCATACAGTACCTGACACATAGTATATATATATATATATATATTTTAAAGGTTTATTTATTTATATAAGCACTGGTTTCAGTCAGAAGCGCGGGAGGGTGAGAGAATTCATCAGAGCCAGAGCAGAGAGCAGAACAGGCAGACTAACGAAGTACACTGCTGAGGGGAGCAGCGGGTAGCAGGAGAGGTCTGCGCGCCATGTGGGACCCTCGCCAGCGGCCGGGGATCGAACCAGTGCTGCAGAGGCTGTGGGCAGCTTCGCAACCCAGGGCTCAACCGCTGCGCCACTGGGGAGGCCCAGTATATATTTATACTAATAAAACATTCCATGAATAAACATTTATTAGAACTTGCTATGGGCCAGGCACTGGGCTAAAAACTTGAAATTGATGCAGTACTGCATCAGTCTTCACAACTAACCATCGATTTGGAACATTATCATTCCCATTCTACATGTGAGAAAACTGAAGCAAGTGACAGAATCAGGATTCATACCCAGGTTTATCGGACTCCAAAGTCGATGAACTTCATTGCTACGCTATCTTCTACCCATAAATCCATCATTCCTAATCTTGCCACCATCTCCCCAAAAAACCTTAACATCATTACATGTTAAATAGATTTTCAGTTTCCAAACAGACTCTTTTTAGGCTGAACCTATCAATGAGTCCGTTTAGTGTACCTACCATAATTTGCTGTGTGCGTTTCCTTCCATTAATCTCTGATTGCACTCAGAGATTATATACCTCAAATTTCATCTAAATCTGCTACCGCTTTCTACCCTGCTATCTTTGTGGTAAGCAGAATTCTAAGACCTCCCCACCCCCACCCCATCAGATTCCCATCCCCTGTGTTCTTGCCCTGTATAATCTCCTCCCCTTGTACATTAGCAACTTATAAATATGCTAGGGTATCAATCTGTGATGTTACTTTATAAGGTCAAGGAATTTGGGGGTTGAAATTGAGGGATATACTTAAGGATCTAAATCAGTTGTGTTTGAGTTAATCCGAATGAACTGAATTGTGTCCCTCAAGTTCATAAGTTGAAGCCCTACCCCCGCGGTGTGAGGGTCACCCTCAACAGCCCTAAGAGCACAACTCCATCCAGAACTCATACCATGATACAGTGGCCTTTCTCCAGCACTGGATTCCACATTCTTTGAAAACCTAGACCTACATCTTATTAGTATTTGTGCTCCTGAGCTTGCTTTGAGTGCTTGGAACAAATCTTCAATATATAGTTCCTCCCTACCTTCCCTCAGCAATAGGGAGGGGGGCCCTCACCCTTCTCTTAAGTTTCTGAAGTATAGTAGACACTCAATAACATATAATTATTTTGAAATTTCTTCTGATTCTGTTTTTCTCAGATTTTGTGAAATATGGGTTACCTGATAACTATATTATGTTTTTTAAATAAGTGTACCAAGCACAGAAAAACTCCTGGAAAGTGCCTTGAGAGTATTTTGCAGAGTTTGCAAATCACAAAACACTACAGTATAAATTTCTGACTGTCAAAATCCCTCACAAAGAATGATTTTTATACAGAAACACAGCAATCCAGATTGGTTTGTTTAAAACAGAGTTTCTATATGCTACATGCCTTATCAATATAGTCTTAACTTTTTCTACCAGTCACGTTTCACTGTTTCTTAACATTGACTTCACTAAATGTTCTATATCTTTTTTCATTCAGGTTGTGTGCCCATACTGCAAGTATTCCTCTTCTCAAACAGGTGGCTTAAGGCTCAAATATAAGACTAAATTTTTATCCTAATTAAATTTCACCTTGAAATTTAAGATGGGCTGAACATATATTCTACTTTTCTAGTGCCAAGATATTCTTATATACTGATTCTGTTATACAAAGTAATCACCATCTCTATGAGCTGCATAATACCATTCTAAGAGCTTTTAAATTTTTAAGCTTTACGTAAGTGTTCAATATCTCTGTTCAAACACACAGATTTTAGATATTCTAAAAGGAAGAGCTATGTCTCCCTTGTTCACTATTTTATCATAGTATATTACAGTATCCCAACATGCAGTACTCAACAAATATTTGGCAAATAAATAACTGAATAAACACATTGAACTAAATCAAAAACAGAGCCCTATGCCATGTTGTTAGAAATTTCCCTCTAGGTTGACAGCAAGTCATTAAGTAGTTATAAATCTACCTATCTTTACTATGATCTTATTTATACTTTTTCATCTTCCTTCCAAAGCTTTCATTACACAACTTGTCAAACACTAGAATCAGTGTTACCTGGATCTACAAATCTAATTACCCTTTCAAAATGGTAACATAAGTCTTAGGGAACTGGTTCTTGGGAAAGGTTCCTAAAAGGAAGAGATTTAAGCTTCAATTTGCAGGAAGAGAAGGTAGGACTCTGACAATTATGTGGAAGAGAATAGTCACCTGGGGCACAGGGAATACCTTCTCAAATCCATTAAAAGAACAAAGTGCAGCACATGCTCGGAACAGGACGTTGGGTGTGCTAAAGAAAATGTAGCAATGTCATGAGAGTCTGAGAAGGTTATCAGAGACAAACTTCTGTGGACTTTAAATGCCTGAGAAATCATGTGCATCTTCACTGCACCAACAGCAGTCTTGGATACATAGGAATCACTCAAATACTTGTTGATGGGCTTATTAAATATGATAGTTTCCCTAAAGACCAGAAGTCTACCCTAAAGCCTGCTTCTACATTCCTATGTCTAGACTGTGCACATAGTTGAGAATACATAGACTAATGGTAATGGCAGCAAATAAGACAGAACACTGCTGCTATTTATGAAATTAACATAATCTCATGAAAAGTAAATGGTAGCATCGTGGGTGGGAAAGTTCTATTGAGGAGCTGGTAGGTGGTGTGAAAGTATGTGATAATGAATGTGTCAGGTCTAGTCTAACCAAGATGAGTCCTCAAAAACTAACAAACAACGCTGATGAAGCAACAGTTATATAACAATAACCAACTCTTCAGATTTCCAATTTACATCTCAAGTAACTTATTTCAGGAAAGATTAACCACATTTGGCATATGAACATGCTAAATCATTCCCAGATTTTTTCATAATACCACCCATGTGCTAAAATGCAGGTTTAATTTAAAATATATTCATTGTATAATAAACATACTTGAAGAAGTATTCAGAAAAACACTTTAGAATCAGAAACAAGAAAGGGAACAAGCTACGATATGGGTGAGATTTTAATAATTAAAAAGAATATTACATACAACTTTGCATCAAGGAACTAAAAAACCCAGGAAAAGTAAAAGATTTTCTAACAAACTACAAATTACCAAATTGTTTCAACAAGAGGCTAAAAACCTGAATAGTTCAAGAAGGAAAAAGTTAGAAGGGTAACCAAAGGGTCATATTTTGGGAGACTGTGGGCACTGATGATTTTATAGGTGACATAACACCTGGCCTAGAAGTGTCTATTTACTCTGGAGTAATTTCACTCGAGGAGGAAACCAGCCTCCATGTAAGAAAACTGACAATTCTAAAAATGCCCTATATGAGAGGAAGCTCAAACTAGCTGAATGGAGAGGCTGACTGGAGAAAAAGGAGAGATGGTTGGCCAGTTTCCACTGTTCCAGTCATCCCAATTGAGGCAGCAAATATCGGGGTAGTGAAATATTCCTATGTCCAACCCAGCTGAATCTCCCTATGACACCTGTCACAGCTACCATGTGAGTGCAATGACATGAGAGCCTCCAAGTGAAAAACCATCAAGTTAAGTTCAAGTCACCCCACAAAATTGTGAAGATATGAGATTAACAAATCATTGTTTTAAACTACTAAATCTGGGGATGATTTGATATGTAAAAATAGAATACTTGCTATGGAGGACCTAATCAATGCAATCAGGTATAAGAAACAAGAGGTATATATGTAAAAATTAAGAGACAAACTGTTGCCATTTGCAAATGCTATCATTATCCACCTCATATACCCAAGTGAGTCAATGAAAAACTCTTAGAATAAAACCTTTCAGTAAAGTTACTGGATATAAGGTCACATGCATAATCTATAATGCCTTTAATTTCAAGAATTTCTCCATTCACCTCGGATGATACATTGAACAGACTACCTCAACTGGTGAAATCATGGTGCCGATGCATGATGAAATATAACTGCATTACCACAAATACACTGTTTGACTTTGTTCTGGCTGATGGTCACAGACTGTATCCTGGTTAACCAGTTTATAAATTTGAACCTTTGACCACAAGAAAGATGAGACAAGAGGAATATATTTGAATTAACAAATTCATTTATAAAAACTGTTTTAATCTCATTTATCTTGGACCTCATTAAAAACAACCCACCACGCCTCCATACAACCTATCACACCAAAATTTACAGTTCTCTATGTGAATTTCACCCTGTCCTACACTCTCATAACTTCAAGATGCTCCTTCTACTCCAATAGAATCTTCCTGTTATACTTACCTCCTCCTCTATCCCTATTATATGCTCTTATCCCTCCCGAGAGCCCCTCAAAATTCTTCTTTTAATTCAAGAGCTTTCCTCATTTCCTCCCTGAAGACTTCAAGAAAATCATATCAGCTTCTCTTTTTACAAGATCTGTTTAAAGACTACTAAAAATAAGGACATGATATATATGGTATTTCTTTTAATAAGCTTGTGTACCATGAAGTTCAACACTTGCTTATGTTTGTCTTCCACTAATTTTTCCACATATGAAATCTTTTCAACTAGATACACTTTATATCTTTTGTCATCTTCTCTTGCATCCTCTCTCTCTCTCATTGTATCTAGTAAAGGGGTTGTATACTTAGCAACTGTTTGATATATACTCACTAGGTCTTTTGTCATTTAAATAATACTCTTGAAATAATTGGCTTTCACATAAACAACATTTGAAAAAGAAAATCCTAAACTCGATTAAGTCTTCATGGAAAGTACTGGTGCTGAGTCATCAAAAAACATGGATTTGTAAACCACAGAGAGAAATTCTTCCCACAGGAGATGGCTGTGGAATTCCCAAGGAGAAGTTACCATTATCACATCTAAAAAAGAGAGGAAAGCTTGCACCAAGGAACTGACACACAAGAAAGAATACATTTAATTCCTAGTCATCAGATAGGACAGCAGCGAGATTTACTTCAGGTAAAAAAAAAAGACAACCCATCTCAGAAAACTGAAAAAAAAATAATCACACTTTCAAATTCATAGAAATATCATTAATCTATTCTTGTTTCTTGTTGAAGACTAGAAAAATCGCTGATAATCTTACTTCAAAAGCACTGGGAATAAAGCAGTACAGATATAATTAAGGTTTTTCAGGAAGAAACAAGGGAGGGTTATTCAGTAAATATTTTTTTAACTTCTTTTTATTTTTAAAAATATTTCTTTTCAAATGTAGTATTCAACTGAATTGCATCTGGTACCCCATATCTTTAAAATGCCTTATTTTGAATTCTAATGTTCATTATTACCATTAATTTTCATTGTTCTAATCTTCTATGAACAAGCCTCAGTCCCCTTCAACTTCTTTTCAGAAATTATATGGGTACATAGAAACTACCCTTTCTAGGATTCTGCATTTTCAAACTTATGACCAATAAGAGAGGCCAATACAAGGGGTCATGATGATTTTTCACTTGGTCTTGAGGTTCAGGCATGTGAAGTTCTCCTGGAATATGGTTTACAGTATAAAATGAAAGTTGGTCAGATTACACAAATGTGGGGAAATAAAACATTTCCTTAATTTTAATCTAATACTCTGGACCAAATGAAACTATCAGGTTAGTAAGAAAGATGACAGATGTGAGAATAATAATGATTAACTTTAAAGGAAGTTTTATGAAGAGACAACACATTTTAAGATGTGTTTTGAACTTGTTAGAAGCTCCCAGAAAAGTTCTAATTTCCAAAGAAGTTAATAATAAAGAGGGGAGAAGTAAATACAACAACAAAAATTTGAACAAAAAGAGATGGTTTCAGCCATGTTACTGGGTACACACAGGCTTTGACAAAAGCAAAGTTAGAAAGGTATTTTTAATGGAGCTTACTCCTGAGTGTAAATGAATAAAGCTTCTTTCATTGAGAAAAAAAATGCCTATCAAAATGTCAACTGAATTAAAGTGTGCTTAATGACACAGCTGAAAACACAATGGTGCAAACTCATTTTGTTGCAGAATGGTGATTAACATTTCAGACTGACAGACAATCCAGAGACTACCCAATAATTCATTATTCAAATGTGTATCAGAATCACCTGAGTTGCTTTTTCTTTATATAATACTTCAGCATAAATGATTCATTCTTGAAGTGTCTCAATCAGAATAATTAAAATGGTAATTATCTATAAACATGCAAAAATACACAATAAATACATATACACAATAAAGTCATATGATTTTTAAGGTAAAATTTTAGGAAGAGTATTATCTATTTGTTGAAATAGTATAGGCAAATTGATACATTTGGATTTTATGGATATAATAGGTAGTAAAGTACAGTAGTTTAAGAGGGGAGATTGTGACATCAGTGGTGGTTCAAATTCCAGCTCTATTTTTTATTAGCCATTTGATCCAGTGGAAATTACCTAACCTTTCTGTGCCTCATTTGTAAAATGAAGATAAAAATAGTACATTCCTCAAAGGTTTATTCCAAAGATTAAATACTTACAAAGCATCTATAGTATTATCACTTGAGAAGTACTCAAATGTTAGCTATGATCTAATTATTATTATCCTCTTAAAACCTATGTATTTATTCTAGCAAGAATGCCACTTTCCAAAGCATTTCGGTGAGTTGCCCACAAAATTTGCAGTTTAGCTCTATAATGGCAAATCTCTGCCTTTGCAGGTGGACTTGATATTACAGGAATCATCAAAATTGATATGAGCCAAAGTTTTGTAAATTAGATGGGCAATCAGTGCGGATAATAACCTTTTAACTGAAAGATAAAATGTGACAGCATAATAAGGAAAAAAATGTTATGCTGTTAATTCTAGAAATAACTAGGTAATTTGGCTCTTGTCCAATGACGTCACCTTTCTAATCAAAGGATCATGATAATGTTAGTAATGAGTTATTTTAGAGGTCTTTTAATCAATATTCCCATTTTAAATATGAAAAGGGAACCCCAGTTAGCTTAAGTGACTTCCCCCAAAGTCTCAAAGCTATGCCAGCCAGAAACCTGGGACTCAAGTCCAAGATTCCTAAAGTCCACTTCACACCTCCTTCTTGCACACTACACTGCCTCGTTGTCCTTTTTGTCACAATTGTATGCTAGATTTATATGTATGTAAATGGTCTTATTACTGGCATAAGAACGCAAAAAAAGTTGTCCCCCAAAATTGAAATGTTTTCAAGGAATCCCCTACTGCCAATATATGTGATTATCTTTGCTCTTTTTAGTTTTTGGTATTAATATTTCAGAAGTGATTTAACAAATTTCTCCATTTGGCCTAGTATCTAAAGAAAATGACCAAATACAGAATTCTTTCTAGATTGGCAGTTTTGTTAGAGTTTTAACTGGACACAAATCAAAATTACTGCAGTGTCTCCAAAGACATGTTCCTACCACCATACTACTACGTAGGATTCTTGAAGTGTGTTCCAAAAAAAATAAAATAGTGCAACTTTCTTTTCCCTCCCTTTTCATCCATCTAACCTCCAGTTTATTACCAGTCTCACACACTCACAAAAAATACCTCACAAGTATTTTAGTCATTGATAAGGAAAAAAAAAACCCAAAACTGAAGGTGAGAGTATAGTCTTGTAGTCTTTATACTATATATTCTGAGGTCAACTGAGTTCTACAGAATATATATGCGCTCGTGCATATGGCTTTTATGTCTATATATGTATGTGTAGAGAATCGGGTAAGGGCAATTTGCTACTGTGAAAAAGTTTTTTGGAGATCAAAAGATCTAGTTCAAACTCAGTTCTATCAATTTAAGAACTATAATTTAGAGATGATATAATCTCTCCAAGTATCTCTAGCTCTGAGTTCTCTATGGAAAAGGATTAGATAACATTAATCTTTTTAACTCCATTTCTACTGTGCCTGGCCCATAGATTTTCCATAAATTTGGCTCAGTTCAAATCTGAATGGGAAGAAAGGGAGACAATGAAAATGATATACAGATACAAGGTAAGGTCCACATTTCTCTAAGGAAGAATGTAAAGTCATTTTTTTACACTGAAGTCATTAAAATGTTGTTCCTCAGGACAATAAAACCTTTAGGACTAGCATTAATTTATTCCATTTCTATACAAAATAAAGTAACAGACTGAATTTATTCTCCCATCTGAAATGACTTAAAAAAAAAAAAACCAACTAAGAAAACATAGGAAAGAATTGTTCTCAATACACTGGTCTGGCTGTCAGGTAACAAAGGACAGAAATACCCGAGAGTGAGGAAAAAAATGAGATGAAACTAATGGTTGCCCCAGCTGACAGCCTGGAGAAAGGTTCTAGGCTGAGGCACAGGGAGAGGGTATGCCAACATAGCAAAGTGGTTTCTCCTAGTTGAGGAGAAAGTTGCAAGTCAAAGGAAGTCACGAGTGCTAGAGTCCTCAGTAGGCAGCACCAGAAAAGAGAAAGCTCTATAGACTACTGTCACACTCAAGATTTCAGTGGCATACTGACCAATGAATCGCCTGAAGAAACTGTCCAAAGCCAGGAAAAGACCCACCTGAAAGGACAAGAAAAATGGGCAGAGAGAGCACATGGCCAGAAGTAGTGCCTGTTCCCCAGAGTTTGGCACATAATTCACTGGTCATATAATAAAGTGCTCAGAAGTATTTAGTTTCAGGGGGTGGATAAAATTAACCCTAGATGAAATGCTATTCCAGCCCAGCCTTAAAGTTTAAAGCAAAAAAATGAAGGATTAAAATAGTTCCAAGTAACATAACTGTATCTCAGAATAAATCTCAAGAGTATTTACAGAACTACAAAAAGACCCAGTATACAAGTCAAAATTTACAGTCCCTAGCATCAATAAAAAAGCACTATATAGGAAAACAATCCAAGTTGAGTAGCAAAATTAATCAAAACTGATTGAGAATTTACAGAGACAATACAATTACAGGGACATTAAAAGTTATTACAACTATAATTCACACATCCAAAAGCTAAAAAAAAGACTAAATATGTTAAACAGTAAACTGCAAAATAAATAAATAAATAAATAAATAAACAAACAGCCAAACTGAACTTCTAGAGATGAAAAACACAATGTTGCAAATGAAAAAATTTCTTGATGAATGAACAGATTACAGGGAAAATGATTAGTAACTGAAGACTAAAAGTCTCTGGACATTTGGATAGGAAATATTCAAAATAAGAATGAAAGAAGATAAAAGAAAAAAACAAAAGTATCACTGAGTAGTGGGATAACTTTAGAATGTCCAATCATTTGTAACTGGAATTCAAGGAGAAAATAGTAGATGAAGAGACTAAAAAAACTGAACAAGAAATGAATGAAAAATTTCCAAATCTACAAATCCACAGAACTAAGAATCCCAAGAAATCCAAGGATAAGAAACAAAAAGAACACTATACCAAGGAATATTATAATCAAATTGCTTATAACAGTAATAAAAAGGAAATCATAAAAAACAGTATGAGAAAATGACATATTACATAAAAGGAAACAAAAATACATTTGACAGATTTCTCATTAAAAACTGTAAAATCTACAAGAGTATGAAATAATATTTTCAAAGAACTAAAAGACAAAAGTGAAACTGAAATTTACATACTCTGCAAAACGATATTTCACTGGCAGACCCCATGCCACCCCAGAGTCCATGAGGCCCCAGACGCCATGCCCACTACTGGACAGCACGCAAAACGGTGTGGAGGGGAGAACCCGTGCCCAGAAGAAGCTCCAACTACAACACCATAGCCGTGAAAACAAACAATGGGAAGAAAGAAATATATAAATGGGCACTTAAATCCTCAGGGGAACAATACACCACAGAGAGAGAACAAACCTCCATAATCCAATCCCAAACACATGGAAGAGCTTTTCTCCCTATCAGACACAGAATTCAAAATTAACACAATAAAGAAATTCTAAGAAATGAAACAATACAGAGAAAACACAAAAAAACAGACCAGAAATGTGCAAGAAAAATTAGAAGCAAATGAATGCTATGAGAAACATAATCAATAAAGCAGATCAAAATTGAAACTTTGAAAAGAAAATAATGGAATTGCAAGACTTAAAAAAAAAATCAATGGAGAAGATGAAATATTCTGGAGAAAGCCACATAAACAGAACAGACCAAATTGAGAAGAGAATCAGTGACCTAGAAGATACAAAAGTGGGAAAGAATCCAGATAAAAAAAAGTGGTGATAAGGGGCCTCCCCTGATGGCACAGTGGTTGAGCACTGGGCTTTGAAGCTGCCCAGCTGCCCGCAGCCTCTGCAGAGCCAGTTTGATCCTCGGCTGCCCGGGAGGGTCCCACATGGCGCGCAGACCTCTCCTGCCGCCCGCTGCTCCCCTCAGCAGTGTACTTCGGTCCTTCTGCCTGTTCTGCTCTCCGCTCTGGCTCTGATGAATTCTCTCACCCTCCCGTGCTTCTAACTGTACCCAGTGCTTGTATAAATCAATAAATAAATCTTTAAAAAAAAAAAAGTGGTAATAAGAAAAAGAAAGAAAAAACACTTAGAGAATGACTCCCTGAGGAAAGGAAATATAAGAATCATAGGAATCCCAGGAAGGGACGAGAGAGAGAGAAGATAACTGAAAAACACTTAAAAGAAATAATGGGAAAAAACTTCCCGAACTTGAAAAAAGACATCAAACACACAAATACAGGAAGATAAAAGGCCACTAAGATCCCCAAGTAAAAGACCTTCACTCAGCAAGACATATGGTGGTGAAACTTCCAGAAATCCTAGACAAAAATAATAATAATGAAGCTGATGAGTGGGAAGAAACAGATAGCTGATAAAAGACCCCAATTAAGCTAACATGGGACTTCTCTGAGGAAACAATGCAGACAAGAAGAGAATAGAAAACATATTCAAAATATTCCAAGACAAAAAGCACCAATCTATCCTGCAAACCTCTCTTTCAGATATGAAGGAGAAATAAAGGCCTTCTCAGACTAACATAATCCTAAAGAATTTGTAATCACTAGATCTCCCTTCCAAGAAATATTAAAAGGAGCTCTAGAATCTAAACCAAAGTGAAGGACAAACACAAAGAACTGAACAAGGAAACAAATAGAACCACAAAATTATAGACAGAACGGTAGTATCAGAGTTTCATATATCAATAATCATGCTAAATGTAAATGGACTGAACTCACCATTCAAGGGGCACAAAGCTGGATTAGGAAACAGAAACCAACATTCTGCTGTCTCTAGGAAACATACCCAAGTTCCATGGATAAACAGACTGAATGCAAAGGGTTAGAAAACAATCCCACAGCCTACAGCCATACCACCCTGAACGCGCCCAATCTCGTCTGATCTCGGAAGCTAAGCAGGGTCAGGCCTGGTTAGTACTTGGATGGGAGAAAACAATCCCACAAGTGAAAGAGATCCAAAGGAAGCTAGGGATAGCTATCCATATATCAAAAACATAGATATCCAGCTTAAAAAAGGTAACAAGAGACAGGGATAGATATTACATAATGACTACGGGAATAATATTATCAGGAAGACATAACACTCATCAATATATACTCAATAAATGAAAGAGCACCAAAATACACGAGGCAATTACTACCAACTCTGGAGACAGACATTGGAGGAAATACGTTTGGAAACTTCAAGACATCCCCCTCACCAATGGATAGATCAATTAGACAGAAAATAAGCAGGGACACAATTGATCTAAACAAAGAATTAGACCACATAGGTCTAACAGGCATTTATAGGGCACTGAGCCCCCAAAAAAGCCAAATACACATTTTTATCAAGTGCACATTGTTCATTCTCCAGGATTGACCACATACTACATCATAAGACAAGTATCAACAACAAATTCACCAAGATTGAAATTGTAATAATCATCTTCTCTGACCATAAAGGTACTGGACTAAAAATCAACTACAGAAAGAAAGAAGGAAAATCTTCTCAAACATGAAGACTGAAAAACACACTACTGAAAGACTGCTAAATCCAAATGCAAATCAAAGAAGAAATAAAACAAGATACCTTAAGACAAATGATAATGAGGACACAACCAACCAGAACTTAAGGGACATGGCAAAAGCAGTACTAAGGGGCAAGTGTATAACAATGCAGGCCAATATCTATAAACAAAACAATCCAGAATCTCATCTCGAGAAACTAGAAAAAGATGAACAACAACAATAAGCAAAAGCTAATAGAAGGAAGAAAATAATAAAAATTAGAGCAGAAATAAATTAAATAGAAATAAAAAAAGACAGTCCAAAAGATTAGGAAACCAAAAGCTGAATCTTTGAAAAAATAAATGAAACAGACAAATATCTACTCAAGCTCACTAAAAAAAAAAAAAAAAAAAAAAGGATGGGGGGAGTGGGAGAAAATGCAAATAAATAGGATCAAAAATGAAAGAGAAGTTATGAGACACTACAAAAATCCAGAGAATAAAAAGAGACTACTATGAACAAGTATATGCAAACAAGTTAAAAAACCTAGGTGAGATGGACAAATTCTTAGAAGCATATAATCATTCAATGCTGAATAGGGAAGAAATAGGAAACTTAAACCAATTACAAGCAAGGATATTTAAACAGTAATCAAAAATTTCCCCAAAAAACAAAAGCCCAGGACCAGAGAGCTTCACCAGGAACTTCTACCAAACTTTCCCTGATGAACTAATACCTTATCCTGTTCAAACTTTTTCAAGAAACAGAGAAAGAATACTCTCAAACACATTTTAAGAGGCCAATGTCACTCTACTACCAAAACTAAACAATGACAACACACAAAAAGAAAACTACAGACCAATTACCCTAAAGAATAGAGACACAAAAAATCCTCAATAAAATCTTAGCAAACCAAATCCAACAATGCATTAAAATGATTACACAACACGACCAAGTGGGATTTATATCAGGGACACAAGGATGGCTCAACATCTGAAAACTGGTCAATGTAATTCACCAAATCAACAGAAAGATTAAAAACTGTATGATCATATCAGTAGATTCCAAAAAAGTATTTGATAAGATTCAACATCCATTTATGATAAAACCCCTTGAAAAACTGGGAATCATTAGAACATATCTTAACATAATAAAAGTGATATATGACAAACTCACAGCTAGCATCACTTTTTGGTGAAAAGCAACCCCCCTTTTTGGTGAAAAACTGAAAACTTTTCCACTAAGATCCAGCACAAGACAAGGACTCTCATCCCATTTACAATACACACATACAAAAAAGTAAATACCTAGGAGTAAACCTAACAAAGGAGGTGAAAGAAAAACTATAAGACATTGGGCCTCCCCGGTGGTGGTGCAGCGGTTGAGCACTGGGTTGCGAAGCTGCCCGCGGCCTCTAAGGCGCTGGTTCGATCCCCGGCTGCTCCCTGGCCACTGGAGGAGGGTCCCACATGGTGCACAGACCTCTCCTGCCGCCCGCTGCTCCCCTCAGCAGTGTACTTCGGTCCTTCTGCCTGCTCTGCTCCCTGCTCTGGCTCTGGTGAATTCTCTCACCCTCCCGCAATTGCGCTTCTGACTGTACCCAGTGCTTGTATAAACAAAAACAAACAAACAAAACACATAAATAAATAAATAAAACATGCCTCTATTAAAAAAAAAACAACTATAAGACATTGTTTAAACACACACACACATACACACAGAGACATGGAAAGGTATCCCCTACTCATGGATTGGAAGGATCAACATTGTCAAAACGGCCATCCTATCCAAAGCAATTTTCCAATTTAATGCAATTCCATTAAAAATCCCAATGGCATTTTTCAAAGGACTGGAACAAGCACTATTGAAACTCATATGGAACCACAAAAGACTTCAAATAGCCAAAACAACCCGACAAAAAGGGAGAAAAATGGTGGCATTACACTTCCAGACTTTAAACTACACTTATACTTATAAAGCCATAATAATTAAATCAGCATGTTACTAGAACAAAAACAGGAACACAGGCCAATGGGATAGAATTGAGAGCCCAGAAATAAGCCCACACATATATGGACAGTTAACCTATAGCAAAGGAATAAAGAATATACACTGGTACAAGGAAAGTTTCTTCAATAAATGATGTTGGGGGCCTCCCCAGTGGCGCAGCGGGTTGAGCACAGCACTGTGAAGCTGTCCGCAGCCTCTGCAGCGCCGGTTCAATTCCTGGCCAGCCAGGGAGAATCCCACACGGCGCAGCAGACCTCTCATGTCTCGCCCGCTGTTCCCCTCAGCAGTGCTTTCGGTCTGTCTGCCTGCTCTGCTCCCCGCTCTGCCTCTGGTGAATCCTCTCACCTTCCCGCGGCTCTGGCCTGTACCCCAGCTCTTGTATAAATGAAATAAACCTTAAAAAAAAATGATGTTGGGAAAATTGTACAGCCACATGCAAAAGAATGAAACCAGACCACTACCTGACACCATATACAAAAATCAACTCAAAATGGATAAAAGACTTGTATTTAAGACTTGAACTACAAAATACATAAAAGAAAACATAGATAAAACACTCCATGACATAAACTTCAGAGATCTTGGCAGATTCATCCCCAGCAGCAAGGAAAACAAAAGAGAATATAAACAATTAGGACTACATCAAAGTAAAAGTTTCTGTACAGCAAAAGAGACCACAACTAAAGTGAAGAGACACCCTACTAAATGGGAAAAAACATTTGTACACCATAGATCTGCAAGGGACTGATACCAAAGATCTACAAAGAGCTCATAAAACTCAAGAAAAAGAAAACAAATAATTCAATCAAAAAGTGGACAGAACAACTAAATAGGCCCTTTTCCCAAGAAGACATACAGATGGCCAACAGACACATGAAAAAATGTTCATCATCGCTTATTATCAGGGAAATGCAAATCAAACCCGTAATGAGGCACCACCTAAAGTCAGTGAAAATGGCCAACATCAAAATGACCAAATACAAGTACTGGTGAGAGTGTGGAGAAAAAGGATCCCTCTTACACTGTTGGTAGGAATGTAGCCTGATCCAGTCCCTAGGAAAAGCAGTGTGGAGGTTTCTGAAAAGAATAAAAATGGATCTGCCATATGACCTAGCAATTCTTCTCGTAAGTATCTACCAAAATAGATAAATACATACATAAATACATACATACATTTATTCAAAAGTAAGCCTTTACTCTATGTTCACAGCAGCGCTCTTTATACTAGCCAAGACATGGAGACAAAATGCCCAAAAACAGGTAAGTGAATCGAGAAGATGTGTATATATACACAATGGAATACTACTCTGCAATCAAAACAGATAAACTCATGCCATTTGTGGCAACATGGATTGAGCTGGAAGGGATTATGCTAAGCAAAATAAGCCAGGAGAAAGATGAATACCAAATGGTGTCTATAATACTACAAATACTATCAATGTGCTGAATTCCTCATCTTTCCTATCCAAAGACAAAGGTCCCTATCTAAAGATTATCAAATAAACAGAAACGAAATAATTTATTTCAAGATTTTAGAATAACCATCATTAAGGAAAATACAAAGATGTAAAGGTGATTACTAAGGAGTGAGATGGAACAGAGTTGGGGTAGTTAGATCATGAACAAAAGTTCAGGGTTTGTTACTTTATAAACAAATATGCAGGATTTCGCTTTTTTACAACGTTCTGAGGAAAGAGTAGAGAAGAAAGGAAAAGAAAATAAGGTATTGTTTCTTCCAGGAAGTTTCCCTTAACTACCTTGGAACCACTTTCCCTGTGATCCCAGAGCAGGAAGCATAGGACACTGTGAGAGCATTTATTACAACTGTGTTTCTGTGCTTAGCTGTCTGAATAACTCACAGATCAAAATTCCTCGAAGGCTGGGAACGTATCTTGCTTAAATTGTTATCCTCATCACACAGCCAGTACAATAAGTAGTGGAAAAGCAATAAATTGTTGCTGGATGAATAAACAACATATAAAAGAGAGTTACAGTGAATCAAACTGATAATGCCAATTCTCCACTTGGAAAGAAGTATTTTAAAAAGGAAAACAAAAGAAATCATAAGACACAAATATTTGTAGTTGTTATGCTAAGTATATCTCACAAAAAAACACATTTTCAAAAGAAATTTTAATGAATTCCCAATATAAGTTAAAAGGAATTTTAAAAAAACAACACCTTGCTTTTTTCATTGACTTTCTATCAGAGACCCATTTCGCCACCTCCTTCAAGTAGTCTAAACTCAGTTTTAAATGCAGGCTGACTTGCAGATGCCATACACTGTGTCTGTTCAGAGTATTTTTGAGAGTGGTGAATTTATTTATGTATAAACAACGTTTCAAGTCTATTCAAATGGTTTCACAGAGTAATTCCACATGACAATGTGCTCTCTACCTCAAAATCTACTTGTATTAAAAAGAAAAGTAGTTTTAAAACAAACACTGAAAAGTTATAGTTTCTAAGACTACAGGGGACATCTTAATATTAAAGCATCAAAACTGAAATGCCTTACACACTTTGAAAAACATCTTTTCTCTGGGCAATTATAAAACTTTATTTTTGTCTGTTCTCTATAAAAATAGTTTTATAATAATAGTTTATCATATAAGGAATCACTAAGTTAAACATCTGGCCGTCTTGCTGTTCATCTCCACAAGTTTAGAGAAGGGTTAGGATTAACAGGGTCCTTTGGTCAAATAGAAAAACAAGGAAACAAGAATGGAATTGTAGTGAGTTCTAAAAGTATAAAGGACCTTCATTTGGCATATAAACTTGAATTAAAGTGTATCCTGTTAAAAACAGCGTAGAAGAGGTCTCAAGCTTCTGAAATAGTATAGAACCATGGACAAATTATTAAATCTTCCTAAGTCTCACCTGCCTATTACATATTATGCTGGTTAAATAAATGGATTAAATAAAATAATAAAATAGGTATGACACCTAGCCCAATATTTGCACATAACAGGCATTCAGAAAAAAGTTAATGTTGAGGTAATAAAGCATTTATACTATATAAAAAGATAACAATGCTAAGTGTCCACGATGCAGAATGCTGGCTAAGATCAGTAAGGGTACAGGAAATGAAGGGAGATCCAAGGTTTCCTAGAGCAGAGGAATGCAAGCAACATCTGGAAGAATTTATTTAACATGTCAAACAAGCATGCTCTACCTTTCTACATGCAGTTACCCAGAGTCACCTTCTGTTCCTTGTTCAACCTGACAAACTTGCATTTATTTTTTTACTAATTTAACACTTAGCATATTCTCAGGAATAGCCGAAGTACCAGAGGCTATAATGTGAGCAAGATAAACCAGACCCCCCCGTCCCCACAAAGGTTACAATCTATTGAAGGAAATAAAATAAACAGTTACACCACTAAGTAAAGTTATATAATACAAGATGGCAAGGTGCTTCCTTTCTCTCCACCAACACACTCCCCAAAATGAAGCTATGACTGAGAATTTTAAGGCCAAGTTGTAGATTTAGGGTAAGACAGAAGGCTCCCTGAGGCCCAAACTACCTACTCTAACCCAACCTTTTTCCAAAGAACTACACTATTCCTATGGGCAACTACTCACAAAGCAGCACTCTGGTTTTCACTTGACTATTGTGTATTTTATGCAGGGCTCCCACAGGACTTGATGGGGGGAAGTGTGACTGACAAGTAGTGCAAGACCCTCCTTTTAACAGGTTCTCAATAAAGATTTGCTCCTAGTGATATTTATTCAAATAATTGACCAGCATTCTTTTCATACGTTATTGGGCTTCTAAAACCTGTACCTATTTCACCCTAAAATTCTCATCTACAAAGTTTTATCATAGAGCATGCCCCAAAATATAAATATACAGTAAAATTCTCAGCCATCAGCATTTCTATACATTTTTACAATCACATAACCATAACTATTTAACCATCTAAAATGTTAGAAAATCTATAAGCTCAATATAATACTAGGAAAGCCATCAACAATCTCAATTGAGAGACATTCTACAAAATACATGACCAATAATCCTTAAAACTATGAAGGTAGTCAACAGAGAAAGTCTAAGAAATGACTGAATGATGGATGCAGTATAGTTAATAATATACCAGTACCTGGTCATCAATTATAACAAATATACCCTTGTGAGATACACACACATATACACACACACACAGGTCTCTGTCCCCTGGTTCCTGATACAGAGCTCCTAGACAGTCCCTGTTATTTCCTAAAGAGTAAAGAGTACTAAAAGAAACTTTTGATCCAATATTTGGTCTTTGACTCTAGTACCTAACAGAGATTCTAAATTCCTTGGAATTTCCTGGGTGATAACAGTTTCTTTTGTGCTAAAGACATGACTCTGGATTCCTAGACGGGGACTGGTCACCACAAAAACCAAGCCGTGATTAGAAAGAAGCTTTGGATTTTCAGTTCCAGCCCCTATTCTCCAGGGAGGGAGAGAGGCTGAAAATACAGTTAATAATTGATTATAGGTATGTGATGAAGTCTCCATAAAAATGCCAATGGTATGACATTCAAAAAGCTTACAGGTTGCTGAACACACAGGAGTGCTAGGAGAGTGGCTCACCAGAAGAGGGCAGAGAAGCTTCTTTGTGGTTCCAAACATAGCTTGCTTTACAGGACATTTTTCTGTATCCTTTATCATATCCTTTTATAATAAACTAGTAAAGAGTACATAAACTATTTTCCTGTGTTCTATGAGCCACTCAAACAACTTAAGAGAATCAGGGGAGGGAGTTGTGGGAATCTCTAATTCATAGCCAGTTGGTCAAAAGCTCATATAACAACCTGGACTTGTGATTGGCATCTCAAACTGTGGGCTCTGTCAATATCACTATCTCTGCGTAGATAGTGTCAGAATAATGTTAAAATGTAGGGGACCCAGCTGGTGTCACAGAATTGCTTGGACTAGGGGGGGAAAAACACACATGGAAGAGGGGGGGAAGGTATTGTGACTGTGGTAATAGTATGAAAAGTAGAAAAGCATAGGAGGAAGACTAAAATTTTTGTAATCAATCATACTAATGAAAGATTTAGGAATAAGAGAAACTGGGTGTGTAGTGTACAAAGGAACTTCTGTTAAAACACTGCAAAATAAGAATAGACATTTTAAAAATGAAAGTAAAATAAAAACAGCTGATTTTTTCTTAATAGCAGATGCTCAAGATGTTTGTAACACCATTGTGAAAAATTAATACTTAAAATACTAATAGAAATTAGTCAACAAAACCCAAGTAGTTTTTTTTTTTAAAACAAGGAATATATTTTCAAAATAAATTCTGCCACATTGTAAGCAAGCCTAACAAAAACACAACGATCCCCTATATTTTTGCCACAGAGTTCTTTCCCAGGGGATTTACCTAACAAGGTGCTCCTTTAAAAAAATATCAATTTAATCCTCCCCTACAATTTTTTGAAGTGATGTCATAGCTTAAACTTGATGATTTTGAAAACTGAGCAAATAGCCTGTCTCAAATTCTAACACTGAGAAAAAGTAGGACACCTGGAAAGATGTTTTGTGCCAAAGACACTGAGGTACAAATAGGTAGTGGAACCCAAGGGAGCTCTTATCCTCAAAAACTCGACAGCAATTATTTATACCATTTTGGGGGCAGGGGGTGCTTAAGATTTATCACCTATGTGATCAGTTAACACTTTGTACCAAAACATATATACATCCTTCCCCAAACTCTAAGTTCCATGAAAGCAGTAACTACCTTTCTACTTCTTTGTACTGAAAGGTCTCACATGTGCAATTCTATAGAATGATGGATTCAGCAGAAATGAAATGGAAATAAGCATTTTAACCACAGACATTTTTCAATTGAGGTGAAACTCAGATAAAATACAATTAACCATTTTAAAGCATACAATTCACAATTCAATGACATTTAGTGAATTTACAATTTTGTGTAACAAGCACAGCACAGACTATTATCTTAGAGATAACTGAATTCAACTCCTCCGATAGTAAATAAAATTCCCTTCATCCCTGACTACATAGTGATTTGCTTCTTATACCATTCTGTGATTAAATTTGCAGTGGTGATAGCAACAGGTGGACATCTGCTCCAGTGATAGGGAACTCACCTCCTCCACAGAAATAATATGCATACCTCTACTTACTAAAAAGTACATTTTACACTGAATCCTACCTGCTTCCACTGGACTCACATAATGCCACCTCTAATATTCACAAGCAGTAACTGTCAGCCAGTTATTTTAAGCTTCAGTTTCCTTTTCTGTAAATATGGGGATAATAATGCCAACATTTATGGTTACTGTAAGATCTAATTAAGATCATGCATGACAAAAGTGAACCCCCAGTGCTTTCCCCACACTCTGCCTAACACTGAACTTAGAGATGAAGTCTACCTTGCTTTCCAGACAACTGTCCTCTGTTCCCTAAACACAATTCATGCTATTCCTGCTACTCTTCTTGATAACTTCTACATCCATGTAGGACTATCCAACACTCCATCCTCTCAATTCTTTTTATTTTATTTCATATTTCTTAATTATTATTTTATTTTTTTAATATTTTTTACATCGTTCTTCATTTTTTTTAAAATTGTAAATATGTTTCTTTCTTTTTTTTTTTTTATAGAGGCATTTTTTTTTTATTTGTTTTGTTTATACAAGCACTGGGTACAGTCAGAAGCGCAGGAGGGTGAGAGAATTCACCAGAGCCAGAGCGGGGAGCAGAGCAGGCAGAAGGACCGAAGTACACTGCTGAGGGGAGCAGCGGGCGGCAGGAGAGGTCTGCGCACCATGTGGGACCCTCCTCCGGGGGCCGGGGAGCAGCCGGGGATCGAACCGGCGCTGCAGAGGCTGCGGGCAGCTTTGCAACCCAGCGCTCAACCGCTGCGCCACCAGGGAGGCCCCGTTCTTCATTTTTTTACAATGTATTCTTTCTCATCTCAGTTATAGTCCCCGTGAAATTCCCACCACCAATTCACCCACGTACCATCACCATAGTCCTTTGTGCTCTTTCCACCCCTGTTTTGATCTTACTCCCTTCTCCCCATCTGCAGAATGTCTCCAGTTATAGTTGCTTGTTGATTTTGATTTTCACTTTATTAAAATAACTTTTTTCCCCCCTGATCCCTTATTTGGATCCTCTACATTCCTCCTATAAGGGAAACCATCTGATTTTTTTTTCTTTTTCTTTCTGGCTTATTTCACTGAGCATGATCCCTTCCAGCTCCACCCATGTTACTGCAAATTGCATGTGTTTATCTTTTTTGATTGCTGAGTAATATTCCATGGTGTATATGTACCACATCTTCTTGATCCAGTCATCTATTTTCTGGGCATTTGGGTTGTTTCCATAGCTTACTTATTGTAAACAGTGCTGCTATAAACACAGGGGTGGAGGGGTCCTTTTAAATTAAAGTGTGAATTTAAAAAGTCCTTTGGGTAGATACCTAAAGAAGTAGAATTGCTGGATCATATGGAAGTTCCATTTTCAGCAGTTTGAGGAACCTCCACACAGCTTTCTATAGTGTCTAATCTCTCAATTCTTTACCTGCACACAATTCAGTCACTTAACTGCAGCAGCTCTAAAACCTCAATTTCAAACATCCCAATCTTTGACCACTACTCTCCCTCTGTCCAGATCATTTTACTCCAATAATTCGTCCTCAGAATTTCCAATTCACTATACATAACACTTTTTTGCTGACCATCACTTTCTTCATGTCCTCCTCTCCTGATCCAGCTTAGATTCGATGATCCATCACTGCAAATCAATCCTATATAGCCCTCTGAACTCACTTCGTAAAACTCTAACTGGTTAAATTCTACTCAATGCTTTCTCCATCTTTGCACCTAAATGGCTGAATACAGCTAGAGAAACACACTTGGCACATTTAATGATCTTCCTTAAATTTATAACTGAAGTATGGTTGCTGGACCAGAAGCACCAAATTCATCTAGGAGAGTTAGAAATGCAAATCCCGGGCCTCCCCGGTGGCGCAGCGGTTGAGCACTGGGTTGTGAAGCTGCCCACAGCCTCTGCAGCGTCGGTTCGATCCCCGGCTGCTCCCCGGCCACTAGAGGAGGGTCCCACATGGCGCGCAGACCTCTCCTGCCGCCCGCTGCTCCCCTCAGCAGTGTACTTGGGTCCTTCTGCCTGCTCTGCTCCCTGCTCCGGCTCTGGTGAATTCTCTCACCCTCCTGCGCTTCTGACTGTGCCCAGTGCTTGTATAAATAATAAAAAATGAATCTTTAAAAAAAAAAGAAGAAGAAAAGAAATGCAAATCCCTAGGCCTCACCCCAGACCTAATAACTCAGAAACTTTGGGGCTGGAGCACAGTAATCAGTGGAATACCAAGTCCAGCAGCTGATTCTGATGCACACTGAAGTCTGAGAACTACTGGCACACTAAATATACTCTCATTAGCCAAAAGGACCATTAAAACCTTCTTTTTTCTCTTCAATTTTTATAAATTCCTTCTACATTCCTGAAACCTGGCTGATAGCCTTACTGAAAAAGAGAAGCAATCAGAGGACAATGTATTCATTCTCCCATCACCAAATTTAGCACATGATTCTGTATCCGTTCCCATACTCTCTGCAGACCCCACATGTCCAGCCCTTCTTCCCATGGCCGAACCATTCGCTTATACGCTAGATTTCACTTTCATTTATGAAAAGTTTTTTTGTGCCCACTATTATCCTCCCCTTTCTTTCTCTCATATCCTCAAATTTTCCTTCAGCATAGGAATCTGCTAAATACCTCCTATATTAAAACAAAAATCACTTCCCTTGCCCTTCATTTCCCTCTAGCATAACTATCATTTCCCTGCTACTCTGTACAGAAAAAAAACTTCCCAAGAAATTTCTACACTTCTTGTCTTCATTTCCTCACTTCCATTTCACCTTATCCTACTCGTAGACACCACCACAACTACTCTTATAAATGTTAACAGTGAGCTCCAAGTTGCTAAATTCAGCACTCAACTCTCAGTCTTCAACTTATACTACCAATAACAGCAACTGACTCCATTCACTCCCTTGAAGTATTTAATTTTCTTTAGCTCTGTGACACCACATTATCCTAGAGTCCCCCCATCATTAGCTGCCTTTCTCCTGTGTATTATCCTCCTGCTCTTAAATGTTGGCGAATCCTGAAAAATCTGGAAGGTGGAAGTCATTCTTCCTATGGCAGTGACAAGCAGCCTCCAGTGTGAGTTTCTGCATTAGCCAGTTTCCTCACCCAGGTGCAGGTGGCAAAGGACAGCGGTTCCGCAGCAGCAGTAGGGTGATCACTGGATCACAGCTGTGGTGGGTTGACCATGAAGTCTAATGAGAGTGTGTCCCTGAAGCCTAGTAGCAGCCTTCCAACTTTATTTCTCCTGCCCTCTAATGATGTTCTGTATTAAATATCTTTCTGATAAAGACATCTTGAGCGGTTTGTTTCCTACACTTAACCTTGACTTCCATAATTCCAAATTCAATTTTCAGCAGCAATTGTTCCTTGAAATCAAAACTGTATACCCAACTGCCTCTCTGCACCCCTACCTTCATAACTAATACATATCTCAAACCTGACATGTCCCAAATATATTCTTGGTTTCCCACTTCCTGCTCCTCCTTCTCCCCAGGAATCTCACAGTATTTACTTTCATAAACACTAGAATTCACCTAGTTGCTCAGATTAAATATTTAGGAGTAATTATTTTTTTTAAGATTTATTTTTATTTATTTATGCATACAAGAACTGGGGTGTAGGCCAGAGGTGCAGGGACGTAAGAGGATTCACCAGAGACAAAGTGGGGAGCAGAACAGGGCGAACTACTGAAATACACTGTTGAGGGGAGCAGCGGGTGAGACAAGAGAGCTCTGCTGCGCCATGTGGGCCAGCTCCCTGACCTGCGATGGAATGGGGATTGAATGCAGATTGAATGGGGATCAAACTCATGTCGCAGTGGCTGGCAATAGCTTGATAGCACTGAGATTTTAACCCCTGAGCTACCAAGGATGCCCTCTAGGAGTCATTCTTAAATCTGATTTCTCTCAGATATCCACATCTAATCCATTATCTATCTTCAAAATATGTCAGGAATCTGGCCGCTTCTCTTCATTTACCTCAAGTGCTGGCAGGCCAGTCTCAGTCACTTTCACCTCTCACCTGGGCTACTACAATTGTCAATTAACTAATATCTCTCTTGCTGCTCTCACTCTCCAGCCCCTTACCCTCAGTCTCCTCTCCATGCCAGAGTCATTTTTTTTTTAATAGCAATCAGTTCACATCATTCCCTTGCTTAAAATCCTCCAATATCCTCCCATCATACTTGGAAAAAAGTCTGAAACTCTACATAATCTGACTTCTAGCAATTTCGTCCATTACGTTTCAACTAGACTGATCTCTTTGCTATTCTTGCAACAAACCAAGCTTGCTCTGAAATCACGGCTCTTATACTGCCTCTTTCTGCTCTCTGAAATGCTCCTCCTCCAAATACCCCCCACAAAGCTTGCTCTCTTATCTTTTTCAAGTGTCTGTTCAAATACTTTCTTCTCAGTGAGGTCTTCCCTGACTATCCTATGTAAAATAATTCATCCTCTCATCCTCACAATGACTCATATCCCCCTTAGCACTATCACTATTTTACCCAGAACAATAAATACCTACAGACTTTTTCTCAATTTATATTCCTTCAGAAAGAGCCCAAATTCTATAGAATGTGGGTGGCAGTATGGAGAAAAAGAAAGAAAATGGAGTAGAAAATCTATTTGTCAGTAAACAGGCAAGTCAGTTTTCATTTTTGGATCTCAGTTTCGTCATTTGCAAAATAGGAAAGTAAAGGAATAGTATTGATCTCATTAGTGGGCTTTGAGGACTCAGTGAGATAATGTATGTAAAGGATTCACCTAGTGCTCATATGACTATTTTTTTTTTTTTGCTGAGTTGGTAGGTTTTATTTTTTTTTTAAATAATAAATTTTATTTTTATATTCCCCATACAATTGCAACGCCCCCATTCTGATCCCAATCCCTCCCCTCCCGTCCCCCACCCCCCCCAAAAGTGTCTCTGTTTCATAGTTTTTGGTTGATTCTGATTTTCACTTTCTTATAGTTATTCATTTTCCTGGTCCCTTATTTAAGTTTTCTAGATTCCTGCTATGAGTGAGACCATCCGGTATTTTTCTTTTTCTTTTTGGCTATTTTAAAACCTCTCATCATCCTAGCCATCTCCCCTAGCTCTTTCGCATCAAAGTAAACTGGGACGCAAATGAAAGAGATTATTCCAAATATCATGTTCCTAATTAACACCAAGTCTAGGAAGGTTAATACTTCCATTGATCTCAACACTGCATTTCAACTAATGCAACATAACATCATCTTAGATCCTTTTTGAAAGCTAGGCAGTCAATTCTTGGCTTACGCTATCAGTAGAATCAAAGTAGTTTAGATAGAAAAATCAGGGCTACTGTAAAGAAGTCCCCTTTTCTATACAGCACTAGTCTGTTTCCTGCAAAATCAGAATTTAAGGGAAGGAGTTTGAAAATTGAGATTTGCCAACTAAGGAAAAATCATTGTATCTGATTACTTCATGCTTACCAAATTGAGGGAAAAGAAGTAACGTGGGCCTGCCGGTGACACAGCGGGTGAGCATAGCACTATGAGGCTGTCCACAGCCTCTGCAGCACGGGTTTGATTCCCAGCTGGCAAGGGAGATACCCACATGGTGCAACAGACCTCTCCTGTCTTGCCTGCTGCTCCCCTCAGCAATGTTTTCGGTCCATCTGCCTGTTCTGCTCCTTACTCTGTCTCTGGTGAATCCTTTCACCCTCCCATGCCTCTGGCCGGTACCCCAGCTCTTGTATAAATACATAAATCTTTAAAAAAAAAAAAAGTAAACAGAAGCACAAAGTTGTAGAGTTATAGACATACTCCCCAAAGCAAACCTACAGGCTTTAGTTAACACCTCCAGTACAGGAAGGTATAGGGGTAAGGAATATGTTGAGCCCACTTTGGATGCCTAGGAAAGTCTATTATAAAAACCTCCCTTGTGCAAGTACCACAACATTCTTTTGAGATATGCCTGGTAAATTTTATACTCATGTGCACCACCAGAGAAATTTTACTGGAAGGCGTGTGGGTGCTACAAGGCAATCTTAAGGAGGGAAAGGATTATCACAGGGAATTCTCATGTGGACAGAGCTGGACTCTGAATAACATACTAGCTCAGTATGCTTACCAGTAAAATAGAATTACAGTAGCACAGTTTTTGTGAGTATTATAAAAATACTTGTTTCCTTTTAGCATTTAAGCACCTTTCATATTTTAGATACTCAAATATTATTTTCCTTCCCTATAATGTGTGGGCACAGAAAAGGCTGAGATTGTGATTTATTCCTACAATATCAACAAAATGTTTAGAAATTCTTATTAACTTCTCAATGAATATAAGACCTCTTGCTTTGCTGTATCTGTTAATCTGTCCTACTTCTTATATTTGAAGTTTCCAAAGTAAAAATATGGCTTCTCATGTTAATAAGGTACTTGCAATGATAAAAGAATCCCCTAGAGGAAAGAGGTTATTAAGATGACCACTCTCTCATAGGTAAACACACTGAGTCTCAGATTCTCTTCAAAGGCAAAATATTCCAATTTTAGAATAAAGTTTACCTCAAGGACCAGGTGAGATTTTGGTGTGCGTAATATATTAATTCTCCATAATGTACAAATTCTCCTAAAGTTGATAACTTCTCTTAATAAAACAGTATGTAAAAATCAAGTAATGGGTGGGGTAGGTGTTTAATGGTAACTGGTTATTTTTATTGGCAGAGACATCAGGTGAAATCACTAAACCTTGGAAAGCTGCCTTGGAACATGCCTGGCACCAGTGGGAATGTAGAACTTAGAAGGCAGCTAGGAGGGGTGTGATGGTAAAGCCTTAATTTGCAGTGACATCTTAAACAAAGCAGTCTTAGTAAAGTAACCTGTGAATTCAAGCCAAAACTGAAGGAGAGGACAGAGAACATCTCTTGGGTAGAAGACTGACTCTCATGTACTTAACTGACCTCAAAGGAGGCTCTTTACCTCTTTATACTGATTTTAAACATTTCAGTGGCAGTTCGAACAACATTTGAAATTGACAACTGCTCCCAGTCCAGAGTTCTGAGCATTGTTTTAAGGAGGCTCACTTAAATTACCCACTATGTTCCTACTCCCTGTTGAACACTGAGCACACGAGAGAAACAGACTTTACAGCAAGAACAGCCCACAGGAAGTCCTAAAGACCATGAGATCTATCAGTAAGTCACGATTACTGGTTAACTCAATTTAACAAACTGGAGTTTACTCTGTATGATTTCATTAGCAAGCACTTTGTCTGAAATTAAGTATTCTGATATTTTGTATAAAAATATATTACAATTGAGGCAAAACACATCCAAGGTTAGTATTATTATCTTTTGAAAAATAAAAGATACCCCATTTTAAAATTTCCTCCCAAAACCTACCTATTATTCAGTTATCTAACCAAATTGCATTTCACCCATTCATTTACTAATTTATTCATTTATTTAACAAATATTTACTGAATATCAACTCTCAGTCAGATTGGTTCTATATACAAAACTATCAACTAGAGATACTATACTTAGTTTATGTTCTCTATTTTCAGTTCAAGAAAAATTTTAATAGCATTAAGTATCCCAAATATGTTAACTTAGTTCTCATCACACAAAAAGTTTTACCACTTCAGCATCAGAAAGCACACTGTGCAGGGCCTCCCCTGGTGGCACAGCGGTTGAGCGCTGGGTTGTGAGGCTGCCCGCAGCCTCTGCAGCACCAGTTCGGTTCGATTCCTGGCCACCGGCGAGGGTCCCACAAAAAAAAAGAAAAGAAAAGAAACCACACTGTGCAAGCAAGGTGTATAATATAATAATATTTTTAACTGAAATATTTTAAACTGAAATACCAGTGGTTTCTGAGCATAAGTAGAAAATGTGCTGTAAATTATACAATTAACAGAATTATAAAATAAAGTGTGTGTGAGAGAGAGAGAGAGAGAGAGAGAGAGAGAGAGAGCAAGCGCACAAGAGAGAGAAAGACAAAGCAAGTATTTAAATCAGTGGGAATAAAGTTACTAGAAAGACAAAGCAAGTATTTAAATCAGTGGGAATTAAGTAAGTACCTCATGTGCAATATATACAAAGCTATTTAGAATAATTCCAAGTTGTATTAGAAATGATTTTAAAAGTAAAATAATATAAATCTCAAATATGTATGTAGAACCAAATACAAGTATAGGAAAGACCTCTTAAACCAAGACAGAGTACCCAAAAGACATTTAAAAATAGAATTATGGGCCTCCCCAGTGGCGCAGCGGTTGAGCACTGGGTTGTGAAGCTGCCCGAACTCGGCAGTGCCGGTTCGATCCCCAGCTGCTCCCTGGCCACCGGAGGAGGGTCCCACATGGCGCGCAGACTTCTTCTGCTGCTCCCCTCAGCAGTGTACTTCGGTCCTTCTGCCTGCTCTGCTCCCCGCTCTGGTGAATTCTCTCACCCTCCCGCGCTTCTGACTGTACCCAGTGCATGTATAAATAAATAAATAAATCTTAAAAAAAAAATAGAATTATGCCACACAGCAAATAGAAACATGTTGGATAAGGTATACTAAGATGTAATTTACAAATTTAGAAAAATACCAAAAACCCTTAAAAAGCTATGAAGAAAATGCAAGCCTTGCCTCCAAATCCCATTACATTGGGACTGGACTGGGTTTCAACACCAACTGGGGGAGGTCAGAGAGGATTTCAAATTTAAAAAAACAGGTCAATTCCTACTAAACATAGAGCTTCCATATGACCCAGCAATTCCACTCCTAGGTATTTACCCAAAGGACACAGAAACATCAATTCCAAAGAACACCTGCACCCCTATGTTTATAGCAGCACTGTTTACAATAGCTAAGCTTTGGAAACAACCCAAATGCCCAAAAATAGATGACTGGATCAAGAAGATGTGGTACATATATACCATGGAATATTACTCAGCATTCAAAAAAGATAAACACATGCAATTTGCTGCAACATGGATGGCGCTGGAAGGGATCATGCTCAGCGAAATAAGCCAAAAAGAAAAAGAAAAATACCGGATGGTCTCACTCATAGCAGGAATCTAGAAAACTTAAATAAGGGACCAGGAAAATGAATAACTATAAGAAAGTGAAAATCAAAATCAACAAAAACTATGAACCAGAGACACTTTTAGGGGGGCGGGGGCGGGAGGGGAGGGATTGGGGTCAGAATGGGGGGCTGCAATTGTATGGGGAATATAACAATAAAATTTATTAAAAAAAATTAAAAAAAAAATTAAAAAAAAAAAAAAAAGAAAAAAAAAAAAAAGAAAAAAACAGGTCAATTATATGAATAGGCAAACTCACATAACACTAAATAGCCAACAAACTCAAGAAAAGGTATTCAATTTCCCTTGTAGGTGAAACTAAACACTTGTACTAAGGCGAATGAAAATAAAACACTAAGGTATTTTTTTTTTGTCTTTCAATGACAGTCTTTGGGTGATAGATAAGTCTTCTGTAGACAAACTCAATAGCCAACAGCATGTGGGGATTAACACTTATCATGTCTGGTGTTTTTTTGTGTTTTGTTTTGTTTTTTAATTTCAGAGTTTACAAAGTATACAAATACGTATACAAAGTATACAAAATATCAATTTTTAAATGGTTTTTGTAGTACTTTACTGGAAATACACATATTTACTCATATACATGGCAAAACTACCTACACACAGTATAAATCTCCATATACATGGACTCAATATATTAATTATTCTAAATTATAGATTGAGTGAGTGTTGAGTAAGTCATTTGAGAATTACATTCATCAAGTTAGTTTAAAACAAAACACAAAACAAAAAAATGATAATATCCATTGCTAGCTGGGATTCAAGGTAAAGAATAATGCCACGTATTATTTGTGCCCTTTGGGAAAACAATGTGGTATCTCTTAAAATTAAAATTATACATGCCTTTTTGGTTCAGAAATCCCATTCTTGGGAATTTAATCCACAGAAATAAAAACATCATAAATACAAGGCAATAGGCGCATATAGATATTTACTGCAGTACTGTACATAATAGCAAATCAACCCAAAAACCAGAGCCAGAGTAAACATTAAATACCTACCAACAGGGTAATGGTTGAATAATATGGCTCACTACCACTATGAACTATTAAGAAACCACTGAAAAGAGTCAACTGAGATTTGAATGTTGAATAAGAAAAACAAGATACAGAGCCATATAAATAATATCCATTTCAATTTTGTTTTAAAAAGGCAATTTAAATTGTACTATATATAGTACACACTATATATAGTGCAACTTTATATATATATATATATATACACACACACACATACACACACACACATAGATGGAGCGAGAGGGAGAGATATTACATGGAAAATAATACAGATGGACACATATCAACTGTTAGCCTTGGTGAATGGGTACCTAGTCGTCATGTGGACATGAGTTCTACGTTCGGTTGCTATCTTAGTCAGTTCGAGCTGCTATAACAAAATGCCATTAACTAAGTGGCTTATAAACAACAGAAACTTATTTCTCACAGTCCAGGCATCAGTATGGTCAGTGTCTGGTGAGAGCTTGCTTCCTAGTTGATGAACAGTTGTCTTTTCACTAACCTCACATGAAGGGGTAGGGCTCTCTCTGAAGTCTCTTTTATAAGGGCACTGATTCTATCTCCTAAAGGTCTAACCTCAAATACCATTACACCGGGATTATATTTCAGTGTGAATTTGGGGGGACTTGGGGAGACACACAAACATTCAATCTATGACTGGTAGATTTTGGCAGGATATGAGGGTAGAAGGTTTAAGGAAACAGAAGCCAAAAAAGTAAAAAGGATAGGGCGGGAGGGGTGAGATGCACCTGAAATTACTCCAATATTTTGTTAAAATCCTGTTTTTGTCAACATGTGTGTACATGTGTATGTATTATATACATGCATCTGCACTTATAGAAATAAATAAGAATAAAAAGTACTATTACATATAAATACCAATTTTGCTTATTCAAAGCTTACATTAAATACTAAATACACTTTCATTTTAAATTTTGATTGAAAAATCTTCTAAAAATTTATCACACATCTCCGCTTTCTGACATAGACTACAATAGCCACAACTTTATATTTTACTGATGATTTGGCATCAGCATAGCAGAAAAAAAGCACACAACCTGGACCTTGGCAGGCCATAATTCCAATCTGCTTTAAATACTTGTCTTACAGAGCTAAGCAAATCTTTTTACCTTTCTAAACCCCAGTTTTCTCATTTGTTAAATGGAGACCACATCAATGAAAACTAACATAATGCTTGTAATAATTCTCACTGTTAACTTTTGCTATGAACAGTGATGTGGAGCTGTGCTTGGTCAAAGAGCTGACACAGAAGAACCTCGCCTGCTTTTGTATTAGTCTCTTTTTACAGTTGGACTATTTCTCCCCTGCCCTCAAGCAGTAAGAAAGGGCTGTTTAAGAATCCAAACAGTGATTACAAAGGTAGGACAGTAGCTAATATGATTTATCACTCAGCTATATTCCAGAATCAAAGAGTAAATCACAAACAGAGCAAGCCATCAGCTTTCATTTCTCCTTGCTGCCAGTGTGTCTACCTTAACAGTAGTCCTACCAACTTCCCTTCTAATTTATTAAAAATGAGACACTGGGGGCCTCCCCGGTGGCGCAGCGGTTGAGCGCTGGGTTGCGAAGCTGCCCGCCGCCTCTGCGGCGCTGGTTCAATCCCCGGCTGCTCCCCGGCCACCGGAGGAGGGTCCCACATGGCGCGCAGACCTCTCCTGCCGCCCGCTGCTCCCCTGAGCAGTGTACTTCGGTCCTTCTGCCTGCTCTGCTCCCGGCTCTGGCTCTGGTGAATTCTCTCACCCTCCCGCGCTTCTGACTGTACCCAGTGCATGTATAAACCAAAAAACAAATAAATAAATAAAATGCTTTCTGTACAGTGTTATACTTTAAAAAAAAAAAATGAGACACTGGATAACAGTCTAGTCTCTACTATGAATGAAAAAGTACATGAGTTTCAGTACATAAATTTTGTGACACCCATTGCTTACAGCTGAGTTCTTAGCTTTAGTCCAAATAATTGCAATCACTCAGGTCGAGAGATCATTAGATGTTAAGAATAAAATGAACTCTTGCAGCAACCTCAAAGTTGGTTATCACATCCAAAATTGAAAGATTATAAATTACGCCCTTGTACATCTCCTCCTGTTTTCTAAACAATGTCCTAAGAATAATTCATTTGGTGTAAGCATTTCCCTTTTAAAATTGAAATTTTATAGGAAAAAGCATTTTCTACTACAGTGGGGGGTGGGAGGGAGGGAACTGGCAATTTGCCTCCAGACAGACAGAAAAAGATCTTCCAGAAAAATCTATAGAAGGCATAAGATTAAGTCATGAAAGTCTGAAATCTCTCCAGATGTTGCAAGGAACGCAGTGGCAGAAAGGCAGCTGTGAAGGGTCACAAATCTAATTGCATTTTTTCAATACTTTTAAAATAATGGCCTAGAAATTTCTAGCAAAATTCCTCATTTTGCTAGATGCAAACCAGTAACAGTGACAAAAACCTAGCTCTCCATAACTCAAAGAATAATTCAATTTGACCAATCAAAACAGCATATATTACCCCAATTTGATAAACATGACATGCATTGTAAGGGAATTAATGCAAAAATCAACAAAACAAGGATTCTTGCCTGAAGGAGCTCTTAGTCTGGGTATACTGAAAAGTAAGGAAAGAGAATTAGACAATGAAAAACTAACTATAACCAGGTAAGTGCTCAATAAATGCTATTAATTATACAAGTGATAGCAGAAGGACTTGAAATAAGGAGACTAGATTCTAGCTCCACACTAAGGAGAATACTGTATCCTGTATGTCATGGTTCAAAGACTTTTAAGCCTAATGAGTGACAAAACTGATAAAACTTTTAAAAGGTCATTCTGGGAGCAATGTTGGCAGATTGATGGTACTACAGCAGTGTAAAGGCTTATAAAGCAGTAAAACATGGGCGAGGGAGCTATCAGGATATGAATACAGGTAAAAACGAACTAGTTGTATGGTTCTGGATAAGCTATTTAATTGCTTTGTGCCTCAATCTCTTCATCTATAACGAAGATGTTCTTTTGTTCTCACCACATAACATTGCTGTGAGAATTAAAGGAGTTAACGTAAGGCACTCAGAATAGTTCCTGGCACAAAGTAAATGTTCAATAAATAAGATATTACCTGCATGAGAGTAGGCAGACTAACTAGGAGATTAGGAAAGAGTTCTGAAAAAAATGAGGTGACAGCAGAGAGGGGGTATGCACAGTTGGGTACCTGGGATGACGACAGCACCATTAGACAAGTGGTGGGACAAGAAAAGGAAGAGGAAAATGAAGCAAATGAGTGTAGCTCTGGGATGTTAGGGCTGAGGTTCCTATAGAATGTGAAAATATAAATGTATACTGGTCAGGAGGAAATAAAAGTCAGAAGGCCAAAGGAGAGATAAGAGTTAGTGACAGAGATTTGAAGGGTGTTTTGGTCAAAGGTGGTAACAGGAGAGAACTCAGGGAGAAAGAAAACTGTAGAAGAGGAGCCTCCCTGGTGGCACAAGAGGTTGGGACGTGACCAATGAAGCAATCCGCAACCTCTGCAGCACGAGTTCAATCCCCAGCCGGCCAGTTGCTCCCCAGGGAGCAACCCACATGGCGCAAAAGACCTCTCCTGTCTCGCCCGCTGCTCCCCTCAGTAGTGTATTTCAATCGGTCTGCCTGTTCTGTTCCCTGCTCTGTCTCTCGTGAATCCTCTCATCCCCCACACCTCTGGCCTATACCCCAGCTCTTGCATGCATAGATAAATAAATCTTTAAAAAAAAAAAAAAAGAAAACTGTATGAATACTTGACCCACGGGCCCTTGGCTGCAGACCACATTAGGATGCACAGGAACTCCAACATTACCAAGAACTGTGGATAAGTTAATTAGAAAGAGAAAATGTAACTGTATGAAATAAATCCTCTCTTCAAGAAGTTTCTGATGCCATTAGGAAATGAAGACATACACATGATAATTTCTATCATAATTTTTTAGGAATAATCAAAATAACTCTAAAAGCGAAGGATGCAGACATTAGAAATGACAAGAGAGAAGGAAATTATGCTTAATATTGGAAAAGCTAGTGCCATAGAGGAGAAAGTTAACTCTGAGTAGAAGTAAAGGGGAAAATGAAAACTATTCTTTGTTGAATGTCTATTGTATGCCAGTAAGTTTTCCAGGATCTTTCAAGTATATAACCTTAATTTAATTCTCCCTATATTCCTACAAGACAAATATTACCCTCATTTTACGAAAGTAGTCTGAGGCACACCAAAGTTAAATAACTTGTCCAAAGTCCTGTATCGAGTCCCCTAATAGGGCAGTCTTAGGGCTGGAACCTCGGGAGAAAGCCCAAAGCCCATGATTTCGCCACCATTCTTGCACTTGTTGCACTGGCCAAAGTAAAGCATGTCAAAAGGGGAATAAAATAAAACAATAAAAACTAGGCTAGAAGGAAACCAGAATGAAAAAAAAAAAAAAACCAACTTCTAAAAATAAATGCTCACTGTAGTTTATAATGCCACTTTTCTCAATTCAAAATAAACGAAATTTCATACACCAGTTAAAGAGCAACATTGACACCTTGTGGTGAACATCCTAAATTAAAGTTTCAGGCCTCCCCAGTGGCACAGGGGATTGAGCACAGCGCTGTGAAGCTGTCCCCAGCCTCTGCAGCGGGTTAGATCCCCACAGGCCAGGGAGGTGACTCACAGGGAGCAGCAGACCTCTCCTGTCTCACCCACTGTTCCCCTCAGCAGTGTATTTCAGTAGATTCGACTACACTGCTCCCCACTCTGTCTCTGGTGAGTCCTCTCACCTCCCCCACACCTCTGGCCTGTACCCCTGTTCTTGTATAAAAATAAATAAATTTTTTTTTAAAAAATAATAAAGTATCCAATGTAGCAAAGATTATAGTGACTACTAATTGTCTGTCTACCTGAAAACTAACACTTAAAAGAGGGATTTCCAGGGTTAAGAAGCAAAAATTCACTTACCATCACACAGACTGCATGTAAATTTGGAACGCTACCATAACTTTGGCAATACTAAAACTACGGGCAAAAGAAGCTGAATAAAACCTCCTACAAAACAGTACAAGACATTCATCTGAAGGAGCTTTAGTGTCCAGGTTTAGGTGCTCCACAATACTTGCTTTCTTCAAGATTTCCTATTTTTCTGTGACATTCACACAAGAAGGCAGAAGGAATGCATGAATACTAGCAGCACAAGGCAATTAAAGTTATTAACTTGAATACAGACATCAGAATAACAGAATCAGAAGACCTGGATTCTAATCCTGACTACCATGAGCACAGAAAACTGTGTAGAGTTCAGGTGATATTAAACTCTGTGTTTTCACATAAACTTACAGCTCAATAAGTAACAATTCATAAACCCAAGAAAAAGCATCTGGAGAAAGAAAAGATAGCACCCCTTCCCAGAAAAATGTTGCCTGAGTTAAAGAGGTAAACTATAAACAAAATTGATAGGCACAAAATTAATTTTCCCAGTAAGCACTTCTCACGTATCACCAAAACTGTGGGAAGAGGAGCATTAAATGACCGAGCAGATAATGGTGACTCTACCATCGTCTAAGAGAATTATGAGGAAGTTCCACTTTACTCATTAACTTTGACAGATATGATGTAAACTTTCTGGTCCCAGTATAACTCTAGATTTAGATAATTTGGTTGATAAAAACAGACAGTTGATCAAGTTCAGTTTTATCCACTCTGAATTACTTCCACAGTGATCATGAGAAGATCGCTGCTAATAATAAGGCAAACTTAGATTGCCACCACCTTAGTTTGCTGACACATCCTAGAAACGAAACTCCCAAAAATCATTTCATTACAAGGTCCATGTTAAATAACTGATGATTTTGCATTAATGAAGCACTCTATGATTTTCAGAAAATTTTCTTTTTTATTAAGCTATATGTACCACATAACCACCAGTCTTGGAAGATAAGTGAGACTGAAAAGAATCCCCAAACCTTACTTCATACCAGCCTCCTGTCTGGTTCTTACTTCTTTGTGTCCCCAGATAAATAAATTATTTAACATTTTTTGGCTTCAGCCTTTACATTGAACACAAAGGCCGATGCCTAATGCGTGAACACAGAAAAGTTTCTAAGAGGATAATATGTGAAACTGCTGTAAGTTACACAACTTGTAATCATTGCTTCCACCTTTCAAAAGAATCAGAGGATACATGAATTAGGTTCATTGGCTAAATGAGGATCTGGTTAATCAGCATTCTCTAACACACCATGTTGTTTTCCAGGACCCAAAAGTCTTTCCTCAGTTCCTATTCTCTTGTACCACACAGAGTTGGCAATACTCCTCAATCTCTATTCTCTTAGCTTTTATGAGGCTATCTATCCCAAAGCTTCCTCGTCACACTGGCTTTGTATTTCTTTTTTCTTTTAATTCTACATATTTCTCTAACAAGATCACACAATCAAAATTATTTTTAAAATAGCATCTATACTCTCAACTTGAGTTAGGTCAAGAAATATTCTTAGCTTACTCACATTTCAGACTATGTCTGTACACTCCTATTTTCAATAATCAAAGTTCAATGTAGTTCCAAACTGAATTGGCTCAAAAATATGGGTTATATGTTTTGACTTTCCTGCTTTTTATCTCCACCATCCAATTCTAAATCCTGTCCATTCTTTCACATATCCTAAGAAGTCACAGTGAAAGCATCTTGCAGATAAGAATCAAATGTGCATGGTTACTTTAGTCAAGATCAGTGTCTTTTAAAGGCAATTTACAGTCCATGTACCAAGCTCCCTACCATCATGTATAATAAGGTTCAACATTTGCAAAGGAAAGGCCCATTTCAAAATGTTTATAAAATAAACAATTAACCAATTGGACAAGCATCCCATCATCCTTCTGGACTCTTCCTCTAGAAGATACATAGAGGATGTCTAGTGGCCCAAAATTTATGATGTGTTATGTAAACATTAGGAAAATACTGCCAAAATCAAATTTCAATGAACCATTTGTCTGAGTAGGGTGAACATAGGTTGAGTGTCACAGTTATTTTGAATTGCATTTATTTTGGTAGCCTTCCCCCTGGGAAAATGTCCTTGATGATCTACCACATTAAAAATTAAAACCAAATTTAAAATCCTTACAAAATTAAGTCCAGACGTTATGAAAATATAGAGCTGAGGCAGTTAAGCAACTGAGCATGAGATATGTGAAAAGCTCCTTTGCCTTGCCAAACATGATTCTTTTAAGAACAACAGTAGGTTAGACCTCTAAGTCATGTCTGGGGCTATTGGAGGACTTTTCTGGTAAAGCTATATATAATTGTTAAGATTTTGTTAAGTCTAAATTTTGTACCTCCAGTTGCTGCTCCTTATAACACAGAAGCGCAGGAACAGATCATGACCCCACTTTAAGATCACTGGCTTCCAATCATTCTCCCCCACCGTCCAGAGAAAAGAAAGGGCTTTGCAGAGGCTTTATGAAAGAGATAAACTTAAAGCACTGTAGCTACAAAATTTATGAAGCTCTCACTAAAAAATGTGAAGCCTGAATAACAACGTCTAAACCTCCCATACATTTCTTCACAGTGAAATGTCACAAACTCAAAAAAAATAAGATTCTTAATGCAGGAGGGCTCTACGTAGTGTCTTACCGCAGCAAACAGAAGACATCGTAAGAATTGCGAACACAGTTCTGATCCACCTGAAGAATAGTCTTCTGCGCATTTGAAGAACCCTGAAAGAAAGTTATCAACAAATTAATCAAAGCAGAACAAAATGTATGCACAAATCAATTATATTTATCTTTTTTAAATTATGATATATAACACCTCAGTAAATGCAAATCACTAAGAAATTCTTAAAAATTAAGCACATCTTCCAATAACTGAAGTTCAATCTTTGAGGTAAATGAATTTAATTTCTTCTAATATTTTCCCACAGAAACATTTCACATTATAAATTACAGTAAACTTCCCAGGGAAATCCCAGAGAGACTTTTTAATATATTATGTGACTGAAAAAGAGTATTAGCAATAATGTGTGTGTGTGTGTGTGTGTGTGTGTATACACCTAGCCATTAAATGTAGTCTTTAATGGGGAAAAAGGTATTCCAGGTTATCATTAGAAATCCCAAAAACAAACAGTTACACTCAGTGTACAAGGATAGTTTCTAGAGAGAACACAGCAGAATTCCATAAGAAAAGCAGAACAGATATCTGTCATTTAAGAAAGGTAAATAGTGGTTAAGCAAATAGGACTGTGGACCTAGACCACCAGATTACAGAGTAAGCTCTTAATATGCCAGTTCTGTAATCTTGAGCAAAGCCCTAAACCTCTCAGTTTAACCTTGGTTTCTTCACCTATAATATGAAAGTGGTATTATCAAACTCAGTATTGTCATGGAAATTAAAAGCATTAAAATTTGTTAAGTGAAAGAAAGGTATGTGATAAGCACAACATATATGTTTGCCATAATGCTAATTTAAGTACCTTTTACAAGTTATGTCACTAGAGACATCAAAAGATTGGTTATTAGGAGAATATTATAAACAACTTTATGCTAACAAATTTGATAACTCAGATAAATCCTACAAATTCCCTGGGAAAAAAAACAATAAAAAAAAACTTTAAAAAATAAAAAAAATACAATATGCCAAAATTGACAATGAAACAATATCTGGGAAACTGCTATTTTTTAAGTGAATAAGTAATTGAAATCTTCCCTTATCCCCCCAAAAAGAAGTCTAGGTCACGATTTCACTGATGGATTTTATTAAATATTCAAAATATAATGCCAATTTAACACAACTCCTTCATAAAACAGAGACGGGGACAACATTCATATCACCAAACCAGCATTACTAATACTAAAACTTGACAAAGACATCACACTCACAAATAGGAAATTATAAAAATCCCTCAAATACAGAGACACAAAAATCCTTAGAAAAATACTAGCAAATGTATTACAAGGATAAAACAATATCGTTATTGACTCAATTCTGAGTACACATTTAAAAATCAATCACACAAATACATGATGCAATCATAAATCTGTCTCAAAAGGGCATACAATTTTAAAGATATAATGTGTAACAATTACAACATAAGGATGGGAGATCAAAGTTATACAGAAGTAACATTTTTGTATAGTATTTAAACTAAGTTTGTGATTTAAACTAATCAGACTATTATAAAGATGTCAATTTTAATCTCCAGGGCAATCACTAAGAGAATTACTAAAAGATATATAGTAAAAAAATGAGAAAGGAATAAAATTTACATGAGAAAATATATAACACAAAAGAAGGCAGTGATGGAGTAATGAGAAACAAAAAAAGAAAACAAATAGAAAAATGGCAAAAATCCTTTTAAACCTGTAATTAATTCCATTGAAGTGTACACAGATTAAATATTCCAATTAAAAGGCAGAGATTTGCAAAATAGACACTGTAAAGATGATCCACTGTATGCCATCTACAAGGGTGCACTTTAGAACAAAAAATAAAAAAAGCAAATAGTATGAAAAATAAAGACTGAAAAGATAGTCCATGGAAACATGAACCAAAATAGAACTGGAGAGGCTACACTAATATCAGACAAATAGATGTGAAGACAAAAAAGAACATTATATAATGAAAAACTGGTCAAGAAGTTTATAGACAATTATAAACATGCACACATGTATCAGCATATAAAAAAAATATATGAAGCAAAACCAACAAAACTAAAGCGGAAAATAGCTGCAGACATCAACATCTTCACAATGGATAACACAACTACAAAAAAGGTGAACAAGGAAATAGAAGACACATGAACAATACTTATAAATCAATGAGACACATAAGTGTACAGAATGTCCCATCCAATAACAGCCATATACACATTGTTCTCAAGTGCACATGGAGCATTTCTCAGAACAGACCATATGTTCAGCCACAACACAGGTCTCAATGAATTTTTAAAAACTGAAATCATATGAAGTATCTTCTCTGACCACAATGGAATGGAACTAAAAATCAATAACAGAAGTATATGTAAAATTCACAAACTACAAAGTAAATGATCTTAAACAACCAGAGATGAATTATTAAATATTTTGAGATGAATAAAAATTAAAATACAACATGTCAAAACACAGGATGCAGTAGGAAAAGTGCTAAAAAGATTTGTAGCTGTAAACATCTATTTCAAGAAGAAAATGTCCAAATTAATAAACTAACCTTTCACCTTAAAAATCTAGGACAAGAAACAAAACAAAACACTAAACCCAAGGCAAAGAAAGAAAGACTACAGATCCATGAAATAGGGAATTTAAAAAAAAAAAGATATAATCAACAAAACCAAAAGCTCATTCTTTGAAAAGATCAACAAAGTCAGACAAACCTAACAAAACTAAATCTACACCACAAGTAGACTTAAGATTCTCAGGAAAAATGATTGATGGTGTTTTACTTCATTTTTCTTATTTTATGCAAAAAACTGCCCAACATTTTAAATTTTTAACATTAAAAAAAATCATCCACAACCACCAATATACAACTAAACACAACACACTGTCACAAGTAAAGACCATTCAAATGAAAAGAAAATATTAAGACTCAAATTACTAAAATCAAGAATAAAAAAAGTGGGAACATCATCACAAACCTTATGGAAATAAAAAGTATTCTAGAAGAATATTATGAACAATAATCTCCAACAAATCTAGATAAAATAGGAGGATCTAGATGAAACAAGAATCCCTAGAAGCACACCAAGTAACTCCCCAAAATAACTGAAAAAACAATAGAAAATCTGAACAGATCTACAACAAGCACTAGAGATTTTGGCTAAGCTACTCCATGGTACTTGGCGAAGAGTCCTACAAAACACTCATTTCCCCTAGGGAAGCACAGGCCCTAGATAGCAGCAAATGTAAATTCCTGGTATAACTTCCCTAGAGCTCTTGGGATCGGCAATCTCCCCTACTTCCCATGGTAAGTCATATGTAGCATTTTGATATAATTCCCACACGTCTTACCAAAACTACCACACTCACACCCCCACTGCAGTGTGACCCCTCGAAGCATGTTCTATACTTTCCAGGAACTGTGAGTAATATTTCTCTATTTCAATTTCTCTTGTGGTCTACTGTTGAATCATGGCTCACTATCCATCATCCTGTGGTCCATGAAACAAGTGTTAATTTAACAAAGTGATAACACAAATAAAGAGGTTGAGTCAGTAATGATAAAACACCCAGCAAAGAAAGGCCCCAAAATACCTGTATTGGCAAGGACTGTGGAAATTAGAACTCTTACATATTGCCGCTGGGAATGTAAAATGGCCACCACTATATGGAAAAATGTTTGGCAACTCTCCAAAATGTTAAACAGAATTACTCCATGATCAAGCAATTCCATTCCTAAATATAAACCCAAAAGAACTGAAAACAGGTACTCAAACAAATACGTGTACACACATGTTCGTAGCTGCACTATTCATAACACAAAAAGGTAGAGACAAAGTGAATCTCTACCAACGGATGAATGGATAAGCCAAATGTGAAATATCCATGTAATAAAATATTACTCAGCCATAAAAAGGAACAAAGCAGTGACCCATACTATGCCTACACCTCAAAAACACTATGCTAAGTGACAGAAGCCAGACACAAAATGTTACATATTGTAAGATTCCATTTACATTAAATTCTAAAAAGAGATTAATCCATGGAGACAAAAGCAGATTAGTGTCTGACAAGATTGGAGAAGATAAAATGGAGAGTACTAGTTCTCTTGTCAGATGATGAAAGTGATATGCAACTTGGCAGACACGGTGATTGTACAGCATTGTGAACACCCCCAATGCCACTGAACTGTATACTTTAAAATGGTTAATTTTACGTTATGTAAATTTCATTTCAGTTAAAAAAAGGCAGATGGCTGTGAAATAATCCACGTATCCTGAGAACAAGTGAGGAGAAAGGGGGCAGAGACAGGAGACAGTCCTATAAATGGGTTACAAAATTCATATAATAAAAGATACTAAGAAACAGATTTAAGATGCTCAGGAGAAATGATTAATAATACTCCACTTGATCTTTCCTATTTCATTCAAAAAGTTGCCAAACATTTTTTCTTTTAAAAAAGTTGTCCATACCCACTAACACACAATTAAAAGCAACATATTGTTAAAAGGGCAAGAGCATTCCAAAAAAAGCAGCGATCCATCCTCTCTGCCTGTATAAGAAAGCCATTTAACTCCTCCAGGCCTCGGTTTCTTTAATGATAAAATGAGATGAGACTATTACTAATAAAAATAATAATAATAATAAATGACAGGAATATACACACGTGTACCATTCATAGGTATTTACAGCATCCCAGACAGTTTTGTGTTTTCCATGTTAACCTTAATATTTAAAGGTTAATATGTTCAATGCTGACATACTTAATACTTACAAAACTCTGTGAAACATGTGCTATTATTATCCCCACTTTAAAGGTGAAGAAACTGAGACACAGAGAGGATTAAGCAGAAGAGCCATGCAGTCTGGCTCCACAGTTCATGTTCTTAATGACCATGCTATATTTGATGATCTCTAAGACCTTTTCCAGTTCTAAAATTCTGGGTCCAGGACATTTAAGGCAACTCTTAAGGACATTATTAAACCCTTCTGCTTCAGCCACCACTTAGCAATTAACATTCTTGAAATATGCTAAGAGCCTTGTTCTGAATGACATCTAACTTCACCAGATGTGTGATCCCAACAGACCTCTGATGAAGGATTATAATGGAAAGAAATGGCTCATTTGTATCTGGTTATCTGTGTGAGATACTGCCAAGTGCCAAAGAGCCCAGAGGAGATTTACATGTCACTCAAAATTCTTCTGAAGTCAGGCCTAACAATTCTTTTTCAAGGAAGGGAATAATCACCAGTCTGGGTGAGTGTCTATTAAACTGTTTAAGGAAACATAATTTCACATATCCAATGAGCAGGAGTAATTCCAGGTAGATAATCAGTTGTGTTTCTAAATCAATGGTCTGTCTACAAACGTAATCAATTAATGGCCAGAGAGTAAGTATTTTAGGTTTTATGAGCCACATGTCATCTCTATAGCAGTCTAATTTGTTTTCTCCTTCAAATTCTTTCATAAAATGTAAAAACCATTCTTAGCTCAAGTCACACAAAAACATATGCTGACCTGTAGTTCATAGATCAGCATTTTTTGAGTATTTTAAATTGCAGTGACAATCACAAGACTGCCCTTTACTATCATTGTAATTATAGTGAAACCCAGATGATAAAAATAACTAATTGTGAAGTAAACAGCACTAGTATATACTTATTCAATTTAGTATTTACTGAACAGCTTATTTTTTTTTTCAATGAAAATAACTGTATGAGCCCTTTGTTATAACCGAAAGAGAAACGCTTGCTATACTTCTGGGGGTTCCAAAAAGAGAAGAGAAAGAGAAAAGTATAGAAAATTTATTTAAAGAAAGAATGTGCTGAGCACTATCTCAACCTGGGAAACAAACCAGATATCCTGATCCAAGAGGTCCAAAGTTCCAAGCAAAGCAATACCAGACAGACAGACATAGTCCAAGACCACTAACACTACTACAGAAAGCCAATGACAAGGACAGAATACTAAAACCATCAAGAGAAAAAAAGGGTAACCTATAAGGCAACAACAATTACACTGTCCATGGACTTTTAAGTAGAAATCCTACAGGCAAAAGGGAATGGCAGGAAAAATATTTAAGGTACACAAAGAAAAAGCAGAGAATGCTTTATCATACAAGATTAATGTTCAAGACAGAAGGAAAAGTAAGGTAAAGAATTTCACTGAAAGGGAAAAACTAAAAGAATTTATTAATACCAAGCCACACATAAAAAAATGCTAAAACGATAATTATACAGCAACAGAACAACAACTATGGAGATAATAGTCACCTAAATTATAAAATAAGGAAGAGGAGGAAAGTAACAATGTGGTCCATCAGAGTTTGAGACACAAAAATAATCTATCTCGTCCAAACCTCAGCACGACATTCAAACAAAAATGAACAAAGGTTAACATATAAGATACAGAAACGGATCCTAAACAAAATCTAAGAGGAATGCATCTAAAAAAAAAAAAAATAGCAATGAGTACTTATGTCTCAATAATCACCTTAAATGTAAATGGCTAGAATTCATCAATCAAAAAGTATAGAATGGCTGAATGGATTATGAAACAAAGTCCAACCTTCTGTGGCTTACAAGAAACCCATCTAGCCACCAAACACAAACAAAGACTCAGAGTTAAAGGCTGGAAAACAATTCTACAAGCAAATGGATATCAAAAAAAGTCTATTAATATCAGATAAAATAGACTTCCAATTAAAAAAGGTAAGAAGTAACAGACATTACATTATGATTAATGGTCTAATAAAACAACATGAAACAACACTCAAAAATATATGTGCACTGAATAATGGAGCATCAAGATACATAAGACAATTACTAACAGAGCTAAAGAGAAATACTGACAATACAATGATACCGGGGGATTTGATGGTCTACCTACAAGTATGGAGAGATCAACAGAGAATAAACAAGGAAACAATAGCCTGAAATGAGCTAGCCCAAATAAGTCTAACAGACATCTACAGAGCACTCAATCCAAAAGCTGTTGCACACACTTTTTTCTCAAGTGCACATGCAGCATTTTCAAAACTAAACTAAATGTTGGGACACAGCTTTGTCAATAAAATGACAAAGATCAAAACTATGCCAAGTATCTCTCTGACCATAATAATGACATTACTAGAAATTAACAATTAAAAAAACATGAAAAACTAAATACATGGAGATGGAACAATATGTTACTTAACAGCTACTGGATAAAAGAGGAAATTGAAATAGAAATAAAAAAATACCTTGAAAATAAGGATACAACCTATCAAAAATCTAAGGATACAGCATAAGTAGTGTTAAAAAGGAAGACAGGGGCCTCCCTGGTATCAAAAGGGGTTAAGTCTCAGCACTAGGAAACTATCCACAGCCACTGCAGCACTAATTAGATCCCTGGCCAGGGAGCTACCCACATGGCACAGCAGACCTCTCGTGTCTGGCCCGCTGATCCCCTCAACAGTGTATTTCAGTCAATCTGCCTATTCTGTTCCCCATTGTTTCTAGTGATTCCTCTCACCACCCGTACCTCTGGCCTGTACCCCAGTTCTTGTATGCATAAATAAATAAATCTTTAAAAAAAAAAAAAAAGGAAGACAACTGCAATACAGGCCCACGTTAAGAAGCAAGAAAAATCCAAAATAAACACTCTAATACCAAACCTAAATCAACTTGAAAAAGAGGAACAAGACCCAAATTTAGCAAAGGAAGAAATAATAAAATAAAAGTGGAATTAAACAAAATAGAGATCAAAGACTATATAAAATTTAGACCAATAAAGCTAAGAGATGGTTCTTTCAGAAGATGAACAAGACAGACAAACCTTTAGCTAGAACGCCAAGGAAAAGACACTAATAAACAATATCAGAAATAAAAGAGGAAAAATCACCATTGATAGCACAGAAATAATGAGCATCATAAGAAATTACTATGAACAAGTATCTGCCAAAAAACATAACCTTGAAGAAATGGACAAATTTCTAAGTTGATATGTTTAGTTTATCAAGTAGGTGAAACAAAAGAGTTGAATAAATTGATTGTAAGCATGGAAATTGAGGCAACAATCCAAAATTTTCTCCAAAACAAAAGCCCAGGACCAATTACAAATGAATTTTATAAAACCTTAAAAGAAAAATGAATTTCCATCTTTGTTAAATGTTTCTAAAAACAGAGTAAGAGGGAATGCTCCCTAGTACATTTTACAATGCCAACATCACCTTAATCTTAATAGTGAAACTAGATAGATAGCACAAGAAAACCATAAACCAGTATCCCTGATGAACTGAAATACAAAAACCTTCAACAAAAAATAAACTAATTGAATTTGATAATATAATGATCAAATAGGATTTATCTCAGGGATGCAGGGATGGTTTCATAAACATAAACGAATACAACATCTCATATCAACAGCAGTAAAGGTAAAAATCAAATGACTTTATCAATAGATACAGAAAAGATACTTGATAAGACTCAGCACCAGAATGGTGAGCAAGAGCAGTAGCAGTGGCATTGGAAGATGGGGAGGGTGGGGGGAGACAAGAATAAGTCTGCACCCCACCCAACAGAAACTCATGACACTGTAGTGTCATGAAAGGCTGTGGTAGTAAAGGCACCATTGATGGCTGTGAGGAACCGTGGGCTGAGGCACTGAATAAAAGATCACTTTGGTTCCAGAAAATCTCCTGAAAAAGAGAAAAGGCTACTATCAGGCCCTCAAAGCCCCAGGCAAACCAGGCACTTTTGGAAAAGAAGGAGCAGAGGAAAGATGAAGAACTCAGTTTAAACAATTAGAATGGTTCCTACATGATTGCTGGCAGCAACTATGTGTGCCTCAGATCACTAGACATGAAACCTCATGGCTTGGAAGTGCCAGATAAACATTCCTTGACCTTTGTTGTACACATCCAAAGGATGAACGGGGTGAGTTTACTTGTGCAGAACGTCATTGCATGCTTTTGCCTGGAAATGATTTTCTGTGGTGTCGTTGTCCAAGTGACCCCTCAAACTGTAAAAATGCTTCTAACAGTGGAGCCTTATGTGACCTGGGAATTTCCAAATCTGAAGTCTGTGTGGGAACTCATCTTGAAATGTGGACAAGCCAAGGTCAAGAGTAATACTATCCCTCTGACAAACAACAGTGATTGAGGAGTACCTGGGGAGATGGGGTGTCATTTGCTTGGAAAACCTCATTCTTGAAACTGCCTTTTGGGGGAAGTATTTCCAGGTGATCTCAGAGTTCTTGTGCTCTTCCAGCTTTCAGCAGCTCATCATGCTACCAAGAATGGAGTGGGCTTCCTCAAAGAGAGATGGACTCACCTGGCTATTAAGGTGAATGTATCAATCAATTCATCCAGCAGCTGACTATACCCATCATACCTAAGCACTGTGCACTGGAAGCATGGTTTTGTCTTTTTGGAACTATTATCTATATCTTCAAAGAAGGTTATTTTCTGCTCTATCTTTAGAAACTGGAGGGGAAGGATCAAGGAAAAGACTGAAGCTCATGCAGGCACTTCTCATCACAACCCAGCTCCAAGGAAAAATTCCTGTTTTTTACATTGGCCTTTGCTGCTTCCTCTGAAATGAGCAAAGGATTCATCCATAGGGGGAGACCTGTTTTGTCACATCTTATATCCTGGCATTTAATACTGATGAGTGAAAACCCCAACATGTGTACAAGAAGGCAATGGGCCAAGCCCAGGCGTATTCTTGAACCTGCGGGTGCCTAGGGTCTTGTTTTAGAAAGAACATAAGATGTACTTAGAGGAGCACAGGAACAGTTAAAACAAAAAATCAGCACTGATGATCATGATGAAAACTTTTAAAAAGATGGTGACAGAAGGAACCTACCTCAATATAATAAAGAACATATATTATAAACCAATAGCCAATACAAGAATGGTGAAAAACTAAAAGCTTTCCCCTTGGGTCAGGAATAAGACACAAGTCTAGTCACAGGGAAATATAGACTGAGGATGCAGAGGGAGGGATTGCACCACCCAGACACAGGGTATTAATGAGAAGACAAAAGACTCAAGTGGCAACCTGAGGACAGTAGTTTAAGGTTCCCCTGAAAATTTTCCCTAGCAGGACTGACAGTGTTCTTCTACATGTTACTCTTGAAACGAAAATATTCCTTCTAGTTACCTAGATAGGATAAGAAATTATGATACAAAGTGGGGAAATGGCTCATTCTACTACTTGCGCCAATTTTCAGATGCAATGAATATACCTTTTTAAATATATAATATTTATTTGTACAACTGCTGCTAAAATAGCTACCTGATGAGTCAAAAGGCGGCCTGTGTTCCTATGTGTATATGTTCATTTGCACATCAACACACTTTTATGTGTCAGTCAGGTTTAAAATGAGAAAAAGTGTGCAAGTATCTCTGACAAGCAACTTCATTTGAAGACACCCTCTGCCTCTGAGCTCTGGTGAGGCCCAGATGCTGAGCTGTTCAGGAGAGGAGGTGAGAGGTCTCCATATACACCCAACCTGAACGGAATATACATTCCCTTAGATTTGTTCTAAAGTTCAAGACAACAGAAGATGTTTTCCTCTCCCTCAAAACAGAGGGATACAATGAGAAATAAGAATAGTGTTATTAAGCAAAAGTATACAGATCCTAAAACTAAAATCAGTTCTTTTCTTTTTAATTCAAGTCAACAGAGATGAAGAGATACATGTTCATGCTTCAAAGTTTTAAATAACCTCAAAAAGTAATCACAATCAGAGTCATACTCTCTAAGAACAACGTGGACTAAACGTCATCAATGCTACTGGTGAGGACGGAAGGTGACCCTGGGAAAGCAGGCATTTTTTTAAATGGAAAGCACATTTCAGAATAGACACAGGAGCCGTGGATTACACAGTCCTAACAGATTTCCTTCACTCGTGGAAAAAAAATTACTGAGCAATGCTACGTGAAACCCTAAGATTCTAAAAGTAAGCAAGACACAACCTCAGTCCTACAGGAGCTTACCTTCTAACAGGAGGACAGATGTATATACAAGTCAATCTAACTGTCAGAGAGTGAAAGAGAAGGCAACAGTGATGTGTAAACTAGCATTAGTGAAGAGATTAAAAGAAAAAAAAAAAAAAAGAGACTCAGCTTTACAGAAGTTTAAACCAAAATGACTATGAGAAACTGAAATGAAGGTTAAGAAGGTTAAGAATGCCCTCATCACAAATCTAAAAGAGAACAGAAAAACAAGTTTTCAAATTAAATTTTTTTTAAAGAAAAATTTAAACCTTCTGAGTTCCCTAGTAAGGATGAGTCTGGAACTCTGCTTCTGTTTACTTTTCAAGAATCTAAAACATCTATAAAGAACCATGCTTGGCTTCAAATTTTCCAGTATTAAAATTCAGAAAGGCACAAAAATTGTGCTAAGAAGACAAGATCCTCCAAATTCATAACAGGAAATGTGGCATTTTCCCAGATTATTCTCTGGCTTAAATGAAGAAAGAATGGGGACCACACCGCAGCAGCAGGATTTATAAATATGAATTACAGGATAAGATGATTTTCCAAACATCTGTCAGAAGTCAACTGATCCAAGAGAAAAGTAGAAAAGAAAAAAAAGAAGACTCTGAAGGAAGCCAAATAGAATGATTAATGCATGGAGCTTTTGTGGACTTCAGTGGATTAACTGCCTTATGGGTACTACATGCCCATGCTACACTCATACACCCCGAAAGTCTGTGGAATAATACACTTAACACCATTCAAAGCACTTTCACATGTGCTATCTTATTTGATTCTCACAGTGCACATAGTAGAGAGTTTGCTAAATATAAAGACAGAGACTTGGCACTTTGACACGCTCTATAATACAGTAAGAAGAAATGGAGAGATGTCACAAAGCACAGTAGCGAAGAGAAAAAGTCTGAATAAATCAGCCTTGGGTTCAAATCATGGATCTGCTACTTACTAGCTGACTATAATCCTAGATCCGTAATGTTATCTTCCAGTGTAGTATATTTATAAAATGAGTAAAATAACTACCTTGTGGAGTTGTTATGCAGAGTAAATAAAAACAAAGTATCTGCTACAGTGTCTGCCACACAGAAGGTACTCAGTTGAAAAGCAGCAATGGTAGTTTTAAAAAGTTCTACACCCAGTGTAATACCGTTACCAGGGTATCACACCAGCTCATATAATTCAAAAATGTAGCTCCACCCTGGATTTAAACCTGGATATTTTATAGTAAAGCAGGAAGCTACTACAAACTCCCAAGGGTGTGTCCAGACTTTGTTTCTTGTATTTTGTAATGGGGGGTACGGGGACAGCACGCAAGGAAAGCTGAATATGTGTAAGACTGAGTTCTTTTCAAGATTTTCCGAATTATGCTTGATAGATGCTTTCTCTTATTAAAACATAAGACACTTAATCCCTGCTTCTGAATGTCCTGCTTGTGTACTATGTGGGATGTGCTTTGGAAACAAGTTAGTACCCATTAATCTGACTAGAAGAGGAAATAGCCATCTTTCTAATTTCTCAGTTCTATAGAGTTAACTACATGAAAATATCCAAATTTTCTGGGCTTAGCATCTTTAATTAAAAAATGAAAACACTAATACTTGTCCACCTGCATTGCTATAAATTAAAGAGGACACCTCTAACGACTTAATCACAGTTGATCAAGTTAAATGATGGTGGGAACCTCAAAAAAACTTAAATGATAAAAATCATCTAGCTATCACTTTTTTAGAGATGACATGTTATAATCAAGAACTACATTCCTAGAAAGCGAGTTCCTCAGATCCTGGTTCTGTTACTACCTCATCCTGATATTTTGGGCATTTATTTATTCTCCACATACTTATTATAGATTTATGTCTGGTAACACTACAACTAAAACTACTACTACTAATAGTTGTACTACCTTCTCTTAGAGATTGTTGTAAGAATGGAATGGAAAAGATGGAACACAATAAATTCCATCTTTAAAGGCAAAAAACTATGAAAGTACATGTGTACTAACTTTATGATATGATCAATTATGTACGACATGATAATACATAGTGCGCTCTGAGTTATCATCTGCACCATGAAACTACCTTACTATGTTGTCAACTTCAAAATTTGAAGAGGATCCCTGAGTCTTGAAAATATCCTCATCCATGAAATATGGGCACTGAACTAGATAATGCTAATATTCTCTCCAGCTAATTAGGATTTTCTTACTTTTGAGAAAAGGAACATAAAACTAAGAGAGGTTAAATGATTTGTTCAAGGAACACAGCTGTTGGGTACTAAAATGAAGCTGATATTAGAATTCAGGTTTTCTACTTTACAAAGTATCGTGCCTTGGAAAATATAAAATATGGGAATTTCATGTTAAAGGCTCTCAAAACAGACCCTGAAACTTGTCCCTTAACCTTCCATATCAGCTTGAGTCTGTAGTTGAGGTGGTAAAGTTATGTGGTTATGTTTGTGAAATTAGTCACAACTGCTATTTCAATCTCTTGAGGGTATCACATTCCAAAAAGATTTGATCCTCTTCACTTGGATTCTACTTCTAGTCTAATTATGTTCCATTAAAATGAGAAAGCATTGCCATCTACTGGACTCTGAAGACATTACTGCTATCGTTTTAGTCTGAGAAGGAATTCTTCACAACCTAAACCTAAAGCTTTTTCGCAGTTTTCAGTAACACAATAATCAGAGCTATTTTGACAGTGTGACTTCATAAAAATAAAACTCCAAAAGTTGAGCTGGTATAAAGTAGGGTGGGACAGAGAAATCCCTTCACCTCAAGATTTTTAATCTCAACCATTGCTTATATCTCAAGTAATTCTGCATTCATTAACAATCAATGCACCAACTACATGCTAGAGAGACAATACTGACACGCTGGTAAGTAACAAGAGATGTAATCCCTCTTACATGGTTCAGAGCCGCCTGAGTAGTAATTTCCCTTTACTAACGCTTGTATTATACATTATCACCTTTAATCCTCAAAAACAACTTATGATGAGGTAGAAATTGTTATCTCCATTCACAGATAAAGAAACAATTACTCAATTTACCCAACATGTCTCTCAAAGGTAAACAGAAGTAGTACTTGAAATTAATCTTACACCAGACTCCAAAACCCATATCCTTAGCCACTAGGAATGTGTATTCACCTAGGTAGTTATCAATATTCCCTCAAAAAGAAAAAAAGTTGTCAAAAGGAAATTCAAGCAATGATATCTTACAAGTTTATTAACGACAAAAATCCTGCATTGTGATCTGAAAGTTTTCCTGTTGACTGAACAAGTAGCTGGCCAACAGTTTTTCACTTCCCATGGTCCCCCAGCTGCAACCCTAACAATTAAAATACCTCTCCAGGCCACCTTGCCTTATTCACCAACCTCTACCAAACCAACTTCAAACTACAACAATTTTCCTCTCTGGCTCTCCACAGTCCCCAATCATTAAAAAGAGCACATCTTTCTAAGGTGTTGTTCAAATCATTTAAGGGTTTGGTATAGCTCATCTGCATTATCAGCAGATTCAAACATATCTGACATGAAAACCAATTTTCAGGCTAAATCCATCTGTAAATTGGCGCTATTCTGGAATATAAGTTGTTTCATCTTCTCAACTAAGAGAAATATATGTTTGTGAATCTGTGTTCTATACTTTGTATCCCACAGTACTTAGTCCAATAATGGGTACATAGTAGGTATTTGATATTTACTCACAGAAAGAAAAAAATCATGGATCACTTTTATAACTATTGATAACAGTATTAATTTCATCCGTATTTATTCAGTTATCTCTTTGCATTTGCTGTTAAATATTTAAGAGTTCCACATTTATATGCCAAATAAATGAAATGTTACTATAAAAATTAACAAGAACACATCACGCCTACTAAAATACCAGCAGAGATTATTAAACAAAGAGAATTCAAACCCACAGTGTATATTTTAGTCAAGATCATATTTTTAAATGTATTGGTTTCTAAACACACCCCTGATAATAAGAATGAACTACTTATCCACTGAATATAGAGTTAGCAGGTCCCTAAAAACTCAACAGAAAAGAATAAAGCCTCTTTAGGAAGTAGATAAACAGAAGCAAAAGTTCTCAGTAAATGGTGTGATTTCAGTTTTTAGGTCCTTAGTGGCTGAAAGAAGAATAGAAAGGTAGAACACAGATGAAGCAGCAGTTTAATAGCAACATAATGAACAGCAGGATTTTTTTTTTAAAGATTTTTTTTTTTTTTTTAATACAAGTACTGGGTACAGTCAGAAGCACGGGAGGGTTAAGAGAATTCACCAGAGGGCCTCCCCGGTGGCGCAGCGGTTGAGCGCTGGGTTGCGAAGCTGCCCGCAGCCTCTGCGGTGCCGGTTCGATCCCCAGCTGCTCCCCGGCCCCTAGAGGAGGGTCCCACATGGCGCGCAGACCTCTCCTGCCGCCCGCTGCTCCCCTCAGCAGTGTACTTCGGTCCTTCTGCCTGCTCTGCTCCCCGCTCTGGCTCTGGTGAATTCTCTCGCCCTCCCGCGCTTCTGACTGTACCCAGTGCATGTATAAACAAAACAAACAAACAAATAAATAAATAAATAAAAACATGCCTCTATAAAAAAAAAAAAAAGTATAAAAAAAAGAGAGAATTCACCAGAGCCAGAGCAGGGAACAGAACAGGCAGACTGATGAAATACACTGCTGAGTGGAGCAGCGGGCATGGCAGGAGAGGTCTGGCACACCATGTGGGACCCTCTCCGGGGGCCAGGGATCCAACCGGCGCTGCAGAGGCTGCGGGCAACTTTGCAGCCCAGTGCTAAACCACTGCGCCACCAGGGGAGGCCCCAGCAGGATTTTTTTTTAAAGTGTTTCTGGTCATAACCAATGTAACAAACAAAAATATTGAAAGAGTGCCAACAAAAATTTTAGTCATTATTTTAAAAGTTGCTTTAAAATGTACTTCATCATGGCTTCACAAGTTTAACTTTTCCCATCTTGTATAGAACACATATTCTTAAAACTCAACCCTGTTCGAAAAGCCTTGGTCCTTTAGCATTTTTCTAATCTTTTATGAGATATCTCAAACACAGGCCTCCCTGGTGCCGCAGGGGTTAAAATCTCAGTGCTATGAAGCTATTACCAGCCACTGCAGCAATGAGTTCAATCCCCAGCCAGCGAGCTGAGCTACATGGTGCAGCATACCTCTCCTGTCTCTCCCACTGCTCCCCTCAGCATTGTATCACAGTAGATCCGCCTATTCTGCTCCCTATTCTGTCTCTGGTGAATCTTCTTACCACCCCTGTACCTCTGGCCTGCACCCAGTTCTTATATGCATAAATAAATAAAAATAAATCTTTAAGAAAAAAGAAATATCTCAAACACAGGTAAGATATTCATTTGCAACTACTGGGATTACAAATACATTTGAACTTATTTCTACCACTGTAGTACCTGTTTCTGTTCACCGTTGGTTTTCTCTATTTTCCTTTTGTCTCCTATCAAGTTGACAAAGTTTTGTATTCTTTAGTTCCTTTGTCCCCTCTGCTAATTAAAATTTAAAAAAACCTGTACTCTATATTGTTTCTATTCTTTATGAGGTATCCCTAACTGTTTAATGCCCTTTAGTAATAGGGAGAGCCCTATCTCAGTTTTTAGTGCTCATTTAGTGTTCATTTCACTGAGAAGAGTTGGCTTTCAACTATGCCTACTTCTGAGCAAGGACACCAGAAGGCTCAAGGCTTCTGCTTCTACCCACTTCTTCATGTTTTGATTCTGTTTCTCTTCCAGAAATGTTTATTATCTTGCTTTTTGTTTTCTTGTTTTAGTAAGGCTATATCTCTAAATTTAAAGTGTTCTGATTTCATCAATTATTTTTGTCTGATGCAATGGAGGGTCCCAAAAGTATGTACTCACAATGTCATCTTGACTAGAAACCCTCATGATTTTCTTAAAACAAAGAGGAAAAAAATGCTTTTAAGGTTCAGTCTATACGTCAGATGTTCATTTGAAAACTGGCGAAGGGGCAAGGTAAATTGTGCTTATACACTGACGAAGCCCATTAACTAAAGGAACACAGAATAATGTACAACTTTTACAATCACATATTCAATAAACATTTCTTAACCATGTAGTGTTGAATTCCAGCTTGGCTAATAAGCAGCTGTGTAATCTTGGAAAAGTTCCTTAACTTCTCCATGCCCAGTTCCTCTTCTATAAAAGGATAATCGTGAGGCTTAAATGAGGTAAACTATGTAAACAGTTCAGAATAGTGCCTGGCACATAAGTGCTGACTAAACATCACCTATTCTTACCACTATCAGGAAAAATATGGCACTCACATGTCCCCACAAAGGGGAAAAACTTCCCACTGCATTTCTCAGGAGAGAAGGTCACAAAAATATTATTTCCAGTTTCTCAGTGTCCTTAATTCACTGACTCACCACCAGGACAGCAGGTGACTTACCTGACTATTGAGCTTGGGAGATGAAAAGGTGCACAACTGCTTTAGTACTCTATAGGTTCCTCCCATGCAGAACAGCCTGTCTAAAGCACACATAAATTCTGCTTTGGGCTTGGAGGATCCGGCTTTGTTCCGGTACGGACAAGATCCCAGTTTTGCTTTGTTTTGCTGTTTTGGGGTGAGGGTCAATTTGGAAAGTATATACAACCTTTCTGAGTTGCAGAATTTAAACTACTTTGCCAATAACCTTTATTGGCAAATTAGTAATAAAGCTAACATTCTGATCTCTACCTATTAGGTACACAGATGTTACATAGCAAACATATCAGGGAGGGAGGGAGGGCGAACAAGAGAGCGAGTTCTCCAAATGCCTATTTAACACTTCCATATGGGTATCTCCCAGATATCTCAAACTCTGTGTGATCTATCTCAACTCACAATCTGCTTCCACCAAACCTGGTCTTCCTCCAATCACCCTTACTTACTTCTCCCAGTGCCTGGCACCTACCCACAACATGGGAGTTACTTCATCCAAGGCAGGAAGGAATCCAGAAGGTTTTCTTAAAAACTCCTTTTTATGCTCTAAATTCAAACTATCACCTAGTTTTATGACTTTACTTCCTAAAACTTTCCTAAATTCATCTCTCTATAACTCTATTCCAAAGTATCAGCATCTCTACCTGACACACTGAAAGATTCTCCTTACTGCCTTCCCACATAAATATTGCTTCTCCTAAATCAGTCCTTTCTGCAGCCAGAGTGAAATTATTAAAACACAAATTGAATGCTTCCATGCTAAAATCCCTAACACACTCCACTACTCTTAGTAGCCTAGCCTCTGTATGAGGTGGACCCCACCTCCCTTTCTAACCTCATCTAGTAACATTTTTTCCCCATCACTCTTACCTTTCTTTAACTCACCATGTCGCATTTCCACTTCATAGTATGACAACAAGTTAGCCTCCTCTGCCTAGAAAGCTCTACCTAGTCCCCTCTCCCTTAATATACCTCACACTTCCACTCATTAAAAGTTAAGTTCCCGGGCCTCTCCAGTGGTGAAGCGGGTTGAGTGCAGCGCTGTGAGGCTGTCCGCAGGCTTTGCAGCGTGGGTTCGGGTTCGATTCCCGGCCGGCCAGGGAGATTCCCACATGGTGCGGCAGACCTCTCCTGCCGCACCTGCTGTTGCCCTCAGCAGTATCTTCGGTCTGTCTGCCTGTTCTGCTCCCCGCTCTGTCTCTGGTGAATTCTCTCACCCTCCTGCACCTCTGACTATACCCCAGTTCTTCTATAATTAAATAAAATCTTAAAAAAAAAAAAAGTTAAGTTCCCAAGATCTTTCTGACTCACTAGAATAAGTAAAGAGGTCCTTGTTAACTGCTTTTACAGCACTTACCACCATTTGTGGTAACTTTATCAGTGTTTGTCTCCTTACTCGATGACAGCAGGGAAATACCCATTTGCTCACAGTTGTACTCCTAGCATTACAGCACAGTGGCCAACATAATTAAAAAAAAGTACTTAATAAAAAGCTGTTGAATGAAAGAAGCATTTCAGACAACCACGAATTATGAAGCAATATGATCACTAAGAGCAAATAATGTAAAAAGATCATCTCACTGGTTTGTGGGTAGCATTAAGTAGGATAAAGAACATGAATCACCTGGCACAGAACCACTGCAGTAAATACTTGGTAAATATGAATTATCTTCCCTTTCCTTATTCTAATTGCCTTAAGATACAGAGACATCATTGATGATAATGTAACTTGACTTATGATTTTTTAAAATTATTGAAAGTTGTAAAAGATACCCAAAACATTTAATAAATTGTGTTACATGGAATTAAACTTCCCAAAGAACTATATAAAATAAGAGAAAATAGCTAGTTCAGACTTTCTGTTAGAAAAATTAATATGGTCTAGGTTTACAAAAGATTGCAGTGGTTACAAAGGAGTTTCAATTTTAAAAAGGGTTCACCCTAAACCCTAAGCCACATCAAACAACACGTTTATGATACTTAAAACATGGTTCTATTTACACAGAGCTTTCTACCCTATACATCGAGGCCCACCTGCTCCAAATAACACTCACAGCATTAGAAAAATCCTCTTACCTTATGTTCAAAAGGAGCACCATAGTAGCCATCATTCAGGCCAAAAATTATTTCATTTTGGTTGCGGGCATGAATCTAAAAGAGGAAGAGAACATATTATTAATTCTTCTCAATCCAACCAAGTTTTAATATGATCAGAGAATGCCAGTTGCAACAGGATCTACTTCAAAGCTGAGAAAGAGGCAGACTACAGCTAACAAACCAGCAGAAAACAAACCACTCATCATAAGACCAGGTAATTAGTTGAGAGCTTCCTGTTTTAGTCAAAGGCCTTGCAAAACTGTCACAAGATCACACCATCATTTATACATATTTCCCACAAACACTTTTTAAGGCTGTTATGGCAAGCTATTTCTGAAGTATAGGAGATTCAGAAGCAGACCATACATTCTCTGATCTCAAAGAAAACACAATCCAGTTAAACCTATAAAAAAATGTTTCTATATACCAGAAACAAAAATTGAAACTAGAAACATTTTTGAAAGGAATACTATTTATACTGGCATCAAAAAACATGGAATCAACATGTATAGATCTAACAAAATATGTACAAAATTGGTCTACTGCAAACTACAAAAGATTGATGAGTGAAATCCAAGAATTTCACAAATGAATAGATATGTCTGTAGAAATATCCATTGCAGTTAAGATGTCAGTTCTCCCCAAATTTTTTTCACTTCAACACCTATCAAAATCCCAACAGAATTTTTGTAGCAATTGTCAAACTAATTTTTTTTATTGATTTAACTTTTTAAATTTTCTTACATTGTTATTTTTGTACAATATTCGATTTTTCTCAGGTGTAGTCCCCATAAATCTCCCACCATCACATCAACCATGAACCATCGTCATAGTCCCTTGTGCTCTTCTCTCTCTCCTGTTTTGATGCTTCTCCCTCGCCCTCATGTATGCCTCACATCTATAGTTTGCCTTCAAGTTTTGTCTTTTTATTTTTTGACGTTTTGTTTGGTTTCCCTATATTCCTCCTATAAGTGAAACCATCTGGTATTTTTTCTTTTTCCATCTGACTTCTTTCACTGAACATAATCCCTTCCAGCTCCATCCATGTTGTTGAGAATGGCATGAGTTTATCTTTTTTTGACTGCTGAGTAGTATTCCACATCTTGATGCACTCATCTGTTTTTGTGTATTTGGGTTGCTTCTATATCTTGGCTATTGTAAACAGCTTTCTCTAGTAGTTGGACCAGTTTGCATTCCCACCAGCAGTGTGAGTAGTTCCTTTTTTTCCATATACTCGCCAGCATTTGTTGTCGCCAGTTTTATTAATATGGGCCATTGTCACCCATGTGAGGTGGTATCGCATTGTGGTTTTGATTTTGCATTTTGCATGTAGTAGATCAGATTTCCCAGCACCATTTATTGAGAGACTTTCCTTGTTCCAGTGCACATTCTTTGCTTCTTTGTCATAGATTAGTTGAAAGCATTGTTTTTTATATAAAAGTTAATTTAAAGAGGATTGTAGATATAAGCATAAGAACCTAAAACCATAAAACTTCTAGATGAAATCATAGGAGAAAATCTTTGTGACCCTGAATTAGGCAAAGATGTCTTAGATGAGACACAAAAGACATGAAACATAAAAGACAAAACTATATAATTGACATTTAAAAATTTGTTTTTTGACACTTAAAATGAGAGGACAAGACAGAGTGGTGGAAAATACACATCTTATGATAGACTAACTCATATCAGAATATATAAAGAAATTTTACAACTCACTGATGAGAATTCAAACAACCAAATAAAAAAATGAGCAGAAGATCTGTACAGTATTTCTGGAGAGGGGACAGGGGATGGTGCAAGTAAACATTTTTTTTTAAATGCCCAATATCATTTCATTAGGGAAATTCAAATTAAAATCATAATGAGATACCTCTGTAAACACATTAGAATAGCTAAAATTAAAGAGACTGACAACATAAAAAATATGTGGAAAATGATAGTCACTTTAGGAAAGTTGGCAGTTTCTTATAAATTTCAACGTATACATATCATTAGATCCAGAAATACCACTCCATTCACTCAAAACACAGGCCTCCCTGACTCTATCTAGGCTTATCTAAATACTCTTCCATGGGCTCCACAGCTCTCTATAGAAGTATTCCTCAATCATCACTTCACAAGTCTCAGAATCATCTTACTCATCTCTGTATTCTTAAGAATACAGAGAACAATGCCTGGTAAAAGGCAGATGATCAATCAATGAACCTAAGTGATTCTGGCTATTATCATCATATAGCTTAAGTCTTACTTCCCTCTAAAAATTTATAATTCTTTTTATGTGATTTTCTAGTGGTATGTTAAGTTGGTATAACCCATTTGATAGATGAGTTTTGCCTTTCCACAAAATAATATTTTTTAATTTTTATTGAAGTAACATTGTTTATAAATATCAATCTATATAGGTCTCAGATGTATATATAGGTTTCATTATATATGTATTTAAAAGCATACAGATAGTTCAGCTATACAGCATTATATGATTTTGACATCTATGAATGTTACATTATGATCGTCCCAAAAGTCTAGTTTCCAGCTTCCATCATGTAATTGATCTCCTTTATCTGATTAGCAAAATAATGTTTCTAATTGGCTTTAAAAACATGCTTTTTTGGGCCTCCCTGGTGGTGCAGGGGTGAAAGTCTCAGGCTCAGCACTATCAAGTTATTGTCAGCCATTGCAGCATCCCCAGTCAGGGGGCTAACCCACATGGCACAGCAGACCTCTCCTGTCTCGCCCACTGCTCCCCTCAGCAGTGTATTTCAGTAGATCCGCCTATTTTGTTCCCCACTCTGTCTCTGGAGAACCCTCTCACCCTCCACACCTCTGGTACACACCCCAGTTCTTGTATGCATAAATAAATAAATATAAATCTCTGAGGGGCCTCCCTGGTGGCGCAAGGGGTTAAGACGCAACCTATGAAGCTGTCCACAGCCTCTGCAGCACGAGTTCCATCCCCTGCCTAGCCACATGGTGTAGCAAACCTCTCCTGACTTGCCTGTTGCCCCCCTCAGCAGTCTACTTCAGTCAATTTGCCTATTCTGTTCCCCGCTCTGTCTCTGGTGAATCCTCTCACACCTCCCCCCCAACACCTCTGGCCTGTACCCCAGCTCTTGTATGCATAAATAAATAAATCTTTAAAAAAGAAATAAATAGGGCTTCCCTGGTGGTGCAGCAGGTTGAGCGCAGCGCTGTGAAGCTGTCCACAGACTCTGCAGTGCAGGTTTGATTCCCGGCCGGCCGGGGAGATTCCCACATGGTGCAGCAGACCTCTCCTGTTGCGCCCACTGCTCCCCTCAGCAGTATTTCAGTCTATCTGCCTGTTCTGCTCCCTGCTCTGTCTCTGGTGAATCCTCTCCTGCACCTCTGGCCTGTACCCCAACTCTTGTACAAAAATAAATAAATCTTAAAAATAAATAAATCTCTGAAAAAAACCCAAAAACCTGTTTTCCCTCTTTTTTTCCCTTTTCTGTTGAACCAATATCACCAACTTTTTACGAAAAAACTGAATGCTGACTCTGAAATGAGGGCAGGTTAAACATAAGCACAGTTGGGTATTTCAAGAAGACTACTGCCTAAGGAATGTGTGAGTTGAAAAGAATGATGACAGCCATGTTCTCTGGCCATAAAACTTTCCTATACTACAATCATATAGTCCTGAAACCCTAATGTTTTAGGGATGGTTTAAACACCATTCTCCACAAAATGTAGATATTTTCAGAAGAAAAAAAGCAAAACAAGTATTTATTAGCATAATCTAGCAGTAAGCAGCCAGTTATGTCATATGGGAAGATAGAAAGGATGTGTGCCTCAGTGCAGGGGCTGGCTGGCCTGCATGATGGGACAAGTATCTGGCCCTGACAGAGAAGTGAAAGGTCATATGCCAGAAATGATTATTTTATAAGTTTTAATTAAGAACAGCCCTAAAACAGAGGAGAAAATACAAAAATAAAAAGATTAAGATTTTATCCCAGGAGAGGATTTAATTAAGGACAAAATAATGACAAGCAAAAGGAGGGCAGAGACACTTTATAATTTGAAAAAGATATATACAGTTCTTCCTTTTAAAAAAGATACCAAAAGAGAATATATTAAATAAGTATTTAAAAACATCAAAGATGACTAACATTTTAGGGCTACCTTTAACAGCAGTCTCACAGGCATTCATTCCAAGCCAAGGTGGGTGAATATCAAGGACTATATACATATACCAGTGCAGTAGAGTACAAAAGGAATGAATTTTTAAATCATCTAGGCCTGGATGTAAATCATAGCTCCACCAAACAGCAGAATCTTGAGCACTTTCTTAAACCCTTAAGGCTCAACTTTCCCATATGGAAAATAAAGGCAATAATATCAACCTTCACAAGGCTGCTTGTAAACATTAATTGTAAAACCTATGTCATGGAATGGCAAATAGGTTTCATTTCATATGCAATTCTTACATATTTCTAGTTGTGTACTGGAACACTATTTGAAGGGATTATGGAGTCATTTTTGAAGTCTGCTAGAAAAGTACTATAATCAATAAACGACATCACTCACAGAGAATGGATGACAGTGTGTGAACTTGGCATTTGTCATCTCTGGGCTCAACAAACAGTTTATTCCTGGAATAACTCAACTCTACTGGTCATAAGAGAAGTATTTTATAGTATGTTCTTTATTTTCAACTCATTTCAGGTTTGAGGTGAGGAAAAGCCAAATAAGAAGCAGAATATAGTTTCCTACCAAAAAAAAAAATCCTTTTCCACTAGCAGTTTATTAGGGAGCATTTTTATAAATTTCTTCAATTAAAGGTTATATTTGAAACTTGGCAACTAAAATTTCTAGAACTAAGTAAACAATCATTAACAGGTCTCTTTACAATAGGAAATGTCAAATAAGAAGGATCAACAGAAAGGTTGGACAGGCTAATTTAGAGAAGAGAACTACTTAAAAACCACACCCTAAAAATTACCTGCTGACCCAAGTATTTCAGCCCATCCAAGCAGACTTTCCATTCAATCAACAGCTGATAGATGTCTTCTCTTCCACCCCATATCTTCACCACAAAAAAAGACACAGATGTGTCAAGATGGTTGGGCATTATTCCAAAATCAAGACTCCTCCAAGTTGGGTTCTGGTGAAAGAAATGAAAACATGCTTTAGAAAGATTCTCATTGTTTACAGGTCTTTCAAACAGGTTGCAAATCAGTTTGTTTTTAAATATAACTAAATATATTAGACATCATAAATATATTAAATTTCAAATTTAAGTGAAACAAGAAAACATTCCAAATAATACAAGAGATAATAATAGTACTTTTGAATTTCTCTCACTATAGTCATTAAAAGGAGCATATATTCTAATCTCTCATTAATAGTTTCATATGAGAAATCAATTATCTACTCAACACTTAACAAACAATTATTAAGAACAGCACATAAACAATGCATCAAAATATCTCCAATGTATTGTTGGATTCGAGCCTCTGTTTAAATAATTATACTGCCTGATGAAATGATGAATTAACAGATATTTGCAAAAGGTTACACAGCAGCGTAGTGTATATGTTTATTTTTTATAGTGCTAAAGGTTAGCAATTCTAACTGAAGTCACATTCTGTGTATTCTAAGCATGAGAGTAAAGATGATGAGAGTAAAGATATGAGAATGGTGGGAGCCAGGTTTTTCACTGTTGGAAAAGTGAGTTACAAAGAAACTGAAAGTTCAGTTGGACTACAACTGGAGATAGTGCTATGGAAATATGATTTATAAAAGACAGATCAACAGAGCAACAGACATAGGTGTGTTTGTGTGCGCATGTAAACTCATGTATATTTCCTTGCTCAGTTCCCCAAGACAGTCTAGAAGGGCACACTGGTAACAGGGAGCATGCTCAGATCTGACTGTCTATTCTCACTAAAAGGAACTAAGATTTTATTTGAAAAATGCCTGATTTTAGGGGTAGAAAAGGTATAAAACAAGTCAGGCACAACTTGTGCCAAAAAGTAAAGATGTATTAAAAGAATGATGGGGACAGACATCAAATTAACAAAGAAAGCAACTTACAATATCCTCACTAATTGTGGGACAATTTAATCATCAAAATAAATTATAGTAATACATCATAACCTACTTAATAACATAAGAATCTATGAGTCCATAATGATGACTAAAGAAAATGTGACATATATATATGCAATGGGATATTATTCAGTCTTAAAAAAAAGGAAGTAAATCCCGCCATTTGCAACAACATGAATGGATCTAGAGAATATTAAGGAAAGTGATCCAGACACAGAAAGGCAAATACTGCACAGTATCACTTAACATTTGAACATAGAAATGTAATATAATGATGTCTGCCAGGAACAAAGGGCAAGGAAAACAAAGTTTCAGTTAAGGAAGATAAATAAATTTGGAAATTGAAGCTATAACATGGTGGTTACAGTGAATAATACTGACTTGAAGCTTGCTAAAAGAGCAGTATTAAGTGTTATCACCACATACACGAAAAAGGAAATTGCTAGCTAATGTTAATTAACTTGTTAATTAACTTGAAATTGCTAATGTTAATTAACTTGTATATACTTACATATATCAAAACAACACATATATTTTAAGTATATACAATTTTTATTTGTATAATTGACAAAGTAAAGTTGGGGGGAAGAGGACGATGGACTAGATAATAGTATTGATTAAATCTTCCAAATTTTAATCATTTTAATTTCCTACAAACAATGACAATCATGTAAGAGAGCTTGCTTGTAAGAAATACATACTGAAATACTCAATGATAAAGAAATGTACATCTCAGGTATTTTTTTTTTAAAGATTTATTTATTTATTTATACAAGCACTGGGTACAGTCAGAAGCGCGGGAGGGTGAGAGGATTCACCAGAGCCAGAGCGGGGAGCAGAGCAGGCAGAAGGACCGAAGTACACTGCTGAGGGGAGCAGCGGGCGGCAGGAGAGGTCTGAGCGCCATGTGGGATCCTCCTCCAGTGGCCGGGGAGCAGCCGGGGAACAAACCGGCACTGCAGAGGCTGCGGGCAGCTTTGCAACCTAGTGCTCAACCGCTGCGCCACCGGGGAGGCCCCTTTCATCTCAGGTATTTCTGATGCAAGGGATGGTGGCCCACACCAAATACTGACAGCATATTCTGATACAGTAGATAATGACAAGCCTTCCTTTGAAGCAGGCTGAATTAATTTAAGAAGACAAAAGCTATTCCAGACAAATTTATTTTAAAATATGGATAGGAAGAAAACAGAAAATAATGTTTTGGTAAAACATGAGCGGTAACTATAAAATGATGAAACTAATTCTCATTCATGGCCCAAGGTGTAAGTGGAAGGGAACCATCTTATTTCTGATGGTGACAAGCTAGATAACACTCCCATTGAAAACACTGAAAAATGCTTAAGATATTTTTAAAATAATACTAATCATCACCACCAAAGAATTCCCAAGTCAAAAAGGAAAGCTAGAACTCAGAGAAATAAATCGAGATAGAGGGGTTTTGTCTCGAAAGAATTTGCCAACTGTGTAAATTTGGAGCTTTGGTTTTGACAGGCTTAAATGCAGACAAGCACATAATTCAAAACCCAGGTGCAGGCCCCAACCATGTTTAAAAGAAGTCCCTGTCCACATTGAGCTGGGACCACAAAAGAGCTATCTGCTCACAAGGCATGAGTGAAACAACATTAAATCCACCCAGACCCCTGCCTATAAATTTCTGCAGAGTAGGTTGCCATATGGTAGAGGAGGTTCTTCCTTAGAAGAAATTATACTGAATGCATCACAAAAAGAAAAGAAAAATATATAGAATAAAGGTTAACAAGACATAGATGACCAAGTGAAAATATCTGATGTACATTTAATCAAAGGCCCCAAGGAAGAAACAGTCAGGAATTATTTGATGAGAAAGTGGCAATTTTCCTGACTAACAAAGAAATATTCACATTTCAAAGGGAAGTCACAGAATACCAAAACAAAAATATCTTAAAATTTGCCTTAATAAGAAGACCTTCCAAGAACAAGCTAATCACTGACTTCTCAACAGCAAAAAACAGAAGAACCAGAAGGCATGAGAATTTTATTTCCAGTGTTGGGGGTTGAGGACTACCAACCTAGACTTCTACACTTCGTAAAAATACTCTTCACAAAGAGTAGAATGAATATATTTTCAGACAAGAAAACTTGTGAGTATGATACCAGAATATGCTCATTAAAGAAAATTCTAAAGGATGTACTTCAGACATATGAAAAATGAATCCAGATAGGACATTTGTGCTGCAAAAAGAATGAAGAGCAAAATGCTAAATATAAAAATCTAAAAGAGGGAAGGGATTTCTAACATGGCAGAGTAAGTAGTTCTTTAAAATTTTCCCCAAAAAACAGTAATAAAGCTGAAAAAAAACTGACAATAAGAGTAATTCCAGGGTTCTGGAAATCAACTACAGTATATATCAAATTGAGAAATAGCCATTGATGAAAAACTACTTAATATAGATAAGCATAGCTGACTCTGAAATTCTTGTCCAAGGCTGCTTTCATCCTCAGCCCAGGTATGCAAAGATGTTCTATTTGTGGAGAGGAGACAAGTGGTAAAAATAGGGAGCTTTACTGTTGGAGGCAACTGCCTTGATATCAGAACAGAATATGGAAAAGCCCCAGCTCCATGATGTAGTCAGTTACACTAGTGATCTCAGTGACAAATGAAAGGGGAAGAACAACTCAGGTAGGTGCAGCTGTGGTTGGGACTAGCAGAAACTGGCTGACTAACCAGAAACTTAATAGGAAGATCTGGAAAATGAGATCATGACAGAGGGCCTTGATATGGTCTCCATGCAGCCATATGGTCTCCATGCAGCAGTGGCCAAAGAGTGTCTAAATAATTCATGCATCCCTGGCTGCCCATGAGCTCGCACTCACACACAGCAGAGATCTGGAGAGTCTAGCAGAAAGTAAAAGCTAGGACAGACTTTAACACTGCCTCAACTTTTTAAATGGATTCCCAATCCACTGGCAGAAGTTATTGGCTTGAGGTATTTTAGCACAATCTCTGAACAATCACTGGCCGAATGTGATCCCTAAGCTATGCAGCACTTAAGTGGTCCCTAGAAATGCGGATGAGCTTAAATAGCAGCAAATCAGCCTATCAAACCACTGTTTGTGGATAGTCATTTAACTTCACCCCTTGCTGTCAAATAAAGCAAGTTGAGAGGAGGTGCAGTACAGAAGGCAGTGCTATAGTTAAGCTCTACTACTAAATTACTTAATGCCCTCAGTGTCCTGAGTCTTCAGTCATAAAAACTGGGACAACTATAACCTCACAGGGATTTTATGAAGCTTAACTAGAATAACAATAACATCCAATAGGATTAGCTGCCTTAAACACTTATTAGTGGCAGGTATCATACAAAGTCACATCACACATGAAAAGGGCACAGAAGAATATCTATTCTAGCATTGGATAGAAGTATCTGTAACAGGGTGGTCCCCAGGAAAAGGGGAGGTTCCAGGTTCCCTGCCCCACCCAAAGGAGGGTGGGGCTGAGCAGGAAGGAGAAGCAGGTGGAGCTGAGCAGGAAGGTGGAGAAGAGACTGAGAAAGAAGGAAGCAGGAGGGAGAGCCAGAAAGGAGGCCTGGAGGAGGCACATGGAGTCAAGAGACAGTGAGGAAATTGCGCTTGCCTTTTGGTCCTGGACTGGTTGAAACAGATGTGGGTAAGAGACCCCTGGGGAGGTGACGATGGCAGCTTTTATCTTGGTTTTAATTTTGCTCTTTTCCTCACAGACTTGTCTGGCTTTTCTGACCCTTTTTCTATGGGTCCCTGCAGAAAGGTGCTTTAGATTTGGGGCAGGCTTTCGGGCCTTGCTCTGGGCCAGTTCCATTTGGCTGGACTTTTACCCACAAGGAGACGGGTAATTTTGGGTGCTTGCTTTAGAAACTATAGCCTTTGTCTTTTCTGTATTGTTTACTATTTGTATTAAAGTTCCTTTTCATTAAAGGTCTTACATGTTTTGTCTTGATGCAGCAGATGGCAGAATCTATTTAGAGCAGGCAGGTTTGGGGGTTCTGGAGTGCCCCTCTTCTTGCCCTGTAACAGATTTAACCCCTGAAGGACAAGTCAGGTATAGTACCTGATTGATGTGCTATATTGCAGGCAAACAGATGGAAATACACTGGTGAGGGGAGCAGCAGGCAAGACAGGAGAGGTCTGCAGCGCCATGTGGGTAGCTCTCTGGCTGGCCTGGAATCAAACCCCTTTTTTTTTTTAAAGATTTATTTATTTTTATACAAGAACTGGGTACAGGCCAGAGTCACGGGACAGTGAGAGGATTCACCAGAGACAGAGTAGGGAGCAGAATAGGCAGACAGACCGAAAACACTGCTGAGGGGAGCAGCAGGTGAGACAAGAGAGGTTTGCCATGCCATATGGATATCTCCCTAGCTGGGAGATCCAATTCATCCAATAACATGGATGAATCTAATTAAATATTATGTTAAGCAAGAGAATATATGCCATATAAAGTTTTTATAAAAGCAGAACTAATCTGTGAGACCAGAAAGTCAAGACCGTGGTTCTCTTTGAGAGACAGTAACTAGAAGTACTTACTGACAATGCTATTTCTTCATTGGTTAAACTGATCTGGTTCCCTTTGAAAAGGCATCAAGCTACCATTTGTGTACTTTACCATGTGTTATATCACAATAAAAAGTAGGGCATCTCCAGTGGTGCAGCAGACAGAGCATAGCCTGTGAAGCTGTCCACAGCCTCTACAGCGTGGGTTTGATTCCAGGCCAGCCAGAGAGCTACCCACATGGCGCAACAGACCTCTCCTGTCTTGCCCGCTGCTCCTCTCAGCAGTGTATTTCCATCCGTCTGCCTGTTCTGCTCCCTGCTTTGTCGCTGGTGAATCGTCTCACCCTCCTGCACCTCTGGCCTGTACCCCAGTTCTTGTATAAATGAATAAATCTTTTTAAAAAAAAGCAATAAAAAGTAGTAAAACTTTTTTAAAAGATCCAATAATAGAAAATATACAGCATCTTAAATGGAGGAGTCAGCAGAGGTAAGCAAATAAAATAGCACTTCATCATGTGATTTTAAGCCTCAAGGTCTAAAAAGCAGAGTTGGAGAATCTCCCTGGCCTTCAAATTAATCAAGGCAGTGATTTGCTTCCCTATGTGTACAACTGCTTCTCAACAAAAGCACAATAGCTTTAGAATATAAAACAGACTCACTTTTCTCACTATCAGAGTAATAAAGCACCAGGAAAAAAAAAAAAAAAAAGGCATGAAACAACCACCCTTTCCAAAAAGAAAAAAGTAAAGAATTGTGTCTGCATCTACAAGAAGGGTCATACTACATGAGGAAAAGGGATAGTTGGGAAGCAGTTGTACCAAATCTTTGTAAACACTTCTTTCTAAAATAAATGATAAAGCTTTGGAGGGGAAAGTTGGTTGTTTTTTAGTTTAAGTTATTTTATGTGGTTGAACAGATGACCTGGGTTGCCCTTCTAAGCCAATACAACATTAATACAGTTGAGCTATTGTCAATCGTCTCAATACAGAGACTTTCCTTCAATGCATCTATAAAATAGCTGCCAGACAATGAGCAATAATCCCCAAGTGGGTACATTCAGATACAGGCAACTACAGCTGGCCACACAAAGACTTTATTGCTCAATAATGTTTGTAAAAACCCAGATGACTTTTATTAATATTTAGCCTATGCATGGCAGTCTACTTTTCTAGGTGGAACAAATATCCAAGTACCTAACATCAGGTATGAGCCTATACCATTTTCACTAAAAGCCCAGTGGCAAAATACCAGGATATTTATAGCTTTGAAAAACTTACTATCCACCAAAAAAACTCCTAAAATGATTATTTATCATCAGAACAATTTCTCTATTACACTGCTCAATAATTGCTCAATTGAATCCTCTTACTTATTAAAGAAATACATATATACAGATAAATATTAAAACTCACACAAACTAGTTATCACAGTTCTTATCACTCACTGAACAATAATAAATGTATAGTCATAAGAAACACAGATAAGAGTCCATAAAAGTTACCCTAACTTTCTTAAAATATACAATTCTCTGTAACTGTATGCTGATTTAATAAGCAGTAATTATTCCTCAGCCCTATAAACTCTTTCCCCTGTCTCATTCATATTTATTCATCCTTCATATCTCAATTTTGTGTTACCTTTTCTAGCCACCCTCTCCCCAACTGAGATAACAATGCATGTTTTAATAGAATCCTACTCGTCCCTGGCACTATAATTGCACAAGATAATTTTCTTAGTCTCCCTCTAAATCATGTAGCTGACCAGACAGAAGTTGATAAACCCTGAAGAAGATATAGTTTAACACAGGGTTAATAGAATTTGGCATAAGCAAGAGAAACCAAGTCCCTACTCACATACACACAACCCCAGGCTTGAAATGTTAATTCATTTGATCACAATTCAACTCAAACATAAACTTGGTATGAGAATTGGTCAGGCCGATAATTCATCAAAAGTACTTACACTGTTCGGTCAGCTTTTTCCCAAATATTTCAAAACAGTTCCTTCAGTTAAACTTCCAACTGAAGTTTATAGTTTATAGTTATGATAATTATGTCACATGCTTTCCCTAAAAACACATGCTCTAGAAGTTTGTTTGTTCAACGCTAACTCACTCATCTGTACCAGACCTGTAGCAGACATTTAATCAGTTGAAGGAAGTTTGATGTAAGAGAATCAGAAAACGCTGCACAAGAGCCAGCCTTTCAAACATCAGCTTTATCCATCACACTAACTTTGCAATCTGCAGCAAATCCCTCAGCCTATCTGAACCTGTTTCCTTAACTAAAAAATAAAAACAAAAACAGGCATATTTCTTATCTTGTGGCATTGTTATCAGACTGAGGAGCAATGTATATAATACATTCAACATACCACCTGAATCACAGGTGAGTATTTAATAATTGATATCTGTTTATTCATTAAAGAAACACAAATAGACAGAAAATTTTCATTCAAACCACCTGTTGCTGTTCTTATTCCCACCATGAGATTTTTAATTTTCTAACAAAAATAAAACCCCTTTTTGTAAGAATATCTAATTTTTTTTAAAGATTTATTTATTTATGTACACAAGAACTGGGGTGTAGACCAGAAATGCAGAGGAATGGGGGAGTGGGTGAGAGGATTCACCAGAGAGAGTGTGGAGCAGAACAGGCTAATCCACTGAAATACACTGCTGAGGGGAGCAGCAGGCAAGACAAGAGTGGTCTGCTGCGCCATGGGCTATCTCCCCAGCTGGGGATCAAACTCTATGTCACAGTGGCTGGTGATAGCTTTATAGTGCTGAGACTTTAACCCCTGTGCCCCTGGGGAGGCCCCCATCCATACTAACTTCTCAGCCTTACTTGAAAACTCATGTACACTCCTGGTTTGTAATTTCCTGTTTCTTAGCCTGGAACAGTCATCCCTCACATAAATAGATACATAGCCAGTTCCCAACTCTTTCAGGATTCTGCTCAAATTATTTCATCTATGTCATCACCACTTAAAAACAAACAAAAAAAAAGACAACCCTGGAGCCTCCCTGGTGGCACAAGGGGTTAAGTCTCAGCACTATGAAGTTATTGGCAGCCACTGAAGCACAAGTTCAATCCCCAGCCAGGGAGCCAACTCACATGGCACAGCAGACCTCTCCCGTCTCATTGAGAGCAATGTATTTCTGTCAATCTGCCTGTTCTGCTTCTCACTGTGTCTCTGGTGAATCCTCTCACCCCTCACCCCTTACCCCTGCACCTCTGGCCTACGCCCAGCTCTTGCATGCATAAATAAATAAATCTTTGGGGAAAAGAAAAAAAAGCAACGACCCATCCCTTAGTCTGTTTTATTTAACTCCTTTATATTTATTATCATCTAACATATTCCAATTTATCTTTAATTCTAACATGTACTTTTCTTCACATTGTGAGATGAATTCTGATTTTAGAAATGTTAAAACCAGTAAGGTCCTACAATCTTTGACCACCAGGTGGCAGTCATCAGGTACAACTGGCTACTAGCACAACCCTAAAAACAGCTGTTCTTAATCAATCCTATTAAGTTAGGCACACTGTGGGCACTGCATGTACTGAGTTTCAGTGCCCTTTAAAATATCTCTTGATTTAGATTGTAACCAAAAAAATTTCTGTACATAATATCTATAAAAAATTTAAATTCACAGGATTTTTTAAATTATCAAAAAATGTGGAATAACCAGAATTCTCATAAACTGCTGGTAAGTGTGTAAACGAAAGAGTAATTTTGGAAAACTGTTTGGTAATATATACTAAAGTAGACCATATGCATATTCCCAGCAAGTTCACGCCTACATAAACACCCAACAGAAATGCACACATTTGTTTAACCAAAGATATATACAGGTATGTTCACAGCAGCATTATTCATAATTAGCTCAAAACTAGCAGCAAACCAAATACCCACCAAGAGAAGAATGGATAAATTCTGGTATATTCACACAATGGAATACTATGGAGTGAACAAATGACAAGTACACCCACAATATGAATGAGTCTTACAATATAAAGTTGAGACTCAAAAGAATGTACACTTGTATAATTTCATTTCTATAAAGCCCAGAAACAGGCAAAATCAATTTAATGGTGTTAAAAGTCAGGAGAAAAATAGTGAAGGGGCAGACTTTTAGGCATTAAAAATATTCCATTTCTTGATATGGATGCTGGTTACATGTATTCATTTTGAGACAATTCACAAAAGTTATATACTTAAGATTATCAACTCTTCTCTATATATATGTTAAATGTCAATAAAATGTATTAAGTTTTAGCATAGGCAAAAAGGCAAATAGCAAGGAGATATGAATTTGATATCAGAGAAGCAAATATTTTTCAATGGAGAAACACCTTCAGCCATTTTTGTACAAGACATAAAAAGTTCCCACAAATTGAGGAAGTTGGTTTACATTTTATTGTTAAAATACATACAGTGGATTCCTATCACAAGTCAAGTAATGCATCTGAAGGAAGGAAAGATGCCAAAATAAATACCTTAGAATAAGTGAAAGAAATTTCAAAGCAACAAAAAGATTGAATTACAACTCATACAGGACTATTGCCAAGGCCCCGTGTTTCTGTCTAATGAGAAGCATTTATTTTTTGTTGGTGAACATAAAATAATGGTGAGTCTTACAAATGACAGCTTGGATTAGGTTATAAGTATGGTATGACATGTAGATATAGATATATATACATTTTTTCCCTTGCTTGTTTGTCAAGCACAAGCCAATACAAGCACAATGCAAGGCCTATGAAGGTTATACAGATGAAGCACACAGTCCTGACTTTATAAGGTTTATCTTAGGTATTAAAGGAGCTAAGACAACCATACAAACAGCTATTATATTGACTTAGAAAAGTATTAATGGTATGAGTACAAAGTTTTTTTTTTAAAGCACACAGAAAGGGAAATTTCTAATGTTACTGATAGTAGAAAGTTTCTCAGAATGATCTAGTACTATGCTTTCCAATTGAATATCCAATAGCCAGTTATGGCTATTTAAATTAAAATTAAGTAAAAATGAAAATGTCAGTTCCTCAGTAGGACTTAACTACATTTCACTTGCTCAGTAGCTTGTGAAATGTGGCTACTGACAATTTTACTGGACAGTGTACAGAACACTATCATCTTTGCAGAACATTGTTTGACACTGATCTAAAGTATCTAGGAGTTAGAAAGTGGTACAGTATAAGCACATATAACAGTTTATCTAGGCTTTGAGAAAACAGCTTTTTAATCTTGTGTTCATTTTTCCATATTTCCTTTCACATCAGAGTAGTAAAACCAGATAGCTCAGCTCTGGGAACCAAGTTCAGAATAGAGTTAAAAGAATATTCGCAAGTTCACCGGAGTCCAACTTAAGTTGACCAGAGTTAAAATTTACTCAGAGCTTTAGCTAGAAACAAAGGATTGTTGTGTTTAATCCTTTAACAGCTAACTGAGGGTGGTTTAGGGGTTGAGGATATAACTTGGATGTCAGTCAATGAATATATTTATGGAAGAATCCATTCACTAAGAAACATTTGCTGAGCACCTGCTAAGTTATTTCTACTAATTAGTAGAAATAAAAGCATTTAAACCACTAACTCTATTCGGAGTTAACAGCTTAATAGTTTAACAACTTCAAAGTCCTAAGAAGGGAAGAAACCAACAAATTTCATTAGATCTGTGTTTCTGTAGAAACAAGAAGGAAGGTATCAATGTGATGTCTCCAGAATATTCTAAGTGTAGTTGATTCCTATGGTGCCCAATGTCCATTAAACAGACTAAAAGGTATCAAACCTACAGTAAGCTATAAATGAAATTTTTAAAAACCCTTGTCAAAATATTATAATCTCAAAGAACATCCCCAAAAAGAAACAATCAAAGAATCAACATTTACCAAACAACTACCCAACAGAAAAGTTATACGGGACATAAAGATAATCAGGCATCTAAGAGCTTTTTATTTACTAGGGAGGTGAAGTGTTCATGGACAATTACAGTGCAAGTGAGTATTTTTAAGTGGTATACTCAGGGAAAAAATACAGCACAAACTTAAAATTGAAAGGACACTGGAAGTCTTTTTATCCTCTCTCTTATCTGGAATCCATTCTACAGTATTCTTATAAAACATTATTAAGCCTAAGTATACCGGGAATGAAGATGTCACAACCTCATAGACAGTTCAGAAGCAATTGAAGATAGGAGCCAACAGAAGTTGAAGACATGAGTTACCATTCAGAGATATGAGATGATACTTAGAAATAAGGTTCTGAAAGTCAAGCGAATATCAGTTATAACACTAAGGAGGTAGAATAATACACTAAAGTACCCCTACAGCCTCGGGTCCACATGACACAAATCCAGGTGGAAAGGAATGAGATACTGTAAAACCAATTAAATATTTTACTATGGAAAAGGGGGTAGGAATAAATCAAGGCAACATTCTGTAATTTATCTACTCCCTAAACATCCCTCTCCCCTGCCCCTCTGCCTACCCTGTCAGCACACTACATTTATTCCCACCTGAGGAAAGAGAGGTAGAGAAACCAGTATTTACTCAGCAGTTACTGTATGTCAGGCATGGTGCTAGTTATTTATTATGTATCATTTAATGTATACTGAACAAGAGCTTAACTGGCGCTCCTCAGAGATGATTTCAAGGAAACTGTCTGGTCTAGAATCCAAATCTAATGTAATATTTTAGAGACATTTAGAAGACAGCTTGATGAAGAGGAAAGAATAGTAGACATCTGAAGACAGAAGGTTTGGACTGGAGTTCTGGTCCTGCATTTCTGGGACTTTGCAGAGGTTGCTAGGCCTCTGTGGATCTATCCCATCTACCTTACAAGTTGTTCTAAGGGTAAAAATGGAATAACATGTAAAGGGACTCTGTAAATACAACACATCACTGATATTGATTATTCATCTAACAAATATTCTCTGAATAGCTGTACTACTTTAGTCTCAGTGGTGAAAAAGACTAGCAAGGTGCTTGCTCGCAGTAGGAGGGAGGCAGATAATAAACAAATTGAACAAGAGTTTTCAATAAAAAGATGATGAATGCTCTAAAGAAAATAAAACAGTATGATGTGAAGAAACATGACTGGGAAAAAGGGAGTAACTTCAGATGAAACAGTCACAGTAGGCCTAGCTGCAGTGACATTAACTAAGACTTCAAAAATTTCTTCAGTCAAGTGAAAAGCTCAGAAACAAATGTTCTAGGCAAAAGGGACAAGACAAGCAAGGCATGTCTGAAACACTAAAAAAATTAAGTGTGTCTAGAACACAAAAAGTGAGAAAAAGGAGATAAGGCTGAAAAAGTGGACAGTGACCAAATACAGTATGATCCTGGGCCATTAAAAAGATGCATTAATATAAAGCGCTCCTTTTTATCAACATTGCCCAATAAATTGAGCCACTTATACAAATATCTGGTGTAGACATTATCAAAAGTAGGACATTTTCAACTTCACTGAGGCTTGCCATCACCAAAAATCAAGTGGAAAAATGCTATACACTGGTGATTGACATAAAATTCTTTAGAACTACATCTAAAACAAGATATCACTTATCACAATGTTTGGTAAGTCAGTCAAAAGATTATATAGAAAACAGAAGTTAGAGAATTTGAGTTGGAAAAATTCTAAGGTTTTTAACAGAAAAATGATCAATTCATTCAGCAAATATTTACGAAACACCTACTAAGGGCCAGGCATGTTCTAAGAACTAGAGATTCAGCGTGAACAAATAAATGAAGATTTGTGCAATAACTGAGCAGAAGGTTTAGCTGTTGAAGCATCGTAATACTAGAACTTCAACGAACTTTATGTCTCAGCATGTTCTAAAACAGTAGTGATAAGTTTAGTCATATGTACCTGTCAAAAAGCAAACTTACCAAGGAATTCTTAATAACTTCACTTCTATAAAATTCTGAAAAAGAAGAAAAAATAATAAGTGATGTGGAAGAAAATAAGCTTATTAACTCTTAACCCTGTAAATGTTTCAATCATATGTTCCATGAAGACATTCAAAACATTTTAAAGGAATCTATTTTTTTCTTTATCCTTATCTATAAAAAATAAAATAGAAATAAAGATTTTTAAAAACATTTTAAAGGGGAAAACATTAGTAAAGAAAAGTCAAAAACAGTTAAAATTGAAAATAGTGATTTTTACCTTACTGTCTTCCTTTTACCCAGATTCTAACTGGAAACTATAAAAACTCTCTTCTCCCTCACCTACCACCACACTCTACAACTAATTCTATATGCTCTGTTTTTCTCAAACATCTCTAATGATTACACATTGTTTAGTACTGTAGGGATGAATAGCGATCCAGCAAGCAGGAAACCTACATTCTAGTTCCACCTATCCTTAACATTCTGTCATTAACTGCTCTGGGCTCACCTTCTTCACTAGAAAACCAGAGAGACTAATCATCGATGGTCCCCTGTAAGCATTATAAATTCATGACTCCACAAATCTTCCTGTATACCAGTAAATGTTACAAAAACTAAAGACACAATCAAAACAGAGAAATGTGTCAGAGGTTCAAACTGGCATTTTCAACAACCCTCCAACATTCCTGCTGCTGATCCTGCCGAAGATACCTCCATGATGTCACTGCACAGTAGACAAGGAGCCTTATAGGCTTATGTTACTATAGCACAGTGTTTTTCCCACATGTCATATACATACTATTGGTCCTTGAGGTGATTTTAATTATTTCTAATTATTGAAATGTATCTCACTTATCTCCAACCCCTAACTGCAAGCTCCATAAGAACATTTATTTTGTAGAATTGCTCAGCATTTAAAACCATTCCTGGCAAAATATAGACACTCAACAAATTCTTTTTCTAGAACCATTAATTTAACAGATTATATTTATTTATTTATTTTTAAAAGATTTATTTATTTATTTATTTATTAAACAAGCACTGGGTACAGTCATTAGCGCGGGAGGGTGAGAGAATTCACCAGAGCCAGAGCGGGCACAGAACAGACAGAGTGACGAAACACACTGCTGAGGGGAGTAGTGGGCGGCAGGAGAGGTCTGCGCGCCATGTGGGACCCTCACCGGCAGCCGGGGATCGAACAGGCGCCGCAGAGGCTGCGGGCAGCTTTGCAACCCAGCACTCAACTGCTGTGCCACCGGGGAGGCCCCACAGACTATATTTAAATGTAAGTTTAAGAATAATGATGCATTTAAAAATATATTAAGTATGAAACTCAAATACAGTGAAGTTTGTCAAAGTGGTCCACCAATAACTAAAGCTTGGGAATCATTATACAGTAAAAGAAGTAGATTAAACTTCAAACTCTGATGGGCAAGTACTTTTGGCTAAAGCACTTCTTGACATATACCATCTATATTACTCTATGCTTGCTTTCATTTCACAAACAAAAAAGATCAAGATTTTATGGAGAGAGAGAGAAAACAGGCTCTAAGAATTTACAACAGGATCCAAATATTCTTCATTCTGTTAAAACATGTATTTTAGGATTAGGTTGCAAACTTTTCTTTTTTCGTTGGCAGTTTTCTAATGTTTCTATTTTAAACAATTATTTTAAATAAGAAAAGGGATGATTCTAATTGTTTTTAAAAAAGAACCTTCTGATAAACAATCTTTTAAAGTTTTATATCCAAGGCACTTGAATCTGTAGTATAAACTTTTATAAGTAAAAAATTGCCAAGACAAAAGAACAGTTTGAATTTGATAAATTTTGCCAAACTGTTCTCGAAAAGCCATTATTCCAACTTACAATCCCATTATGAAAACATCCAAAGTAATCTTAAGAATAATTTTTTTTTCTCCCAAATAGTTAACCAATTACTCCAACATGAATTGACTATATAAATGTAAGCCTCTATGTATGTGGAGATATATACTTATATTAATTTATAAGTACCATGTATATTTTTAGGGGAAAAAAGACTAAAGGGGCTAAGAAAAGTATTTTTTATTACAAGGCAGTTTCATTTTATAATTAGTACATTTTGTATTGTTTAAGTATGTAGCAAATAAACCAATGACAAGAAACAAAGAGAATATTTTTTTCTTTTGAGAGAAAATTACTCAGCTAAAGGCTGCAACGTATCTAAATTAAACAGTTCCCAAAAAACATATTCTGAGCGCAAAGAAGATGAAGAGTATTCATTATTTCTTCCCAAACACTGCTGACAGAGTCTATGAAAAAATAAACTAAGCAATTTGCCTTCTCCATTAGACCTTCAAAATGAATTTCCTAATTAAACAAAGAGAAGTAAACAAAGAAATCATATGACTTGGGGGTGGGGGGAACAAATATGAGGTAATTTCCAACATGGTAATAAACATGAGCCTACACGATTTTTTTAATTTTTGTTTATTTTTTATTTTCTTACATCTTTGTTCATTGATGTACAGTACTTGATTTCTCCCCTTAGGTGTAGTCCCCATAGTTCTCCCACCATCACAGCACCCCTGATCCATCTCCACAGTCCTTTGTGCTCTTCCCTTCCTTCTTTTGACCCCTCTCTTCCTCCTCCTTCCACATCAGATCTATGGTTTGCCTGCAAGTTTTATCTTTTTCCTGACCCTCTATCTGATTTCCCTACATTCCACCTATAAATGAAAACATCCGGTATTTTTCTTTATCCTTCCGTATACTATTATTTTGTTATATTATACCTAAAATATTTTCAATAAAATTAGCAGCATGGCGCAGAATAGATTAGTGAATTCTGGAGATTTTCAAGCAAAAAAATAGTTCCATCTGCTCCAGTCCCCAATCTAGTATGTATAAGCTTGACCATAGACAAGTAAATGAATCTTTTTGAGTCATAGTTTCTTTATCTTTCAATTGAAAATGACACCTGGGCTGCCGTGATGCTCAAATGAAATAATTAATTAAAAATACTTTACAAATTATAATTTTTATTAGAACAGTTCTATTCATTTTTATTAATTCAATTTGAACAAAACTATTGGAAGGTATATTTTCAAGAAGATATCATTCAAGTCCTATTTTCTATTCATGCTAAGACCTAAAGAAACAAAGGAGAGATTAGAGAGAACTGTTCCTATGGCATCTTTTGGCTATTATGTAACATTCCTTTCATTCAGCAAATGCTCCTGTAGTTCCTCAACTTCCCTCATATTACAAGAAAAACTAATTTAAACTATACTTTGAAACATTTTCCCCCTATCAGATTGGCAAAAAATCAGAAGCTTGATTACACAGTATGTTGGCCAGACTGTAGGGGGAAAAGCACTCATCCATAGCAAGTGGGACTATAAATGAGATAATTTTGCAATATGTACCAAAATTATAAGTACATACTTTCTTCACACTTCCATTTCTTAGATTATACCCTATAACTATACTAACACTCATGCAAAATAACATACTTATAAAGTTGTTCAATGTGGTGCTGTGTGTATAGCAAAAGACTGGAATAGCCTACCTGCCTACCAATAGGAGCCAGTTAAATAAATTATGGTATAGCTACTCGATACAAACTACACAGAAGAAAAATCAGGGAAGGTCTCTATGAACAATATGGAAAAACATCTAACATCAAGTGAAAAATGCAAGTCACAAAAATATATATAGTTTGGTACTATTTTTTACTTGTATTTGCATAAAGAAGTTAAGGAAAGTATAAACAAGAATAACAGTAGTCATCAGCATGGAGTGCATATGGGAGACAAGTGAAAAGTAAGGCTTTAATAGTATAAAAGGGTTAGTAAGTGATCAAGGAGAGTTTCTCTGAGAAAACATTCAGAATGGAGATCTAATAAAAGGTGGAAGCAGTTGTCATGAGGATATGTGGAGCAACTAGTGCCTGGGGCCAAAGTACAGCCAGTGCAGAGGCCTTTAAATTTAAGTAAACTTGATGTTTTCAAGAAACAGCAAAAAGGTCAGGGTGATTTACCAGAGAAAACTTGTTGCAGGAGATATGTCCTGAAGGATAACAGTCACATCATGACAGGTGATACAGCTAGCGTTGAGAAAGAACTGGTCTTCTAACATGATTCTACACCAAGGGCCACATAATAATCATGAAATGGATATGAGTCTGTCATCCCAAATCCAAGAAGATAAGGCAGTGTTAGGTTTACCAAGGAAAGAGCTTCCTGGCTCCTCCTACAGTATTTATTAGAGTGCAACATGTACCCTAAGAAGAAGGCCATGAAGAGACTTCATTCAACCCTGACGTTTTAGAACAAGACAGAGTCTCGGAAATCCTCAAACTTTTCATTTCAGAGATAAATTAACTAAAGCCCACAAGAGAGACTAAATGTCCTAGCCAAGGGGCTTGCCAGATCATGAGCGATTCAGCACCATAACCAGACACTGGACTTCCCTGTGGTCTGTTCACCAGCTATTCCCTAACTGTGTTCATGATCACTTTTGGGAGAACTTTTTTGAGGCTATGACAGCTTCTAACTTCAAGCTGTAATCTGATTTAGAAGACAAAATTAAATATCACTTCTTGGTCTTCTGGCTAAGATCAAGTGTAAAAGACAAAAATAAAGATAAAAAGTCACTTTGGTTTCATCACGTCTCTAAACAAATATTTGCATTATGGTCATCGGTGTCTTTTTTTGACTAGTGTCTTTTTAGAAGCTGCATTAGGATTGTTGACAATACAATTTTAATAATAATTGCTATCATTTACGAAAACATAAAATACGCTAAGTACTACGTTAATTCCTATTGTCACAAGAAATGCTCAAATAAGGACACAGGCATTTTTAATAAAGAACTAATTATATAGAAACCTATCAAAAATTTAAAATCCTCTGGGCTTATATTGCTAGCGATAAAAGCAACTAGTTGAACAGTAGATCAAATGTATTAAGATCTTCAAAAATATTTATACCCTTGAACCAAATAGTAACCAATAGAATGAGTCACTTTCCTTCTGGACACATAAAAAGACATTTCCCAGTCTCCTTTTCATCTTAAAAAAGAGCAATGTGACTGATTTATGGCCAGTAGGATATAGCAGAATTGATGTGGGCTATTTCCATTAAAAAACTCTCCCTCAAATAATCTTCTCTTGCCATCCAGACGCCATGTGTTGAGGATAGCAGATCCCAAAATAGAAGGAGTCTGGATACCTGACTCAACACAAGATAGTACCTGATAAATAACACCCTTATTGGGGTTAAGTATAAGAAATGTATTATGGTAGGTCACTGAGAATTGTGTCATCTGTTATAATAGCAAGCATTATTCATTTAGATTAATATACTTGTTTTAAAAATATGAAATGGTCAGAATGAAAAATAAAAATGAAATAAAATTACATAAAAATGATAGTATTTAGATTCCTTTTTTTACCATTAAAATTATTTTAATACTACCTTTACATTTACATGGGGAGGGGGAATTTCTATCTGCTTATTGATTGAATTTTTTAAGAGCAAATACTGTAATTGAAATTTTTGGAAAATAGTTGTTAAACAACTGCTGGAAGTCCAGGAAGTCCAGCCCACTGTTCCTGTCTTATACTAATCCACATATCCTCTCTTATACCACCCTTCATAGGACAACTAATTACATCATTCACACACACAGATATACACACATCTACTCAGTATGTATCTGTGATTTTAAATTAAATATTTGGTTAACTCTTTAAACATTAACTTATGGAATAATTCGCAGTATAATTTGCAAAACTGATTAAAAGAAACCATGACTTTCTTCTAAATATGGCCCTTTGCAATTACACATCTGAAGAAATACAAAGTAGGTTCTAATTTTACCATAATATTAAAGAAATCAATTACATTTTATTTATTCATTTATTTTTTTATGGGATCCTCGCCGGTGGCCGGGGATCGAACAGGCGCTGTAGAGGCTGCGGGCAGCCTCGCAACCCAGTGCTCAATCACTGCTCCAGCAGGGGAGGCCCAAGAAATCAATTACATTTTAAAGAAAGACAAAATCAGTACAGGATACTAGATTCATATTTTCTATATACAATATATGTAGTAGAATAAATGTATTAATTGCTTACATTCATAAAGGAATGACAAACTTATCCATGTAAGGCTCAACTATGTGAAAGAACAATCCAATAGCCATGTTTCTTTAATATACACAACTGCTAGTGAAATACAATTTAGTTTTCCAAAAGGCAATAACAGAGAATCATTTTATCAAAATGATTAAAAAGAATGAAATTTAAAAAAGAAAATGAGATGTGTGAGTCCCTTACCTTTATATATCTTTTCAGTACTACACAAGTGAAGTGTGAAGTAGGTGTCAAGGAGTTGATGACCATTTCTATTAACAATGTTCCGGGCTGCAATATTCCGAAGATGTCTGAGACGCCGCTAAAAATTAATAACAAAGAGAAAGGGGTATTCAGCTTTTTCTGCCTATAAAATTCTCTGAAAGTTACAATTCAAAACTAAAATATAACAGACGTCCTAGTCATGTATTTGTTGAGTTAGCAACCTTAACTTAGTCTCTTATTTAAGCCTCAGCATTCTGGTTTTTAAATAGGAATTAAATCAGCCCTTTCTCAGACATACAAGGAATCCAAACAGGGAAGGAAGAAGTCAAACTATTACTATTCACAGATGATAATATACATAGAGAACCCCAAACACTCTATAGAAAAATTAATTAAGCTAATCAATCAGTTTAGTAAAGTAGCAGGATACAAAATCAACACACAACATACAAAATCAGTTGCCTTCCTATGGGCAAACAATAAATCTGAAGAAGAAATCAAGAAAACCATTCCTTTTATTATTGAAACAAAAAAAAAATCAAATACTTGTGAATAAACCTAACAAAAGAGGAAATGGACCTATATAAAGAAAACTATAAAACAAAGAAAATTATAAAACTATAAAACTGTTAAAAGAAATAGAAGAAGACACAAAGAAATGGAGAGGCATCCCCTGCTCATAGATTGGAGGGAAGGAGGAATTAAGGTCAAAATAAGAGGGGGTGGGAATTGTATGGGGACTATAACCAAGATGAAAATGCATACATTGTGCAAAAATGAAAAATGATGTAAAAATTATATAAAATAAAATATTAAATAAATTTAAATAAATAAATAAATCAGCCCTTTCTCATTTACAAGGTTTTTATAAGCATGAAATGACAACAGATTATAAAATATTTTCAAAAGGCATGAATATAAGTGCTGAATACTGTAGAATAGCATGTTAGTATTTCCTGGAACATAAACTAAGTAGTACTTTGTATTTTCTTCAAAGGGATGCTGATGGACATACAAAGTCCATCTCATAGTTTAACAGGGTGGTCCCCAGGAAAGGGGGAGGTTCCCGGTTCCCTGCCCCACCCAAATGGAGGGTGGAGCTGAGCAGAGAGAGAAGAAGCTGCAGAGGAGACTGAGGAAGGAAGCAAGATGGAGCCAGAAGGAGACCTGGAGGAGGTGCATGGAGCCTAGAGACATGTGAAGAAACTGTGCTTGTCTTTTGGTCGTAGACTGGGTGACACAGATGTGGGTGAGACCCGTGGGGAGGTGACAATGGCAGCTTATATCTTGATTTTGATTTTGCTCTTTTCTTTCCAGGCTTGTCTGGTTGTTTCTGACCCTTTTTTGTGGGTCCCCACTGGAAGATGCTTTAGACTTGTGGCAGGCTTTGGGGCCTTGCTCTGGGCCAATCCCATTTGGATGGAGTTTTACCCACAAGGGGACGGGTAACTTTGGGTGCTTGATTTAGAAACTAGATTCTTTGCCTTTCCTGTATTGTTTCCTAATTGTATTAAAGTTCCTTCCCATTAAAGTCTCATGTTTTGTGTTCATGCGGCGGACGGCAGAACTCTCTATAGAACAGGCAGGTTTGCGGGGTTTGGGCTGCCCCTCTCCCTGCCTTGTAACAATACCAACAGAAAATGAGCAGTTATTACACACATAGGACCCTGTTGCTAGTTCAGTCTAGATTCCAGATCATGTGCACCAAACAGGAAGAGTTCAAAGCCAAAAAATAAAAGCAATAACCCATTGGCCACTCCATCCAACCAATAACCCAAGTGTTGTGAGATTAAATTAAGTGCTCACTTGAGCAATAGCTAAGCAACCTTTCTTTCCTAATCAGGTACCCTTCCCAGCAACATCTCCAACATAAACAACTGGAAATCACCAAAAACATAAAATATGTTCAAGAGATAGCCAAATCATCTCATATCAAAAAGAGAAAAAAAGTTGGCAACGCTGAAGTCTGACACATCAGAGTCATTCCCTAAAGCTAGTTCCCTGAGTCAGTTAATTTTCAGAGACTTAAAAATAGAAACTAAGAGCTCAGTCTTAAAATATGCTTAAAGTATTCCCTTTGGGCTAAAAGACAGCCGATTCTACTGAGGTAAATCTATCTTCAGTTACCTGAGCAGTCACCCAGAAAAGCACAGCTCTTTTTTTCTATGCATGCCAACCCAATTCTTTCTCCCAAGCAAGAGATTAAAATTCTTTGAGAAAGGGGGTTATTGTCTAATAAATTTGCTTAATCCTACACGTATGAAAAGTCCCAATATATTTACAAAAAAGTTCCCAAGGGTTACTCTAAAAACTCATTGTTCTACAACCTGCCAACGGTTTCCATTTCACATCCTGGAGTACAGCAACTGCTTTCCCCCTGCAATATAGTTTTCATTAGTCCTTACGGTCAAGAATTTAAGTTGAGAGCCTCCCCAGTGGCGCAGCGGTTGAGTTCTGGGTTGCGAGGCTGCCTGCGGCCTCTGCGGTGCTGATTTGATCCCTGGCTGCTCCCCGGCCTCCGGAGGAGGGTCCCACATGGTGTGCAGACCTCTCCTGCCGCCCGATGTTCCCCTCAGCAGTGTATTTCAGTCCTTCTGCCTGCTCTGCTCCCCGCTTTGGCTCTGGTGAATTCTCTCACCCTCCCACGCTTCTGACTGTACCCAGTGCATGTGTAAACAAAACAAACAAATAAATAAATAAAACATGCCTCTATAAAAAAAAAAAAGAATTTAAGTTGACAGGAACCACCAACTGCCTATATATAATTATCACATCTATTTTGCTTTAAGATTTCAATCTTGGTCCTCTGTTTAAAGACCTAAAAATATTACCCAAATTGCATGTGTTTATCTTTTTTGAATGCTGAGTAATATTCCATTGTGTATATGTACCACATCTTCTTGATCCAGTCATCTATTTTTGGGCATTTGGGTTGTTTCCAAAGCTTAGCTATGGAGCTGGAAGGGATCACGCTCAGCGAAATAATCCAGAAAGAAAAAGAAAAATACCGGATGGTCTCACTCATAGCAGGAATCTAGAAAACTTAAATAAGGGTCTAGGAAAAAGAGTAACTATAAGAAAGTAAATATCAAAATCAACAAACAACTATGAACCAGAGGCACTCTATGGGGTTTGGGGGGCGGGGAAAAGAGGGCTTGGGGTCAAAATAAGGGGATTGTAATTGTATGGGGAATATAAAAATAAAATTTAAATTAAAAAAATTACCCAAAGTCTTTAAAAAAAAATACAAACTTTTCATTGCTACTTTCAAAGTCCTGTGCAATCCAGCCTCTCCACATCATATCCTTACTACCCAGATCTTCCTTATGCCCAACCCACCCCTCAGTCACACATGGGGCTTAAAGTTCAAGAAAAAAATCATGTACATTTCCAGCTCATTGTTCTTTGCTCATGAGAGCCCTTCAATCCAGAATATTATTCTCTTTAAAGAGATCCTATTCATTCTTCAAAATTTTAAAGGGTTCTTCCTTCCAGATTCTCTAACTTGAGACTTCTTGATTACAATAGGTAAGAACTTTACTTCTATCTCTACTGTAGCACTTGTATTACAGGTAGTGGTTTACAGCTATCTTCCCTGTCTATCTCGCAAGAAAAGGCTTGTTGACATAGAAATTACCATCACTTATACTACTGGCATTTCTTAAATGCTTACCATGAGCCATAAACTGTGTTAAATACTTCATACATGTGATCTTATTTAATCCTCATAACAATCTTCATTATCGTTATTCTTATCTTTATCCCAACCTTTCTAAGCAAATATAAACAAAGAAACAAAACAGCAAATAATAAATGAAAGAGGTATCTTAAAAGCAAAGGAGTTATTACTCCTACCTTATGTAGTTATATATGACTATACACCTAATAGACACAATTTGGTCCTTATAATCTCTTCTTCTATCACTACAGAGAACAAAGCAATAACTTCAATGAACTCAAGAAAACAATTTTATGATTATATAATCATAATGGAACTGCCTTACAATATTGCTGAAGAGATCTTCATATTATGTAGGAAGTTAGCATGACCACTCCCAAGGTACTTCCTGATTCAAAGCTCTAGGTTTCTTTTCTTTTTTTTTTTAAGATTTATTTATTTATTTATTTATACAAGCACTGGGTACAGTCAGAAGCATGGGAGGGTGAGAGAATTCACCAGAGCCAGAGCGGGGAGCAGAGCAGGCAGAAGAACCGAAGTACACTGCTGAGGGGAGCAGCGGGCGGCAGGAGAGGTCTGCGCGCCATGTGGTTCCCTCCTCTGGTGGCCGGGGAGCAGCCGGGGGTCGAACCAGCGCTGCAGAGGCTGCTGGCAGCTTCACAACCCAGCGCTCAACCGCTGCGCCACCTGGGAGGCCCAAAGCTCTAGGATTCTGAAGTCAGCAGTAGAGTCTACAAACACTGATATGGGAGGATTACCCAAGTATTGTTATTGTTTCTGAGCATTTTATAAGTCCACAAAAATCAAAATGCCTCCATACAAATTAACCAACTATATTTAAAAACTGACTTTTAGTTGTTTATTTTTGACTTTATTTCAAAAGCATTAAAACATTTTCATTACACCATGATTAATTAAAATACAAAATGCTCCCAAGGTTGTCCACTCCTGAAATGGACAAAGTAAATCAGCTCTTCATGGATAACTTACTGACACAGAGTCTCAGTAAAGGCAGTAAATGTTCACTTGAGCCCTCTTGTGCCCTTTGTTTTAGTTTCTTCTTTAATGAGATTCATTCCAATTTTTTCATAAAGCTGTTTTTTATTTTTCAAATGCTAAGTTGTAACAATGCCAAAACAAAAGAATATTTCATCTTGTTATAATTAAGTTATAACTGTAAAAATATTGTAAAAAAATTATTCAAAAATTTTATTCAGTTGAGTTGTTTTTTAATATTGTTGACTAATAATTTATCCAAAACAAGATGATAAAGAGTAACATTCTAATGTAGTAGAAAGGTACAAAGAAAAGCTTCATTTTGTTAAACATCCTCATAATTTAAAAAATAATTGCTCTGTTGGGTCAAACAATTTTTGTTGATATAATTTTGATTATCACATCAGGGACAAAAAAGCTTAAAAATTAGTCAAATCACACCCCAAAAAAGATACCCAAAGCAATTTCCATAGTGAAATATGCCATTAGGGTTTGACTTTTCTCCCAAGTGTTACCTTTCCCTTGCAGGCATCGAACATTTTTTGGCTTCTGAGGCATAATAATGACCAAGATAACTGAGGTGTCTTTGATTTTGTTGCTCATCATGCTGGAAGGAGCATGATTCAGGGAGAGGGAGGGCCAGTAGGAGGAGAGCAGATGGCTCCCTTCCCTCTCCCTTCCCTGGACTCCTTGTTTAAAAAAGACAAAAATACTATGATTGTTACATATAATTGCTCCTCCACAAATCGCCACCATCACCAAACTGAACATCCATCCTACACACACATTTTATTCCCAAGGACACAATGAGATATCTTCAAAAATTTTGGTCTATTTGATTTCATCTACAAGCATTTTTATAAATCAATAATATCATCAATAATCTCTAGCCAAATATAAAAGGGGGCAATGGATATAAATAGGCAAGTCATGGAAAAAAAATAGAAGTGGTCAATAAACATATCAAAAGATGTGTAATCACATTCTTAATTAATGATATACATCAAAAACATTTCACCCTGTGGTCAACTGTATTTTCCACTTGGAAATGGCCACGCCAACACATCCATGCCACATGCTCTCAACATGCTGGAGTCACTTCTCCACTACCAAGTGGGGTCTACGTTCCTTCCTGCTTAAATGTGAGCAGTCTGTGACTGTGGTAGAAATGACACTGTGATTCCTGAGGCTAAATCATAAAAGGTGACAGAAAGACACGGTCTCCACCTGGGCCCCTTAGGAGACCCTGCCTTAGAACACAGTAGCTCTACTGTGAAGACACCAAGCAGCGATCCAGAAAGGACTTTATAAGTATGTTCCCCACAACCCCAACTAAGCTCCTGTTATCATCAGACACATGAAGTGACTGTTTCAGCCCTCGAGTCACCAGAAATGACATTAAGTAAAATACAAACAAGTTGTTTCTGCCCAAACAAAAGTACATATTTGTGAGCAAATTAGTGATGCTGTTTTTATTTTTTAATTTTTTTAAAGATCTATTTATTTATGCATACAAGAACTGGGGGACAGGCCAGAGATAGAGCGGGGAACAGAACAGGAAGATTGACTGAAATACACTGCTGAGGGGAGCAGCGGGCAAGACAGGAGGTCTGCTGCACCATGTGGGCAACTCCCTGGCTGGGGACTGAACCCATGCTGCAGTGGCTGCGGATAGCTCCATAGGTTGCATGTTAACCCCTTGTACTACCAGGGAGGCCTTAGTGATGCTGTTTTTAAACCAATAAATTTTTTGACTGTTAGTCAACAACAGAAAACAAAAGACCTATGTGATTAAACAGTCAAATTATTTCAGTCTCTGTCAGTGTTGATCTGAGTAAGGAAAGCAATCTGGAGGGAAGGCAATTCAGCAAAATTATCAAACTCTCTTAAATTGCATATAATATTTGACCAACCTATTACACAAATCACAGCAATTTATACAAATATGTTTATTCTGATACTGACTACAAAAGCAAAAACTGAATAACCACTCTTAAATTATGGCACATTCATAATAGAAAACTACATAATCACTAAAAAAAAACAAAGTATTAATATGGTAGACAAAAAAAGGCAAGAAATTTTAAAAATTTATTTTATTTATTTATGCAAACAAGAACTGGGGTGTAGGTCAGAGGTGTGGGTGTAGGGAGAGGGGTAGGATTCACCAGAGACAGAGTGGGGAGTAGAACAAGTATATCTACTGAAATACACTGTGGAGGGCAGAGGCAGGAGAGACAGGAGAGGTCTGCTGCACCTCATGGATTAGTTCCCCGGTCAGGGATCAAACTCATGAGGCAGTGGCTGGCAACAGCTTGATAGTGCTGAGACATTAATCCCTGCACCTCCAGGGAGGGCCCAAGAAATTTTAAATGTTCATGTAAAAAGAAATGTTATCATAAACCTTGAAAGGCTCAGACCAAGGGCTGGTCAACTTATCCATAAAGGATCAGAGAGTAAATTTCAAGCTTTTCAGGGCCCACTCATCTTGTCTCTATACATTCCTTGGTTGGTTGGTTTGTCTACTTATTATCCTTTAACAAGTAAAAAAAACTTCTTAGCTCACGTTATTACAAAATCCAGTGACAGATGGCCAGAGTTTGCTGATGCCTAATGTAGATAATCACAGATACTAGGAGATAACTGTTTTTTAAAACAGTATTTGGTTTGCTGGATCATATGGAAGCTCCACCTTTAGCAGATTGAGGAATCTCCACACAGCTCTCCATAGTGGCTGGACCAGTTTGCACTCCCACCAGCAGTGCAGGAGATTGCAAAGGTACTCAAATTTGTCCTGGACATCTTCTCCCTTTCCTATTCTTAATTCATTTCTTTTGGAAGTCAGGCATTTATTTACAGGCTAAATGGCATGGAAGAATTAAGGTCCGAGGTGTTTCAGGTAAATTCTGATTACTATTATTTAGCTGTTGTTTTATTGTTGTTGAAGGGCAACAAAAGCACTTGAGACAAAATTAGCTTTCAACACTTCTACAGAAGGTGACAGTGCTCCTTACTGAATCAAAAACTTAAACTTCACAAACTAGGTCAGTCTTTCTTAAAAACACAATGCCCCTTCTATATTACAGGACGTGCAGTTATCTATTTTCCTAATCTTTTATTCCCACCTGACTCACTATAAAGGAGTTTTGAAAGAACACAAAAATACTATAAAACTAGTATAAGCCAATAGTGCCAACAGTTAATGTTACAAACATAAACAACCCACAAATCTAATCTCTCATGAAATACTTTATAGCACCCATCCCTAAGTTGGAGCTCCCCCTGGCACAAATTACATAACCTTGGAACTAACGTCTTTGTTTTGACCCAAGTTCAAATCAGTCATGGAATTTAATTCAGTCATTTACTAAGCATCATTAACTTTTAAAACAGGCCCTTCCACAGAAAAAAACAAAATAAGTATCTCTGAATTCTCTACATTTTGCCTTTGAGGTTTTTTTTTTTTTATCTCCAGTCTATTTACCCCCAGTTTTGGTGGAAGATCCAAACCTGCCCTTTCTCTTCCATGTTTCTGTTGGGCAATGTCTCTTGGGGAAGGCCTTGCACTGACAGATCTGCCACGAGATGGTAGTTACTGAAGCTGAGTAAAAGGTATCTGAGAATTCATTAAAAATATTATATAGATATGTATGTGCATTTAATATACATTGATATATACTCATTTAATCATGTATTGATATCGCCGTAACAAAAAAAAAAAAAAACTTTAAAGTAATGTCAATAGGAACAGAAAGAATAACATCAGTGATGTACGAGCCTTAAGGGACAAATGGGCTTATATGGGTTGGTGGGAGACTACTTAGAAAATGCATTTGGTTAAAGGATGAAGAGAAGATTGATAAAAGAGATCAGGAATTCAAAGAACACCCAAGGAAGTAAGAACTAACCAATAAAGGTGCTAGATCAGTAGAGTTGCCAAGGAAAGAAATGGAAAAGTTAGAGAAGGGAAAGTGGAAAGGAGAGGAAAGGAAATATAAATATACCTTATATCGTATTTCAGAGAGCCTAAAGATATTTTAATGTAAATAATTAATGCATAAAAATAGAAAAAGAAACCGTAAAGAATGATTTCATAAACTCAAAGGTCTAAGAATGACACAAAACTTAGAAACTACAAAAGAAAAAAAGGAATAAATTTGTCTTCATAGAATGTTTACTTGTTCATGACCAAAACCATCCTATGCATAATCAAAGGAAAAAAAAAACCTAACCAAGAATGTTTAATTCACATAATAAAGACAATTTTACTAGGACATAAAAAGTCCCTAGAAGTCAGTAAAAGTCTAAATAACCCAACAAAAAACAATAGTTAAGAATATTAACACACAGTCACAGAAAATACAAACGGTGCTTAAACACAAAAGATTGTCAACCTCACTCATAAGAGAAAAGCAAATCAAAACTACACTAAAATTGACAGAGACCAAAAAATATATAACATATTCTGAAGCAAGGCACTGGCAAAAAAGACACATTTTGCTGAAAAGAGTGTAATTGGTACCATCTCTACAGATGGCAATCTGGCACTATCTACCAAAATTACAAATGCAGACAATCTGTGACCCAGCAATTTCACTTCTGCATTTGTGCGTGTATCTGTATACTTACAGACATGCTGATGATGTACATAATACAGTATTATTTATATTAGGATAGAACTAGAAATAAAGGTCCATCAATAGGGGACTAGATTGCCACAGAGTATATTCTACAATGGAGGGCCATGGGGCAATAAAGAATTATGTGGCAGTTCTTGGAGCAATGATACAGAACACTCTGTAAGATATACTATTAATTAAAAAAAAGAAGTAGGGAATACAGTCAGTGTATTTAGCAATGACATCATTTGAGCTTCATAGGTGAAAAAAGAATATAAGATATAATTATTAGAAATGAATAAAATATAATTAATTACCACGAGTTGTCCCAGGGGAGGGTAAATGGGTATTTACCCACAGAAGTGGTATAGGGACCCGACCCTTTAACTGCATCCTCTTATAATACCTATTGAATTTTGAATAATATAAACATATTATCTATTTTAAAAAGTAAAACTGAAATTTCTATTAAAAAAAAATGACATCTAAAACCTTTCATCACAGTAAAGGTATCTGTGATAGCCATTTCTAGAAGCAGGGGGACAGAGAATCAGAAATCCTAACTCCAGGGTGGTTCTACTGCTCACTAGTGGACACAGCACTAATTCTAGCAGAACCTGTTCCCCCTAAAAATGCGGATATTTCCTGCATGCCTGCCTCTGTGGGTTATTGCAAGTATCAAATGAAATAATGGATATAAAAGCTCTCTGAAAAATCAGAGAGTACTTTATAAATATATAACAGAAATAGGACATCAAGAGAGGGATGTGGTTATCAGTGTAAGATGATGAATTGATTTAGGCATTTCTAATGTGAAGTGAAGAGACAGATTTAGAATTTATCCACCTAAATAGAGGTGATAAAGTCACAGGAGTGTAACAGATCTCCAAAGGACAAGCACTCAATAAACAGAATTACAGAACTGCAGCACTGGAAAGGTTCGTCAAGGTCCTCTTTGCTACTCAGTACCCCTGGGAACTTGATGGCAATGCGGTCTCTCAGGTCCCACCATAGACCTATTTATTCATCATCTGTATTTTAACAAGATTCCCAGGTAGTTTGCAGGCACATTTAAGTTTAATAAGTACTAATCTACACCATCTAACTCATTTTTCAGGAAATAAAAGGGAGGTCCTTAAATAATTGAACTAACCTATGTTCATGCTGCTAATAAGAAGCAAAATCAAGATTTCAACCCAGGCCTCCTCCCCGGGCTGTGTATGTGTATGCATGTTCACCATCTGTTTGCTGCCCATATGCCATGTTGCAAACCTCTGGGACAACTTTACCTCTCAGATATTCCATGGCTGCACCTCCATTTCTAACTAGCCACGCAGTCCATCATTTCTTCCTTTGCAATTTTTTTTCATACATTTCTTCTTTTCCACAGCCTTTATTCACTATCCTAAAGCAGTTGCTGCATATATTTTGAAAAACCAGCTTCCTTCTTTTATGCATTATCACCTTCTTCTGCAAACAGGAATTCACATACAAATAGCAAGCTGTATAGAATTCCTTGAGAAGGTACAAGTCATTAAAAAAGTACAAACTTAACATGTTTAATTCAAAACTATGTTTGGAAACTACCAAAACTAGCAAACTATAACTTGGTATTCTGACGCAGAATCTTCATATCATCATTTCTTTCCCATTACCTCCTTCTCTTTGCCCCAGAAGTAACCCAGATTACCCTTATTTAATATTTGCCCACTATGATCACATTTTACCAAATAAATAAACCCAAAAGCCCCAAATCTACTTTCCAGTACCATCTTCTGCCTCAGTCTTTCCCAAAAAGTTCTCTCCATTCACATTCTCATAGCTTCATGGTTCTCTCCTACACACAGTGACTAATACATCAAAGTATTTCAACATTTGCGTACCCATGATGTAACAGGAACAGCGCAGCAAAGCAGAAGTCTAAATACCACTGACTGCACCTTTCCTACAGAAATTTAACAAATTTAAAGTTCTGCAGTTAAGATGTGAGAGAAGTTTTGACTTAACCATGCGTGGGAAAGACGGTCATTGTGTACCACAATGTGTTGTGGTACAAACTTAGCAGAAGTAAGTTTGAAACTGAATCTGCCATTTAATTTGGTAATGTATGTAACCTCTAAAATTCTGTAAAATGGAGCTAATAACAGTCTCCACCTCACAGAGTTGTAATGAGAAAAGGGAGTAACTGCAAAGTGCTTATAACATACTACTAGTCCATAGGACAGCTCAAAAATATGACTACCTCAGTAAGTCCTCAACCTCTACTATAAATTCTTGGAAACTGCAAGTTTAAGCAAAAGGATATAAAGAAACCCAATTTACCACAGAGTAATTGATATAAACAAAACTTGAGTTCCTACAGCCTATTTCTCATTAAAAAAAAAAAAAACCAAGCTTCTAATATCATTTGAACAATGATATCATATCTAAACAATCATTTATACTCATTTATTCATGCATTTATTTTCCAGCCCACTCATTCCAGTTCAGGGTCACATGTGGCAACAGCATAGCAGGCAGCTCCAAGGTGGAACCCAACCTTAGACAGGATGCCCTTCTACCCAAGGGCACACTCACACACCCACATACTCACATGCCCATACTTGCTCACAAAGGACAACTGAGAACGCCAACTAACCCCACAAGTACATCTTTGGGACGTGGGAGGAAATTAAAGTACCCACAGAAAATCCATGCAGACATGGGAAGAACCTGCAAATTACACAGACGGTGACATTGGCCAGGAACCACCTTTTAACTCAAGCTTTCCAGATTAGTGAAGGTAGAAATAAAGATGAAATTGAAAAATTGGATTTTAAATACAACAAGAAATAGTAAGATAGTGGGAAAAGCTCTGAAAAAGTTGAACCAGAATAGTTGTCTCTGAAACCTAACTCTTTCATACTATTTTCTGGCCTTCATTTTCTTCCTGTTAAGTGGGGGAGACAGTTCTAACTACTAACTACTACGACAAAAAAATAGAATTTTCTGGGCCTCCCTGGCGGCTCAAGGGGTTAAGCACCACACTACAAGGCAATCCACAGCCTCCGCAGCACGAGTTCGATCCCTGGCCGTCCAGGGAGCATGCCACACAAAAAAATAGAATTTTCTGGGCCTCCCTGGCGGCTCAAGGGGTTAAGCACCACACTACAAGGCAATCCACAGCCTCCGCAGCACGAGTTCGATCCCTGGCCGTCCAGGGAGCATGCCACATGGTACAGCAGACCTCTCCTGACTCACCTGCTGCTCCCCTCGGCAGTGTATTTCAGTGGATCTGCCTGTTCTGTTCCCCACTCTGTCTCTGGTGAGCCTCTCACCCACTGCCTCTCTGGCCTGGGAGGGAGGGAGGGAGGGAGGGAGGGAGGGAGGGAGGGAGGGAAGGAGGGAAGGAAGGAAGGAGGGAGGGAGGGAGGGAGGGAGGGAAGGAGGGAAGGAAGGAGGGAGGGAGGGAGGGAGGGAGGGAGGGAGGGAGGGAGGGAGGGAGGAAGGAAGGAAGGAAGGAAGGAAGGAAGGAAGGAAGGAAGGAAGGAAGGAAGGAAGGAAGGAAGGAAGGAAGGAAGGAAGGAAGGAAGGAAGGAAGGGAAACTGCAATTTAAAAAAAACAGAATTTTCTTAAAGAGATTAGATACTAAAAAGCACAAGGCCATGTGGCAAAAAGTAATAAGGTAAAATTGGAAGACTTGTTCATGAAAAATTTTAAAGGATATTTATATAATGGTAAGTGACAAGCCATGAATTTTGAGTGATGGAAAATATTGCAGCAAATGGTAATAACTAAGCTGAATTAAAAGACAAACATCAAATCATTCTTCATGACCCAGATCTAGACTCTTCACTTTTGAGACATCCTTCCAGACGTCCTACCCCACGCACTACCCCACAAGTGATCACTTCTCCCCTCTGAGCCCTGTCTGTATTTAAATGTACACGTCACCCTCACCACACTGACCATGGTCACATTTTACTGGCTGTGTTTATGTCCCTGTGCCCCCATCCCAAAGAAGGATTATCCCTAAAAACTAAAATCAAGTTTTATTCCTCTTTATACCAACAGAACTTGGCACAGTCCTGGCACAGGTACTCTCGTGAGACATAAACCAAAGAGTAAACCCCAGATTTACTATTAATATAGACTACTATATAGTATTACATATTTCCCAGTGCCGTATAGACAATACCCTTAAGCAAATGGTAACCGTTAAAGTTCTATTCTATACATAGCTCTTAATGGCACTTATATTTTATTACGCCTCTTTGTCTTTCTGTATTCTTAAGTGACTACTGTACAGTCACACAAATGTTCAATAAATGTTGACAGAATAAGAGAAAAATTAAAGAATGAATACCGCTGCCTCAGCAGTTCAGGCCACAACCTTCCCTTGTTTAGAAACTTCAGCAGTTTTCTAATCATTCTTCTCACTACCAGTACCTCAAGATTACCCTCTCTCTTGTTACAAGACTACCCTGTCTCTCCTATTACAATGCCAAGGGCAGACTGGTAAATGTGGAGAGCTGCGAAATCGTTGTTTTGTCACAATCATAGCCAAAACTGGCCGAGACGAGAATCATCAATGAATGATAAATGGGTGGGGACAGGGAGAAGGAGCACAACATATCTATACGATCTCAAAGTGTCTTCCCCGGGCTTTAGTTGTGTGTATGCACACACAACTGACAGAATACAAACAGAATCACTAAATTGAGAGACCAGATAACAGCTTCACGGGTGACCAAAATTAACACCACCAGCGAGGGAAAACGACAAGCAGTGAGCGCCCTCAGAGTGAGAGCCGAGGAAGCATACATCAGCAAGCATGCAGGATTCCACTCGAGAATGCAAAACCTGACTCTAATCAAGAGAAATCTTGAGATAAATAGAAAATGAAGTGTTTTATTTTTAAAAACAGAGGTGGGGTCTACATTATGACACTGACATTTTAAAAAGACAAAGAGAAGTTGTGGAAATGTTCTACCTTAAAGAAGAAATAAGAAAACTAAACGACCTTACACTGAATCATGAACTGGAGGAGGAAAATTTCTATAAAGGACATTATGGAATTTATGGACAAAACTGGAATATGAAGCACAAAACTGGAATATGAAGTATTCTATCAATGTTAACTTTACCAAAGTTGATAACTACACTATTGTTATAACACATAATAAATCTATTCTAGGAAATACATAATCAAGTATTTAAGGGTGTTTTTATTTTTGTATTTATATTCGATACCTTTCAAGTGAATGCACGGAAACAATTCTGAAATACCTATTTACACAATTCTGTAACTTGACCAACTCTATCCTGTGATGAATATAGTCCCATAAAATAGCCTCAGTCGAGTGATAAGCACCCCACAGCCTATCTGCCTACCTTGCTTTGTGATTTTCAGAAAACTGAAAATAAAGTCTTCATTTTGCTCATTCTCACATATATCTAGATATTAACATTTTAGTGGATGAAAGCAGTACCAATTTTCTCAAAGGTGGATAAAGTTAAAAGCAGTTTTATAAATGTTTTTATGAATGAAAATAAAATGATTTTCATGTATTTTTTTAAAAGTTCAGTTTTCGTGTATTAGCTCTGAGACAGGGCAAGCTAGGATTATTAGGCAGTTTTAGGAACAGTGCAGGAGAGGACCTATGAAGAATTTAGGGAGGCTTCAGAGATAAGGACAAGCAAGGAAATGAAACCAATTCCACTGGGAAAAACAAACATCCTAGCACCACAGATAATCTTGTTAAGGATGGTCCTGGTTTTCTTCAGTGGAATTGGTTTCTCCCTAAAACTGCCTAATAACCCTAGCTTGCCCTGTCTCAGCTCTAATACCCACCCCACACCCCAAAAAAAGATCAGCATTGTGACAGGAAATAATTCATAGCCTCTGAAAGACCTAAGTTTTTTGGAGGAAACCAGTTTTCTAAATCCATGCCAACACAATGCAAAGAAAGCACTTTACGAATATCTGTTGAATAATGCCTAATTCACTTTCTTCTACTTCTGCACTTAAAATCCATTTTAACACAAGCTAACATGAGCACATGAATTACTTACAGTTCAGTTAAACTCCTTAGCACAAAAATATAGTTAAATTAAAGATCACCAGGTTTTATCTGGAAAAATAGATCATGAAAACGCTGATTCCCAACTGAACTTATTTCTACCTTCTCTCTTTTTCTCCCCAGGAGTTCACTGACAATAGGCAAAGGTAGCTGCCAGTTTCAACTTTCTGGTTTTTCTCATTATTTTCAAAAAAGGTTGACTGCATCTTTTAAGTATCATTTAAAAACCACAATGCAAAAAAATGCCAGATATTTCAGTGGACCAACAAACAGATTGAGACTCCTACGAGCTAGGTTCTAGTTCTCAGCTTTGACATTATCGCTCAGCCTCTTAACCAATAAACACACTTTACTAAAGTTTTCAGTGCGTAACAACATTACTAGTAAAAGAGGTCTATGGCAATGAGAGCCAAATATTACACAGAACAAAATTCCTGCCATCAAAAACCCCACATTCACCAGATGGCTGCTGCTTGCAAAATTTAAAGAGGTAAAGAATTAGAAACTTCTTAAGTGAAATATCAAAAAAAAGGACAGCACAGCAAGTACTCAGGAACAAAAATAAAGACTGATCACTTAAACTACAAAGGGACATTCCAAAGTTTCACTCTCAATTCACGCCATAAAAGGGAGTTATGAGGTGTTCCGCTTGTAAAGGGAAGTTTAAAACACACCCTTTCCCCATTTTAATTCTAACCTAAAATCCCCAAAGCTGAGTAGATGATGCATCAAGCACAGTGATAAATTTAAGAAGTTATCAAAACACCGAGCCAAGGTCATAGGGACTGTGACTGACAGACCCAGGATCTGGAAAGTTTCTGCCACAAGCAGGAACAGCAAGCCACTCAATTCTAATGTGTTTACTAACTCCTTGAAGCAGCAATAAGCAGATGGACCAAGTCTATGGCCAGGCAAACAATTTCACCTCTGAGGACTTGAGATTTTGCCTCTGTAAAATCCTATGATTCAAAATTCATGTCACTACCGTAAAGATGAAAAATAGTTTCTATGATAGTAAACCAAGAAGACATACACTATGAACATTTTTTTTTAATTCCAATGTCAATTTTTCCATTCTTCATGTGTTCCAATATAATCTAAGGCTACAACTGCTAAAATGCAAGGCATTAAAAAATAAACTTGGATTTTGAGATAGCAGGGCATTAGCTGCCTTATCTGTAAAAAGTAATACTCTGATTACTTTTTCCTGGGCTTTTTTGTTCTATGTAAAAGTGTTAATATAAACAGCTATTCTTTATAAATTCAAAAAACATGTGTCCATTGGTATTCCATGTGTTTGTGAAAATTTTTAGAGAGTGGTATGTCTGTATATGATACATCTAATCTGTTGCAGGCAGGTTTTATCTAAGCATGATTGCATAATACTTCTTTAGGTTATTTACATATAAATATTTTTTGGAATGTGGCTTTTGTAATTGTCAAATCCAATGTCTGATGTATATGGTTAATCTTGAGGTATAATGTTCCAGCATTAGGTTTTGAGGAAAATAAATGCAGATTTAAAAAAAAATTATCTGAGCTATTACTAACATCACTAAACTGCCTCCCTAGTGGTGCAAGAAGTTAAGCACCACACTATGAAGCAATTGGCAGCCTCTGCAGCATGAGTTCCGAGCAACCCACATGGCGCAGCAGACCTCTCCTCACTGCCTGCTGCTCCCCTCAGCAGTGTATTTCAGTCAGTCTGCCTATTCTGCTCCCCACTCTGTCTCTGGTGAATCCTCTCATCCCCCACACCTCTGGTCTGTTCCCCAGTTCTTATATGCATAAATAAATAAATCTTTAAAAAAAATTTTAAAAAGTATAAAACCTAAAATCTTTCAACTCCTCTCAGTAATAAAGCTATCTTTAATTTTTCTAAAATACCTCTAATTTGTAGCTGCACACATTCAAGGACATTAAAATAATGACAAATATTTCCTTTTTCCTTCCAGTAGCACTATGTCTGGCAGATCAAAATCATGCATTTGTTAACTATAAAAGTCTAATTATTTTTTATTTTCCATACACTTCAGGCCCTACTTATTAGTTTCAGTTCTGTTCTTGCTCTATTTCCAGTCAGTTGCACTTCTGTATTTTCTGCCACAAAGTTAAGAATTGCGACCCTGTGAAGAAAGTTTAAAATACACACTAAATCTTCAAAGGAAAATTACACATTTTCACAGGAAAGAAAATTCTCAAATTCTTGATGGCATTTTGTCACCTGAATGTTTTTAGCATGCAGATGATTTAATTTTCTGAAGCGTCCTTGGATAGCTTTGTTTACAAAGCAAAAAGCTCAAAAAAGGGCCATCATTTTATTTTGTAAATACACACTATATTTAATTTTTTTATCTGAGTCACAAAGAATGGGTTTAAAAAATATTTGTAGAGAAATAAATGCACACACTATGCTCTGCGCTGCAGGGGGCTCATGTTCCCAAAAAGAAACGGCTGTCTATCTATAGTGGCCCTACTGACTAAATAGGCTTTTTAGAAAACATAATAAAAAGATGATTATATTAGATCAACAAATGTAAGATCTCTAATAAACATGGAGAGAGAAACATATATACAACTAAATGAAGCTTTTTTTTTTAAAGATTTATTTATTTATGCATGCAAGAGCTGGGGTACAGGCCAGAGGTGTGGACGGTAAGAGGATTCACCAGAGACAGTAAGGAGCAGAACAGGCAGATCTATTGAAATATACTGCTGAGGGGAGCAGCGGGCTAGACAGGAGAGGTCTGCTGCACCAAGTGGGTCACCTCCCTGGCAGGGGATCGAACTCATGCAATAGCTGTGGATAGCTTCATAACACTGATGCTTAACCCCTTGAGTCACCAGGGAGGCCCCCAACTAAATGAAGCTTTATGAAGTTTTTTCTGCTTCCATAATTTTTTCTTTCATGTGTTTTAATCCCATTTCCTTCCTTGTAAGCTTATAAAGGTCTTGAAAGTAAAGAGCTGTATTGAAAAAGCATCAAAAATCCAAATTTACTAAGTTACTACTATGTAATAAGCACAGTATTATGTATGAATTTGTTGTAGGAAATAAAATATAAAGCATGATAGTTCTAAACCTGAGGTAACTTTTGGTTTTCACCAGAACCCCGTAAAGAGTGGGTGCCTACAGCAACTGGGCCTCAAAGACCTAGAGTATATCCCTGTGTTCACATTCTGTGAGTCTGAGAAAGTCACCTAGACCATAGAGTTCCCATTTGCAAAAGGAAGGGACTACTGATAAAATTCTCCCATGCAAAAGATTTCCAAATAATTTATGCAGATACGCTGCTCTCAGGAGGGAAAGCAAAATTCCCCACTCAAGTGTGGGATGTACATAGTGACTTCCTTCAAAAAGGACAAAGACAGTGTGAAAAGACAAGCAGAAACAGGTATCCTCATAGCAAAGAAACCTGACAAGTACAATCTCAGTTAACGGTGAAGAAGGTTAACACCAATGGAGATGAGTCATGTTAATGCTATCTACACTTGATATGATAGGCTGAAAATGGCACTTTAACTCTCTGACCTTCCTGTCAAAATCCCATAATCCAGTCTAACATTGGGGTGGGGGAGAATGAGATTAATTGTAAATGTTTGATCAGTACTCAACTCTGTTACCCCAAACAAGGAAGTATGAAAAATTATCACTAGGTTAGTACTAACGATCTATCAATAAATTAATGAATAAACAAAGCTGTTCTATACAGTCATGCCCCTCACAACATTTTGGTCAACAAAGAAGTGAATACATGTCAGTAATCCCTATATAAGCTTACCTATGTAGTAGACTATACTATCTATGTAAGAACACTCTATGACATTCATACAACATAATATAACACACTTCTCAGAATATATCACCATATAGTCACATGAATATACATACAGTAGAATATTGTACTGTCTTAAAAAGGAATAAAATTCTAACATGTGCTACAACATGGATGGATATTCAAAACATTATGCTCAGTGAATAAGCCAAACACAAAAGGGCAGACTTCTGATTCCATTTATATGAAGTACCCAGAATAAACAAATTCGTAGACAGAAAAGAGAGTTTACCAGGGGTTGGGAGATGGAAAATGGAGAGTTATTGTTTAATGGGTAGTTTCTGTTTGAAAAGATGAAAAATCTGGAAATGGTTAGTATGACTGTACAATGTTGAGACAAGTATTTAATGACACTAAATTGTACACTTCAGAATGATTAAAATGGCAAATTTTGTTATGTACATTTTACCAGTTTTTTAAAAACTAAGGAAAATCAATAAGCTATGGACTTTAGTTAGTAATAATAAAGTATCAATATTGGTTCATTAATTGTAGGAAATGTACCATACTAATGCAAGATGTTATGAATAGGAGAAATATGGGAAATTCCTTCTCAGTTTTTCTATAAATCTAAAACTAAAGTCCATTTAAAAGATTCCATAATACATACAAATAGCAAATCATATTATACACCTAAAACTAACATAATAGTATGCCAATTACATCTCAACTAAAAAAATACATGCAGGGGCCTCCCCGGTGGCACAAGGGGTTAAGCACAGCACTATAAAGCAATCCACAGCCTCTACAGCACAAGTTTGATCCCCGGCTGGCCAGGAAGCAACCCCCAGGAGCAGCAGACCTCTCCTGACAAGCCTGCTGCTCCCCTCAGCAGTGTACTTCGGTTAATCTGCCTGTTCTGTTCCCCTCTCTGTTTCTGGCAAATCCTCTCACCCCCGGCATCTCTGGCCTGTTCCCCAGCTCTTGTATGCATAAATAAATAAATCTTAAAAAAAAAAAATACATGGGGCAAGGGAAACCATTCCCCAAAGAAAGGGTAGGGTAGTAAATTACAGTTATCAGAATAAGTGCAAGAGGGATGATGGATAGACAAAATAATAACAAAAACAATAAAAAAGGCATTCATATGCCCCCTAAAAATTCAAATACTTCACCTCCTTTCCCCCCAAAAGGAAAAAATGCTCTTCAAAAATTAATGAAAAATACTGAGTAGCAATTAGAAAACTTAATGCCAAGAACATGAAGAAGCAATTCACAAAGAAATTAAAATGCTGCGAAAATCTATGCAAAGATATTGAAACTCATAGGGCTGTGTAAGGATAAATGAGATCATGTACTTAGAGTGGTATGCAATAAACAAAGTTATTAAAATATAAGTAATAATTTAAGAAATACTAATTTAAATAACAAAAATATGTGTCTATGCAAATTAATATATGTTTTTAAATCTGCATACATTAAACTAAAACTAAATTGGAAAACACTGAGAAAACATATGATGCCCAAAGTTGACATAAACATAAACAGGTAAGTAGAAGTCATAATTTGGTGGCAGAAGTAATAAGCATGTTCTTTTTGAGAAACACTTCGCTAATGTCTTCTAAAGTTAGAAAAGAAATATATATCCTTTGAGTTATTTCACTGCTCAAAATTTATCCCATAGACATCATACACACATACTAATTCCAAACAATAGAACAGAAAAACTTGAAGTAATCCAAAAGTTAATAATGGGATGTTAAACATAACTGAACATTGTTATGCAAAATGTGGCAGATGTGTATATAGTGACATGGACAACTGTCTAGGAAAAATAATAAACTGAAAAGGTTAATTTTTAAAAGATGGGATTAGGGCCTCCCTGGTGGCTCAGTGGTTGAGCGCTGGGTTGCAAAGCAAAGCTGCCCCGCAGCCTCTGCAGCGCCAGTTCGATCCCTAGCTGCTCCCCGGCCACCAGAGGAGGGTCCCACATGGCGCGCAGACCTCTCCTGCCGCCCGCTGCTCCCCTCAGCAGTGTACTTCGGTCCTTCTGCCTGCTCTGCTCCCCGCTCTGGCTCTGGTGAATTCTCTCACCCTCCCGCGCTTCTGACTGTACCCAGTGCTTGTATAAATAAATCTTTAAATAAATAAATAAATAAATAAATAAATAAAAGATGGGATTAAAGCAGGATAGAACTATTTAATCTGGGGCCTTCCATTTATATTTAAAAAGAACCAAACCTGCACACAAGATTGTGTTTAAGTATGTAAATGTATTTTCGAAGGAAAGTCTATAGCTTTTACCAAATTCTTAAAGGAATATGCAATTCCCCAAAAGTGAACAATCACTAAAAAGACTCCCCAGCTCAATATCTGAGAAACACAGTTAGATTATCTTCAAGTGAGGAAGTCTTTGGGGAGGAAAGAAATGCTCTCACTTAAGCTTTTAACTATGTATTAAATGTCTCTACCACAAAACACATTTTTATTTCAAGATTCCTAAATCTAAGGGTATGAGGGAAGTTATTCATCCTTTCTTATTCTTCAGAGGAATTTATATCACTAGTTACTTACAAACTTCAACTACAAATCAAAGAGCCAAAACAATCTTCAAAATGTTTGAATAATTCATGCTTAAATTTTAGCTAAAGACCACACAGAAACAAAAGGAGACAAAAATTAAGAGTTTCATATCAAATAGTAATCAAATAGTTACTCTGGACTATAGTTAGTACTGCAGCTTGTAAAGGCTCAAGAGCTGCGCAATCTTAATTAAGTTTTCTTTCAAAGATAAGTAGATTGAAACAAGAATAAATCCTTAGACATAGTTTTATGGACTTTCTTTGAGCAAAAATAAAGTTGTTTTTCTGGAGGCAGATGTGAAGGGGGAAAGTCCAATGCTTTTGGAACATTAGTATTTTAAACATTACAGCCATTAGAATCAATGGGACTTAATAACTGATAATAGCAAGGATACGCTATCCTAAAATGAAAATACTGTATCTTAGAACAGTGGTTTAACCAGGAGCAAAGGTCTTCCCTAAGGGACAAAAGGGAACATATGAAATTGTTTTTTGATTGTTCGAAATAGGCAGGGGGGTAGTGGCCAAAAATGTGGCTAAAAATTTTATAGCCCCATCTACCCCCTCAAAATGTTGAAAAAACCTTGTCTTAGAAGAAGGCTGGGGGAACCAATGAAGTTATGCTTTGAGATAATCAACTTATTGCAGAAATCTTAAAATAACAGGGTTTGTAGAAATAAATAGTGACACCTATCAAATAGCACCAGATCTATTAAAATAAAACAATTTTCCAACTATTTTTAAGATAATTATTGGAATTCTAATTTATCTAAACCTTTGAAAATTTTATTATTTCTTACTTATCAAAACCTGTGAAAAGCCACAGGCAAAGACAGTAAATTAATGCTAAAACATGAGGTTTATAAAGACACATCCTATGACTCTCAAGAACATACTGAGCAAAAGAAAACAGACACAAAAGACTATATTGTGCATGACTCAATTTATATACAGTCCAAGAACAGGAAAAAACTGATCTCTTAAAATGGTCAAATCAAAATGGTCCTTCGGGAGAGAAGAAAAGGTAACCCTGTAGGGGAGAGAATATAAGGGAAGCTTCTGGGACTCTAATAATTCTGTTCTTAATCCAGGCAATAGTTCTATAACCATTCACTTTGTAACAATTCATTAAGTTGTGTACTAATAATTGGTGTTCTTTATTGCATACAGCTAATACTTTAACAAAAATGTTTAGTTTTTTAATGTTTTATATTTGTATACTAAAACCTCAGCATTTTGACCTAGAAAGCTAAATTACAGTCAACTGCAAAAGTAAAAGTTGTTGTGATAGACTGCCTTCCAAGGTTTCAAGAGGATGACACCCCCAGAAAGCTGCAAATACCACTCAGGGCTCAACTGCATTCAGCTGTACACGCAGGCCACTACATATCCTTCTGCACTAATCCAAAACTGTGATAAATGCTTACAAAAGCTGTTGAATTTATCCCGCTGGCAGTCTATTTGGAATTGTTTCACCTAATGATGGAGATCAGGCACTATCCAGCAAATGCTTTCTCTTTCTCTCTCCTTTTTTTGGCTTGCTTTCACTTTCTTAATCTCATTTTCTCAAAAATCCCCCAAACTAAACCCCCCTAGGCCCTCTGTCACTCAGGATTTTCTTCAGTGTTCACCATTACCTCTCCTAGTATCCACCCTTACACACCTCCCCACCCCCCCACCCCCCCACCCCCCCCCCCCCCCACACACACACACACACACACACACACACACACGGGCGCGCCTGCAAAAAATTAACATTAATGTTCATTCCAAAGTCTAGCCCACCACTACCATCAGACTTTTATTCTCTCCTAGCACCTCATAAATACAATTCAAACCAAAGTACCCTCAAACTCCTCATACTCCCTACCCTCCCAGAAGCATCACAGCATCAAAACACCGGGACACATGCTATCCTAGTCTTTTTTTTTTTTTGCCCATTTTAAGAAAGTTTATTAAGGTTTATTAAGAAACAGAGATGCCTGCATAGGCACATTTAGGTAATCTTATAGCAAGATCTGCCTATCCCAGATTTTTAAATCACAAAAAGTTCTTGCTTCTGCAAATAACTCAAATCAATGGCCACCACTGTATTGACTGATTATCTCTAACTCCTCTCACTCAACTTCCCTCGATTCAGATCCATCTCATTTCTCACCTACACTTTGCTCCCAACCTCTACCTCCTTCCTTAGGTATCTCAGGGCCCATGGCAGGGATGGGGAGTTGGACGGAGAGCGTGAAGGAGCTCTCACTCTGTCCTGCGTGGCAGTGGAGAGGTCACTGATGTCTCAGACACCACGACCACGTGCACGCGCTGCCTGCTCTGACTCTAGCCCCACTACTTTCTAACCGCGAGGCTTTGGACAAGTGATTTTACGTCTTTAACTCAACTGCAAAATGGAGATAATAAAATTAGCTCTCTCATAAAATCGTGAGGATTAAATGAACGACAGGCTTTGATCACCTCGCATAAATTCAACGTGGTAAACTCTCAAGAACTGACACTTGCCCTCAAGTCCTCTCCTAGGAAGGAGGAACCTGGACAGGGAGCTAGATGATGACTCTCAGTCACTTTAAAAAGCTAATCCTCCTGCAAAGTCTCCTCTCCGGGGAGCGAAGGGCAAGAGAGAGATAACAGCAAAGAATTTTGTCAGATCGCCAAAGTCAGTCTCCCTCTTTCTTATCACCATGCAACGTGGATCCAAGAAGATCCCCACGGCCCTTGCTGAAGGGTGGGGGACACAGGAACACAGACCCCAGCTCCTCACTCCACGGCGGCGCCTCTGAGGGAATCGAGTAGGAAAGCGTCTCCCTAAACTGCTAAAATGCGTCGCCCGGAGGTCTGAGGACCGGGAAGAAAGTCCCAAATTGTGTCTCTTTTAAGGAATTGAGGAGCAATGCATAATAAAAGGGGGTTCAAAGTAAATGCCAGCAATCCTCCAGACGCCACGCTCCTCGGGCTGCGAGGACGGCCAGGCGGCGTCCCCGCCACGGGGAGAGAGGAAAGCGCTCTCCCGGTGGGACATCGGGGCGTCGCGGGCCCCGTCCCGGGAGGGCCAAGGAGGAGGGTCTTCCCAGCTCCCCGCAGAGCCGCGGGCTCGGGAGACTCGGGGTGTCACTGGCTCTCCCCGTCTCTGACGCCCCATCCCCTGTAACGGGATTTCTCCGGGGAAACTGAGACCTCCCAGGAGTTCGGCCGTCCCTGGGCATCCCGCCCTCGCAGAGCCCCCGACAGAGCCCCCCGGCGCTCCCCGGCCCCCGGGAGCACCCCGAGTCGTCCGCGGCCAGTTCTCAGGGTGTCCCGGCGGGCGCACGGTCAGCACGCCCGCTCTGGGGCTCGTCGCGGCCTCCCAGCGCCGCGGCCCCGGGTTACCTGCTGGGACGGCAGCTCCACATGCAGGGCCCGCGCGGCGGAGCCGGGGGGCAGCGCGGCGGCCGGGCCGGGGGGCAGCAGGGGGACAGGGCCCCCCGCCGACGCCGAAGCGCTCATCTCGACCCGCGGGCCGCCCGGCGGCGGGGCCGGCGCTCCTCCGGCATCCGCCACCACCTCTTAGCTCGGCCAGCCGCGCCCCGCAGCCCAGAAGCCCGCCGCCGGGGAGGCAGGACTGCGCTCGCCCACCTCCGCCGCCGCCGGGGGCTCAGGGAAGAGCCATATTACCGCAGTGCCAGCCCCTCCGCCCCGCCGAGGCCTGACGCGCCCATTGGTTCCACTCCCACGGGGGCGGGACCCAACGGCAGCCAAGGGACGAGCTATTGGATAAGAGGCCTGTCCGTCGCCGCTCGGACTGGCTAGGGGAGGCGGGACCCGAAGATGGCCTAAATTGCGTCTGTCAAACCGGAGTGAACCCGGGGGCGTGGCTTCTCTTTCTCCCAGTCTAATTGGTTCTTTCACTGCCATGGGGCGGGCTCTCCTGGTGGAACTGCAGTACCATTGCTTGAGGCGGCTGTCAATTACCAGTAAAGTGAAAGAGAGGCGGGATTTGATTAGGTAGCGAGCGTGTCTAAGCGCCGGCGTCACGTGCAGGGGGCGGGAGAGTCACCTGATTAGTAAGAGTCTAGCGAGCCACTTCCGCCCTCACCTAGTTGCCATGGTACCGTCCTGCCTGCTGGGTGGCGAGGGCTCATCTGCAATTGCAGACAGCTTGAAGTCTTTTCCGAGGCGTTGCTGTTAGCTGGCCGGGATTGAAAAGGGTTGATTTTATGTTTGGGCGGAAAATCACCACGCAGGATGCACTGAAGTCAGAAAGCTGCCAGGCAGTCCGATCTAGAGTTTCACAACTAACTCCTCGCCCCTCCTCGCGGTTTCACAAACCAGCATGCTGAGAGGCAAAGGGTGTTCGGCACCCAGGACGCTGTTTCACCTCTAAGATAGGTTACTTATGCTGTCCCCTAGAAAGACTTTCTTTTCCCCTCCTAGTGCTAACTTACACCTCAAACCTCAACAAGGGCTGGGGGCTCTTCTGCCCAAAGGCTTCTCTGCTGCACAAGGTCCCTGAGTTAGAAACCTTGCTTCTACCGTATTTCTCTAAGTAATATATTGCATTGTTTTTTAATAAGAATATCACCCTCGTGCAGAAACAAACACACCTGGATTCCTCAAACCAAAGGACCTTATCTGATTCAGCTCTGAATTCCCAGTGCCTAAGAAAGTATAAGTATATGGTTTTGGTTTGTTTCGTTTCTTAACTTTTTATTAAATGTATTTATTTTCTGTATCATGCCTCGTTGGTGGTAGAGTGGTGAGTGAGCATAGCTGCCTTACAACTATATGGTTTTTTTTTTTGAGGTGAAGAACCAGCCCTAACGCCACCTCTTCCACGAAGAGGTTTCCTTGACCATAATGATAACATCTATAGCAATCTATAGCATTCCTTGACCATAATGATAACATCTATAGCAATCTATAGCAATTGTTTCTACATTAGCATTGAGTCATTCGAAAGGATACCTATCTGCTTTTCTCCCCCCTTAGACTGAATTTCCTCACCTCTTAGACTGATAAAGCAGAAAGAACACAATGTTTTAGAATCAGATACAACAATAATCAGACACTTTGGAATCTTATCTCTGCAACCTTCTATCTATGTGTTCCTGGGCAAGCCAGTTCCCCTCTCTCAACTTTAGTTATCCAATCTGTAAAATAGAAACAGGGTCTCTGTAGGAATTAAGTAAACCCATATATATATATATATATATATAGCCATGTGCAGGACTTGGCATATAATAATTGCACTAAAAAATCTTTAACTAAAAGGTAAGCATACTCTTTCCAGGGTATTTAGAAGTCTTAAGACATTTTGGATCTAACATAGATGTCACACTGGCTTCTGTTATGGAACGCTGGGTTGTTCTCCATGGTTGGAGCTTAGAGTGTGTGGTCAGGTGTTTGTTGAGAAGGAAATAAATGAAAATGCTAAATCTCTTTCAGTTCAATTCAGTGCCAATATCTGGTGGGATTGCACAGAAAATATATTTGTTTCCAAGTTCTATTAATTTCCTGAAACTCCTGTATCCACACAAATTGGGCAGCTTTGTGGTTTTTTTTTTTTTTAGATTTATTTATTTATGCATACAAGAGCTAGGGTACAGGCCAGAGATGCGGGGGGTGAGAGGATTCACCAGAGACAGAGTGGGGAACAGAACAGGCAGATCGACCCAAGTACACTGCTGAGGGGAGCAGCAGGCGAGTCACGAGAGATCTGCCTTGCCATGTGGGTGGCTCCCTGGCCGGCCAGGGCTCGAACTCCTGCTGCAGTGGCTGAGGATTGCTTCATAGTGCGGTGCTTAACCCCTTGCACCACCAAGAAGACACAAATTGGGCAGCTTTAAACTACAGAAATTTTTTTCTATCACAGTTTGAGAGACCGGAAGTTCAAAATCAAGACATCAGCTGGGCTGTGCTTTCTCAGAAGACTCTAAGGGAGCATCCTTCCTTCCTTGCCTCTTTCATCTTCTGGTAGTTCAAGGTATTCTTTGGTGTGTGGCTGCTTAACTCCAATCTCTGCCTGTCTTCACATGGACTTCTTTTCATCCTATGGCTTTTCTTCATTTCCTTATAAGGACACTTGCTAATTGGATTCGGGGCCCACCCACATCATCCAGATCTCATTTTGAGATCATTGGAGACCCTTTTTTACAAATAGGGCATTGTAGACGGTAGAGCATAAACTAGCTGTTGTTTGGGGTGGGGGGGGGCCATCATTCCACCCACCACTTATGAAAATGGGCCTGTAGAGAGAGAACACAGAAGCACTCTGTAGGGTAAGGAAAAATGTCAGGCTTTTCTGCCCTCCCGCCATCAGGATAGATGATGGATCCTTGTCCTGAATGCATGCCTGATGGCGGCACCTGGAATAGGGTGTGGGTATAGGTAGTTGGGATTCACCTGGGCTGAGACTGGGCTTTTAAGGGCGGCGTCACGGGGATGCCAGTAGAAGTCAAAAAAGAAGCCGAGAGAGAAGCAAGAGCAGCAGAAGCCGAGAGAGAAGCAAGAGCAGCAGAAGCCGAGAGAGAAGCAAGAGCAGCAGAAGCCGAGAGAAGGCCAGAGAGACCAGAGTGAAGACCTGCTGGGGGCTGGGAGGCCTGCCAGCCTACCGGCCCCCCAGCATCCCTGCCTGCCATGTACCTGGTAATCCCAATAAAAGCCTGCAAAAGCCACTGAGGGCTCTAGGACTCTGATTCCTCCTTTACCCGGTCTGCTGGATCATAGAAAACCTGCCTTGTGGCCGTTCCTACCCTTACACACTCCTTTAAGGGTCAGCTCTGAATATTCACTACCTTTATTACTTCATTTGATCAACAAATGTTCATTGAGGGCTTTTCCAGGTCAAACCTTTTGCTACGCTAGGAAATCTAAGTCATACATCCCCAGAGAAACTGCCCACTCCTAGTAGGGGAGTCCAGTAACAAACAGAGTGACCCACTTGCTCAGCGCTGCCTCTGAGAGAAGTCCGGGGGTGCTGTAAGAACTAAGGAGGGCTTTCACACTAGACGTTACATTTAAACAACATTGAAGGACCAATTTAATCTCACACTCATCAGGAAGGAAGGAAAGGCTATTCCAACAGAGAACAGGATGCATTTCCACACGCCTTTACTGAGGTTCAGCTCAGCACAAGCTGGTTGCTGGGCATTGAAAATAAAGACCTCAAGTAAACAACCCTTTTTAGACTTTTGCACCCGTTACAGACAGGCTCCATACAAAAGGGAGTTTCCATGTTTCCTGCCCCACCTAGGGTAGGGTGGAGCTGAGCACAGAGGGGAAGCTGAAGAAGATTTGAACAAGGAGACTTGGCGGGGACACATGGTGCAGAGAGTCATGGGAATGAAGGTAAGCTTGCTTCTTGGCTTTGGACTTAGGGGACATGAAGGAGACACTTGGAAGAGACGGGGGTGAGAGAGCCATGGGAGGCTCCCATCGGCAGCCATTAGCATGATTTGTACTTTGATTTTGCTTCTTTCTTCACAGACTACCCTGGCTCCTTCTGCCCCTTCTCTGTGGTCCCCTGCCAGAATCTCTTCCTCATCCCTCCTTATTCTCCAAACTCATGGGTACAATTATTGAGTAAATAAAAATAAGAACAGATTGGTCTTTCTACATGTCGAACTGAATTAAGTTAAATCTGTCCCTTTCCTTTCAAAATAGTCTATTTTCTTCCAGGTTTTACTCTTTTAGTCAAACACCCATCAGATCTTGACCAGGTGTGCCCATCTTACTATAACGCAGAGAGCATCCCTGATGGCTAGGCACTCACAGATAATTTCAATAGAAAGTGGTAAATGCAGTAATTGAGATGATGTGCGAAGTATAATGGCACAGAAGAAGAAATTGCTAATTGCAATATGTGGTACAGGAAGGTCCGTGGAGCTGGGCAGAAAGAACAGCATGAGCAAAGGCACGACGGCAGAGAACACGGCGTTTGCAGAGTTTGACAAGGCTGAAACAAAGGTTAGATGGAGGCGCAGAGACTTGAAGAGGAAGGTGGGCCAGGTAAGCACGTGAATATCAGACTGAGGAACTTGGGCTAAATCTTAGGTAGCAGGGAGTCCTTGGCAAAGATACTCAGGCAGCCCTAAAGAGGCATCTTTGAAGGGGCAGGAATAAAAAAATGATTTTTTTCGTGGAAGGCTTTTGTGGAAGGCCAGGTGAGAATTGTAAACAAAGAGGTCATTCCCCAAAAAGCCCACAAGCACCTAAGGACTCTGAAAGGCAGGTCCTTGGTCAGCATATCTCTGTGGCTCAATTCTCTCTCTTTTTTTTAAAGATTTAATCATTTATGCATATAAGAACTGGGGTACAGGCCAGAGGTGTGGGAGTGAGGGGACACAGCAGAGACAGAGTGGGGAGCAGAACAGGCAGACTGACTGAAATACACTGCTGAGGGGAGCAGTGGGTGAGACAGGAGAAATCTGCTGGGCCATGTGGGTTGCTCCCTGGCCGGTGGGGGATCAAACTCCTGCTGCAGAGGCTGCAAATAACCTGGATAACCCATTGCGCCACCAGTGAGGCCCTGTATCTCAGTTCTTTGAGACACTTTTTTAAAAAGCCTTCCTAGTTCTGAATTAATTGCCACCTCCTCTGAGTGTCTACAGTGACCTCCTGACCTCTATTTACTACAGGTCTCCATGTGCCTAGCTAGTCACATGCTGAGGGATATGTGGTTTTCTCTCCACTCTGCTAGAAGGTCCTGCTTTTGAATTTACTCTGAATCCCCACCATCCTGCCACAGAGAATTGGCTCCATAAGCTTCAGTGAGCAAGTGACTATTGAATAAACAAAATTGGTGCATGGATGGATGACTATTGAGTAAGTGAATGATTCCCCAATGAGAGGAAATCACTTTGCCCAAGGTCACACAAAATTCTTGTATTATTTGTGGCAAAGTTGAAACAAGACTTGGGCCTCTTAGCCCCAAGACTCAATTCCAGTGGTTTTCACACTGCTATGGACTATGAATGTGCCCATGTGAGCACGTGAGCTTGTGAATTTATGGGCCAGCATGGGTGACACACACTGGATACAAGCACATTTAACCCAGGAGACTATTACTGGGAGTCACCTGGAGAAAATTTTTCAGGGGAGTCGATTTCACAGTGGAGTCCGAGGGATGAATAGAAGTGGACAAGGTGGCTACAGTGAGAGCAAGAGGAGAAATTTGGGCAGAAGGAACAGCCTACAGAAAGAGCATGAAGAATTGAAGGAACTGAAGGGGAGCAGAATTTGTCACCCCCAAACATGTCTCTTTGACAGAAGGATTGTTATGAACTGGCTATTTGTAAAAAATGACAGACTTAGGAAAAGTTTTGAAAACCAAGTTACCCTTTTATAAGAGACATTTGCATTTATAAGGGCGTTCCCCTCTCTGTACTAGGAAGTGGAAGATGTGCAAATGTCTAGAAACTTATCAAAGGAGAAGGCTGAGGCTTTAAGTCTGCACTACAACTATAGGGAGAGTGAATTGGTCAGGCTTTTGCACCGCTGGCCTCTGTGGCTATCACCTGGGCCTTGAATGCAGAAGGCTCTTGGGAGCGTGGGCCTAGGCACAGGTGCCTGACTGTGGACACATGGAGTATGGTGTGGCCACGTGCAAGTGGGCACACCCAAGCCTGGAGCTGATATCACTCAGAGACAAAAATGGCTATGGTAGAATGGCTATGAGAGGAAGAGGCCATGAGAGGAAGCCAAGAAGAGCTGAGAGAAAGAGTAAAGATTCCCCGGGGTCTACCAACAGCCTGCCCCCACCCCCGCACCCAGTCACCCCTGCCTACCCTGGTTGCCTGGTTGCCCCACTACAACAACCATACCCAGGTGTGCTGTGCACTCCCAATAATCTGCCACAACTGGCTCCTGGCTCCCTCATCTGTTGTCTTTAACTGAAGATGATACTTGAGGTGATGACTTGGGTCATTTCTGAGAGTTACTCAGTTTTCCTGGGTCTCTCTCCTGTGTACAGGAGGTATACATGTTAGTAAACTTCTGACTATTACAGGGGGTGTCTCAACCAAGAACCCAGAAGGCTAGAGGGAGAATTATTTTTTTTCTCCAACAGCAGTAAAAGGAAAGACCAGTCAGGAACAAGAGTAGGGAACAAGAGGCAGGCCGGACAGAGTAAAATATTTTTGGAAAGAAATCAAAAGTAAAATAAAAGCCAAACCTCCTTTACAATTTAGTATTGCTTTTATTTGTAATCTCATATGGCAGAAGCTGCATCATCATTTCAGTACTTAGAACTTCTGAAATTGTGATCCAGACTTACTGGCTCAGAACGAGGTTAGAGGTTCCAGCAGGGGGGCCTTCCTGGTGGCGCAGGGGTTAAAAGAATGGGCTATCAAGCTATCACCAGCCACTGCAGACAAGTTTGATCTCAGGCCGGCCAGGGAGCAACTCACATGGCCCAGCAGACCTCTCCTGTCTCGCCTGCTGCTCCCCTCAGCAGTGTGTTTCAGTAGCTCCACCTGCTCTGCTCCCTACTCTGTCTCTGGTGAGTCCTCTCACCCCCCACACACCTCTGGCCTACACCCCAGCTCTTGTATGCATAAATAAATCTTTTTTAAAAAGAGAGAGAGAGAGATTCCAGCAGAGCCATACCCTGCCAGATGATACATTCCCCATTGGAGCCTGTATTTGAGGTAGGAAGATAACTATCGAAGGGTTTAAGCAGGGTAGTGACGTGATCTGATCTGTGATTTAGAAATATTTCACTGGCAGCTATGTGAAGAACACATTTAAGGGGGGGAGGGGGAGCAGTAAAAAATAAGAACAGTAAGTTGTGATGTTGCTTCATTGGGTTAGGAACAAACTGAGTTAGAACAAAGGAATATGGCAACATTCCTGGAAAGAAAGAAACTCACAGGATGCCTGATTTCCCTTGTTTACTCCTGGAGACAGGCACATTTTCAGAGGGTTTCTGAGAAAGTATTCTTGATATGCAGTGGTGCAACTGAAAGAATGTCAAGCCAGGGATAAACAAATAAACAGACAAACATGTCAGTCTGGGCCAGCAGCTTATAGTCTGCATGATTTTATGCAAATTGACTTCCTTCCTTGATTATTTTCTCTGGGGGCTAGAGAGAGCTAACTTTTGTCCAATACTTTACATATAATAAATACTACGGTCAATTCCTGAGGAATATTGTAAAATAGGCATCATTGTCTCAGTTTTACAGAAGCCTGAAAAGTGGATCAGCAAAAGGAAACTAGCTGCACAAAGTCACCTGTTTCCTAATGGTGGATTGAGAGTGAACCAGGCATCTGGCTTCTGGGCCAGGATTCTCTCTCCCCGTACCACATTTCCTGCTCTAATTAGAATACACTGTGTAGGACTGAATTTTACCAAAGGAATAAGAATCTTACTCCCATCAACAGCAAAGTATAGCTGCAAAAAATCCAAGGGATAAAATACTCTAAATCGTTCTTTTAATCTCTTTTTCTTCCTAAATAATTTAGTCCAAAAGCCCTTAGGGTGGGGTCAGAGAACAGGAACCTGAAACCTGGGTGAGGGCAGCACGGCAGCCCTGAACAGAATGACAACCAGAGTGAGATGAGGGTGTCGTGCACAGTGGAATAGAAAGGGAAATCCAGAATACGGTTCAGAATTGGAGGGGAATAACATGTTCATGTGACAGGGCAGGCTAGAGCAAATTTTCAGAGTCCAAACAAAACTAGATCCATAATTTGCAAAACCTAATACAAAATGAAAATGTGGAGTCCCTTGTGCAAAAATTAAGAATTCTTATAAGACAACAGCATTTAATCAAGCTTGGGCCCTTCCAAACTTGGGGTCCATTGTAATTGCGCTATATCCCATGAAACTGGCCCTGAGGAGAGCATTAGCCGTGGAGCCGGCAGTGGAAGACAGTGGTAGCATGAGAGATTGGTTATGCACATTTATGGGAAATGTAAGTGAAAACCACAATGAGATACCACCTCACTCCACTGAAAATGGTCCATGTCAAAAAGAACAAAAACAGGGCCTCCCCGGTGGCACAGCGGTTGAGCGCTGGGTTGCGAATCAGCCCGCAGCCTCTGCAGTGCCCGTTCAATCCCTGGCTGCTCCCCGGCCACCAGAGGAGGGTCCCGCATGGCACGCAGACCTCTCCTGCCTGCTCTGCTCCCCGCTCTGGCTCTGGTGGATTCTCTCGCCCTCCCGCGCTTCTGACCGTACCCAGTGCTTGTATAAATAAATAAATAAATAAATAAATAAATAAATAAATAAAATCTTTATTAAAAAAAAAAAGAACAGAAACAATAAGTGCTGGTGAGGGTGTGGAGGGAAAAAGAACCCTCTTATACTGTTGGTCATAATGTGGACTGGCCCAGCCCCTGTGGAAAATGATATGGAAGTTCCTCAGAAGATTAAAAATAGCTATGCCATATGACCCAGCAAGTCCACTCCTGGGAATACAGGCATAATATAGGAATAATACAAAAACACTAATTTGAAGGGAAACATTCACTCCCATATTCATAGCAGCACTATTTATAATAGCCAAGCTAAGGAAATAAACTAAGTGCCCAAAAACTGATGAGTGGAACAAGACGATGTGGTATAGATACATAGTGGAATACTACTCAGCAACCAAAAAGGCAAACTTATGGATGGAGCTGGAGGGACTATGGTAAGTGAAATAAGTCAGAAGGACAAAGATAAATACCATATGGTGAAACCAAACAAAGGGTCAGGTGAAGCCAAACTTAAAGCATAACCCTTGAAAATCTGCCTATAGAACTGAGGAATCCAGAGCGCGAGGGGGAGGGTGAGAACAAAGTAGGAGGAAAAAGGGACTTGAGCGGTGGGCGATGGATGCTTGGGCTGTGGCTGCACTATCATAGTGACACCGGAACGGGGTCCTACATTCCCAAAATACAAACAACAATGTCAGCCAATAGTACCTCAATAAAAAAAAAAGTTAAAAATAGGGTTCTTACTTCCCTGGTTTTGACTTGCAACCTGGCACTGCTGAAAGGGGACTTGCAGGAGGCATGTAGAGCTACTTGTAGGAAACATGTAAGTGAAGAAGCAGGTGGGGAGGCTGACAATGGCAGCTACTGTCATGCTTTGTACTTTGATTTTGCTCCTTTTGCCCCAGACTTGCCAGCCCCCTTTCATCCCTTTCTTGTGTTTCTCTGCCAGAAAGTGCCTCAGACTTGCAGCAAGTCTTCCTGTCTCCAGGGCTCTATAACAGTGTAATCTCCATAGAAAGGGGAGGTTGCAGGTTCCCTGCCTCATCTAAGAAAGGGTGGAGCTGAGCAGAGAGGGGAGGCTAAAGACGTCTTGAGAGAGAGGCTGGAAGGAGAGAAGACCAGGAGGGGGCACATGGAGTGGACATGTGAAGAAGCAGCCATGCTTGCTTCTCAGTCCTGGACTGTGTCAGTGACTTGGGGGACATGGAAGGAAACACTCAGAAGAGACAGAGGTGTGGGTCAGAAAGATCCGTGAGGAGGCTGGCAATGGCAGCCTTTATCTCGACTTGATTTGGTTTTGCTCTTTTCCTTCTAGACTTGCCTGGCCCCTTCTGCCCCTTTCCCATGGGTGCCCACCAGAAGGTGCCTTAGACTTGTGGCAGGCTTTTGGGCCTCAGTGGCCCTGCTTTGGGTCAACCCTGTTTTTTGTTTTTAAGATTTATTTATTTTTATACAAGAGCTGGGGTACAGGCCAGCGGTGCGGGAGGGTGAGAGGATTCACCAGGGACAGAGCAGGGAACAGAACAGGCAGACTGACGAAATACACTGCTGAGGGGAGCAGCAGGTGAGACAAGAGAGATCTGCTGCATCATGTGGGAATCGCCTTGGCGGGCTGGGAATTGAACCCACCCTGCGGAGGCTGTGGACAGCCTCACAGCACTGTGTTCAACCCTCTGTGCCACTGGGGAGGTCCGGGTCAACACTGTTTGGCTGAACATTTACCCATGAGGAGATGGGTACCTTTGGGTGTTTAATTGGAAACTATTATCTTTCTCTTCTCTTTATTGCACACTGATTCTATCAAAGTTCTTTTCTATTAAAGGTTTAGACACTAAGAGTAAGTTTTATCTTTATGTGGCAGATGGCAGACCCCATTTAGAGTTTGGGGGTCTTGGGACACCTCTCAATCTTCCCACTCATTGCCCCATTTCAGGCTAAACCTGGCTGGACATTTGTCCACAAAAGGATGGTAATTTGGTGGGTCTTACTGAGAATTTTCTCTCTTCTCTTCCCTCTCTATGCACATTAATTCCATTAAAGATCTACCATACTAAGAGTATGCTTTCTTTGTCTTTACATGGCAGATGGCAGATCCCTCTAAACCATGCATGTCTGGGGATCCCTGGATACCTCTCAGTCACCCACTAACAGTAGGAAGAATCCATCATCCAAATCTATAATATTTCTGCTAAAGATGGATAATATGAGTCAACCATAAGGAAATATGATTAATAAAACTAAATGGTGTTCTACAGAATACCTGGTCTGTAATCTATAAAACTATCATGATCAGGGCCTCCCTGGTGGCGCAGGCAGTTGAGCGCAGTACTGTGAAGCTGTCCGCAGCCTCTGCAATGCCAGTTTGATCCCTTCCGGCCATGGAGCAACCCACATGGCGCAGCAGACCTCTCCTGTCTCGCCTGCTGCTCCCCTCAGCAGTGTGTTTCAGTCATTCTGCCTGTTCTGTTCCTCACTCTGTCTCGGGTGAATCCTCTCACCCTCCACATCTGGCCTGTGCCCCAGTTCTTGTATAAATAAAATAAATCTTTAAAAAAAAAAAAAAACCACCATCATGGTCATGATTGTCAAAGAGAAGATGAAGAACTGATTCAGACAAAAGGAATATGATATTGCCATTTATAATAAGAAAGACATATAGTCTTTATTCACTGATATTGGCACAAAGTTCAAAAAACTCTCATAATCCCCTATGTAACAGCCACAGGGGTCTCTATTTTTACCTTAGTTTTGTTCCAAGCTCATGAAAGAGCTTCAGAGCTTCAGAGCAATAAAAGTGAAGTGGATGTCTCTTGTTTTTAATAACAAGATATATCCAACCATGGATGAGTTTATGTTAATGAGTGAAATTTGGAAAGGGTGAGTAATTAGGAATCTCAAAAATCATCTGCTATTTTACAACTGAGAAATGGAACTTATAAAATGTATGCTACTGTGATTTAATGTTACATAAAAAATGTAGGCGATAAAACTATGTGTAATACATGTAAAAATATTATTTAGAAAGACACATACCAAAGGCTGTAACACTGATTGTTGGAAAATACCTTGTAGAAGAATTTGCAATAAAGGGAAATAGGATAATGAAAAAGAAGTCTGAAATATGTGTGGGACAGAAATTTGTTATGAAAATCATTGGTTGAAGCCAAGGGGTGGAGGAAATTGCTATTTTTCTCCTCCCACTGATCACATTATATAACTCACTAAATAAGAATTTCTTCCACCCTCTCAGGAGTATTAGGGAAAAGTGCCTCTTAACTAGCAGCTTCCCATGGAAAGAAAAGTGAAATATTTTGTTGGTGAGAAGGCCCGACACTGCCACCCACTGGCACAGATCCTCAATAAGTGGATAGAAATATATGGAAGGTCACTCTATTAGTTTAAGTCATATATTTCTGGTTTAAAACAACAGAAAATTCTTTCTTTTTTTTTTTAAGATTTATTTATTTATGTATACAAGAACTGGGTTGTAAGCCAGAGGCATGGGGGGGGGGGTGAGAGAATTCACCAGAGAAAGTAGGGAGCAGAACAGGCAGATCTTCTGAAACACACTGCTGAGGGGAGCAGTGGAAGAGACAGGAGAGGTCTGCTGCGCCATGTGGGTCAGCTCCCTGGCCAGCTGGGGGTCGAACTCATGGGGCAGTGGCTGGTGATATAGCTTGATAGTGCTGTCTCTAACCTCTGCGCCACTAGGGAGGCCCAACAGAAAATTCTTTCTCATAGTTCTAAAGGCCACAAGTCCAAGATCAAGGTGTTGAAGAGCTCCACTCGCTCAAAGACTCTAAGGGAGAATACTCCCTTGTTTTGCAGTTTCTAGTGGCTCTAGGTTATAGGGGAGCAAAAATTGACAACCCAAAACATGGCCTTATTTTTTTGATCACTACAAAAGTTTAATGAAAAAACACAGTAAGAAAATGCACATGACCCAATTTTTATATCATAGTGGAAAGATGCTGTGGTGAGGGATAGCAAAAAAAATTGATTTTTCTTACCATCTTAATTTTTTTTAAGAGATAGACATTAAGCAATATATTTTTTAAAGATTTATTTATTTATTTTATACAAGAACTAGGGTACAGGTCAGAAGCGAGGGAGGGTGAAAGAATTCACCAGAGCCAGAGCGGGAGCAGAACAGGCAGATGGAGCAGAATGAGCGAAGACACTGCTGAGGGGAGCAGCGGGCGAGGCAGGAGAGGTCTGCTGTGCCATGTGGTGTTCTCCCTGGCCGGCGGAGAATTGAACCGGCGCTGCAGGCTGCGGACAGCTTCGCAGTGCAGCGCTCAACCACTGCGCCACCGGGGAGGCCCTACCATCTTAATTTTATCTTAATTTTTTTTCTTTATTGAGGTAACATTGATTCACAATTATGTGATTTAGGGGAACACTTTTACTCCTCCTCAGATGTGTGTTACCACACCACCCCCACCAACAAAGCACCCATAGTGCTTGACCCTAACCCTGGGGCCCTCTCCTAAATGTAATAGTATAATCGCCATAGAAAGGGGAGGTTCCAGTTTCCCTGCCTCACTGAGGAAGGGTGGAGCTGAGCAGCAGGAGGCACCTGGAGCAGAGACATATGAAGAAGCCACATTTGCTTCCTGGCCTTGGACTTGTACCAGAGACGTGGGGAACATGGCTGAGAGTCTTGCCAGTCTGTGGCAAGGCTGACAATAGCATTCTTTATTTTGATTCATACTTTGCTCCTTTTGTTCCAGACATGCCTGGCCCCTTCTGCCCCTCTCCTATGGGTCCCCACTAGAAGGTGCATTAGACTTGTGGCAGGCTTTAGGCCCTCAGCGGCCCTGCTTTGGTCCAACCCTATTTGGTTGGGCATTTACCCACGAGGAGATGGGTAGCTTTGGAAGTTAAATTACAAACTATTTTATGTATATAATGCTTTACAGTCTGCTTCCCTAATTACAATGCAAACACCTTAGAACAAAGGACATTGAATTTGGAAGTCCTTTATTTCCTGTCAAACTGTAAATGTTGAAAAGCTGGGCCTCCCTCGTGACTCAAGGGGTTAAGAGGCAACCTATGAAGCTATCCGCAGCATATGCAGTACGAGTTCAATCCCTGGCCAGGGAGCTACTCACATGGCGCAGCAAACCTCTCCTGACTCGCCTGCTGCTCCCCTCAGCAGTGTAGTTCAGTCGGCCAGCCTGTTCTGTTCCCCACTCTGTTTCTGGTGAATCCTCTCACCCTCCACACCTCTGGCCTGTACCCCAGTTCTTGTATACATAAATAAATAAATCTTTAAAAAAAAAAATGTTGAAAAGCTGTGTGATGAGAGACAAGTCCTTGGACCTCTATGTGCCTTGTTTTCCAGATTAGGAGGAGTTGCGCTACAATAATTTGAAATTCCTGTCTAGCTGGGAACTTGTGAGTCTGTGATTTTTATCATCTTTAGCTTCTAGCCCAGGTTGGAGCTGCATAAATGTCAAAATGTGGAAAGTGTGAAATGTTTCTCAGAATCATCTTCCTGCCACCCCCTAGAGGCCTATCTGGGAACTACATGCCAAATCACAGAATAGACTGAGGTTACAGCACCATTTTCTCATTCAAAGGCAGACTTTCTTCTAGGTTTCAATTCCCTCTCCCAAGGTAACAACTCCCAACCTGGGCCTCCCTGGAGGCGCAGCGGTTAAGCACTGGGTTGCGAAGTCTCTGCAGCGCCAGTTCAATCCCTAGCTGCTCCCTGGCCACTGGAGGAAGGTCCCACATGGCGCGCAGACCTCTCCTGCCGCCTGCTGCTCCCCTCAGCAGTGTATTTCGGTCCTTCTGCCTGCTCTGCTCCCCACTCTGGCTCTGGTGAATTCTCTCACCCTCCCGCGCTTCTGACTGTACCCACTGCTTGTATAAATAAATAAATAAACAAACAAATAAATAAATCTTTAAAAAAAACCTCCCAACCCAAGGCAGTGTGCACAGAGTTTACTTAGAGCTGCCCCCACACAGTGGGGCTGGCCTCTGCTGTGTCCAAGCTAACATTGCCCTGGGTGACCCCTCCAGGATTTGGTCCTGGTTATTCACTCTCTTCCTTGGCAGAGATAGCCAAGTTCCCTTGTAGGTTCAATTTTCATGAAATAATTGCTGAGAATAATGGCCTGCCTTTCTGGGGTGACCTAGGTTAGGGCCTGGGGTTAGCCTGGAGCAGAGGGTAAGGATCATGAGTTGGGCTGAGACTGTCAGAAACAAGCTGTTCCATCATCCTAGAGGAGGAGGAACAGACCTGAGCTCTACCTAGTATGACAGAGTTCAGCCTCTGTTGGTTGGCCCTCCAGAGGACCTGCTTTCACTGCCCTGTCCTTTGGCCCACCTAGAAATACCAGAGAAGCCAACTTAACCACTGTCCCCTGTCAATGAAGCCCCACTTCAGCCCTCTTTACCACCACATGACCTCTCTGTCCTTCAAATCATCAATGCTGTCTCCGGGTCTTTGTACTTACTGCTCTGCCCTTTAATTCCTTTCTGGGAAACTTCCAGTTACCTTTTGGATCTGGGCTGAGGCCATTATTTCCTCAGGGAGGCATCCCAGGTTAGGTTAGGGATATCTCTCCACAGTATTGACCGCTCTGAGTGTCCTCAGTTGTTTCAAATGTTTCTGCTTCCAACAGCTCGCTCATAGCCTCCAGCACAGAGGAGTGGTCCTTGAGGTGCATGAAGAGCAGGAACAGGCACTTAGGCAGTGGGAGGGTTGGAATGAAGCCCTTTGATCTCAGCTGGGAAGGGAAGGATTCCCAGAGGCTTAGTAAACACTGAAGTGAATGGAATTAGAAAAGACAGAACTGGCATCTTGTGAGACCTGGGTGTGACATGAAATTACTAGGGTGAGAGCAGCCCACGCCTCCCATTTTGTGGTGTAAGTGAAGCCAAAAACAGTCTGAGAGAGCCATAAGGGCCTTTCCAGCTCAGTTATCCTAAGACCCTGCAGCTAGACCTTTGCCACACCTCATAGCAGCTGTGAAAGGACATCAGTGTCTCCTGGTATTCATTCTGGTGTAATCTTGAGTGTGAGCTGAACTGAGTGACTTGCATGCATGCTGACTGAGTGACTGAATATAGGAATTCTAATGAAGAGACAATGGAAAAGTGATAGTATATTATTTCCAAGATAATAGGTTGTAAAAGACTGACTTCTGTGGTGCACATTCTCTGGCTCTTGTTTTTTCTCTCTGAAGCTGGTTCCCATGTTGTGAGCTGCTCTAGAAAAGCCCATGTGGCAAGGAACTGAGTGGCCTCTGGTCAACAGTCAGTGGGGAAGCGAATCCTGCCAACAACCAAAAGAATGATCTTTGAAGTGGGTCCACCCCTCAGTTTGAGTTTTGAGATGGCTGCTGCCAGGCCCACACCTTGATTTCAGCCTTCTGAGAGGCCTGAGTAGATGACAGCAAAGCTGTGTCTTGTCCGCTGAGCCTCAGAAACCGTGGCCACAATGCTATTGAATTCACTAAGTTATGGAGTAATTTGCTACACAGCCATAGGTAACACACCACATTGGGATCAGCAGGCCACCCAGCCAGGGCTATGGTCTCCCCAGATGTCAGCGGCCAGATACAGAAGCAGCTCCAGCAACAACTCACAGAGGACTCTTGTTTTCATTTATTCATTTATGAATATACAAAAGTCTGACATGGTACAACAATCTCATCAAGAGAAAACAGAACACAGAGGAAGGGCCAGGTTTCTTCCCAGCCCCCACCCTCCTCAGAAAGGCACAGATACATAAGGCTCAGGCTTAAGGGTCTCCTATCCTGGGACCAATCTGGTGCTCAGAAGGCCAAGTCCTTCTCTGAACAGGAGGAGGGGCCTCTTCCTTGCTCACACTTGGGGTGTGGGTTAAGCAAACCAAGATCACTGAGAAGTAGGTGATTCAGACCAAGGCTGGGACTCTGCTGGTTGCGTATCAAAAGCCCACTGAGGAAGCAGTCACTCCCACAACACAGAGTGGTTGGATAATCCAAGAGATGCTGCCCTGTTTCCTAGCACAGAATTAGTGCCGCTGCCATTCTTGCTCTGACTCAGTTTGAAAGTCTGGTGGTGTAGGGAACTGGCAGGAAGGAGATGCAAGCTGGAGCATTCCAGATGCTTAGCACTGTGCTCTCCCAAATGGCGATAACTGTGCCTTCCAAGTCCTCTCTTTGTTAAGAGAGGTCAAGGGTGGGGAGCTAGGAATAGAAGTGTCTTTGTTAGAAGTAGCTTTTGTCCCTCATCCCCCTGGGCAAAAAGCAAATAGTCTAATTGGTCAGAGTCAATTAACCAGGACTGAGTTTTCTCTGTACTTTTGGTAAGGGAAGAAGAGCGGTTTGTTGTAAAACCATAAAGGCCCAGATGTGTTAGCCACCACCTAGAACAGGACAAATTGGAAGTGAAAGAGCTTGAAATATTCACTTTTTCCATCTTAAAAAAGACCTAACATTGTAAAGGTTTAACAAAATTATTATAATTTCTTTTAAATAACCCACAGACACCCATGAGGCTTCCAAATTTACAGAACAAAAAGCACTCGAGAACTTGGTAGAAAACGATTTGCAGTTGCCCCCTGAGGGCTGGGCTCAATTCACCTCCAGGACCTCGGTCTCTGGGAGGCCAAACTTGGTCTTGTGCTTGTCGAAGAGCTTCACCAGGGCCTCCATGTACATGGCGTGGTACAGGTCAATGTCCTGCTGGGTTGGGTGCTCCAGCTTGGGGATGGTGATGGGCTCACCCACTGCAGGGATGGGCAGAGGCCTCTGGTTAGTCAATGCTATTCAGCCCACCCTTCCTGGACATCTCCCACAATGTTGCAACAGTGACCCCGTGTTATGTGCCAACCATGTGCTGGTGCCATGTTAGTGGGCTGTGTCTCAGGTTGTTCTTGTTACAGGTGAGAAGACTGAGGCCCAGGGCCCAGGGAAGGTACTTGCTCAGGACTGCACAGCCACTGAGCCACAGGTGGGGCCAAGACCACTATACCTACTGCCCTCAGGTGTGAAAGTCGTGGGTCCAAGTAGCATGTGTTTTTGCCCTGCTCAGGGCAAGTCACTTCACCTCTCAGAGCCTCAGTTTCCTCATCTGTCATAGAGGAACCTTTCTCCTAGGGCTCTGATGAGGATTCTGTACAATAACATGAATTGCTTTGAAAAAAGTAAATACGACAGGAGAGGCAGGAGGAAATCAACATTTGTATCTACTCTTTTTTTTTTCCTTATCCTGCTTCAGCTCCAAACCCAACTCCTCTCAAATCCTGTCAATTTCTCCCAAGGTCTTCCACCTCCCCATCATTCCCCCAGTCAATGCCACCAACTACCACAGAAGCCTCTGGACTGGTCTTGCAGCTTCCACTTTTGTCCCCTCTAACCCATTTTCTATCCAGCAGCCCCAAGGATCACCTTAAAATGCAAATCTGAACTTCAAAAACTCTCAAGCAGTTTTCCATCCACAAGGTAAAAAGCAAATTGCCACTGCCCACAGGACCCTGTCCCTTGCCAGCCCCCTCACAGAGACCAACCCTAGTATGAATTCACGTATAACAAGAATCTAGGGTGAGTTTGGATCATGTGACCTAAAAATGCAGGAAGTCAGTCTCTATCTAAAAGTACAAAGCAAAACACCTGGGCTGATAATCCAAAGTATCTACATGAGCTTTGGCCTCTAAAATCACACGCTCCAGTATAATCTCTCGTTTGTGAACCATTAACATACACACATCTCCCTACAACTGATGAGTCTTTGGAATACTCTAAAATGTCCCAAATAAACTCAAAATAACACAGATGAGGGCCAAGTGCAGTCAATTTTTGCTACCTTCTCACACACCTCTACTAGGGTCATTTTCCTTTCTGTTCCTGAAAAAACTACACAGTTTTGCTGCTGGAACATCAAATAGACCTTTTTTTCTCCCTGAAAAAAAACTCCTCCTCCTCTTTTTGCTGGATCATTCCTTTTCAGCTAATAGTGTGAAGAATCACCTCCTCCCTGGGGTTCTCTTTGACTCTCCAGAGCCCCCTACACATGCTCCTCACATCTGCTGTTGGTCTCTGCTGTCACAGGTCTTCCCTGATACTCATGGGTGCTGCAAACACAGTCAGCACAGCCTGGCTGACAGCAATGGAATCACCTCCAAATTTCCAACCCCATGGATCATTTCCATTACATCCAAACACGTCCTCATGGTCTAGAGCACAGATACCAGAGCCAGGTAGCCTGGATTTAAATCTTAACTCCACCGCTTAACTGGGTAGCACCCCGAGTTTAAGGTGTGTGGGCTGGGGGACTTACCCACAGTGGTGATGGGCTTGGAGTAGGGCACCAGGCCCCAGGTGTCAGAGGAGAAGAAGCCTCGGCCATGGAAGATGCACGGTGCAAAGCCGATGTACTTCTGGAACTTTTTCTGGACCCATCGGCCCCAAGAGCCCTCTTCAAAGATTACCTGCTTGTACACCTCATTCTCACCGAAGGAGTAGGTGGGAACCAAGTCCGCTCTGGAAGGAAAGGCCAGGGTCTGTCGCACCACAATCACAGGCTTCAGTTCCTCCTGTCAGCTCTAGGGCCCCTGGACACCACTCAAGCTCTGCTCCCCTAGAGGTGCACTTGGGGGACCCTGAACCACATGTCCCCTCATGACCAGATTCAGATGGGCCCTTCTGTCTTTCGTTAGCAGCTAGGGAGCATGTCAGGGCTTTGGAATCACTAAGCAAAGGGAAAGCTGAGCACCTTACGCTGAAGTGCTGTTCTTTCTGGTCCTGCGAGGTCTGTCTCTGCTGGAAGTTCTTGTCCCGCCCGCAAGCCAGGCATTGCTCAGCCCCGAGTCACAGCCCTCAGCACACAATGTATGGTTGTCTGTCCCTCCCCTCCTTCCTCGTCACCCTGAGGCCAGGCACAGGATCTGATCTGATTGTGTCCCAGGCCTGGCACAGAACCTGCATGGAAAGAGCAGCTTTCTCTGGCATCTAAGGTAACAGCCTGAAGAGACGGACACGGGAGCTGGGTGGGCCCTGGATGACATGGTTAGCGCCATCCCTAACTCATAATGTGACTACAGGTCACACCCTCTTCCACTCCAGGTGCATCACTGTCCGAGTGATGCAGGGCCCTCTTCTGGGAGGTGTCTAGAGCCCAGGTGTGGGAAGAAACAGCAGACGTGGAGTCCAAAGAGGCTGACAACGTGGCCCTGCCCAGGTCACTTAGCCTAATGTAGTTTTTTCAAATAGGGACTATAGAAATGAATGTGCTTGGTCAAGTGAAATGTGTTGAGCATGTGGCCACACAGAATGTGTCTCTGGTTTTCTAGAAGAAGGTCACAGAATTCTAAGCTTCGTGTCCTCATGGCACCCTCTCTAGGAAACCTTCCTCGGTGTTTCCAGCAGTACCGCCCTCCTTCATGGTCTCTTGCTCTCCTAGCACATGAAGGGGTAGGAGGGGGTGTGAGTGCGCATGTAGGCAGGCACTTACCCATGGCGGAGGGCCAGTTTCACAAAGCCCTTGCGGTTGCGCAGGGTGACTGCATTCTTGCCGGGCATGGAGCTCAGGGACTCAGCTGCACCCCCCACCACGATGATGATGGCATTGCCACTCCCATTCTTTGAAAGCAGGTAGTCTATGGTGTCCCGGTTCACAGGACAGATGCCTGGGGAGAAGCGAGGCGTGGTCAGGCTGCGTGTAGCTGCACTCCCCACCCCCTGCATAACCAAGCGTGAACAGAAAGAGCCTTGGACTTTGGCCCCAGACCTAATCTAGTCACTTATAAGTATGGGCCAGTATGACCTATTTCTTTTTCTGAGCCTCATCTTACTTACCTATACAATGGGAGATAATGACACAAGATTATTTAGAGGACTCACTCATTTAGCAAACATCTGCTAAGGTCCTAACCACCCGGCTAGTGCCTGGATCTGGTGGGCTCAAAGGCAGGTGGATAATGACAGAACTAAAGACAATGAAAAGGTTCATAAGGGCAGCACTGCGGGGAGGGTGCTCAGAAGAGGAGAGGCGCTAGAGGGGTTCTTGCGGAAGATGTTATCCAGATTGAATCCTGAGGAAGTGTAAACAGCTCTCCTGCTTAGCCTTGACCCGCACTGCTGGAGATACTACAGGATCAGCTGCCAGGTGTGGCATATGGGCTTCTCGGCCTCTCCACCACCTTGCTCAGTGAAGCAGCTCAGTGAAGCAGCTCTCAACAAGGGAGCCCAGCAGGGGCAGGCAGAGGGGGATTCTCACCTCCAGACATCAGGTACTCTCTTAGCACTGGCATCCGGAAGTTGCCAGCCAGTGTGGCCAGGTAGGGCCTTATGCCAGGGAACTTCTTGCTCACTTCTGTGGCCTCTGTGCTGAAGTTGCAGAAGGCACCCAGGCCCATGATGCCATGGGGGTGGTATCCAAAGATGTAGTTCCTGGTGGTCAGCAGGTTGTGGGTCTTCACCAGCTGCAGGAAAAACCTTGGGTCAGAGGGGTTCTGTGGCACCACCAGAAGGGAGGGGAGTAGCTGAGTGTGCCACACCTCTGGGCTCTCTTGGACCCAAAGGAATGGAGTGACCCTCTATTATAAGCTGCAGGCCCTCATCACTGAGCCATGAGGCACTTGGCAGTTGCCGTTTTGGCTGAGTCCCTGGGAAGGGAGTAGGAAACTTTCCCTCTTACTCCTTTCCTCTGGACTCCATCTTTAGCACAGCCAGTGATTGTTCCAAAACCCAAATCCAACCCCTGTCACTCTCAGATAAAGAGAGGTGACCAGCTTCCATCAGGGTAAAGTCCAAGATGTTAAGTTTGGCTGGGGAAGGGACAGTGCAGCTGTCCTTCTAGGCAGCCAGGTTCAGCTCTGGCTCTGAGGCAGGAATGACAAGGGCAACCAATAGCCCTTGTGCCAGTAGCAGTGGGGAGTCAGCTGTACAGCTGGGGCAGCTGACCTGTGGGACTATCGACAGAGCTGTCCTGGGCTGCTCTCAAGAATGACTGGCCTCCTTTGGGGCCCATCCCTGCCCTGGTGCTGGCGGTTTGGAGGGTGGGGTGGATGGTGCTGTTTCCCTAAAACCTGAACGGTAAGGGGTACCTATCAGCATTACCAGGAACACCAGAGGGATGGAGGGATAGAGATCAAGATTATTTTGTTCAGAAAAGATTGCTATTTTTTCTGAATAGAAAAATAAGATACACACAGAGAATTTTTTTAAAATACAGGAAAGTAAAAAGAAACTCAAACGCACCCATAAAGACTGAAACTTAAATGTTATAATACAATATTACTTCAAAAAAAAAAGTACCTATAATACCTGCATCCAGATAAACCAGTCAGAGTCCTTTTTCTATGCAAACACACACAAGCTCCTTTTTAAAAACCACAAAATTTAGGTCAAATGGTGCTACCATTTTCACATTACATCACAGCTGATTTTCCTCATCAAAATCCCCCAGTAACAAGTCTTCTCAGGCTATGCTCCTCTGTGCTAAAGCCAAGCTACATGTAACCAAATGCAGACTGATGGACCTTCAAAAACTTTCCAAGTCCCTTTTAGCTCCCTCTTCCATAAATAGCTTGTTATTTGTCCACATAGCTGATTTTCTTGAGACAAACTTCTAGAAATACAACTCCTGGGTCAAAGGGCATGAACATTCTTGACTCGTGGGCTGCCCTGCCTCTAGCAAGGTGGCCCTGACCACATTTCCACTGGCTGTGCTGGAGGTGCCCGCTTTCCCGTACTGGTGCCAGCTGGAAGCAGAGCCACTGCCCATCACAAATAGCCAGAGCCTGGGTTTTCCATGACTTCAGATGTGGGGGCCTCCCGGCTGAGGGAAGGCTTTCTGGGGATGGGTGCTCGTGGTTAGTTTCAGAAAACTGAAACCTGAATCTTCAGGTGACTGGCCTGAGTGGGAGGGAATGGAGGGTGACTGGCACCAGTCCCAACTCTGAAAGTGCCATAATGAGAAAAATCTCCTTAGTTTTACCCCCTGGTGCTTGGGAACTTTGTATTCTTTCTCCTACTTTCTCTTTGGCAAGCTGGCTAAAGCTGTTCAAAAACCCAAACAAGTCTTAGCCACCCTATGGCATCGCTGGGGAACAGAGCAGCCTAACGCCTGGCTAGTGGGGTGGAGTCTCAAGGGAGCCAAACTCTACCTGAGCTTAGCCAGGTGGTAGCTTGAGGCTCTGGGATGTAGCTGGCTCTGTAAATAATTTTTCCTCCCTCCTCTAACTCTCTATCCAGGAGGACATTTGATCAATGAGGAGCCTTGAGACTCAGCGCAGGGAATGGCCTTGGTGCGGGCATCAGTACAGCTTCGATCTGCCTCCATGTCACACACCCCGCCTCCCAAGGCTGGACACAATGTTCACTCTGGAGGGAGGACACACTGATGAGAGTTCTGTTGACATCTGCTCTCATGCCCCCTGACTGCGTTCCATGGCAAAGTCTCACCCAAGTGGGTACCCAGGCCGGGCATGCTGGGAAACGTGACCTGGGACACATTCCTGGCAAGTCACTCTTCACTCCCTGCCTCCCACAGCAGGAAAGGTGCTCACATAGGCTTGTCCCACTCTGAGCACTAGAGCAAGGGAAAAACTCCGCCCCAGAGAGGCACAAAGTCTGTGTAAGCCAACAGAGCAGAGGAGCACAGAATGAGAACATGGGCCCTGAGGCACAGGCCAAGGTCCTATGCTAGCCTTGCTATAGACGTGCTTTGTGATTTTTTTTTGTGTGTGTGTGTAGAAGAACTGGGGTGTGGGCCAGAGGTGCGGGGGTGAGAGGATTCACCAGAGATGGAGTGGGGAGCAGAACAGGCATTATCTACTGAAACACACTGCTGAGGGGAGCAGCAGGCGAGACAAGTGAGGTCTGCTGCACCCTATGTGGGTAGCTCCCTGGCGGGGGATCGAACTCAGACTGTAGTGGTGACAGTGCTGAGACTTAACCCCTAGGTCACCAGGGAGGCCCACTTTGTGATCCTGCAAGGGTCCCTCCTCTCTGGACACAAGCAGGCCCATCTGTGACATGAAAGATGGACAGAAAAATGATTCTAAGCTCTGAGAGTCTTTCCTGGTCTCCTGTCCAAAGATCCTGCAATACCTCAGGGTAAGGTGACCGGATACTGCCCTCACCTCTTCCAGGTAGCCAGTGTTTTTGGTGCTGCTGCTAACACATGAGCCCCACCTCTGCTGGGAGTAGAGGCACCTGCTGGGGCAGCGGAGCGGCTCTGGTGGCAAATAGCAAGTGATTCACTGAGAAAGGAGTGAGGAGGTGTTGATGGAGATATGTAAATCCACATTACATAACCACTGGCATGGGGCTGGGTAAAGGGGGTGGGGCAGGAGGGCCACAGAACCCAGGAGTGTTAGCACTGACGTCAAATTCTCAAGGTCAGATCCTCCCTGCACAGAAGAGGGGCCTGAGGCCTCAAAGGGCAGGGGTGTGGCAGATGTCACCAATAGGCAAAAGCAGAGCCCAGGCTGTTTTTCAGGTTGAGGGCCAATGCCCTAACCTGCCTGGAGCACAATTTGTTTGGCTTTGGTCCTGCTTCAAGGAGCCCTCACATGGCCGGCTTACATATGCTCTGGGGCTCAACTCCCAGCTGGCTTCTTGGAAAGTAGATGCGATAAGAGCCATGGGGTTTTGGGGAAGGTACCCTGCCTGTCCCAGCTCTGACTGACGGCGCAGGCGGCTTCCTGGGGGGGGCAGGCCACTCTGGATTCTGAGGCCTGGTTCCTTAGCTCAGGGCCCCAGCAGAGAGAACAGAGTCCCCAGTCCTTCACATGCAACCATAATTTATCACTTTGTATCATCTCAATAGCTCCATTTTGCAGGTGAAGCAAATGAGTCTCAGCAAGCTTGAGGGAGTATGCCTGAGGCCCCACCGCAGAAAGAGAGTAAGTCTAGCATGATCCCTTTGATGGTGGGACCAGCAGAGGGAGGGCCTGGGGCTGACTCTCCCATGTTCCTGTGCCCAGCACTTCACAGGGGGCAGCAATGGCAGGGCAGAGGGTATCGTGACAGAGCAGGAGCTCAAGCAGGTTTCCAACAGTCAACAGAGAAAGAGACGCATGAAGTGGGGCTCACTTAACAAGGAAGTTGGGGATTGAAACCTCCCTAGAGAAAACCTCCCTAGACTGTAGGAATCCTGTGGGAAGAACCTGGGACCCCAGACTCAGGAAGCCCAGATCTAGTACTAACAAGGTGTGGTCTTGCTCTGCATCCTGGACCAGTCTGTACCCCTCTTCGGGACTCAGTTTCCTCATGCCCAAAACAAGGGGTTAGGTTGAGTCTGATGATGCAACGTTTTCCCAACAACAACAGCCTTGAGTTCCCTGCAGCTGGAGAAGACTGAGTCAGGAGAATGGAGGAAGGGAACCCTGATTCTGATGGTCCTCAGGAATCAGGGCTCAGGCTGAAGCAGGCAGAGGGAACGGCCCGGGTCCCCACAATATCAAGCAGTGCAGGAATGTGGAACACCTCCCTTGGGCAGCATGCCTGGGGACCTCAGGCTGCTGACTCACAACCGCAAACACACCACCCTGTGTCACGCACCAACACTTTCACACACACACACATCGCTACTCTTCAGCCCACGGCAGGGCTGCCTGCGCAGCGCAGCGAGGGCGTGCCTGGACTGAGGTGCTGAGAAACCAGCCAGACAGGTCTTTCTCCTACGGGGAAAGCCTTCAGGATTCTGCCAGAATCATCTATAATCTAGCATCACCCACATGCACAGGGCCCAGAAAGAGACAGGACAGACAGCCAGATCAAGCCAGAACCTTGAGGTTAGTCCCGAGAAGATAGGAAGACCGTGTGAGGCCCCAGAGCAGCTGGCAGGATAGCAAAAAGGAAACCCAGAGACCAACTTGTTCTAAACTTGCTTCATGTGAGGAGACTGTGCCTGCGAGGGGATGGTGCCTGGTGCGGGGTCTTGCCGCACCCTCTGAGTCCGAGGGAAGCCTGAGGATGTGGCCAGGCTCCCTTGCCACAGCTCTCAGCACAGAGAGGCAGTGTGATGTGGCGCTAGAGCCCAGGTTTTGAACAAGACAGCAATCAGAACATCAGCTCAACCCCCTGCTGGTCGCACCCAGCTTTGATGCTCTCTGACCCTCAGTTTCCTCTTCCGTGAAAAGGGAATGAAGCTCACCCCTGCCTTACAGAATGCTGGAAGGAGACTCCTTGGGGAAAGGTGTCAGCACCTAGAAGGCTTCCTCTCCACCCCATCTCCTTACTCTCTCCTCCCATAGCCCCAGCTTCCTCTCAAACTCAGGAGCTGGTGCTTGTGTTCCCTGTCAGTGGATTTCTAGGAGTGCCTCCTCCAGAAGGCGTCCCCAAGCGTGTCAGCACCCAGGGTGTCTCACTGTTCTTCCACCGCACATCAAATTTCCCAGGGCCGAAGTCCCATGGCCACAACCCCCAGAGACCCACCCAAGACTGGCTGACAGAAGTGATATTTTTAGAAGATCCATGGAAGGAAGAAGGCCTCACACCTGTTGCCTTAAGATCTATCCTTGGCTCAGGTCAGATAAGCTTGCCGCTATGCTCTTGATAAATCACCTCCATTTTAAGTTATGCCTTTAATATTCACTGCAGGGCAGACAAACAATCGTCATAATATCTGCTATTGTACCTACTCCTTACATCCCTCAGAATTGCAGTCTCTGGAACATCTCTTAGATCCAAATACTATAAAAAGTCTTTCCAAGGAACTAAGAGCTTCTTCCTTTCCCCAAAGAAGCCAACAACCATCATGTTTCCCTTTTTACCTTGGCTGCCAGAAAGCTCAGAGCTGACTATGAAGATCAACCACTGGAATTCTGTTGATCTTTATAACTGAAATACTCTTCTTTTTTGCCCAGGGCTTGATTTCTCCCTCTCCCTGCTGGGCATTGTATGTATCCTAAAGCCTTGAGTCCCACCTCAGGGGGTGAATATGAAGGAAACCGGCAGTGGGAGTTGGCATAGGGTTCAACTCCGTGTGTGCAACCACTAAGGATGGTGGGTTAAGGCTTCAGTTTAGATTTCTCATCCATGCTCACCCTCCCACAAGTCTTTACCTGGATGGGAAAGTAGTCTCGAAAGTAGCGCCACACAGCCCAGTTTCGTACCCACTGTGACCTCCTGCCACCTTCCAGGGGAAAAAAATACAGTGTTAGAAGGAGATGGGGTGGGGCATAAGGCAGCCAGCCGGAATCAGAGCAGAACCCTGAGGTAGGGGACCATCACCACGCACAGCCTCGCCACCCTCTTTCACATTCACTCGTCTTCATGCAAACCCTGGGTCGAGTGTAAGCTCCAACAGAGACCAGGATGGTGCCCTCTGAGGAACTTTTAAGCCTGCTCCCTCTCACTCCAAATCACACCCTGGGCCAGCCCAATACATCTGACATAGTGGGTGTGGAGTAGATGGGGGCAGCACCAGGGTGAGGGGTGAGGTAAGAGGCCTGTGTGCTTACCTTTCTTGGGCGTGTTCCAGTCAAACACCAGCCAGGTGAAGTAGAGCACGGCAATGAGCCAGCAGTCGGTGCAGAATGTGTACATGAGGATGACACTGCAGGCCACTCCTGGAGGGGAGGCAGGTGACCATAGTCAGGCCCTCAGTCTCCCCTGGGCAACGGCTCACTAAGTGACCAAGTGAGCGTTTACTGCGATATCACATTAGGCATAGTCAGTATTGTGGGTAGAGGATCCTGCAGCCACAGTCTGGCAGGAACAGGCTCGTGGGATACAGCCTTCGTTCTCAACTCTGGTGGCCTGTCCTGGCATTGAGGGGCATCCCAGGTCCCTGAGGCTGACATCAGCTTCTGTGAAGCTGTTTTCAGAGCTGGGCTTTCTGCCACCCTGGTGCCCAGCAGTGGATAAAGGAAGGGACCAACTGAGTATCTATCTCTGGACTTGGGCTGAGCCATGGGGAGGCAGGGTGACTTTTACTCCACGTTAGAGATGAGAATACTGAAGCTTGAGGGGGAGGAAGCTCGCCCAGGTTATCTTGTAGGACAATGGCAGATCCAGGGATTCAAACTTAATTCTGATTATAAAGTCCATTATCTGCACCAGGTTTTACAAGTTTATCATGAATTAGAAGCCTCAGTCTGCCACTGGCAGGGTCTAAGGCAGAGATCTGGTCCTCTTCCAACATAAAGGTAGGTAGGCAGGCCCAGCAGCCCACTCTCATAGAACCACCCCCCAGCACCCTCAGACTCTCCAGGGATCAGCTTCCACTTGGTCACTCTGTTCAGCGCCTGCTGGCCATAAGGCTGAATAACTTGGCACGGAAAGGAAAGGAAAGTCATGGCTTGCCCTCAGATGCCCTCAACAGTGCTTCCAACCTACAAAGCCTAGCTCAGACCTCATCTCTTCAAGAACTGTTCTCCAATATCACACTGTCCCACTGGATTTCTCACCTGACTTCCCCATACTACAGGGAGCCACAGTTTCTGTGCCCCCTGGCACAGTGTGGGGACTCATGCTTGCTAGAAGCACACCCTCTCCTGGGCACTGGTGATGGGTGCTCTAGGGCTACCTGGCTCTGGAGGCCTCTTCTCGCCACCCTGAGCCTCCTCTGGTTTCCCAAGAGGAGAGGATCAGGCAAGACTCTTGGTGAGCCCAAGGACAGGGAAACTGTGATCCTCAGTCATCCTCAATCCTGTTCCAGACCTAAGTTAGCCCCTTCCCTATGGTAGCCCCAAACAGTACAACTGTCTTGGGGGGCACCGTGAGCACAGTGACCAGGTGTCTGGTTTGTCAGGATTCCTTTAAGAACGTGACGCCACAGATAGGGAAGAGGAGTCCAATTTGGAATTTGCAGTCCAAGAAACTTCGGTAAAGACAAACCGTGAAGTACTTGAGGTGGCTCAGCGAATGGCAATGCTAAGCAAATGTCACTTACAAAGTCACCTTGTGAGCAGTTGGCCTCTTGGCCCCTCTCTTAGGACTAGGGACAGGGTCCCCCAGCCTCCATGGGTAGCCAAGTTCCTTCTGATGCTAGGCAGAGGCTCCCCGCAGGCCTGGGCAGGGCCACGTGGGTCAGGCCAGGGCCCGAGAGCCTGGAAATCGAGCTGCCATCAAAACTCCAACTCTCCTCAGGGTGGAGAGACTAGAGGCGGCTGAGCCCCAGGCCCCAGCCCCAGCCCCAGGCAGTTGCTAGATCCAGACTCTCTGGGAGTGGGGCTGCGTACCTACTGTCCTCACTCTGACGCTAACCCAGCCTTGATGGAGGAAAAGAGAACATCGCAGAGTCCGCAGTCTGCATTCCAGTTCCCTCCCTTCTCTGCTCTCTTCTCCACCTTCCCCACCAGCCGCACCCCAGTGTCACAGCGCCCTTCCTCTGACCCTTCACTCCCGCCATGACACTGCCTCCGGCAGACAGCCCTTCGGCCCATGAGCCCCACGGCTGCTGGAACAGGTCAGGCTCATCTCTCCAGCCAGCAACCAACACAGCAAAGGTTCACTGTACAAAAAATGAACTAGCCCATCAAATGACCTTCCTCTCCTAGAGCCTAATCCCTATATTCTGAACCACTGGCCTCTGTTCCACCCTCTGAGGTCCTGGACCACAGCGCTATTGGGCCCAAGAGAGGTAAACCACTGGCTCCGCATATGGAAGGTCAGGAACAGCTCCACAGCCCCTCACCCCACTCAGCATGGTGCAGCCCAGGAGGCAAGACTCTGGCCCTGCAAGGGGGCACGCCGGGGAGGCACAGTGGGCTGCGGAAAGCACAGACATGCTCTCCGATAAAGTCTTGAGCCCACTCTCATGGCCACGGCCCATCCTCGAGTCTCAATCTCCTATGGGGCGCTGGGAAGATTATATGCGGTGAGGTCTGAAGAGGACTTAACACACCATTAAGCATCCAATCTACAGCTCCATGGACTCGGATAGGAAAAAAAATTGACATCTTACTCTTCACCCATCTCTTATGGAAATTTAATATCTCCTTCATTTGCCAATGTGGTGGATGACAGAAGTGTTAGCAGTATGTGCTGAGTGTGATACCAATAGAAAGCAAAGGTATTTTCCTATCACATTTACGGCAGTTGCAGATACTTTGAAAAATCATTTATCCTCATCACTACTTAGGAATTATAATAATGATTATACCTGCTGCTAGATAATTTTAGGTAATGTAATAAAAATGCACGTGTTAAGTTTTCTTTCACTCTTGCAATGAGCTCTTCAACTTGAGCTAATTTAAATTCTGGGTCACAAACATTCTAATAGCTATTTTATTTCCTTCCATAATTAGATTTCCTAATGTGTGCACATTCGTATTTCAATATCACTGGTTTCCTTTGAAATCCAATGCTTTTGTATTACACATTTAAAAAGAGTGAGAACAGTTCATAGCCTTCACCAGAATGCCAGAGGGTTCGTGGCAAAAAAGTGGTGAAAATCAGGACCTCCCTGGTGGCCCAGGTGGTTGAGCACCGCACTGTGAAGCTGTCCGCAGCCCCTGCACTGCCGGTTCGATCCCTGCCGGCCTTGGAGCAACCCACATGGCGAGCAGACCTCTCCTGTCTCGCCTGCTGCTCCCCTCAGCAGTGTATTTCGTCAGTCTGCCTGTGCTGTTCCCCACTCTGTCTCTGGTGAATCCACTCACCCTCCTGAGCATCTGGCCTGTACCCCAGTTCTTGTATAAATAAAATAAATCTTTAAATAAAAAAAAAGTGGTGAAAACCTCCAGTGCAAAGGGAGGCCGATGGGACCCCAGCAGCCTCTGCAGCTCTAAGCAAGCTTCTTCAAGGACTGGGCGGCAGAGAGGGAGTGCTGGGCTCAGGGTGCTAATTAGCAGCAGTCAGCAGACCTGTCCATCCAACTAGGCTTGGCTCCCACCTACACAAGGGTGTTGGGGAGATGCTAGGCTGGTTTCTGGGTTGTGGTGGGGTGTAATCAATCATTAACCTATAGCTTGGGGCAGTCCCCATCACACACTGCAAGGGTTGAGGTTGCTCCCCATCAGCCAAGCCCTGACCCACTAAGCTGGGATAGTGGTGACTTCCTGCTACACATGGGGCAAAGGGAGCCAGGACTAGGCAGGGATCTGAGAGGTTGGAGTCCACGGAGTCTTTCCTACTCCCAATACGTCCTTCTCATGTGATTTTTGGGTGAGGATCTGGCCTCCACTGTGCCCTCTACTCCAGGATTCTAGTGGCTGAATGCAGCCGAGTTGGGGGTTTGAGCCCTGAGGAAGCCAGTTTAATTTGCTCTCTTCCCCAGACCAGTGTTTATCTTTGTAGGCATGTTTGTAGGAATCTAAGGACAGCCCTTCTCCCTAGAAAACATGCACATCCTCTCATGTACAGTTGTGCCTCCACTTTCAGGAACTGTGGACACCCCCTCCACTCCCGCTCTGGGCCAAAAGGTAGAGACTTGCATTTCAGACCAGGACCTCTAATTCTGGACCTTGGGAAAAGTGGACTCCCTGGTGAGTGCTCTGGGTTTATATCCACATCCCAACTCTGTCAACTTCACGAGCGTTACAATCCCAGAGTCGCTAAACCTCTGTGAGTTTCCTTCCCTCACCTGTGAAGTGGGAACTCAAGGAAGACGCCAAGTGCCTGGTACTCTGCCAAGGAAGGGAGGGACTGTGTGGCCCTGCCCTGGAGTATGGTCCCAGAGGGCCCTGCTTACTGGAAGGACACTGGTCAGCACAGACTCGTAACACTGGATAATCCCCAGAGATCTGGACAGGGCAGAAGAGAAGCCGCCTGCAGGGCCTCGCCCACGGGCACTGGAAGTCATGATGCTGCAGCAGGTTTGTCTGCCCTGACATGCTGGGGCAGCTACTTCTTCTGCTTAGGATGCAGGGGCCTGGGGAGCAGAAGAGGCTGGGGCTGCCCAATCCTGGCCCTTTCCTCTTCCCAGACCATACACTCTGCCCTGACCCTCATCTGGATGGCAATCCAGGGAGTGAAGGCACCAACTCAGGGCTGCAGGAGCAGCAGCCTAAGCACTGACATGGGAGAGCGAAGAGAAAGGAGCCAGCACTCGAAGGGCCACAGGGAGCAGCTGTCACGTGCTCTGCAGAGCGGGGTGGGGGCTGAATGCATGTTCCAACACCAGCTCCCATATGATGAGGGGCGGGGGCAGCACCACAACCAGGCCCTGTGCTCATGCCACCATTTCATCTCTTCAATCTGCACAAAAGTGACATGAAGTGGGCAGCTTTTTCCTTACGTCAGAAGTGAGGAAACTAACAGAGAGCTCACGTCACCTGCGTGAGGTCATGGATGATGTCTGTGAAAGAGTCAGGAACCCAGCTGGGTACCACACTACCCTAAGGCAAAGCAGCACATCTGATGGAAAACATTGGTTGGCAGCAAGATGGCCCAGGGAAAAGAGACCTGTGAGACTTTGGGCAAGAGACCGACTTTCTCTGAGATTTGGGTTTTCGTTCACAAAATAGGAAGGGTATCACCACCAGGCATGGAAGCTGAGTGCTCATGCACATCTAGGAGTAGAGCGCTGGGTCAAGGGCCTGGAAGGTAAAAGTGGCGAACGGGCGGGAGGAAGTTCTGAGCCCTCACCCCTGTGAAGCGGAGCTTCTGCTCTGTCCCCGCGGGTGGAAGCCCTGCCTGCTTACCCAGCACGAGGAAGGACAGGACCCATTGCAGCACCGAGATGACCTGCAGCTGCTTTTCCACCTTGGACCTGTTGAGCCAAGTGATGGAGAAGAGGTCCTGGAGGGCGGAGAGGATGCTGGAGCCAGTGCCTGCAACAGAGAGGACATGTCAGCCTATGGGCACCTTCCCTCCAGCCTCAGCGTCCCCAACACCAACCCTGTAGGTACCTTCCTAGGTGGAGAGAAGCATGAACCACAGAATCAGACATGCCTGGGTGCAAATCCTTTCCTGCCACCTAATAGCTCTGTGATTCTGGGCTGCCCCAGTTTCTATACATGCCCAGTGGGAACAGTGTCTCTCTCCCAGGATATTTTGGGTGAGGTATCCAGAGAGACTAGCCCAGACCTGGGCCAAGAGGAGGCTCTTCCCTCCCATCCACCCCAATCAAACTCCTGTCCCCATCCTTTATCTGGATCCAGGGCAAATATTTAATCTTTGCTATCTGTGTCTGTGAGGCCAAGGACAGAGGTTCAACTTCCAATTTACAATGTTTTTTTCTCTAAGTGTACTTTGAGCACCCCCAGTCTCTGCCTGGCTCCGCTTAGCCCCAGGAACGATACCCTTCCCCAGAGAGTCGAGTCCAGTTGACCCCACCTCCCACATCCACCTCTGCCACCATCAGAGGAGTTTATATTTTATTTTCATTCATTTCAGTGCCCAAAGCTTGGGGTCCAGAGAGCAAGCAGGGAGAACCTTTGCCCCCCCCACCTCAAAGGGCTCAGTGACTTGCAAACTTCGGGAGGACAGAGACTGCAGTTATGTTCACTACTAAACAAGTGGCAAACTTGGAAATTAGGACATGACGTCGCATTAAATTAGCTGTGGCTGTGCCCCCAGGTGATGCTGGGCTCCAGCCGCTGATGGGCAGCCAGGCCAGGAAGCCTGGGGAAAAGCAAGGGGCATGGATGAGATTCCTCAGCTACACCCCAGTCCTTTGGGCAGCTGGACCCAAGAAGAGGGCCACTTCGACACTCACTAATATTAATTGATTTTAAAAGTATCTATTTGTAGTCCCAATCACTGCTCATTTTGGTCACAGCTATATCTCTTCCACTGTTCATCGGATGAGCTCCAACTGATGTCTCTGCTCAGCACATTTTCACTGAGTGCCTACGATGTGCTGGTCCAGTGTTCCTTCACACCATGCCCTCTGCAAGGTCCAGAGCACCAATGACTTAGTTGTAATCTTGTCCTTGAGGGTCTCATGACCTTTTACCTGGCCTACTGCTGGGAGAGGGGTTTAGGGAATTACACTCAAGCCTTCGCATTTCTCCAAAATCTGTAGAGCAACAAGGTCACAGCAGAGCTTAGAAAGGGACATAACCCTCATCAGTTGAAAGTTAACAATTGTTTTGACTTTTAGAAGGCAGGGAGATAACACCAGGCCTCAAGGTGGACAGACACACTGGTGCTGGCCCCTTTACTTGGCCTGATGAAGCAAAGGGAGGGGAGCAGAAGAGTCAGACACTGGCTTGGAACTAAGTTCCACCCACCATATAAGCCAGGCAAGAACACCGGCTCAGTGCCCCATCCCCAGGGCATGGCTTATAGTGGGTGCTCAGTAGCATCTAACACTCCACAGGCGTAATTGGCTGGAGGTGGCAGTACGTGAACTCACAAAGGCTAATAAAGAGGCTGGACCACAGAGGCATTCCAACCTCATAACTACTCCCTCACCTTCTACATGAAAATCATATCATCACAGGCACCTCCCACCATCTACCTCCATACTTGCCCAAGAGCCATCCTGGAGCCCTGGGTGGGATCTAGTATATATATAGGCCTGGACCCCTCTGGGATCTAGCATAGATCTGGCAAGGAGAGTGGGAAAGAGCACTGACTTGCCCAGGTTACACAGGTGGTAGGCAGTAGAGCCAGGGTTGGAACCTAGGATTCCTTACCCCTGCTCAGAGCACCTCTCCTTTCCCTGATAGCAGGTGCAAGGATGGGTTGTGCTCAGGGTCTGGTAAATCTATCCTGAAGTGGGGAAAGGCCTGGGTGAGTACATGGGGTACGGAAGTGAGGCCCAAGTGTGGGCCTGAACCCCTGATGCTGGCCTGCCAAGTCCAGCAGCTGAGCGGGATAAAGCGAGGGGGAGGAGCCGTGCAGCTAGGGGTAGGCCAGTCCCTGCTCTGGATCCGGGGCAGGCTGGGGGCCCTGGCTGTAGAGAACACAGAGTGTACTCTAGCACCCTCCTACTCAAAGTGTGGCCTAGGAGCTGTTCAGAAATGCAGGACCTCTGGCTCCAGCCTGGATCCAATGAATCAAAATCTGCAAAATCTGCATTTAGCAAGATCCTCAGTCCAAAGTCTCAGGACAAGTGAGGAGAGAGGTGGGGGATGGAGAGGGTGGTGCTAGGGGATTTCTCCTCTGTTGAGCAGGGGGGAAAAAAGGTAATGGCCCAAAGGGCCTCAGACCTGGTCTACTTTGACTACTTTCTACTTCAACCAGTAGCCAAGGCCAATAGCTTGAGTAGTGGCAAAGAAAAGGTTGGCTGTCCAGACGCTGCCTTTGGGTAGGGCCAACTGATTCCACTCACTCTGTGGAGCACTCCCGCTCCGTGGAGCGTGTGTGGTAATTCCATGTTGGAGACATATGTCACTTTGGAACTGAAAAGACCTAAAAATTCTCTCTCCTGCTAACCCAAATCCATCTGTTCAGCTTATTCTAGAGCGCTTGAATTGGATAGGGTCAGAGCACAAAAACAAGTACCGGGGTCTTGCTGAACCCCCGCCCTCTTATCCAGGCCTGGGGACTCACACAGCCGCATGGTAAGCTGGCCGGAATCCGGCTTTCCCACCCCACTCAGTCTGGTCTCTTTCTGCCTTGTCCTCCCTACTTCCCTCAACCTGCTCAGCAACTAAGCGGGAAATGCTTGGTGTGCTGAAGAGTGGCAGAAGTTTCCATCTGAGTCAACGAGGCCTGCTTAAAGGGAGTGGCCACTCCTGTTCATCGGCTCGGGGTTCCCTGACCAGGCTATCCCCAACCTGGTTGACCCAGAACCCAGCCAGCAAGCTGGCCCAGCCCAGTGCTGAGTCTTAGCCCCCATGTAAGCTCCCTATGGCCCCATTGCTCTGCCTAGAAAACCCCTCTTTGCCTCCCCTGCCAGATGATCCTGAATGATAAAATAGCACATCCTTCAAAATCCAGATAATGCAAGCCTTTGGAGAGAGGTCTTCCCTTCTCTGGGATAATAAACTCTAGGGCCCATGCAAGCCTGCACTGCCAGAGGCTACCTTACTATACCCACACCCATGGAAAGAACCTAATGTGAAGCAGAACTGGAAAAACGGGAGAAATGGTATCCTCCCTCTGGGCTCCCACAGCCTTGTGCTAACTGCTGGTACTGATACAAGGCCATTCTCCATGCCCCCAGGAGTTACCCCGGGGGTAGGCTGGGGTCTGATTCACGATGGATTCCCGGGGCCTGCCAGGGCCTGGCCCAGAGTACACGCTCAGGAAGGTTTGCGGAATGAGAGGAAGAACAGGTCTCTGTGCTGCTGTTTCTTGAGCCCCTGCCTCCTGCCTGCAGGCTGCCCACAAGGTCAATGACGTTTGGGACCCCAGCACTTCCACAGGCGCTGACTCCTCAACTGGCCTGTGAGTCTGGCATCATCACTGCATTCTGATGGTGATAAAAAAAGGTTCAGCTAAGTGACATGGCCAACCAAGGTCACTCAACCAGAGTGGGGTGGAGTTGGACTCAATTCATGTCCAAGTTCCAAGTCTGCATTCTGCCCCTATGCTGCAGGTCCCTCTAAATACTTTCTCTCTCCTCTCCCCCCTCCCAAGAAACCTGTGGGAGGTTAGAGGGGACAGAGGGAGGGGCAGTCTGGGAGCAGGCACTTATGTATTAGGTTAAGCAGTCTTTGGGGTTCGAGTCCCAGTTCTACCGCCGATTCCTCAGTCACCTTGGCCAAGTCTCATCACCTCTCTAGGCTTCAGCTGCCCCATCCATAAAACAGGGGCAGGGAGGATGAACTCACTGACAGCTTGGACTCCAGTATCTACCTTCTGGAGGACATCACCTAAGGTCTGTGACCTTGCAACAGCTTGGGTATAGTTGGCTGGCAGATGGGAAGTGAGGGTTAATTGGGCAGCCCCTGGCTGCTGCCACCCCGGCTGCAGCTAGGAGAGTCCAGCAGAAGCTGGCATGGATGCAAATGCTGTAATGAGATACAGCCACTACTATACTGGGCCTGATGCTCCCTGTCCTTAGTGGGGCCAACAGAGTGCCTTGGCACCCAATCCAGTCCCAGCTGCCCTGTTCCTTCACCATCCCTCCCATGGCCTCTCTTGGCATTCTGCACACCCTCTCAACACTGATGCCACTGTAGCCAGGGTCAGTTGACTTAGTTATCATCTCCTGCCAGTGCCTCTTGGGTGCCAGGGCTGGTACCTGATTCATCTATGCACCCAGAGGCCTGCATGGGGCCTGGGGAGACAGGGGGCTCGCTCACAGAGGTTTACTGCATGAGTGAACAAACCCATAAACCTCAGAGACAGGGATGGCCTAGATGCCCAAGCTAGACTGAACATGCCCAGTCCCACCACTGATGATGGGAACAGAACACTACTGGCATGTCATTTTCTCATGGAGGGAAACGAGACAGGTCATAGAATGAGCCGACTAGTCCCATGAAGAAAGGGTCCCAAGTGCCCATTCAAATAGCCGCTCCCAGTACCATTTACTTTACACAGCTCATGTGGTCTGAGAGTGGGGAGGGTGGAAAAGGGGAGCCGCCACAGAGCCCCAGAGCAGCAGAAAGGAGCCCCTTCCCTCCATGCGTATAAAGGGCTTCCCTGGGAAGGCAGAGGCAGGGACGGGCGAATTTCACATGAAGGACACAAGGCAAGATGAAGCCAAAAGAGGTTAAACTACTCGCTCGAGGACAGAGTGAGGGGAGTCAGGACTCAACGCAGGCATTTGGGCTCTGCATCCTTCATCACTTCCACAATGCCATGCCAGGGAGACTGGTCCCCACAACACAAGCAGGTACACACCCTGACTTCAGGAACACACCCCTGGCTAAGGGAGGGCTGCCTGCTGTGCCCTGTATCATGCCCAAGCCTAGTGGAATCTTCTCCTGCATACTGGCTATGCAAGGAACGTGAACCCCCAACCATGCTTCTCAACAAGTGGAGCTACTTACTGCAAGGCAAAACCAGAGCAGCTTGAATAGTCCCAGGGGCCTTACACCCCTCAGCCCTGGAGCTCTACTCAGGGGTGGGGGTGGATATGGGTGTGTCTCCTTGCCCAACATCTGATAGCAGAGTGTCCAGAGAGGCCGCACCAGCAGCTGACAAAACCAGGGTTTCCTGGGCTCCCTTTGGCACATGCTGAGGGGGGAAGGGTCTGAGTCCCAATCACCTGACTCTGAGATAGGGCTGGTTCTGCCTGGGCGTGGCTGTGACCTTGATCAGGTGACTTAACCTGTTTCAGCTTCAAATTTTCTTATTTGTCAGATGAGGCTAAAAATCCTCACAGGGTTGTTGGGGGAACTAAATGAAAAAAAAAAAAATGTACCTAAGGTACGTTTGGCATTGTGGGATGATTGAACGGTCACTGCCAACACTGCACCTTACCATCAACCAAAGCGAGAAGGGTTATTCGTAACGAGCTGGCAAAATTTTCAAGAGGTACATGGACATGAGATTTGTGTTATGAAAAGAGGGTGGCAGTGAAGGCTCCAAGGCCTGGAAGACAAGATCTGGGGGTAAGAGGAGGAAAGTGAGCACTGTGCTTGGGGGAACATGCCTGAGAAGAGACTCAGAAGGAGACCCACGCATGGAATATTCATCAATCCAGGAATGGGGGTTCACATTTACCCAAAACAGAAGCTGAGAACAGAGATGTGAGGAAGGGCTTCAGTAACCAAAAGTGTTTTCCTGGAGAAGGCCGGTGGGGAGGGATAAGACTTGAAGCACAGAGCACTGAGGAGGTGTCCGGCACCAGACAGCAACAGGGGAAATAGCAATGAACAGAGCAGGTGGTCTCACCTGTTAGGAGACTTAAATCCTGCAGAAGGAGAGATAAAAGCACTTATAGGTAAATATCTCATGTAATGTCAGGCAGCAATGAGAACTATGAAAAAAATAATTGGGGTAATGAGCTGGACGGAGGGGCAAGAGGAGGAGGAGGCACTAGGCAAGGGGAGGAGGCACTAGGCAAGGCGGCCCCCACAGTGAGGCAGGGGACCTAGTGGCAGCCCCAACTCATGCCTCTGGGGCCCACACCGCTTCCTCCACCCAACTGCACCACTGGCATCTGGGGGGACGCGCCGACTTGGGGACATTGCAGAGCACAGAAACCTGGGCATCAGGAGTGCCTGACCCTGACTTGCAGGAAGTGCAGTCTTAGTGAGTCACTTCCTGTGCAAGCCTCAGTTTCCTCATTTGTACTAATATCTACCTCACCAAATTATTGAGAATTAAATGAGAAAATATATAGGCAAGAAGTTTGTAAAAAGTAAAGAGCTTCTTGAAAGCTGGGTAATTATCAAGGGAGCCTAGGTGTCCTCTCCTGTTAATGCCTCTAGTCACCCCTGCCCAACCACATGTGGCAGGAGCGCGCTATCAGCAGAGAGCATACAAACCCAGGCTCCAGCTCCTACCTGCTATGAGATCCTGAAAGTTACTTCCCCTGAGACTCAGTGTCCTTGGTAGTTATGATTCGGGATTGTTGTAAGGAATCTAAACAACTTATGGAGACGAGTCCTGGAGTGTCTGGTTTTTCAGGGAGCCAGAAAGATGCAGGGAGGTCGCAGAGATGTGAACGGTCTCATGTGCCCCCAAGGCTGCCACATGTGGGACTACCAGGACCAACGCTCTGCCCTGAGGCACCAGCTTCCAAGTGGACTGTGAGGAAGTCACTCCATGTTACTCCAAAAGGGCTGAGTGCCAGTCTGCAGAGAGGTAAAGGCATGGACACCTTGACCCCGGCAGCCCCTTCCAACCCCAGGGAGGCCCAGGAAGCTAGGCCAAGCGCCAAGGAGATGTCACTTCTTCAGGAGCAGAAACAAGCTCTGCCCCAGGCCTCCCGGGCACTGCTCAGAGGGAGTGCACACAAATGACGGTGAGAGGGTCAGTCCTGGCTCTGGACGGTGACATGTGCTGTCTAGAGTCCAGTTTGGGGCTGGGCTCCTGCAAGCTTTTCACATGCTGTACCTTACCAAAGCATGTGACCACACTCACTGGCTCACTCAGACAGACCTGACCACACTCCTGGACCTGCTGGTAGGCCCCCCAGGCAGAGTCCTGTCACCTCAGGTTGAGTCTGGTCAGTTAACTCATACCAGGCATCTACCAGGCACCGAGGGGGCTGCCGGGGGACATTCCTCACCCTTCCAGGATGAGGCCTCCTAAAGGAAGCCTCTTCTCTCCGCGCCATATGCTCTCACTCCTTCTCATTATGGGAAAGAGTATTTTTTGTTTGCAGGGACCATGTCTTGTTCATCAGAGTTCCTCTGCCCAGATGGGGCTAGGTACAGAGTGAGGGTCCTGTCAATGTCTGCCGAACAATGGATGCTTGAGGGGACTGAGATGAAGATGGGGACTGAGATGAAGATGGGGCCCGGGTAAAAACAGACAAATCCAACCCTCTGACCTGGGCCATGACAGAGGGTCAAATGGAACTTTCTCAGGCATCAGGGAAGACAGGTCCCCTTCAGCTGGAGGAGTCAAGGTAAAAGGCTGGGGTGACGGCAGAAGCTCACAGGGCAGGAGAGAAGGGTGGAGCCCAAACATTAACATCCATTCAACAAGCACTTTCTAAGTACCCTGCACAAAGGCAATGGCAAAAGCATAGAAGGGAGAGAGTACACGTTTGAGAGATTAATTGTAAGCAGTTCAGCCCAGCTGGAGCAGAGAGACTGTGTGAGTGTCTGCATTGGGTTGAGAAGTGGAGAGGGAGCCACGAAGGATTGGGCATGCCAGGAGTCCTGGCCCCAACCCTGAAGGCTAAGAAAGTTGCCACCCATTCCTCCCACTCCCTTCATCAACTTGGCAACTAAAGGACCCAAGGCACCCAGCCAGCCATTCACGGGGTCCTAATACATGGGCAAACGCTCTGGAAAGACTAATAATCACCCCCTTTAAGTGTTCTGTTTTGCAAGGTAGGTGTCCTAAAGCAGAGCCCATTGGGATATCTGGCACAAAAGAGAAGCCAAACCATTGGGAAGCCAACACAGAGCTGTGGAGGGCGTGCTCCTCACTTGACCAGCGGGACCTGCCTGGGCTCAGTGGATTTCTGCTGGTTGGTCCTCCAGCCTCCTGCACAGGGGCCTGGCGGGAAGCCATAGATTTGCTACAACCTGGGCCTCCTCCCTTCTCTATGTCTCAGTTTCCCCATTAGGGCATTTGGGTTGGAGTTGGTTTAGCTGAAACCTGAGGTCCTGGTACCGTGGGGCTTCTGCGTACTGCTAGAATCTACTAATTTTATCCATGAAAGATCCTCCTAAAGGGATAACCTGCCCCTCCATGGGCCACTCCAGAAACCTGGCTTGTCAAATATTTGGTTTTCATGAACTAGGGTAGAGTCCTGGGAGGTAAGATCAAAGAAGTGGGGCACATGGAAGGCCAAGTTCCTGATACTGGAGCTGCAACCAGGCCCCTCGATGGGACTGCTGAGGACCCCAGAGGCCAGTTTCCCCATACCCACCTCCTGACATATTAAAAAAAAAAAATAGCTCCCAACTACAGTGGGAAGGGCTCCCATGGCAACACCACTAGCTTACAAACATGTCACCAAGGAGTCTCATCACAACAGATGAGCAAGTGTGGACTGGGCCCCAAGCAGGATGTGAGCCCATTTTCACAAGGGCAGGCTGAGGACAAGCATGAGGAGGAGACTGACACTCATGATTGTTCAACTGGCAGGGGCAGTACTGGAATCACATTTCTGAACCCACAGAGGCTGCTTATCCAGCTCCCTTCACTGCATCAGCGGGCAGGATCTTCCACGGTCACAGGGGAAGCAGAGTTAGGCCGCTGGTCATTGCTCAGGACGACTAAATCTGTTCTAGTCATGTAAGGAATTCATTTTTCCTGCCTCTGTTGATATGCCCAGAGGGTCTGAAGGTTCAGCTTTCTTGAATCTGTACAATAGCCTGGCAGATGCTCTTCTCATACAGATGAGGAGACTGAAAATCAGGAAGGGCTAGAGACTTGCTGAGATGCACAACTGCTTAGTCACAGAGCAGGGGCTGGACAGATCCCAGGCCCTCAAATCTGCCAGCAGCAGCTCCGTGCCCAAGAGGTGTCAGTAGTGCTGGGGGTCCCGGAAGACTGCTGTATCACACTCCCTTCCCAGGAGCTCTCATATCCCCCAGGTGCAGGTACCGCAGGCCTGGAAACAGCATGCTGTCTCTCCCTCAGCCCACCAGGACCTTAGCCCAGATTGGTCTCCTAGAGGACCTAAAGCTAGACTGTCCTTCTCACACACATCTCTTACCTCTATTTATATTCCCTCAACCTGAAAGTTCTTGCTTGCCTTGCAAACACCTATTGACATCACAAGATCCAAGTTGAATGTCATATCTTCCAGGAAGGCGTTCCTGACTGCAGGATGGCTCAGCTGCCTTACCCTCACCTCTAGGCTGCCTCAGTTCCTTGTGCTTCCTTCCCTGTCCCTGCATGGAGCACTCTGCATTGTCATCCTGTGCACATCCCCTCGTCTCACTTCCTCAAAGGTGGGAACCGGGACTGGGGGACTGGTGTGTGTAGCACAGGGCCTGACACCCAGAAATGCTCCATCCATAAGGGAAGGACCTGAGTTCCCACCTTGATGACGCCCTCCTGCCTGCTCCAGAGTAGTGTGCTCTCCCCTCTCACCCTGTGTGGGGAGAGTTGCACATGTCACACAGGATGAATGACAAGGACTAACATGAGCGTCGCAAGTTAGCTTACAAAGCACTTTCCACTTAGGTTAACTTGAATATTCACACCCATGAGAATTCTGAGATTTATGATCCTATTTTCCATATAGGGGGAGTGAAATCCCAGAAGAGAAGTCGGCTACCCACCCAGGGCCAGAGGGAGGCCAGTTAGGGCCCCTGCTCTCTGGCGTTCAAGTCCTACAACCGAACAGGGGGAACAGAGGGAAATCGGCTCTTCCTGCTTGGCACTGAGCCCCAAAGCCAGCTGCTTGTGAGACTCTGGGTGTCTCCAGCTTAGGGACAGCTGCATTCTTAGCATTCAGCTGAGGTGGGCAAAGAGGACACCTGAAGAAAAACTGAAGGATCACAGTGCAGTTTAAAACAGGGTTTCCTGCCACGAACAGGGCAGCGCTCAGGAGGACTGAGGTCCATTAATGATTTATTTATCAACAAATATTTACTGAGCACCTACTACATGCCAGGCACTGAGCTAGAGGCTGGGGGACACTATCCTGAGAAAGCAAGGCAAGGTCCCTGTTGCCAAGGGGCTGACATTCTTATAGAGGCAATTGCTTGGGCAGATATATACACATGATTTAGGCAATGATAAGGGCTATAAAAAATAAAATAAGATGTGTCAACTAGGGGGAAGCTCTCCAGATGGGGTGGCTTGAGAGGAGACTGAATGATCAGAAGCCAGTCATGGAAAGATTCAGCAGAAAGGCAGCACACAAAAAAAGGCCCTAAGCTAGGACTGAATTGGTGGGATGCTGAAGCCCAGGCCCCAGCAGATGAGGCTGAGAGGCAGGGGGACTGCCCATGTGGCGCTTCATGGCCATAAGGCAGCATCTAGAAGATTTGACGTATGATGAGGGGCAACTAGCAGTCACTTGGCAGTCAAAGCTTGGGGTGGGGGGGCAGGGGGGCGGCTCATGGAATCTCTATACACCGGGGTAATCTGGGGAAGGCTTCCTTAAAAAGTATAGCAAAGGGTGATAGGTCACCCCCACCATGGATATTGGGGGTAACTGTCACTCATTCAGGAAATCACGGAGCAGCTACAATGGCCAGTAAGAGCCTTGAGTGCTCCCTCCAAGGCCTCACCACACTTCTCTCGGGTATTCACTTCGCTCTCACTTGTCTGTCTTTTGGCAAGGCACAGAATGGAAGGTGGATCTGGGCTCTGGCGCCGGCTTTGGTTACCCTGCAGCCCCCTCTCGCTTGGGTCCCCAATGTTCCCATTAAAATGTGAGGGCTGGGTGGGATCCAGTGCTAACTGATAGTTATGATTTTATGACTCAAGTACTTGCTGCTGAAATCTGGAGTGGGAGGATGGAGGTGGAGCAGGATTTCCACACTGGTCACTGAGTCACCCAGCCACTAATAAAATATTACTCTTGGCCCTTCTTTCCCAGCCCAGGGGAGCCCACATTAATACCTCTGAGGGTGCAGTACCTGGGGAGTGGGGAAGTGGTGTGGGGGAGGCAGAGGGGCACACGAGAGGATATGCTAATCCTCTGATTTATGACTGGGCTAGGTGACCACTACCCTCAGTTCCAGAGCTACCCCCCAACTATCTAGCCTCTAAGTTTCACCCCTACCAAGCCCCTGCCGGCATACCTCAGTGATGGGGTGCCCCATTCCCACCAAAATCCAGCCGATCACAGTCATCAACAGCTGTTTTAGGCTGTTACATTACATTAACACTGCCAACGGCCTCCTCGTCCCCCCACCACCACTCCGCAACCCCACCACATTCCTGACTTGGTTGTTTGGCGTCACATAGAACAAATCAGCTGATATTTTATTGGGGCTGCCCTTATTTCATGCTGGGCTCTGTACTGAACCCTGGGGATACAGGCAGGTGTCAGAAGATTCTGACCTAACAGCCTGTGTCTAGAGGCAAAGGCAGGGATGCAAATGTGACTAACTCTGCAGCCTTCATGCCCGGCACATGACAGTCTTCAGAGACTAGAAGACATCAACACAGACCTCCACCATCCCCCTGCATACACCCCCTACCCATGTTCCCACTGCTAGCCTTTCCTTTCGGCCCAAACCAGACACCCAGGTATCTATTTCAATCTCTCACCCATCACAGGACTTCCCTTCACGGAATCCATGGTCTCTCCTTGCATACCGCCACTGACAAGGGTGTTCACCACCTCACCAAGGTGGAATCTTATTCACAGAGGCAAACCAAGCCACCGGGGAGTGTCTTCAAGACCAAGGATGTAGAAATCAGGTCTAATGGAGATGCGCAGATAACGTAAAATTTTTCTTCTGCACCCTCCCCTACCCCTCCCAGTCTTTCACAAAATAAAATCAGGGAGCTAAAGTAACTGGTTTGCATTTCATACCAGTCATTGCCACATCCCGTAATAGAAGTCCATGCAGCCAATTAAAAAAAAAATTTCCAAGACCTGTCACAACATGGGGGGTGCTCCTCATGTAATAGTAAATGATGAATAAAATCATTTGCTAGAAGCCCCCCTGAAAAACAAACTCTAGGTCAAATATGTGAGAGCCAGGGTCGCAGGCGCCTGGAAGCCGGAGCTCACAGCCTATGGACAACATGAGCGGGGGAAGGGGCTCTCCAGAAGGCCCACCACAAAGAGCATGCCTACCCAATTACCTGGAGATACAAAAGAATTTTTCAAAGCATGAACGTAGGCAAGTCACTTACTCTGTAATGGGCATCAAAGCACTCTCAGTGAGAGACCAGTCTGTCAGAGGTTAGCAGGGACTTGGCGTAGCTCAAGCTGCCAGCCCCCGAGACAGTGAGCAGCTTGCTATCTCTCCAAGGGCAAGGAGCAGTTTCGACAGGGACGAACACCCGTACTAGCAACTGGCTCAACCGAGAGCTAACTCCAAAGCGGTTACCTTGCAGTCACTAGAATATAATGAGCGATTTTGAGCAATAGAAGGAAATATGATGTAACATTAAGAGGGAGAAAACCGGATTTGGAACTATAGCTACAGCATGCCCCCAACTTTATATGACTATGCACAAATAAAATTATAAAGAAATATAGTAAAATGCCAACAGGAAACTGCCTCTGGATAGTAGATTTGCTAGCACTTTAATTTTCATTCTGTTTTTCTATATTTTTCAAAGTTCCAATAATTGACATGTTTTATTTTTATAATGAAGGTGGGCAGAGTAGGCGACTGTTAGTTACTAAAGAAAAATCCTAAATGGGAAAGGTTCAGCAAGCTGAATAAAGACTCGGGGGTGGGGGGACTTCAAACAAGAAATGCAGAGCAGGAGCGCTGTGATGATGCCACCGGGTCTCCCAGATTTGTACTTAATCCTCTGGCCAAGGTATCTGTTAAGGAAACCTTGAGTAAGTTATGCCTCCCCCTGCCTCAGTTTTTCCAACTGTAAGTTGTGTGGGGGTGGTGGAAGGGATGCTCTTCCTGATGTGGGAAAAGCTCTGGAGCTCCATCTCACCTCTGCTTCGGATTCACTGACCCAGTTCGTCTCTGGAGGGCACCCAGAGTCCCCCTCCCACCTTTAAGGTGTGCTAGGCTCACAGTTGCTGCTGAATGGGCTCTGCTGCCTGGGTGGGAGGCTGGGCGTGGGGCACAGGACAGTGGGGCACACCTGTCCCAGCAGGTTCCTGTCCGGTGGCTATTTCAGGGGATTGCAAAACTCTTGTCACTCTGCCCCATCCGGTCTCTCGGTCTCTCGCAGCTTACTCCTCCTGGTGAGGGGCAGGGGAGGCAGCTGCCAGGGGCCCCTGCTAATGTTAAGTGCCAGAGAGAAGTTCTCCAATATCCCTAATTATTGAGAAGGGTGGATGGTAGCACCCCCATTTCACAGATGAGAAAAACAAGCTGGAGGAAGGAAAGTGATGTGACAGATCACAAAAATTGATGCGTGCCAGAGGGGAGAATGACCCCAGACTTGACTACCACGCCAAGCTGCTTGGATCAGGCTAGGTAATAATTACTCTTCCCTCATCCCAGACCCAGATGATGGGGGGTGGCGGGACAGAGGGAGGAGATTCCCAATAAGAAAACTAAAGGGTTAGGACTTCAACCTGCCCAGGGACCAGACCTGGAGCAAAGAACCCTCATCAGAGCACCACTCCCGCCTGCCTGGGAGTCCTTCACATCATTTCTCTGAAAACCCTGCAGCTTCACGACCCCAAGGGGAGCGCCCCCACGGGCCCTGCAGACCCTTCAGGAGTCCTCACCCCAGAGCCTGGACCCTTCACGGGACAGCATCGATCCTCCTTTCGGGCTCTCTCTCTGCTCAGCCTGAGCCCGACGCTCACCTCGCAGGACCCCGGAGTAGGCGGCTATGAGGGTCTTCATGCCGAGGCCGGCCCGGGTCACAGCCCTGCGGGAAGCCGCCTCAGCCCGCGCCCCTGGCCCATGCCCCGGCCTCCGGGGCCGGGCCTAGCGCCGCGCACGGGAGCCCGCGGACCACGCCGACGCGGGGCGGCTACGGCAGCGGCAGCAGGCGGCGGGCGGCCCGCGGCGGCCGGAGCTGCTGCCCTGCGCGTGGCCCGGCGGCTGCCACCGTGCGGGCTGCGGAGCGCGCCGCTTTATAACCTCACAACGGGGCGGGGCGACGCGGGAGGGGCGGGGCGACGCGGGAGGGGCGGGGCGTTCCAACCCGCGGCCGGCCCCGCCCTCTGGGGGCGGGGGAAGCGCGGGGGCTCGGCCGGGCTCGGGGCTGGCGGCGCGGGGAACCCCGCTGTGCGCGCGATACCTGGCGTGCAGGCGGCGCGCGGGGCTCGAACCCCCGCAGCAAGGGGCGCGCCCCGTTGCTCCCGCGGCTCCCTGGGGCGCCCGCCACCCTCCCGGCAGGGATGGTCTGGCCGGCGGCTGGGCGCGGGCGGGGAAAGCTAGCACGTGCGGCGCAGGCAGAGGGCGCGTGGGGGCTGCTGTGCCTTTCGTTTGGCCGGAGATGCTCAGGGCCACCTTGGTGATGGGATTGGTTAGCTTAGGGCCAGGATCCTAAGTCTCCCAGGCTGCCCCTGTCTTGCCACGGGTTTTTAAAAAACACCTGTGCGCACTGCTGAATGCTGGGGAGCAAGTCCTGCCAGCCCCTCCCGGAGCCCTGCCCCGGGGATGCGCGCGTGCGGGCGCCTGTGGCGGAGGTGCTGAGACAGCCGCACACAGACACTGGCAGCCACACTGGGGCGAGAGAGAAACCGGGGAGCTGTGGAACCAAAGGCAGAGTCCCCTTCTTTGGGCAGGGGTTTGGGTGCCCTTCCTGCGTTGGTGAGTGCACAGCAGTGTCCAAATCATACCTGGAGTCCAGTTCTGGCCCTGCCTTTCTTGAACCTGTTTTTTATTATTGCTATTATTTATACAAGAGCTGGGGCACAGGCCAGAGGCGTGGGAGGGTGAGAGGATTTACGAGAGACAGAGCAGGGAACAGAACAGGCAGACTGACTGAAATACACTGCTGAGGGGAACAGCGCGTGCCATGTGCCATGTGGGAATCTCCCTGGCCAGCTGGGAATCGAACCTGCGCTGCAGAGGCTGCAGACAGCTTCACAGAGCTGTGCTCAACCTGCTGAACGACCGGGAAGGCCCTCTTGAACCTGTTTTTATCTGTAAAATGAACATAATAATGATTACTTTTGTGAACTGCTTTGAATAAGAAATAAGGTATTTTTTTAAAGCCTAGCATAGTGCCAGGAAGATAGAAAGTGTTCCACTTTTTTTTTTTTTATTGCCCACTGATGAGTAGACAGAGGGTAAGGGAGAAAGACAGAAGGACAGGCATTAAATTTTAATTGAGAAAATTAAGAGTTGATGATACTGCTACTGGACAAGGGATAATGAATATAATTCTGCCAGGCAGTGGGGAAGGAGAGTTTCATTCAGGCAGAGGCTCCAACATGTGTGCATGTCTGGGGATGGGAATTATGGTGTGGCTGGAAGAGGGATGCAGCAGGGGAGGAGTGGGGGATGAGGGTGGAGTAGTCAGCAAGGGACCCAGATCTGAAGGGCCTTGTAATCTGGCCAAGCAACATGGGCTTCATCTGTGGAGGGTGAGGGGTGTGAAGGGCAGAGCACCTTGATTAGATTGATGGGTTAGAAAGGTCAGGCAGGGCCTCCCTGGTGGCGCAAGGGGTTAAGACACAACCTATGAAGCTATCTGCGGCCACTACAGCACGAATTCAATCCCTGGCCAGCCAGGGAGCAACCCACATGGTGCAGCAGACCTCTCCTGTCTCGCCCGCTGCTCTCCTGTGTATTTCAGACAGTCTGCCTGTTCTGCTCCCCACTGTCTGGTGAATCCTCTCACCATCGCCCCCACACCTCTGGCCTGTACCCCAGTTCTTGTACACATTAATGAATAAATCTTTAAAAAAAAAAAAAAGTCAGGCAGCTTGGTAGTATGGAATTGGGGGCTTAGGGAATGGCAATAAAATCTGGTCCCTAGTTTGAGCCCTTGACACATGTGGGACATCCGCCAAAGGATGCAGAGGCAAAGCTAAGAGCTGGAGAGCAGTCCTCACATCTTCCTCCTGTTGCTCACCCCTCAGCCCCACTGTGATGCTCGAAGTGCTGCTTAACCAGCTTGGTCCAGATTGGCTTTGAATGGAAAACCAGACCCAGATTTAAAGTAGCCCAGAAAGGAAGTTTCTTGGATGCTCTCTGTCTCCCGGGACTAACCTCCCATGTGGGAGGCAGGTACTGGGGGCTCATTCCTGGTGCTGACTTCTCCTGGACCCTCCTCACACATCATGACATCCCTACATTCCTGACTGTAATGGCTGTAATGGTCTGCTCTGCTCCCCCTCCTCCACCCCAGCAGGGGAGGTCAAGTCAAGCTGCCAAGTGAGTAAGTTGTAAAGCTAGGACTCAGGCCTTCCTGAGTCTCAAGTTCATAGGCTTCCCCTGTCTGAGCTGGGAGATGGACCACCTCCAGCAATGAAACTACTTGACAAAAGCAAATACCCACCCATTATCTTCTTTAAGCTCTCCCCATAGCCTTGTGAGGCTGTTCCTGTTTTGCAGTTAGGAAAACTGAAGCTTAGGGAATTGAGGAGTTTGCTAGATGTCAGTGATGGGGCTGGGATTTGAAGCAATCCTTATGACCCAAGGCTAGGGTTTGTCTGGGTCAAACTCATTCCCAGTGCTCAGCTCACTTGGAGGGTGGAAGATCAGAGGTTATAGCAAGGGAAGGGACGCCTAGCATGGCCCTGTGGTCCAGAAACTCATCTACATCCTCCTTCCCCATTTAAGCATTTGCCAGCCAAGACTGATTTGTGGTGTGGCCACACCCCTCCTGGACTCCTTACCTACTCTACAAAGATCCCAAATACCCACCTTCCAAGTCATTCCAGCATATGCTGCTGGGTCTTCAGGCTAGATGGTGTACAGTCCCCGGTACCTGGCTAAGGAACCCTTAGAGCAATGGGGAACCAATAGGGTTTTAGCAGGAGTCACATATGCTTAGTTTTGAGGTTTAGAAAGATCATCGTCCGGGCAAGAACACCATCAGTTGCCATTTTTGTGTCACTGCGTCCTCACCACTTCTACCTGTATTAGGGTCCCTGCAGGAAACAGTCCAACTATAATTAGGAGATCTGAGGAAATTTTAGTACAAACACTATTGCCAAGTTATAGACTAGGTACAGGGAAAACTCAAGGAAATGTGCATTATCCTAAGGCTAGTGATACTGTGGGGGGATGTGGTCTGGAGGACAAATTAGAGGGAGCCAGGTGGAAAGGGAGATCTGTGGGGGGTGGGGGCGGCATGGGGGGAATTGCCTGTAGAAACTGTGGTTTTCATTGAAGGGATTCAGACAGCCCATAGTGATTACCAGGGTCACTCTCTGCCCTCCCTCCTGCCAGTCTTTGGCCAGGGCTTCCCATTGGCCAGGGAATTAGGGAGCCCACAGATGTTGTCCATACAGAGAATCAGGAGGAGTTAGGGCTAGAGAAAGGTGGAGAGAGGGCCTGGAGGTAAATGGAAGGTCCTCAGCACATGGCGCTGGGAGAATTCTCTCCCACCTCCATGCCCCGTAAGACCCCTAGCTTCTCTCTGATTACCTGTAACTCTTAATGTTTACATAATTGGCTTGCCCAGAGGAAAGGTGGAATCAGAGTGCTGTCTGTGTCCGAGTGCCCAGTGCCAAGCCTGGCCCGTGGAAGGGACTTGGGTAATGCTGGGTGGTAGGAAGCAGTGGGGTGACAGATGCATCCTGAATTAAAGTGGTAGCAGGGCAGTTTAGAGAGATGCGGAGGCTGTGGACTCCCTCAACTTGGTGACATGGACTAGAGAAGAAGTTCACAAGGAGATGATGGAAGATGACTCCAGGTTTCAAACCAGAAACCAGGAACTCTGACCTCCCAGCACTGAGGCTAGGCCTTGGAGAACTCGTAGCAGCCTCTAACTCTAGTGTGACAGGTCTGCCTTATTGGAGAGGAGTAGGGCAGGGCTGAAACTATTGGGAACCTGCCATCAAAGCTGCCCAGGCCTCTGTTGCAATATGTACAAAAAGCTCCCTTGCATCATTTCTGTCTGTAAGTTTCTTACTCAACTCTCCCAAGACCTTTTCCCTGTGGTGAAAGGAGGGGGTAAATTCTACATTGCATTATCTGTCTCTCTGCCTGACTCACCTTTCCTAAAGTTCTTCTGGCCCTAGGGTGGTCTAGGGGTGCAGTCCCTGCTCTCTAGTAGCCTAGATCTGGGGAAGAAACATATGTGTTAAAAGATAATTACCATGTATGTTATGTTGATGAATGTTAACTATAGTGTTGATCATTTCACAATATATACATACATTGAAACATTATACACCTGAGACTAAAGTTATATGTCAACTATATATACATGTATATATATAATTTAAAGATTTATTTACTTATGCATACAAGACCTGGGGTACAGGCTAGAGGTGTGGGGGGTGAGAGGATTCACCAGAGACAGAGTGGGGAACAGAACAGGCAGATTGACCAAAGTACAATCTGCCCACTGAGGGGAGCAGCGGGAGAGACAGGAGAGGTCTGCTGCACCATGTGGGTAGCTCCCTGGCTGACTGGGAATAGAACTCATACCGCAGTGGCTGTGGATAGCTTCATAGGTTGTGTCTTAAGGGAGGCCCATATATATACATATATATATATTTTTTTTAAGACAATTGCCATCAGCAGTTTCCCTAGCTTTCTTTAGCAGTGAAAGTCTTTTTACAAATGCAGTCTTGTTCTGAAGTCCACGGTGTGGCACAGACAAGGGGGGGCTGGTCTGGCTCAGCAAGGGTAGTCCCAGGCTTTAGCATGGTCAGCTTCTCACTAGTCCAGCCCTCTGTACCCCAAGCTTCAAACACACTTTCAAATTCTTGCAATACAGAATAGTAAGTGCTGGGACAGGGGACTCATGGAAAGGCTGATTCTCAATACAAGAGGAGAAAAATGTAGCTTCTGGTGAGTGGGAACTGATGTGATCAGCTGGGATCCATCTCTCTGAGCAGGGTCTCAGGACAGGTTTGTTGACGGCCAGATAATAATAATTCTAATAAGTATGCCCACACAAGACAGCTCTCCTAGTCCATACACGCTGGGCTCTAACTGAGGCCCCAGACTGAAAAGACCCTAATCTTCATGTTGCTTCCTGTATTCCAGGCTCAGTTTCCCTGTGCTCCACCTGCATGGAAATAAGTAAAGTACCTGCTTCTTAGGGCTGTTGACGGAAGCAATGAATCCAAAATGTCCAGCACATGGGTTGGCATATAGTGCTTGACAAGTGTTAAGAAGTACTATGATTAAAAATAAGAATTGCGAAGACAGATTTGCCTGGAGATAGAGCAACCTTCCAGATGACTTTGAATAAACATCACGGAGAAGGGAAGAGTAAAATGCCCAGAGAAACCAGTGAAAAGGGGTGACCCTAGGAATGTTAAAGAAATAGTCTTCTGAGCAAGGGAGATGACCACAACCCGCAAAGGAAAACCACAGAGCAGCAAGGTTCCAAGGAGCCAAGGCCCAGCCAGAAGAAATTGGCAATGTTGTCTTCTTGACTCAGCACATCTTTCCTGGGCAAACTGCTAGAGGTTGCCCAGTGCAGGCACAAAGGTGGGTGAGAGAGAATACTATATATACCATTCCATACCATACCATACCATACCATACCATACCATACCATACCATACCATACCATACTATACCATACCATACCATACTATACTAAACTATACTGCACTGCAGTGTTTCTCAAACTTTTCATGTGTTTCAAAATCTTCCAGAGGATTTGCTAAAAACCAGCTTGTTGGGCTTCCCTGGTGGCGCAAAGGGTTAAGCACCACACTATGAAGCAATCCGCAGCCTCTGCAACACGCATTTGATCCCCAGCCAGCCAGGGAAATACCCACATGGCACAGCAGACCTCTCCCATTGTGCCGGCTGCTCCCCTCAGCAGTGTATTTCAGTCAGCCTGCCTGTTCTGCTCCCCGCTCTGTCTTGGTGAGTCCTCTCACCACCACGCATCTCTGGCCTGTGCCCCAGGTCTTGTATGCATAAATAAATAAATCTTTTTTTAAAAAAAACACATCTTGTTGGATGCCACCCCCAGAGTTTCCCATTGAATAGGTATAGGGTGGTATAAAGAATATGCAATTTTGACAAGTTCCAAAAGACACCACTGCCCACACTTTGAGAACACTTGCTGAGCTGCTATGAAGTGAGATTAGAATGTGGCACACTATGCTCTGCTGTATCAAATTGTTCAAGTTGCATCTCAGAGAAGCTGCAGGAGAAATCTACAATCTCTGGGGGATGGTTTAAGTTGGAGAAGCGTTGGAGACTGGACACCTTCAGCTGCAGATTTTCCAGAAAGAGAAACAGCAGGTTTCATGAACTACAGTAAATAGTAACAGCTGCTAAACTTCAATATTTATCTGCCAGCTATTATTCTATGTATGGATTTAGTTATGCTTCACAACAACCCTATGGAGTAGATACTATAATTAGCCCTATTTTACAGGTGAAGAAACTGAGGCACAAAGAAGTTAAAGCACTTCTCTATGGTCACACAACTGGTAAGTGGCTGAGTCAATATTTAAACCCAGATGTTCCTGTTTCAGAGCCTCTGCTCCACAGTAGCTGCAAAATCCTGACTGATTCTGAGTTTATGCTGAATATGGTGTACGTGCATACTTTAAAGGATGTTCTATGGCCTTCAAGAGAAGGAAGCATTGGTTAACAGGAACTAAGGTTACATTACCATGAAGGAGTAATATTAACGGGTCAGTTCCTTCTCCAAAGACCTCATTAGATTCCCAAGCTGGTCTAGTCCTAGGCCCTGGGGTGTCAGCATATTTCCTGAGCATGGAGAATGACCAGCAGGTCAGTGTTGGCCCTGCAAGGGAGGAACAGCTGTCCCAGATGGAGCTACTCCTACAGCGAAGTTTCCTGGTGCCTCCAGTCCTCACCTTCAACTTGTCCTGTGTGTGTGTGTGTGTGTGTATTTTAATATCAACCTGCACATGGATTTTGATAACAGAGCATACAGGTGGCACAAAGGACAGGAAGCAAGCATTTTAGATGAGATAACCAAGATTATAGGAGACCCCAAAACCCTGCAGAAGCATTTTGAGTCTGACAGGAGAATATAGAAGAGGAAGATATACAGGCAGGCATTGGTGCATTGGTGAATTGGCCTCCCCTAGGCTTTTGTATATGATGGCCTGTGAACTTGAACTTGGTTGGGATTTCTGACTAGGCTGACCTGCTGTGGAAGAAACATACATTCTGACAAATTGACCCTCACCAAGCAGGAAATAGTTTTCTTCATCCCTGCTGCCTTGGGCTATGCTGCTTAGCCAACTTCACTGGGCCTCTATCTCCAGCCTTTGCTCCTTACAGACACTTAGAAGGATCCTGGGAACACACAATCCCTTAAATCTTAGGATGAAACCCAGGTTACGTACTTGGTATTCAAGATCTCATGTGGCCCCCTGCCACCCTTTTCAGCCTTCCTCCACTCCTCTCTCCACTGCCTCTCTGATAGGAACCCTGCTTCTCTCCACATCTGGTCACTTGCTGTATCCTTGAATGTGCCTTTCCAACCTCTGGGTCCATCTCAAACTGAAATGTCCTTTTCCAGCCCCAGTCTCTCCTTTTCCACACCCTTCCCATCCTTCCTATATCTATGCATCTTCCTCCAAGAAGACTTCTTTATAACCAAACCCACTTAAATTTTTTTTTCTACTTAAACTTTAACATTGGGACCTGGCTGGGACCTCAGAGGTATGTAGGGCAGGTCCCTGCCTTCTGAAAGTCCACAGCTTGAAGAAGTATGTAAATTGGAATCACATAGTTTGGAGAAACGGTTTGCAAAATAATTTATCTGACAGATTCCTCTATGTTCCATCTAACTATAGGCAGGAACAAGGCTAATTCAGAGATGCCAGCACCTAACATAAGATTTGAAAAAGAGAAGGCATCAGAAAAAAATTATTACTTCTTCAAGAGTAAGGCCAAGATCTTACTCATCTCTTTGCTTATTCCCTGTCTCTGAAATTACATGCATTCCAAGAACTAGGAAAATATAGTGTGGGATCCAGTATTACATCTCATGATACTTAACTTAACATCATTTACCTATTTATTCATTTATTTATCAAATACTTGCTCTTCGCCAAGACTTATGAAGGTACTGGGGATACAACAGTGAGGAGAGAACAGACCCAGCCCCTGCCCTCCTAGAGCTTTTGAAGTCAAAGTTCAAATTGAGAAGAGTGAGTACAGCCATCGCTGGGATTTTCATGGAAGTGTTCCTTTAAAGAAGAGACCAGAAACTGATAATGACTTTAGACTTGAACTGTGCATAATACTAGACATATATCATGTTATTTAACCTTCCCTAACCTGGAGGTATAAGTTCACAGCAACCTTAAAATAGAGATGAATAAAATGAGGCCTAGAGAAGTGATAGAGGAGAGCTGGGTCTTGAATCCTAGTTGTTCCAGTGCCTAAACTCTTGTTTGTTCTAATTCACCTAGGTCTGGATGGGCAGGGGAGGTGGAGTGAGGGAGAGGAGAAGGGAGAGAGGAAGAAAGAGAGAGAAACTGAACCCAGGTTTTTAGCCACCTGCAAAGTACTGTATTGGGATGTGGCAGTGAAGGTGACTTGGACAGGAAGAATAGTCTACATCTGGGGTTTTTCCAACATTGCCATTGGGCATTTCCCAGAATTAAATTCATGGTTGTAACTTTCTGTGTACTTAGTGTTGAGAAAGAGGCTCAGACCTGAGACAAACTCAAGGGAAATTGAACATGGGCAGCTAGCCCAGTGTGGTTTCTGCCAGGCCAACCCCCTTGGCCTAGAGGCTTGTTCTCTATAGCAGTTTGGACACTCCATAGTCCATACTTCCCTTCTTCTCTGCCCAATCCCCAGTGTTAACCAAGCACAGATGGGGGAGAGGTGACATGGCCACTTCTGAGAGCCCTCCATTGAGACGTTTCAACTAAGATGTCAAATATATTGACTCAAAAGTTTTTAATAATAATCATCACTTATCCTTTCCATATCTGTAGGAGCTATAATGATGTCTCTTATTTAGTCCTATTGTTGGTAACATATATTCATTTTTTTCTCTTGACCATCTGACTAGAGGTTTATCGATTTTATTTTTCCAATTACAGTATTTGATTTCAATGATTTTCTCTATTTTTTATTTTATTTACTTCTGTTCTTTATTATTTCCTTCTTTTGACTTGCTTCAGTTATAATTTGCTCTTGTTTTCCTCTTATGCTTAAAATATTGATTCCAAGTTTTTATTTTCTGGCATAGCACTTAATGCTATAAATTTCCCTCTAAAAACTGCTCTATTAGATCCCATAAATTTTGATCTGTTGTATTTTCATTTTCCTTTTACTCAGAATATGTAAAAATTTCCTTTTGTAATTTCTTCTTTGACCCATTGTTTAGTAGAGTGTAATTTCTAAATATCTGGGTTTTTTTTTTTTTTCAGATATCTGAGTTTTCTTTTTGTTACTGATTTCTAGTGTGATTCCATTTGATTAGAAAACATATTTTGAATGAATTCGATTCTTTTAAATTTGTTGAGGGTTGTTAAATGGGCAGAATTTGACCCTTCAAGATTTTAATGTGCACTTGAAAAGAGTGTTTATTCTGCTGAAGCTTTATGTATACTGTGTTATAAATGTCAGGTCAAATTGTTTGGGCTTTTATATTATTGTGATTTTCTGGTTAGTTGTTCTATTAATGACTGAAGAAATTTGAAATCTATAATTACAATTATAGATTTGTCAATTTTTTCCCCTCAATTTCACCAGATTTTGCTTCATGTGTTTTGAGGAGCCATTATTAGGATTATTATGACTTCTTAATAACTAATCATCTTATCATTATATAGTATCTTTATTTCAAAATAGAATATTACCTACAATATTTCTTATTCTGAAATATACTTTACTGATATTTATTTAACCATCCTATCTTTCTTTTGATTAGTGCTTAAACAGTGTTTACATGACATAACTTTTTCCTATGTTTTATATTTAAAGTGAGGTTCTTATAGATAATCATAATTGAGTCTTTTTTAAAAATCCAGTTTGACTATCTCTACCTTTTTTTTAAATAAATTTTATTTTTATATTCCCCATACAATTGCAATCCCCTTATTTTGACCCCAATCCCCTCCCCACCCCCAAAGAGTGTCTCTGGTTCATAGTTGTTAGTTGATTTTGATTTTCACTTTCTTATTCATTTTCCTGGTCCCTTGTTTAAGTTTTCTAGATTCCTGCTATGAGTGAGACCATCTGGTATTTTTCTTTTTCTTTCTGGCTTATTTCACTGAGCATGATCCCTTCCAGCGCCATCCATGTTGCTGCTAATTGCATGTGTTTATCTTTTTTGAATGCTGAGTAATATTCCATGGTGTATATGTACTACATCTTCTTGATCCAGTCATCTACTTTTGGGCATTTGGGTTGTTTCCAAAGCTTAGCTATTGTAAATAGTGCTGCTATAAACATAGGGGTGCAGGTGTTCTTTGGAATTGATGTTTCTGTGTCCTTTGGGTAAATACCTAGGAGTAGAATTGCTGGGTCATATGGAATATCTCTACCTTTAAATTGGGTTGTTAGATCTTTCTACATTAATAGAATTAATGATATGACTGGATTTGAATCTACCACCTTGCTAGTTATATTCTATTTTTGCTATCTGGTCTTGTATACTTTTTTATTTTTTCCAGTTTTCATGCCTTATTTTTAGGATTTTATTATGGTTTCATTTTATTCTACTACTGGGTTATTGGTTATACTTCTTTTAAAATTATAGTGCTTGATATAGGGTTTACAATATACATGTCAAATCTATCAGAGTCTACCTTTGAATAGTAAGGTACCTGTTTCATGTACAGGATAAAAACCTTACAACAGTACATGTACTTCCATTTCTTCACTCTTATCCTTTATACTATTTTTGCTATAGATTTTCTTCTATAAATATTATAAACCAAATAATATGTTGAGTCATTTTTGCTTTGGACAAATATCTTTAAAAATGATTAAAATAATAATAAAGTTTTTCATATTTACATAATTTTTGTTTTCTTTTACAATTTCCAGAACTCTTCATTTCTTTATGTAAATCCAGATTTCCATCTACTATCATATTCACTCCACTTAAAGAACTTTCTTTGACATTTCTTGTTATAAAAGACCGCTGGGAATGAATTCCCTCAGTCTTTAATTTTTAAAAGCCTCTATTTTACCTTAATTTTTGAGAGATATTTTCTTTTTTTTTTTTTTAAAGATTTATATATTTATGCATACAAGAACTGCGTGCGGAAAAGGCCGGAGATGTGGGAGGGTGAGAGGAGTCACTAGAGACAGAGTGGGGAGCAGAACAGGCAGATTGACTGAAATACACTGCTGAGGGGAGCAGCAGGCAAGACAGGAGAGGCCTGCCACACCATGTGGGTAGCTCCCTGGCCGGGTATTGAACTCGTGCTGCAGTGACTGTGGACAACTTCATAGGTTGCATCTTAACCCCTTGCACCACCAGGGAGGCCCTTGAGAGATATTTTCACTGGAATAGAATTATGAGATAACAGCTTTTCCTTTCAGCTCTTTAAAGATGTCCGTCCATTGTCCATTGTCTTCAGGGTTGCATAAATTCTGACAAGGATCTGCAGTGTTATTATCTATGCTTCTTTACCTCATTATTTCTCTGGAAGCTTTTATCATTTGCTTTTTGGTTTCAGCTTTTGGAAGTTTGTGTATCTAGGAGTGTATATATTTTGTACACCTGTTTGAAGTTCTTTGCCATTATTGGATCTGTGATTTGTTGTCTTTCATTAAGGTTTAAAAAATTTCAATCATTATCTCTGAATATTTTCTCTTCCTTCTCTTTTCTCTTTGAGACGCCAATCTTTTTATTATTTGGTATTGTCCCAGGAGCTGAGCTAGGTTTGGGTAGTGTTGTTGCTTTCATTGTCTTGAAGGCACCACAGGTTTCAAATTTTTCCAGTGGTTGACCCTGTTAACTTGTGTTTCAAGTGGAGTGTGGGGTATAGGAGTCCTTCCTTCCTTCCTTCCTTCCTTCCTTCCTTCCTTCCTTCCTTCCTTCCTTCCTTCCTTCCTTCCTTCCTTCCTTCCTTCCTTCTTAGACAGTTTTATTGATATACAATTCACATGTCCTATAATTGACCATTTAAAGTGTATAAGTCAATGGATTTTATTATGTTCACAAAGTTGTGCAACCATTGACACAACCGATTTTAGATCATTTAATCAAAAAAGGGAGGGGAGAATAGACATGGAGTTTCTGTATGGGAGATGAATACTTCTGGTGTTGATTATACAACATTGTGAAAGTATTTGATGCCACTGAATTTTATAGCATAAAATTGTTACAATGGTACTTTTTAACTAATGTGTTATTTTATCACAACTGTATTAATAAAAAGAAATCCTGCCCCCTTTAGCTGTTACTCTCCAATCCCACATCTCTACTAACCTTAAACTGCCACTCGTCTACTTTCTATCTCTGTGTATTTACTAATTCTGGTCATTTCATGTAAGTGGAACCATATAATATATGATCTTTTGTGTTTGGCTTCTTTCACCTAGCATGTTTTCAAGGTCATCCTTGCTATAGAGTGAATTCTGCCCCACCTCCATTTGCCCCATTCAAATATTGAAAATGTATCATCCAAGGTGATGTTATTAGGAGGTGGAATCTTTGGGAAGGATTACAATAAAAAGTATTATTTTATTATTTGTAAAATGTGCTACAAATCTTTACATAGGTAAAATTTATAATAAAGTCGTATGTGCATATGTCTATATGGACATTTGTTTTCCAGAGAACGAGCTGTTACCAGAATACCACTGCACAGATTTTCAGTAAATTAAGTTACTGTCAGTGTTTTCCAGATGAGGAAACTGAGAAACATAATTAAGGGACTTATTCGGAACACACAACTAATAAGAGGTGGAGCTAGGTTAGAGCTGCAGATATTCTTAGTGCCAAGATATCTGCTCTTCCCACAACCTTTCACTGCTTACAGTATCTGATTCGTTCAGTTCTACTGAGATCAGTTGCAGTGGGAGGGCTGATAGAGCTGTAGATGGAACTTAAAGGGTACTGCTTGAACACAGATATTTCAATGGAGGTCAGTCCTGGATAACAGTCCAGAGTGGAGGCAGTGGGCAGTTGTAATTAACAAGAGACCTTTATGAACCTAACAGTGATAGCAAAGGTAATAATGACAAATGACCAAAAAGGAAGAAGGCACTGAATTTTTGTCTTAGTTTCCTATTCTGTAAAAGAAGGATCATGGTATCTACTCTAATGGACCTCAACCTTACCCAGTGTCCTACCACCCTGAGACTCTGCCTACCCTGTTGGCTCAGAAGTATCTCCTTATTCCTCCTGTGGATGGTTTCATGACCATATTCACTTCTGTGTCTCTTTGGAGGGAAGACAGGAATATGTAGAAATGTAAAAAAATGTGGCTTAATAGGAAGGCTAGGACCTCGCTGGCGGTGCAAGGGGTTAAGTACAGTCCTGTAAAGTTATCTGCAGCCTCTACAGCATGAGTTCGATCCCTGGCAAATACCCACATAGTGCAGCAGACCTCTCCTGTCTTGACTGCTGCTCCCCTCAGCAGTGTACTTCAGTCGATCCGCCTGTTCTGCTCCCCACTCTGTCTCTAGTGAATCCTCTCACCCCTCCCACCTCTGGCCTGTACCCCAGTTCTTGTATGCATAAATAAATATTTTTTAAAAATAAGGAGGCTAGTTAAATTTTACAATCAACACTTCTAAGGAGTTTTAGAGTTCACAGGGCTCCTTCATAAACTGTCATATCTCTCCTCATCCCTCACTTCACTCTTGTGGGACAGAAAGGAGAGGGATGTTCACCTCTTCCTTCTTTTTCCCCTCACTACCATCCCTTATGCCCCTTTGACCCTTCCTCCCTCCCACCTTTCTCTTAACCTTGGAAATCTCACTTCATTTGTTATGACCCATTAGTTTTTTGTTGTTGTTGTATATAATTTTTTTTATTTTTATATTCCCCATACAATTGCGACCCCTTTATTTTGACCCCAATCCCTCCCCTCCTCGCCTCCCACCCCCCATCCCCCATGGAGTGTCTCTGTTCATAGTTGTTTGTTGATTTTGATTTTCACTTTCTTATAGTTATTCTTTTTTCCTGGTCCCTTATTTAAGTTTTCTAGATTCCTGCCATGAGTGAGACCATCCAGTATTTTTCTTTTTCTTTCTGGCTTATTTCGCTGAGCATGATCCCTTCCAGTGCCATCCATGTTGCTGCAAATTGCATGTGTTTATCTTTTTTGAATGCTGAGTAATATTCCATGGTGTATATGTACCACATCTTCTTGATCCAGTCATCTGCTTTTGGGCATTTGGGTTGTTTCCAAAGCTTAGCTATTGTAAACAGTGCTGCTATAAACATAGGGGTGCAGGTGTTCTTTGGAATTGATGTTTCTGTGTCCTTTGGGTAAATACCTAGGAGTGGAATTGCTGGATCATATGGAAGCTCTATGTTTAGTAGGTCAAGAAATCTCCACACAGCTCTCCATAGTGATGACCCATTAGTTTTTATAAGTATTTTGCTTTGTCAAATTGTTTGCTATGTCCATTGTTTTTCTTTGTTATTTTGACTTTCTTTACTTCACATAATCCACCTGAATGCCTTCCATGTTGCTGTAAATAACATTTTTCTTTCCTAATGACTCTGTAGTATTCCATGAAGTGAAGATAACACAGCTTCTTGATCTAATCATCTGTGTGTGGGCATTTAGTTTTTTTCCATATCCTAGTGATTGTAAATAATGTTTCAGTAAACATTGTTTCAGCATATAATGATTTTATGTTCTTCGGATAGATGCCCAGGAGTGTAGGATATATAACATTTCCATTTTTAGTTGTTTATGGCAAATCCAGATCGCTTTCCAGAATGGCAGAACCAGTTTACATTCTCACCAGCAGTATAATAGGGTTCTTTAATATGTGACATTCTCATGGGTGTGAGATGATTTATTATTGTGGTTTTGACCTGCATCTCCTTTATTAAAAATAATGATGAACATTTTCCCATGTATCTATTAGCCTTCTGGCTATAGTGTTCTGTGAACTGTCTATTGAGGTTGCTTGCATTTATTAAGTTGTTTGTTTTTAGATGTTGAATGAGATTTTGGTATATATTGGCTATTAACCTCTTGTAGGTTGTACAATGTGTGAATATTTTCTCCCGTTCGGTAGAATGAATCAGGACATCTGGTTTGCTTCCCAGATTGACACGGGTCTCAGCAATTGTTTCTTTAAATGAAATTTCTGTGCTTTTCTCTTTCCCTTCTCCTTCTGAGATTCCCCTGATGTGGATGTTATTTCCCTTTAGGTTATCTCAAAGACCTCTTACACTGTGTTCATTTTTTAATCCTTTTTTGTCTTTGCTGTTCTGTTTATGTGTCATCTGTCACTGTGCTTTTATCTCACCAATTCCTTTTATTACTTGTGCTTGTTTACTCTTGAGGCCTTCTATTGTATTTTTAAATTCAGGTATAGTACATTTAGATCCATTAATTCTAGTCGTAATGGTCTCATACCGGTTCAATCCCCAGCCAGTTCAATCCCCGGCCACTGGCGAGAGTCCCACATGGAGCGACAGACCTCTTCTGCCGCCCACTGCTCCCCTCAGCAATGTATTTCTTCATTAGTCTGCCTGTTCGGTTCCCTGCTCTGGCTCTGGTGAATTCTCTCACCCTCCCACACTTCTGACTGTACCCAGTGCTTGTATAAATAAATAAATAAATCTTTTAAAAAAAATTTATTTAAAAAAAAGAGCTCCAAACATATTATATCTTATAGATTTCAGTCCTTTATCAGCATATGCTTTGCAAATATATTCTCCCACTCTGTGGGTTCAATTTCTCAATAGTATTCTTTCAAGCATTAACTTTAAAATTTTGATGAATTCCTTTCCGATTCTCTGCTCCTTTGTTACTTTTCCATAATGCCTGTAATCCTATGCCACAGAAGGCATCGCTCCCAGCCTTCTCTGCATGGTAAATATATTGGCTCATTACTCTGTGATTGGGTCAAGCAGGCACAGTATGTTCTCTGTTATGCAAGTTCAGCTGCATTTAGGCAGTCCAGCACACCTCGGAGGTCAGGCTTTCTTAGCCCTCCTGAACCTCTTCGCTATGGCGACGATCTGTTGTATATCTGTGATCTATCTTAGGAGGGAAAGAGCTTCCTGTCCCTCTCCCAGTGGTAACCTCCCTCTGCTTGGTATGAGTACAGGATCTCAGGCGAGATACAATTTCTTATCTCTTCCCCAGGGACCTCAATTTTTTTTTTTTGCTTGTTTTTTCTATCCTTTCTATAGCAACAATGATTCTTGGTCTGTGTCCTAGGGGTGGGGACAAAGTTTCTTATCCCTCCCCCAAGAAATACATGAATCTTGCTTCTACTCCTTCCCCAGAGGCCCGGGCCCTGAGAACCTAAGAGTGTCTCTTCCTCCCTTGTAAACTGAAAGCTGGACTATAGAGAGGAGGGTCAGAGCAAGGGGTTGGGAGTTCTTGACTGTTGAAAGCTGTGGTGGTCCATTTTCTGTGATGCCCCCTTGAACATTCTTGTTAGCGCCTGTGCTGAAGGCCTGTGGAGAAGTTTGTGAGAAAGTCTGAACTCCCCTTGTATCTGAGGTTATTTCCAACTGACAAGCTAGGCTGCACTAGACCTTTAAGAATTTACTAAGATTTTTATCTGATTTCTTTTTATCCACTTGTAATGTGGCCCCTTTTCTTCTGAGTACTGCCAAAAGTGAAAGAGTTCACGTGTCCTGTTGAGAAGGACTTGCCACATGAGCTCCAAACATGAACTCTTGAACAGAAGTAGAACTGAGCTCCGTTAGAAATCGCTGGGGACTGACTGACCACAAGGGCTACAGGTCAGGGGCCTGAGAGTCAAGTATCCATGTGGTCTGACTTTGAGCAAATTCCCTCGGTCTCCTGCACTGAGGATGCAGCCCTCTAAGGAGGGGTTTGGGTGGGGGACTTTAGCTTAGACGGTCTAGGTTCGTATCACTGTATAGCAGTGTGACCTAGGTGAGTTACTGAGCTCTCATTGTCTCAGGTACCTCCTCTGTCCCATGTGGATTATAATAATAAACCTACCTCTTAGGGATGGTGTGAAGATGAAATGAGATTAAAGCTGTCACCGTGATGTCTGCCACAGAACATTAGCTCCTGTCACCATCAGCAGTAGCAGTGAGAGCAGAGTAGAGGTGCTACCATACTACTAATAGTATCATATCACCATCACTGTCACTCCTGCTTTTGATGGCCTCCAAGTTTCCTTTCAGTGTGAATTATTGGGGGTAGTATGAAGTATGTGTTCACTTATCTTGGTGAAGGACTCTGGATAGGCCAGGTCATGACTTACCTGGGAAGGGGAGGTCAGGCTTCTGTTTGCTGTGTGACCTTTGCTCAGTCTCTGGCCAATGTTGAATCATAGTGTCCCCTGTTGAGTGCAGGTTGTACCCACAGGCTAGGCTATTTGAATCTGAGTCAGGGAGAAGGATGGGAGTTGGAGGAATCAAGTGGTAGCTTTGGAGCTGTGCTGCCTACTTCCCAAAATTACAAATCACAGAAGGTGGGTAATTAGAGCTCTCATGTTCACAAAGCACTGTAGTCAACCAAGTTCACTCGTATTCAAGATGTAAGTTAGCCATTTAGACAAGGGCTGTTTGCTGTGTCGGGGATTGTTGGTTTAAATTTATTTATTTTTAAAGATTTATTTTTATTTGTGCATACAAGAGCTGGGGTGTAAGCCACAGGTGTGAGGGTGTGTGTGTGAAAAGATTCACCAGAGACAGAGTGGGGAACAGAACAGGCAGATTGACTGAAATACACTGCTGAGGGGAGCAGCGGGTGAGACAGCAGAGGTCTGCTGCGCCATGTGGGTTAGCTCCCTGGCTGGGGATTGAACCCATGCTGCAGTGACTGTGGATACCTTCATAGTGCTGAGACTTAACCCCTTGTGCCACCAGGGAGGCCCATCAGTTCCAATTTAAAATTTAGTGAAGTGAGGTCCAGAGAGGGGAGGGGATTGGGCCAAGGTCACCCAGTGAGATTAGAGTATAACTGGGCAAGATCCTAATATCTACAACTCCCTGCAGTGCTCTTTCAGGAGCACCAGGCCAGGCAAGGGGATGCCTGCTCCCTTGCCTTTCTGCAGCAGCTTGTGCCTCCCTCTATGGGAAGGTGGATAGAATCCAAGGAAGCAGAGGCCTGGGGAGGGGAAACTTGGATGCCAGGAGTTGGAATGGCTCCTTTTCTTGGCACCAGACAGGAGTGCCTCCAGGGCAGGGGGTGGGGGTCCTTCATCACAGGATTTTGTTGACTGAAGAAAAGAAAACATTTCTCTTCCATTTTTGTTCAGGCTTATTGACTCCTACACCTTCAGTGCTGGTGATGAGTTCCTCTGTGTAGCAGGCCTAGCATCACGCCAGGCACATAGGAAACCTCTAGTAAGTATGTATAAAAGAGATCAGCCCACCAAGCCCAATTCTTGCACAGATTTTAAAAAGGAAAAGCAAAGACAAGGTCTAATGCGAAACAGGGAGTTAGTGTTTATTGGGTACAGACTTCAGCTTTGCAAGATGAAGAGCATATGGAGATGGGTGTGGGTGAGAGTTACAGCAGAGTAAATGCCGAATTGCACACTTTATAGTGGTTAAGGTGATGAATTTTAGGTTACTTACATTTTGCCATAATTTAAAAAATTAAAACAGAAATCTGACAAAATATGTGTATTTTGCAATTTGAAGACTCAAAACAAGGTTAATCCTGCATTATTTCTATCCACTTTGCCAAATGGAAAGGAAACAGAGTTGGGCGTTGCCTTTCTGTGGACCCTGTCAGATGCTCACTGGATTAGCCCCCACCTCGCCCCCCAGGACTGCTGGGCACCCAGCCCTGGTCTGGAGCCCCTGGGAAAGTGGTTTCTTTTTTCTGAAGCCAGAGAGGCATTAGAAGCGAGCAGGTGGGACAAGAAGGAGGGAAGCCCTTTAAACTCTCCCTGCACTGGACAGTGTCTCCTCTGTGCCTCTGACTTTCAAAGAGCAAAGGAGTTGTGTCAAGTCAGTGGGGCCACAAGGCCAATCCAGTTAGTTACACAACCCTGGAAGAGAACAGGACTGAGTAAAAATAGCCACCAGCTTTCCTAAGCACACTGTATGGTGGGGACCAGCCAAGTGCTCACAAGAAGCGCGAGGGCAGTCCTGTGGTCAGCTCTATTAACAGTGAGGCAACTAAGGTGCTGGGTCATTCATTCAGGATGCCACACACTGAAGCAGTGGGTATGAGCTTGACTTGTGCTCTGAAAGCCTTGCTTCGCTGTCCACAGACGGGGAAACTGAGTCCTGCTAATGGCTGATTGCCTCTGACAGTCACTCCACCAGGTGATGACAGAATTGGCAGTTGGGATTCAGGTCCCCTCATTACTAAAATGGTCTCTTTCCTACATACAGGGCCTCACCTGAGGAGCCCCATCTATCTCTTTGTCATGCACCCATTGAAGATAACACAGGGAAGGGTCTCGCCTGGCTGTCCCTGACCTTGAAAAAGTTGTCTTTTCCCTATTTTGACCCTAACTAACTTGGTTTCATTTTTCAAGGAGAGATGATGATGGTTCAGTGGGCAGCTCCACGAATGGGGAATCCACACAAACTCAAGAAACCTTTCTAGCATGGGCTGTTGGGGGCTATTGCAAAGAGGAACTTGAGCCCACAGGGGAGGCCGGGAGTACACTGCCAAAGTGGGCTGCAGAGACGAGGGGCACAGCATGCTCAAGAGGGAGGAGACACATACTCCTCCTCTGGGCCTCAATATCCTCTCTGCTCAGGGGCCTTATAGGGAGAGAGTTGAAGTAAGTGGTTCCCAGCCCATCACACAGTTTTAGGTCAGATTTCCTAGAAGCAGACCCTACGGGGAGTAGTTTCTGTGAGTCTGGTTTATTGAGGAAATGCCCGCAGGAGAAATGAGAGGGAGTTGGGGGAAGCAGGACGCGGAAGGAGAAGAAGCCAAGCGGGTGATGGCAGAACAAGAACAGCCTCAGCACATCCCGGGGGGAGCTCTACAGTGAAAATTTTCCTCCCAAGTTTGTTCCAGCGTAGATCAAGGCAGCTGGGCTTTTAGCAGTTCATCTTGGCCAAGGGTCACCTGGGGGGGGTGGAGACATGAACTCCCAGATGTCTCCTCATGCCGCATGAGGAGCACGTGGGGAAAATGGCCTCAGTAGAGTAGCAGGTGGCTAGAAGGAAAAGCCAACAGCAGCACAGAGCGGAGCACACAGCAGGTCAAAGAGCACCCAGTGACGCACTGACAGTGAGTGACCCCTGCACCACCCTCAGGATTAATCTTATTATTTCTTTTCTTTTTTAAGTCCTATTATTTCTACTTCTTTTCACCAAAGATGAAAAGAAAATACAATAAAACTGACTAATCCCTGGTAAGTGGCTCTCCAAAGAATCTCTACCAATTTGCTCTCCAGCATCAGTTTTTGATTCCTGTTTGGTATCATTAAATTTTTTTCCTGTTTTTTTAATAAATTATTTTACTTTATATAATTCTTACATCATTTTTCATTTTTGCATAATGTATGCATTTTCATTTTGGTTATATTCCCCATACAATTCCCACCTCCTTTTTCTGACCCTAATCCCTCTTCTCCTCCCCTGCCCCCACTGTAGTGTGTCTCTGGACTATAGTTGTTTGTTGATTTTGATTTTTACTTTATTGCAATTAGTCTTTTTCCTGGTGCCTTTTTCCTGGTTTTCTAAATTCCTGCTATAGAGTGAGACCATTTGGTATTTTTCTTTTTCTTTCTGGCTTCATCATTAAATTTTTTAATGTTTGTGTCCATATGCAGTCTGAAAATGTAACCTCATGGGTAGTTTATTTCTGTATAAGTTGTTGCTTATTCTAGGAATAAGTAGTCATTTGAAGATGGGTCTTTTTCCTTCCTTTGTCCATAAAGAATTGATAATGTATTCCAAAATCCAAGACCACAAAATTGCCCAAAACATTTATGGTCACAAAAATGTCCCCCATCTTTGTCTTTTCCCGGGTTGGCATGCTCTCAGCTGTACCAACTTTAGTCATGACAATTGTGCTGATTGGAGGGCAGATTGTTGGATTTTCTTAGAAGCAAACAAATTTTTTCAACTATTGCAGGAGGCAAGATCATGAATTGTGGTAGTGAAGTACATGAGTTTTTGTTACGGATGTGTATACATTTATTTATTTTTTCCCTCCACCAAACCACCTATGCCCATACCCTAACCTATTATTCTAGATCTTTCCCAGAAGCACTGGATCGATGGGAGAGGAGGGAGGGCACAGATGGACTAGAGCCTGGCACATATGGCTCTCAAGTAGTTGTGGAGTGAGATTGGAAGTACAGGGCCAGGGGCCCTTAAAGAGCCAGATGTCACAGTTTAGCAGGAAGCAAGGGGGGTTGACCATCCTCCTCCATCTTCACAACTCCTGCTGTTACCCATGGGTAGAGTCACACACACAGCTGAGTACACTCGGACACATGGGGCACTGAGGAACACATTTGTGTGAATATCTGTGGAAGCACACACACAGTTGTGCACAGATGTGCATACTCAGATTCACGCACAGGTGTGTGCGTGCTTTCACACAAGCCCATATACACACAAGACTTCTCTTGCATAAACATATCCATACACGTGCACATTTACTTGCACTCTTGTGTGCCTGAGCTCACTCTGGAAGCATAGCCACTTACAGGCCGTTTTATTCCTGGTTTTCAATGGTGGGGAGGGGAGAGAGAGGAGCAGGCAGGGTTCAAACGGGCCAGGCCAGTTTCTGCTGGCCACGGAGGATTGACCTTTGGCTGGAATGGTGCAGATCACACCTGTCCAGAGCCCAGACGCCTGTCTGGGTTGCTTGTGGAGGACTGATAAAGGTGTCTGGAAGTTCAGCTGCTGCCTCTCCTGCCTCCGCCAGGTCCACAAAGTTCTGCTACCACTTTGTTTTTTGTTTTTTGTTTTTTAATATTTATTTATTTATACAAGAACCAGGGTACAGGCCAGATGCGTGGGACGGTGAGAGAATTCACCAGAGACGGAGTGGGGAACAGAACAGGCAGGCTGATAAAATACACTGCTGAGGGGAGCAGCGGGCGAGACAGGAGAGGTCTGCTGCCCCATGTGGGATTCTTGCTGGCTGGGATCGAACCCACGCTGCAGAGGCTGTGGGCAGCTTCACAGTGCTGCGCTCAACCGCCTCCACCACCAGGGAGGCCCTGCTCCCACCTTTGATCCAGACCTTAGTCCATCAGTGAACCTGGGGGCCCCTGTTCCCCTGGTCCCATTGTACAGATGAGGATCTACAGTCCAGGGGAGAAAATGAACTGGGGCTCCTTATAGGTAGCTCCAGCCCTGGCCTGCTTCCTTCCCAAATGCCAGGAACCAGCAGAAGCAATGCCATTAGGAAGCAAGGGACATTAGTGCAGAACTGGGCTGACCCTGGTTCTGAGGAGGTCACAGGCATTTAAAAAGTATGATCTGTGCTGATTTGCAAGGGGCTAGAAACCCTCACAGCCTGGAGGGGTGGGATCAGGGAAGGCTTTTTGAAGGTGATGTCTGAAATGACTCAATAAAAGACTAAGAGAAATGGAAGGGAGTAGGGTAAAAGGCATTTTAGGCAGAGGGAACAGATTGTGCAAAATGCTGGTGTTAGGGAAAGCAAGATGCCCTAGGGAACTGGAAGAAGTTCAGCTGGAGGAGGGCAGGGAGAAGCTGGGAAGGAAGGCAGGGGCCAGGTTGTGAAGAGCTGTATGCCAGCCACGGGGCTAAATAGACTCAGAGGGTACAAAGAAACCACTGGAAAGTCTTAACCAGGGGAATGATTTTGTCAAAGGTACACTGGGAAGATCCTCTGGCTCCAAAGAGGAGGTGCATCTGGGAATGGCTGCAGACAGAGTTGAGATAGAACACTGGGCAAGTGATTAAGTGGGGGATGGTGGAGGCTTTGTTGGCCAAGAAGCAAAGTGAGGATATTATTTAGGTACTTACATAATGAAAGGAAATGAACTTCCACGAAATTTTAATTGACAAAATTCTAAGTAAACCATTGAGTACAATTTTTTCTAATACAGATTTACTAATGAGAAGAATGGATTTTTGTTTTGGAAGGATGATATTTTACTTAACTGAGGTTCACAGTTAGTGTTCTCATCATCAAACTGATTACAAATTAGATTGTTTGTCTGTAAAAATCATTATCAGCTTGCAGGTCATTCAAACACAGGCTGGAGTTTGCTGACCCCTGGTTTAGACTAACAGGGCCCTTGAGTGGAAGCAAATGAGAGACAAAGACGGCGCTCCTCTTCCTTGCTCCCACATAGACCACAGAGGCTGGATCATCCAAATACTGTGTTATTTGTTTAGTTGCTCAAATTGTTCCAGCCACAGACTACAGGGAGCCTGGTCAGTTTGTTTCTAGTTCCACTGAGAAGATCCCATCCTTACTGTTGCTTCTTTGAGAGAGATCACTGCTTCCAGAAGGCTGCACTCAAAATATGCCCTTGCTACAAGGAGGGATCAAGATCTGTTAGTCACAGGAAGTCACCGGCAATATGAACATCTCTGGTCTGGAGGGAACCTCAGACTTCTCCTCCAGGCCTCTCCCAGGGCAGCATGGCAGAGCTGTGTCGTGGCATCTCACTCCATCCCAGGTATAGAAAGTGACTAACTTGAGGTCACACTGCAAATTGCTGCCAGAGTTGGGATTTGAACCCACATCAAAGGATTCCTTTCCCTATTCTATCACATCCTCTCCATGGACCCCATGGAACTTGGAGGGGAGAGGTACTTGGGAAAGGATTCGTGTCATCTGCGCAGAACAGAATGCGTTTCAGACTCCTGCCTTCCCCAACTAGCAGTCCAGCAACAGATCATGTCCCCCATTTTATTTATCTGCATATATAACTTTCAGATAAGGAATATGACACTTAGAATGAATAACTTGCTTCACGTTGGTGGTAGGGTAAAACATGGCCTCCCAAAGATATACACTTCCTGTTCCCCAGAACTTGTGAACATTGTCTCATATGGGGGGAGGAGAGGATCTTTGAAGATGTGATCAAATGAAGGATCTTGGGGTGAAGGGATTCTCTGTATGAGCTCTAAGTGTAGTCACATATATTCTTTTTCTTTTTCTTTTTCTTTTTCTTTTTCTTTTTCTTTTCTTTTCTTTTTTTTTTTTTTTTTTTGTGGGACCCTTGCCGGTGGCTGGGGAATGAACCAGCGCTGCAGAGGCTGCAGGCAACCTCACAGCCCAGCGCTCAACTGCTATGCCACCAGGGGAGGCCCCTATTCTTTTTCTTTTTAAGATTTATTTATTTATACAAGAAATGGGGTACAGGCCAGAAGCACGGGAGGGTAAGAGGATTCACCAGAGACAGAGTAAGGAGCAGAACAGGCAGATGGACCAAAAGCAGTGCTGAGGGAAGCAGCGGGTGAGACAGGAGAGTTCTGCCACGCCATGTGGGTATCTCCCTGGCCGGCTGGGAATCGAACTCACGCTGCAGAGGCTGTGGACAGCTTCACAGCGTTGCACTCAACTCACTAAGCCACCGGGGAGGACCCGTCACATATATTCTTCGGCGGAAGAGGCCGCAAGATCTTACTCGGTACAGAAAGCCCGAGGTGAAGTGACAGTGGAAATGGAGATACTACCCTACTGGCTTTGAAGATGGAGGAAGGTCCCACGAGCCAAGGAATTTAGCTCTAAAGCTGGAAAAAGCAGGGAACCAGATCTTCCCCTTGAGCCTCTGGAGGGAGCACAGCACTGCGGACACCTCGAACAAGTGATACTAGTGCCACTGATTTCAGACTCTGGCCTCCAGAACTGTGAGAGAATAAATACGTCATCTCCAGTGGCCCAGATTGTGGTAACTTGGTGTAGCATCCTAATGCAATTTTTCTTATCGTACACAGAAAAGAATAGTTTTAGATTTTCAGGAAAGTCACAAAGAAAGTATAGTGAGTGCTTCTGTGCCCCTAACCCATTTTCCTCCATTTTTAGCATCTTCTATTACCACAGTACATTTGTCACAACTGAAAAGCCAAGGTGTGCACTTTACTATTAACTAATCTCCACCACTAGTTTTTCTAACAGTGTTTTCTGGTGCTAGGATCCTGTCCAAGATGTCCTGTTACAATTCAAGGCCTGTTTCTTCCTAGCCTCCTGTGGCCTGTGACAGTTTCTCAGAATTCCCTTATTTTTTGATGACCTTTGGTTTTGAGGAGAGCAGGTGAGGTGTTCTGGAGAAGATTACTCGATTTGGATTTATCTGACATTCTTCTGACTAGACTGGGGTCACAGGGCTAGGGAGGAAGGACGGAGTCGAAGTGGCACTTCACTGCACATCACGTGGTATCTGGGGCACGCACTCTCCGCATGACTTACCACTGCTGATGCTGACCTGATCGCAGCCGAGGAAGGAGTTGCCAGGTTTTCCACTAGTAAGTAACTCCCTGACCTTCCTGCCCCCAGCCCTTTCCAAACTACTCTTGGAAGGGGGCCACTGATCATATCCCAATTCAAGTGGGGCGAGGGTTATGCTGCATCTCCTGGAGAGGAGAATACCTTCATAAATAATTTGAGATTCTTCTATAAAGGAGAGTTGTCTCATCCCCTCCCCATTTATTTATTATTCAATCATTACTATCACTGTATTGTCATGGGTATTGATTTTATACTTTGGATTATCATCCAAATACTATGTTATTTGTTTAGTTGCTCAAATAGTTCCAGCCACAGACTCCAGGGAGCAGGGTCAGTTTGCACCTAGTTCCATTGAGAAGATCCCATCCTTTTGTTTTTTAAATGCTCCCTTACTTTCTAGCACTATAAGACACTCCAGCCTCATCGTGTATTTTCCCTGCCCCGGCCCTGGAATCAGTCATTTCTTCAAATATCACAGGGAGGGCCTCCCCGGTGGCGCAGCGGTAGAGCGCTGGGTTGCGAAGCTGCCCGCGGCCTCTGCGGCACCGGTTTGATCCCCGGCTGCTCCCCGGCCACCGGAGGAGGGTCCCACATGGCGCGCAGACCTCTCCTGCCGCCCGCTGCTCCCCTCAGCAGTGTACTTCGGTCCTTCTGCCTGCTCTGCTCCCCGCTCTGGCTCTGGTGAATTTTCTCACCCTCCCGCGCTTCTGACTGTACCCAGTGCATGTATAAACAAAAAAACAAACAAACAAACAAACAAATAAAACATGCCTCTATAAAAAAAAAAACTTTAAAAAAAAAAAAAAATATCACAGGGATCCTTTTAGTAGAGGATGATATTAGAGACCATGATCTGGACTCTATGCTGACTAGTTGCTGCTGGAGTGCCCTTGCTTCTGGGCTCACTGGGAAGGCAGGGCTGGGAAATGTGCATGTTTATGAACCCATGCATATGTACATGCCTATTACTATGTCTCTATCCACCATCTGGGTCTATGTTAAGCTAAGCTTGACTTCATACTTACCACATGGATCATTCTAGCCTTGCCCCCTTGCTTATTTGAAGTGTCCCCCCAACAGTGAGAAAACTCTCACCATCCATTTACTTCCTTTGCAACCTCAGAAGACGAGAATAGCAATTTTCGAATTATTATCCTGTTCCCCTGGGAGAAATCCAAATTTACTCTACTGATGTTTAGAGACATTTTATTTTTCATAATATTCTTATAATTTCCAGTATAAACACTATTTTCCAAAGTCACTTGGTTCAGTTCCTACCCTCATTCAGTGAGGTTTTCTCATACACTAGGTTTTTGTTTGTTTATTTATTTATTTTAATTTTATTTTTGCATAGAAGAACTGGGGTGTAGGCCAGAGCTATGGAGGTGGGGTGAGAGTGAGAGGATTTACGAGAGACAGAATAGGGAGCAGATCAGGTGGATCTACTGAAATACACTGCTATGGGGAGCAGCGGGTGAGACAGGAGAGGTCTGCTGCACCATTTGGGTTAGATCTCTGGCCTGGGATTGAACTCAGGCCTTAGTGGTGACAGCTGTGAGACTTAACCCCTAGGCCACCAGGGAGGCCCTCTCATACATTAGTGAATCAGTTTATATTCCTCCCTGGATCCCCAACTTCTTGGTTGACTTTAAAACCTAATTTCTATACGCTATGTATGCTAACGCTTTGTGAATTTATGTGATTACATGACACAAAGTCACAGTGTCATGTGTGCACCACTAATGCCGCACATTCATCCACTCCCCTCCAGCTCCCTGTGCTTTCCCCTGTCAGAGGCTCCCCTCCCTAAACCCTCGGCTGCTGATCTGCTTTCTATGACTGTATTTTATCCTTTTCTAGAATGTCGTGTGAATGGAATCATTTAGAGAGGACAGCTTTTTCACTCTAACTTCTTTCACTTAATAAATTGCATTTACGATTCATCCATGTTGTGTGAACTCATAGCTTATATGTCTCTTTATTTCTGAGTAGTACTCCACTGTTTGGATGTATCACAGTTTGTTTACCATTCACCTGCTGGAGGATATCTTGGTTGCTTCCAAGTTTGGACAATTATGAATAAAGCTTTTATAAATATTGATGCTCAGGCCTTTGTGTGGCCTTGTTTTGTTGTATATATAGTAGCTTGTGCTTATATTTAACTTTACAAGAAACTGCTGAGCTGCCTTCCAAAACAGCTGAGCCATTTTGAATAAATGAGTTACTTAACTGAAATCCAACTTTTCTTACCCTTTTTTTCCCAAGCTGTTGATGAGGAGGTCATATCACACAAGCAAAGAGCACAGGCTTTACCATCAGATCTGATTCCTAAAACTTAAAAACTGTGACTTTGGACGAGTTAGTTAAGCTCTCTGAGCCTGCTGTTGGGATTTAAGTCTTCTCACGTGCGTATGTCACAGGCTGAGTTCGTTAGGAAGCAGATACTGAGACAGTGTTTAGCCTACAGGATGTTTGTTAGGGGGAGCTGTTGGGGTCAACAGATGTAAGAGGAAGGGAAGACAGCAGAATTGGGCGGTGGGAGACGTTGAGGTGAAACGGCCCATTTCAGCACCATCCTGACTTGGGTTGAAATAGCCAGGCCTCAGCACCCTGTCTGGATCAGTCGTCAGCTCAGTGGGCATTGCAGGGCCTGCTCTCTGTGGCTGGGCAACATGTCCTTACTGGAAGGTGTATCTGGGTGGAGCCTCCCACTATCCCCAGCACAAGACAATGGAAAGAGAACTAGATGAGAGCTGGGAGACCATTCCAGTGTCATCTGCCACTTTCCAGCTGTGCAGCTTCAGGCAAATCCTTCCTTCCCAGAGCCCCCACAGATTATCTGGGTGTAAGTAGCTAAGAGAACAGCCCCAATCTGCGCACCACCACTTGCATGTTCCCAAGTAGTTTTGTGTCCCTTAACACAATACCATGCCAATAATAGTCACCCCAGGGAGTTCTCAGGTGATACTGTTTCAGTGTGATCTGAGACAAGCATGTGACCATAAACCTTAGTGCTGGTTCCTGGCAATGTATGCAGAATTCAAGAGTAACTGTCCAGGGCCTCCCTGGTGGTGCAGGCAGTTGAGTGCAGGAGACCTCTCCTGTCTCACCCGCTGCTCCCCTCAGCAGTGTATTTCATCAGTCTGCCTTTTCTGTTCCCCACTCTGTCTCTGGTGAATTCTCACACCCTCCCGCGCATCTGGCCTATACCCTGGTTCTTATATAAATAAATAAATCTTTTTTTTTTTTTAAAAAAAAAAGTAACTGCCCAGAAACTAGAGCAATGTGACAGAGCAACTTTATGTCTATAAATAATAAAAAATTGAACTCATGCTATGCTTGTCTTTGCTTCCTTCTTTCACTCTCTAGTAACTTGTGTTTTACAAATGGATAGGTCCATGACAGTTTAGAAAGACACACACAAATCTGGTCCTTTACCACAGACATTTTGAGAATCACTCATCTAGGTTACCCCTAAATGCAAACTTCGGACCATTTTTACATTTTTTTAGAGCAAGGAGGCCATTTCTGATCCTCAATCATTGACACTTTATTGATAGCCCAGGAGGTGTTCATGGGGTTTGTTCTTTTCAGGCCATTTTCAAAGGGACGGCTAGATAGTGTCTCTTGTCTATCTGTCTGTATTCACTTTCTCACTAAGGATGTACCCGGATATACATGGCACCAGTTTAGCCGGTTAAAAAGGGAAACACTCAGGTCTGTTTTCTGGCAGGGAGTCTGTGTGTTGGGTATAGACTCTTAAGAAAAGTCCAGACCTGGTTTGCGATAGAACACATTTTCACGGGTCTTTCACAAACCATTTCCAGGCATTTCTAAAGTAGGGGAGAGGTGAGGAAGAATTAGCTTTTAAGTATTTATTTATGGATGAATCATTCCCAGGTAAGGAAACTGAGACTTAGCAAGTGGACTCAAGCTTCAGGGCCACACAGCCAAGCAGGGGAGGGGTAAGCCTTGCTGACAATCTGGACCCTGGCATTCCGTTCAACATTCAACCCTATTTGAGACCAGAACTAGGCAGGGTGGGAACGGCTTGTAGGAATTGGGCAGGCAGCCTTCATATTGGACAGGGATTCCAGAAAATGCTTTAACTTCTCTGACAAGTGAACTTCATTTATTATAAAGAGATCACTGTGGGCATCATTGAGATAATACGTGTAAACCTATACAGAGCCCAGTACATAGTAGGTTCTCAGAAAGTGACTCAGGGATCCTGCTCACTCCGCCCTTTTATGGGGTCATTAACACAGATGTCTGGTTCAGCTCAACGCAGCCACGAGCGCCCTGGCCTGGCTCATGACCTTCTCTAGTTCAAGGACTTCCCAGGGCTTCTCTGTAACTAGGAGATAAATTCCTGATCCTATGGGACATGAGTCCCACCAGCTGGAAGGCAACGCAGTCCCCTAGCTGCCTTGCTCACCATGCTATGGCGATGAAAGTTCACTGAACAAAGGCTTAAAACCTCCAGCTTCCTGTTTCCTAAATCTCACCCTTGTACCCTGAATCATACTCATAACTGTCGCCAGCATTTGCCTTATATCTTCCCCATCTCCTCTGCTCACTCAGCAGCTTCCATCTCCCGACCTTGACTTCCTCCTGAGCCTGAGCAGAACGTTTCCCTTTGGGCAGCTGAGGCTTGGCCCATGCCACGTGGCTGCTGGCGCTGCTGGCTGACCTGTCCCACCTGCCACCATAAAGCAGTGTCAGGTGTCCTGGGGGCCAGCCAGTCCTTTGTCCCCTGTGGATAATGATGTCTGAGAACTTTTCTCCAGGTCAAAGGCAGCCTGATTTCTAGGGGAGACTCCCAACACTTGAGAGTCTCTGACCATCTCTGCCACCCTGACAAATATTGTTATTTTCTGAATTTCTGAATCTGCATGGGCATTCAAGTGGTGGAGACCATTTTTCCCCATCAGGCAGGCTCTGGGGATCCTCTGGGGACCAAGGAGGCATCATTCTGGGCATGCTAAGTTAGTAACTGAACTCTTACATGTGTCATTTCTGGCACACTTTGTTAGTTTTGGGGAGGCCAACTGTTGTAACAAACAACCCCTAGTCTCAGTGACTTTCCATGATAAAAGGACTTTTCTCTTTTCCGCTTAAAGTGCAGTGTGGCTATTCCTACTTGGGACCTCTCTTGGGCTGTCCCACCTCTGAGATCAGGTCTTTATCCTTCATCTTAGGCTGCTTTAACATGGAGCCTCCCACTTTGCTGTGAAAGGGGGAGAGGCGGTGATTGGGTTAGGTTTCTACTGCTGCATAACGCTACTCCAAAACAGCTGCTTTCAACAACATTTATTGCCTCATAGCCCCTGGGAGACAGGGCAGGCCATTCAACCATGGCCCTTTCACCCCCAAAGCTAGCCCCAAAGAGGAGTAACTAACTCTGATTCAGGGAGAGTAGAGTTGGAGAGGGGGTGGGATATATTGAGGCTTGGACAAAGAGGGGACATTTGGAGGTGAGTGACAGTGGAGGGTGGAGGAGGATGTGTCCAGGAAAGGAACAGCAGGCTCCAGGACAGTGCAGCTGGGAGGGCAGTGAGGGATGCAGAAGGTGATGGAGTCGTGGGGCACAGAGGAGAAGGCCCAGAGGTGAGTTTGGGGAGGCACTGGATGAGAAAGGACCTAGAAAGCCAGGGAGGAGGAGTTTAGGCATTTCGTGGGCTTAGAGACCATTTTAGGGAGTCGGGTTTTCTCTAGGACATGGGTCGGAGGTATGCAGGCAGGCCGGAGGGAGGAGAATCTGGGTACTGTGACCACCCGGTGATCCCCAGGGTGCTGAGTGCTGTGGCAGAAGAAAGGGAGGTCTGAAACTCAGCAGGAACATCAGGGAAGGTTTCTGTGAAGGGATGAAACCAGTGTCGGGGCAGGGATCACCCAGACAACAGAGAGGGGACTGGTAGCAAAGGAACAGGTTGGGAAAAGACACCCCCCCCCGTGGGGGGTGCTGATAGAGGGTGAGAAGAAGGGGAGAGAGAGAGAGAGAGAGAGAGAGAGAGAGAGAGAGAGAGAGAGAGAGAGAGAGAGAAAGGAAGAGGGAGAAGGAGATTCGTGTAAAGAACTGCAAATGGTTCAGTGTGACCAGGGACTAGGGCATAAGTCTCAGGGAGATTAGGACAAAGAAAACCCGCCAGCTAGTGAAGGGGGTGATGGGTGGGCTAAGAATCCTGGGACATCTTCTGTCTCCATTGACCCCTCTAGATCCACTGTCCACCTGGCTCTTCCTGGAAGACCTACTTTCATGAACTGCAGCTATAGGCCCATGTGCCCCCAAGCTTCTGACAACAGATGGGGGAGGGGGAGGTGGGGAGCAAGGAGTGTCCTTCCTTGCAGGGCCTCCTAGCACTGCCTGTACTCCTTGACCAGCAACGGGCCCTGCAAGTGACACTGCCGTCTCCGTTTGTCCTTCCAGGCTGGGGTGGGGCTGGGATACAGTGCTCTGCACCCCTGCACAGCCCTAGTACTGCACCATTTTGTGTGGTTTCCTGCACTTTGCACATACCGTGGAAAATCATTCCTTTGTCAAGTCCTCAAACTATCCTAACTGCAGTATGCCCTCTGGCCCGTGCTGGATCCAAGGTGACACAAACTGCTGGGACAATGGAGAGCCATAGGAGACTTTTGACAAGGGGTGACAGTGTCAGATTTGTTTAGACTATTGACTATGGTTGTGCTTGGAGGATGGTGCACCGAGGAGGTGGCAAAAACACAGTGCAGGATTTGGAGGCTGAGCTGGGTCCTCAAGATAATTTGTGACCTTTATCAAGGTCACACAAGGAAACCTGGACTATGTGGCATGGAGGAGGGGTGATTTTGTTGCAGGCTTTCATTTATAACTTTTGCTTTTCATTTCTGTATACATTTAAGAGGTAGATACAACTCGCAAAGATGCTTAGAGTAATTTGAACACCAGTTTCTCCTCTACGTCAAGCAAAGAGCCCAATATCTGGTTGAGTACAACAGAAAGAAGAGTTTATTCAAGATCATTAAGACAGAGAGCAAACTGGCAAGGATTTAGAAGACAGATGCCCAGCAAGTGCTTTGAAGATATTCTAACTAGGTAGAAACTTGTTCTAATAAACAGGCACATTGCTCTGAATTCTCTGCAGCTTTCTGACAACTGCAATAGACAGCCTGGACAGGCCTGCTGTCTACATAGAGCTCCAGGTGCTGAGAGAGGGTTCAGGCAGGGGTATACCCTTCCCTCCCCATCCCCCAGTAACACCTCCAAATTCCTTCATACGAGGACTTCACAAAGGCCAGAGAATTTCTAGGATGTTCTCAAATCAGTTTGAGAGGTCTGTGTGGCCTACATCATCAATCTGAATAAAGAAGGCTAGAAAAGACAACTTTTCACAAGAGTCAATCTAGTCTTCAAATCGTGAGGATACCTTGTCTACACTGGCACCAATAAAGATCTTTGAAGGGAACATCCCATTAGTTCTTTTTTTTCTTGAAAGTTACTTCCCTTCTCCTTTGAAAGGACTGTAGTACTTACTTGGCTTCCCTCGGAGACAGAAAATGATTCACTTCCTTTGCCGATCCCTTTATCTGCTGAATGACTGTTTCTGAATTATCAACTCCTTCAATTTCCAACTCCTTCCTGCTCATTTCTACTTCTTTAGCCTCCACTTGCATCCTCCTTTTCCTTACATTGACCTTTTGCTTTGACTCTTTGACGAAAGTGTAATGGGATGAACCCCGGGAGCAGAGCCTTAGTGCACGGCATTGCCTAATGAATAACACACCTTGCCTGGGTTCCTCTGTGTGCTGTGCACACCGTGGACTCCACAGTCTGATCCCCGTCACCCTGCAAGCCCTGAGGGCTTTGTGTCAGCCTGTTCTTCTTCCGAACATTTGTATGTCTTTTCTTGAATGTCCTCTAGTGATCGTTTTACGAGTAATCTATAATACATTTCCCTGTTCCCATCTTGGTGAAGCACATCAGAATCCCCAACTACTGCTTATCATCCACTGCTCTCTGATTTTTATATTCAGAAATGAACACTTTTCTGAGAATCTGGTCGTGGTGGAGGGCATCCTCTTTGTCACTGTCATCCCTGTTTTCCAGCTGTCCAGCTGCACCTGCAGGGACACCTTGTGTCCTCGTTAACCCTCACCCAGCACTTGGTATACGTTGGCAGTGGGAATGCCCCCTCGCTCTGTTTCAGCAGCCCTTGGGGGCCGAAGTGTGGCAGGACAGTGTGGGCAGATTGAAAGATGGCCGTAAGCAATGTGCCATTTCTGCTCCTCCCACACAGAGGGGACCCTACCCCTTACCTTGCATCCAAGTAACCTCTGAACTTGCTTTGACCAACAAAAGGCAATGAAGGTGTTGTTAAGCAGTCACACCACCTGGGATTTCAGAGACTTGCAGTCTGGCTCGCAGTTTTGGAATCTAGCCACTGCTGGAAGCTAGGAGGTGAGTCAAAGATGCCCACAAAGAGGCCCAACCCATCTGGCCCCCCACTCTCCCAGGCCATCTGAATGTAGCTGTGTGAGAGCCACACAAGACCGGGAACCACCCAGTCAACCTGCAGGATTGTGAGAAATAAATCCTTGCTGTCTGCAGCCATTAAGTTTGGGGAAGTTCATTATACAACTCTTAGGGGACTTGAATGGGCAGGTAACTGTCCCCTTCACAAGCCTTGCCTTTCCTTCACAGCCTGCCCCCCTGTCACTTCCTCCACGTCTCCCCCCAGCACTGCCCTTTATTCCTGTTCTCTGTGACCTTGAGACCACATGGCCTCAAAGGATAATGACAGACACCTCCATGAGGCACTGTGTGCCATGTTATTCCAGACAGGACGTGCAGTAGCTAATCATCTCATAAAATTATCTTCTACTTACAACACTGCAAATGGGCAGGGCATTGTAATCCTTAGTTCTCAGATGAAGAAATTGAGGTTTGAGGTGACATGACTTGCTCAGGATTACTAAAAAGGGGTGGGCCAGGATTTGAACCCAAAGTTACACTTCGCAAATCATTCCCCATGTTGTAGTTATTGGTATGATCTGCTCCTGGAGGGAAAGGACACTGTTCCCTGGTGGGGGGTGAAGGGGATTCACAAGTACTGATCTGACCTCAACACCCTGACCCCTCAATATTGACTGGTGTCCTAAGCCCAGGAATGCGGAATTCTCTCTCCTCCTGTCTCACCCATGCTGCAGACACACACTCCTTACAGCTGGTCTTCACTCTCTGTCTTTTTTTTTTTTTTTAATTTTTTTTTTTTAATAGAGGCATGTTTTATTTATTTATTTATTTATTTATTTGTTTGTTTGTTTTGTTTATACATGCACTGGGTACAGTCAGAAGCGCGGGAAGGTGAGAGAATTCACCAGAGCCAGAGCGGGGAGCAGAGCAGGCAGAAGGACCGAAGCACACTGCTGAGGGGAGCAGCGGGCGGCAGGAGAGGTCCGCCCGCCATGTGGGACCCTCCTCCGGTGGCCGGGGAGCAGCAGGGGATGGAACCGGGCCGCGGGCAGCTTCGCAACCCAGCGCTCAACCGCTGCGTCACAGGGGAGGCCCCTTCACTCTCTGTCTTAACCTCTCTGTCCTTCCTCCCTCCTTTCCCAACAGAGCAGCCAGACATGGCAGTTGGGGTTGACAGATCAGAAGGGAAGAGCCGGCATGGCTTTTCCACATTTAGCAGGGCAGCTGAGAGTCAAAAGTGAGGCTTGCCCAGCCCTCTTGGTTGAGGGATGCAGATGAGGAAGGCTTATGTAGAATCCTTTCATTTATTGAAATGATACTGATTTTCATGCAACATCAGGGTGAAGTTACAGCAAACTTCACAACCTATGTGATGCAAGAGCTGAGACTCAGGGGTCATTAGTCAACATGGGACACTGAGGCAAAGAGGCCTGCCCACATCAGACAGCCAGCGACTGAGCACCGTTCCTCTGACTACATTTGGGGCCCCTCTTGCTGCCACTCCATAGCTCAGAGGACCCAGAAATTCAAAGATGCTGGTGGAGGGGGTTGCAGGAGTTTCATGGGGGAGAGGAAATGGGATGTCCAGGGTGCAGGATGGGGGAGCTTGTGGGAACAGAGCTGGTGGCTTCTTCTGTGCCGTCACTCGAGGTAGAGGAAGAAGAATCTAGTAATGGTTTGCTGTTCTTTTCCCTGCTTATTGGGTGACATTAAGCCAAAGGACTGAGACCCCAATGTCTTTCTGTTCCAGTGCTCTCTTCAGCATCACAGGGGAGCAGACCAAGGAGAGAGGGACTAGCAGAGTCATTGCAGTAGGAGTGCCAATCTCAGGGCCGGTGTTTGGACTCCTGTCATGATGCCAGAGAGACTTGGAATCCAGAGGGGGTTGGTTTTGGAGGAGTCTGGGGGAGCTCTGGAGACCTGTTCAACAGATACCTCCAGGAAGCCTTCTCAGATCACAGTGCCTCTTACTGGACTTCCTCTGGCCAACTCTGCCTTCCGGGGCAGCCCCTGCTCTGGGAGGCAGTCAGTAGAACTCCAAATGTTTGTCGGTGGGGACGTTATACTTGAGCTTGTGGGCTTCAAAGAGGTCGTACAACTCTTTGATATACTGCTGGTGTAGCTGGTCCACCTGCTCCTGTGAGGGATTTGGGGTCTTCTGCACCTCAATGGGCTTCCCCACTGCAAGACACAAAGATGGTGGGGTGCCAGATCAGAAACCAGCAGGGTCACAGAGGTCCTTGGGCCAGATTTCTACCCTGTGGACAGCTACATTGGAAAGTGCTCTGCCATATCTTTGACTCCTAATGCCAGGTGATGGGTTCCAAGATGTTAGGGTAACTGCAAGATTCTGCTATAAGAACAGCACCACCAGCTGGCATTGCAATGTGCCAGGCAGTGCGCTGGATGCTTTACACGCATTATCTCCTTTCATCCCATAACAATCCTACAGGGGGAGAACCTCTTATTATTTCCACTTGACTGGTGAGGCACTGAGGCTCAGAGAGGTTAAGTAACTTGTACAAGGTCACAGATCCAGGAAGATTCAGCGCCAGATTTTAAATCATGCAGATGTGCTCTTGGCTTCCAGGCCATATGCTTCTGGGAATCTAAGACACCACATTAATAGGGTCTGTCTTTCTAGAATGAGGTAGAACCACAGCGTATACACCTCCACTTCTCCCTGCTTCTTCCATTCTGCCCTGCACTGCCCGTCATTCTAAGGAGGAGTCAGGAAACTAACTTCATCCTACTAGTTCTGCTTGGCTTCCTTCTCCCCTTGAGAATAGCTCTGGAGTCAGCTGCAATATTGATGCTCATGAAAATATTCCCACACAAGACAGGGATGGTCATGGTATAAGGATTTACCAAGACTGTGTTCAATTCGCAAACAAATGGAGGATGGAGATGGATGGATGGATGGAGATGAATGGACCTCTTTCTACCAATTTTGTCTTCTGGAGAGAAAACAAATGAGGTGTCCACATAACTAAGGCCATTTAGTGCTAAGTCCATGCACTAAATATCATGCCCATTATTTACAGGAAAATCCCTCAGCTATTAATTCATGGCCTATCCATTGCTACTTTGCACACAATTCTAACTGAATTGGAATGCCCTTTTTTTGTATCCATCTTTTCCAATAAATTTTATTAGATCCTCTAGGCTGAAATTAAGCTTTCCTTTTCTGGTATAATAAAAAGCCAAAAAGACCCCGAGTCAAACCATAAATTTGTTATTCCATAGCAGCCTGATTTTTTGGAAGTTAGTTAATTTTTTTGAGTCTCAGCTTGCCATTCATGAAATGGGATAATAGTCCCTGCCTCAAAGACTGTTAGGATAAACTGAGCTCCTGCATGTAAGGGAACTGTGCAGTGCCTGGCACCTGGCAGCTACCCAGTGGTCAGTAGTGGCTAGTGATTGCTCTTCCTTGTACCTGTTAAAGTTTTCATCCTGCCTTCTAGTAGGATTAGCCGCTTGTGTGTCTGTTTTCCAACCTAGAAGGTGAGATCAAAGTGGGATGTGTCTGGGCCTCCCCCGTGGGCAGCGGGTTGAGCACAGTGCTATGAAGCTGTCCACAGCCTCTACAGCACGGGTTCGATCCCAGCCAGCCACGGAGCTACCCACATGGCACGGCAGACCTCTCCTGTCTCTCCTGCTGCTCCCCTCAGCTGTGTATTTCAGTCAGTCTGCTTGTTCTGCCCCCCACTCTGTCTTTGGTGAATCCTCTCGCCCTCCCACATCTCTGGCCTGTACCCTGGCTCTTGTATGCATGAATAAATCTTTAAAAAAAAAAAAAAGGGATGTGTCTGGCCCATCTCCATATCCCCTTGCAACACAGAACCAGGCCCCTTTCCCTGCAGCCCACTCTCTCCCAGCCTGAGTCTTAACTCACCCACGGTGTTGATGGGCTGGCGGTAAGGTATAAGACCGAAGCTGTACTGGAAGACACCACGGCCATGGAAGAGGGGGAGGGAGATGCTCATGACCTTCTGCAGCCGGTTCTGGATCCAGCGCAGGTAGGAGCCTGGAGCATTCTCTACCTGGTCATATAGGTTGTTCTCTCCAAAGGAGTAGATTGGCACAAGAGGCACCCTGAAAGGAGACAGAGAGGGTGTATGTGGGAGGCCCCAGGGCAGGCCAAGCTGGTCACCTAGCTTTCCACAGGGACCCAGTGACCAAGAATTGGAGCAGAAGACAGAGCTCTGGGCTCTGCCTGAATTTGGAGGTCCGAGCTTTCTTACAGATCTGCCGGGTTCTGCTTGAATTTGGAGGTCTGAGCTTTCTTACAGATCTGCGGGGTTCTTTGAACCTGGTCAGTTCTTGGCCTCCTCTCGGAGCCACAAACTCCCAGGTGTGCCACTACAGCTAGACCAGAAGGCTTCAGAGTCCTCCCAGCTACAAAACATCTGCAAACTTTCTAGAAAAATCTCTCCTGCCTCAGGGGCTTGTATTCTTCCAAGAGGCTGGAAGGTGGGAGAACAGCTCTATGATATGCCCCAGACTGTATTCTCCCAGATTCCCTGGGTCTCAGATCTTGCGCTGGCTAGTCCCTTCCCATCTAGGCCCTTTGACCACGAGTCTCTCTTCTGGAATCTTTTCTAGGTATTGGTGCACCAGGCAGTAACATTGCTCATCAAAATAAAACCATCGTTGGAAGGGATTCAGAACCTCCCTGCCAAAATAGGATCTGCATTAGTCTCTGCTTCTCTCATCCCACCAAAATAGTATCCTTGCTAGTCTTCGGTGGAACAGAGAACGCCTTCTCCAGATACCCGTGTATCAGGGCGAGCTTGATAAAACCCTTGCGGTTTTTCAGCAACAGCGCGTAGTTTCCAGGCCTGGCATCCAGAGCCTCCTGGGCACCCCCTATAATGATGGTCAGCAGGTTTCCACCACCTTTCTTGTTCAGAATATGGGCCGCGCTCTCCTTGTCTGATGCCACCAGCCCTGGGGAGAGAGGAAGGTGATCAGGTATGGGGTGAAGGGACAAGGATGTGACCCAAAAAAGAGACCCCTATAGCACCCACAGAGACATGGATCTCCCATCCCACCCACTCCAGCTGGGAGTCTCCCTGAGGGCTGGGACGAGCCCTCCTCCCTCTTCCCAACCCCCTCTCTGAGCTCATTCCCTTCACCATGTCACGGGAAGTGTTTCCTTGGGTCTAGCCTCCTTCTCCTGCATATGCTCTTGGATGAAGTCCAGAACTGTTAGCAACCGTCCCTAACATTCTTCCAGACTCATCTTCTTGGTTACCCAGGGTGGGGAGACTCACCCGCCAACATAATGTAATCCCTGAAGAAGGGGATCCGGAACCACACGTTCAGCATCATCAGGTGGGAGCAGATGCCAGGGAACTTGGAAGAAAAGCCGGTGCTCTCCGTGCACAGATTGATAAAGGCTCCCGTGGCCAGGACTCCGTGGGGGTGGAAGGCGGCGAGGTAGTTCCGGGAGGGGTCCAGTTCAGCAGTCTTGATCAGCTGCGGGGATAGCAACCCAGTGAGCCAGAACCGAACCTGCCTGCTAACCCTGATCTGCCATTCAAGTGTGGCCTTGAGCGAGTCACACGCCCTCTCTGCGTCTCAGTTCTTGTGAAGGTTGAGATTCGGCGGGTGAATGTGCCCAGTGATACCGTGATGCAGGCCGCGTCTAAGAGTTGCTGTTGGCTTTGGACAACTGGCATCTGTAGAATGGGGACATTTGGGACATTTGGCCCTGACCCATTCGCCTGTCAGGACTGCTGAACTACGGCCTTAGGGTGCCCTGGGGATTACCAAGACTATAATTTGAAGACATCAAAAGGCCCCGCGGGGGCACCAATTTAACAAAATTCAATAAGAAAAACAGGCACTCGCAAGCATTCTCAAGATGCACCAGGACGGGGTTCCTGTTAGGAAAGCTGACCACAGATATGAGGCATCCAGGAGGGGAGGGAGAAAGAGAAAAGATGGGGCCGCAGTGAACAGCGGGGAGGAAGAGCATAAGGAAGAGCACAATATGTGCTGTAATTGCTGCCTTGCATCCTCAGTTTGCCTAGCAGAGGGAGGTGTGGCCACACAAAGATGGACAGAGGCTGGAAAGTCCTCACCGGTGCCTGCACTGGCAGGCTGGACTTGGCACCTGGGATGGTGACTGGGGAAGGGGAAAGCTAGGTTGTGAGACTGAGGAATTGTTTCTTTTTAATTGATATAATTAATGTACCATAAAATTCACCTTTTAAGGTATGCGAGTCAGTGGTTTTAGCATATTAAAAAAAGGATGCAGTCACCACCACCATCCAGTTCCAGAGCCAGACCCCTGTCCCCTAGCCCTGACAACTACTCATCTACTTTTGTCTCTGTGGATTTGCTTACTCTAGATATTCCATATAAATATAATCATTGCTGCAGACCAGCACAGCGGCGGCGGGAGATCGAGACAGTCTCAGGGTTGAGTGAGAACGAGCAAAAGGTGGTCGAAGGAATTAGGGCGAGGGACAAGAAAGAATGACACACAGACACACTCAAGGGAGAGTGAAAATCTGAGTGTAATTTGCTCAAATCATTACGCATATTTATACATTTTCAAAAGGCATTAGGTCACACAAAATCTATTTTCCCAGCATAACAATGTTTCTTGTTACCTAGGCATAGAATACAATTTTCTAGCTAATAGTTTACAAGTTGCTAAGCATATGTGGTTACAATACATTTCCTGAAACTGATTTTTACATATATAGAAAAAGTCAGGTAAGAAAATTAATTATGGACAAGTTGCTAAGTTACTACTTATTCAGAAACAATGATTGACTGGTTAATGGTTAAACGGCTTTGTAGGTAATTCCATCAGGCTTGTTTGTAGGCAACAAAGAAGGGGTTTTTTACTGCAGGCTTATTGCCTAGATTGATCTTATAGGCTTGTAGGCCTTGTTTGATCTGAACGCCAAAGTTTATTATGATGAAGCCCCTCGGGGACTGCGCCTGTCTTAGGTCGTCAAGAGTCACAGACATGAGGCTGGCCAGTGCCTTCTTTAGTCTGCCCCCGATCTTACCCGTCATTGACTGTCCAGTCCAGCGCACAGGGGAAGAGGGTCTTATGTACTCTATTTGTGAGCATCCACAGTACAGCCACTCTTTATTTCATCCAATTACTGGCGAGCAATGGTGGCAACAGTGGCATTGCCAACCATGGAGGCAGGAGCTGCCACAAATCATATACCATGTGGTCATGTGTCTATCTTCCTCACTTAGAATATTTTCAATGTTCCTCCATATTGAAGCATGTTTTGGTACATCATTCCTTTTTCATGACTGAATACTATTTCATTGTATGGATAGGTCACATTTTGTTTATCAGCTGATGGACATTTGAGTTACTGCCATCCATTGACCATTACAAATAAAGTGGCTCTAAGCACTGGGGTATAATTCTTCGCTGGAACATATTTTCAAATCTCCTACAGTAGGGGGGTTTGCTCCTTTTAATGGTAAAACCCTTGCCCAGGAGACTAGAGTGCTACAGCAGACTCCAGAGAGAATGGTGAAGAGACTATTGCAGGCTCTTGTCTCTACTATGTTTACCTAGTCTCAAGTGCTGTTGTCACTGTTCCCAAGAGCTCCCTGTCCTGATGGCTCCTTTATGATTCACAAAGCACCCACACCAATCTCACTGCAGCCAGGGAGTCTGGCTGCAGGGTGAGAACCCCAAGGAGAGAGGTGAGCAAACTGAGATCAGAGGGGTAAGTGATCTGCTCAAAGCCCCATGGCTGACCCAACACAAGTCCTGCTGTTTCCTGCAGAGCCCACCAGAGATAGAGCCAGGAAGCCCCGTTCCTGACCTAGGGAGATATTCCAGGACTCAGGACTATTTCAGCATCTTTTTCTTTCTAAGTCAAACTTGGAAGGTCCAGAGCTCTAGGGTTTCCTCTCTTCGAGGAAGGTGGTTTTTGCATCAGCTCCAGGGCCTGACCCTGGAGAAGCTGTTCATGTGTTCATGGCCTATTTATGTACCGCTACTACCTCTTGGCAGGTTAAAAATGCAAGCAGAACCTGATTCGGTGGATCTGGCACTAGTTTGGGGCATCTGAAATGTGACAAATTTCCCAGAGGATTCACTATACATCAGAGTATGAGAAGCACCACTCTGTGAACCTTTCAGGTTCAGGCAATTGGTTATCTCTCTCTCTCTCTTTCTCTCTCTCTCCTCCCTCCACCCTCCCCCCGCCCCCGTGGCCCCAATGTGGCCTTGGGGCAGGCTTTTGTCCCCCTGGCCTGGTCTCAGCCCTGTTTGTTCACTTTTCCACAGTCGTGCACTCACTTAACAGACTCACAGACACAAAGAGATGTTCCCTCAGTTCTAAAATACACTTTTTTTTTAGCATTTTAATGTTTTGTTATCAAGATGCATTTGACAATTCTAGTTGGCAGTCAGGGATGGGAAGAGAGTCCTGCCCACTTACACAAATAATCACCCAGCCAAAACTGCCCATGGTACCCATTCCCAGGGGAGAAAGCCTCCCCTCCAGCTACCTTGCTGGGAGGGCAGGTGGCAGGAAGAGTGGTGGAAGTGAACAGGGAGGGAGTGACCCCGCTCCCTGCTAGTCTGCCCTACAACTGAGGGGCAGCTGTGCTCTGGGGCAGTGCCTCCTGCCATGGCAGAGGTAGGAGTCCTGGCAGGGACCCTGGCAGAAAAAAGGGAGCATCCTCTGGGTGGGCAGCTGGTGCCCTGACCCCTGACTCAAGTGAAGTGAGCCCAGTGTGCTGGGAGGTGGCAGGGCTGGGAGGCAGGGCATGATGTCCCCAGCGATGCCTGCAGGGCTGTGGAGGAAGTAAGGGCTCTTCCTAGGTGGCTGTGGTGGGGGCGGGTCAGGGAGGTGCCCTGCACTGCCCTGCACCTGCAGCATTTCCTGACGCCGGAATACAGCTCTGGCCACAGTGCTTTGCCCCTCCTCAGGCTTTGGCCTGTGTAAACAGTGTTTACTCTGAGACGATGACATTTTCCTGGGCAAACTCAGCTCCCAGACTGGTCTTCACCAAGAAGAAGAGACAGCTCCTCCTACATGACATATTGCCTGACTCTCCCAATTTATTCTTTTGGAAGCTGATAAGGTGAGCTTAGAAAGCCCCAAGGCCCACAGTTGCCTAATTTTGCTTTAAATTCTACCACTTGATGCTAGTTCATGTAATCACAGTAAGAACTGAGAGAAACTAAGAAATCCCACATGTATTTGAGAGCAGAGGCTTGTACATGTGGGGGAGCTACAGCACAGCTGGTACTCCCTACCCCAAGTTGCTTGCAGGACCTGTGCTACAAAGGGGTGTGGAACTTACAGGGTCTCCTGAGAGAGGGTTAAGAGGCAAATCTGCAGGCACAGCCTTACTCCTGCAAGCTCCCTGCCTAGGAGGGTCAACAAAATGCATGCCATCTCGCCCTCTGCTGGCCACAAGGTGGTACTATCTGCCTTCTGCAGGTGGTGATGCAACAGACCCACAGTGGGTGATAATCCTGAAACACTTTCTGAAAATTGAGTCCAGTGTTCTACCAGAACAGTAGTGTCAAGGTGGAGAAATTGTCCTCGAGATCTCCCTGGCTGGGAGGAACAGAAGGATCGTGGATAGGACGGGCACAAGCTATCTCTGCTTCAGGTGCAAAGAGGGCCAGCTGCGGGCCTTTGGGGGTCCGGACAGACCAGGAGACAGGCTCCTGGAGAACATTTAGTTCAAGAACCCCACTTCTGGGGGCCTCCCTGGTGGTGCAGATGGTTGAGCACAGCGCTGTGAAGCTGTCCGTAGCCTCTGCAGCATGGGTTCGATCCTGGCCGGCTGGGGAGATACCCATATGGCACAGCAGACCTCTCCTGTCTCGCCAGCTGCTCTCCTCAGCAGTATACTTCGGTCAATCTGCCTGTTCTGTTCCCCACTGTCTCTGGTGAATCCTCTCACCCTCCCGCACATCTGGCCTGTACCCCGGTTCTTGTATGCATGAATAAATAAATCTTAAAAAAAAAAAGGAACCCCACTTCTGGGCCTCCCTGGTGGCACAAAGAGTTAAGACGCTGCTCTATGAAGCTATCAGCAGCCACTGCAGCACAAGTTTGATCCCCAGTCAGGGAGGTGACCCACATGGCACAGCAGACCTCTCCTGCCTCGCCCACTGAGACAGTGTTATTTCAGTACACCTGCCTGTTTTGCTTCCCTCTCTGTTTCGGGTGAATCCTCTCACCCACTGCATCTCTTACTTACATCCCAGCTCTTGTTATGCATAAAAAAGTCAATCTTTAAAAAAAAAAAAAGAACCCCAGTTCTGTGGAATGGCCTCTACTTCCCTGATTGCTTTATACCTGAAAACCTCTTCAGTTTCATCCCCAGGCATACCTTCTGCTTTAGTCATACTAAATGCATATCAAGCCAACTGCTCAAAGATTTCAACTTCTGGGCCTGTGCTTGTGCATTTCCCTTTGCAGGTCACCTTTCTTTCCCTGGTGAACTCAGGATTCAGCTCGCAGTGGGAGGTGAAACCACAAAGCCAGCATCCACAGAACCAGAAAGCTCTACCAGACGCTAGAACCTACCCACGGTTTTCTTTGGCATAGGAGCTGATGTCACATCCACTCCCGGGCCACTTTCCCATGGAAACTGACCTCCCCAACACAGCAGAGTGAGACTGGGAAGAGAAGGAAGGAAGGGATTCCAGAATCTCAAAGCTCAGAGGTCTTGAGCAGGGCTGGGAGACCCTGCCTATGACCCGCCCCTGCTCCACCGGGACCCAGCAAGCTATGCTTGTCTTTGCTGACAAGATCCAGGAAGGGTCTCCTGCAGAGGAAGCACTTCTGGGGGTTGAAAAAAACTGACTCCTCCGCCTGGGTCCCTCAGGCTAGCTCAGTACTGCCCACTTGCTCTGCCTTCAACCCCTCTCAGCCCTCGGGAGCATGAAGGTCTCTGTCAGCCGCTCGCCCAGCCCTGTGCCCAGCCCTTGACCTCTGCCCTGCTGCCCTGCCCTGTCCCGCCCTTGCCCTTTGTCCAAAGGCCTTGTTCACCCAGGTGCCCTGGGGTTCTGCATCACAGGTGCTGCCCAGCCTTTGCTAGAACTTCTAGGTCCCAGGATTCCCAGAAAGGAGGGAGCCCTGGCTCCTGCTGCTGAGGGCCCACAGCTCAGGCCACTTGCTTAACCTCTGTGAGTCTGTTCTTCCCAACCTCTCCTCCCCCTTTACCAGCTGGGGGCCAAATTCCTGGAAGGGCAGGAAGAGGTGGGACTCCTGGAGAGGTTGGGAGGAGCCACAGCCAGACCTGAGTCAATTCCCCACTGACTCACTCAATGTGAGCCACTGGCTGCCTGAGCCCTCCCGGGCGCTGTCCCGCCAGCTCACTGCATCCGTGCAGCCCAGGGCTGGGTGTTGCATCATCTCCTTTGAATCAGAGGAGACTGAGGCGCAGACTCCCTCAAGGCCACACAGCTGGTGTGTGGCAGACCTGGGACTGGCACCTCTCAAGAGTCAGCCTAGATCCGGCGAATCCTTCAGAGCTTCCTTCCCTCCTGCTACCAGAGGAGGGTCCTGCCCGGCTCCTGTGTCCCTCGGCCTCCCCACCCATTCCCGTCTGCGCAGTGAACCCTGCCCGGCTGCTTCCATCCAGGGGTTTACTCGGTCTGGGACTGAGCAAAGGAGACAAAGCACAGCTTCACTCCATTCAGGGGTCTGCTTCACTCGGGACTGATCTTTGGGTCCAGGGTCCAGGGTCCCCATGGCCAGAAGGTGCCCCGAGGCAGAATTAGCCATATGAGTCAGGGTGCTCACTGGAGAAGGGAAACACCGGTTCAGAGTGTGCGAGGCTTTGCTGGAGGACACCTGGCTTTCGAGGCAGGACAGAACCCGAAAGCCAGTTCAGGCCTCTCCCCTGCCCCTTTACCATAGTTAACACACAGACTTTAAAACCAGTAAAGGGGCTTGCTGTGTGACCTTGGTCACATCCCTGTCGCCCTCTGGGTGTCAGTCTCCTCATCTAAGTAGGGACTAAATGGTTCTTTGGGACTTGCCAATTTATTTATTGCCAAAGAGTTTATACCTATATGAAATGCAGGCCACATCCTATGCCCTACAGAGACACCCCCCCAAATCCTGTACATTTACTACCCCTCATATTGGCCCCACATCTCACAGATGGGAAACCATGACAGAAAAGAATCTGGACTCATCCCCAGACTCTGTAATCGCTGCTTCCTGCCTCCCAGCCAGTATCCTGCTCAAGCACACAGAGCTGTTGTACCCTGTGGAGATGGGGTGCCATGATCCTGGCCACATCCCAGTCAGTGCCCACACTCACCGAGATAGGGAAATAATCCCTCATGTAATTCCAAACGATGCTACGCCTTCCGAAATCACGGGATCTGCCCCCCTTGCTGGGTGTGTCCCGGTCGAGGTACCACCAGACTGAGTATAGGACACTGATGAGCCAGAATCTTGTGAAGAGGAGGCCTATGAAGATCATGATGCTGGTCTGGGCTGGGGAGGGAAGCAGTCAGAACTCAGAGGCATGAAAAGAAACAGGCGAGATGCCCAGACCCTGTGCTCACCATGCCCAGCCAAGAAGCACTGTTCTGTCCATCCCGTGGCCCCAGGAGCAAACGACCAGCTGCCGGGCCTTCAAGGAGGAGACAATGGAGTCAGTCAGTGCACCCCAGGAGCCTGGATTTGAATCCAGGTAGGTCTAACTCTAAAACTAATTTTTGCCCACTGGAATAGGCTGCCTTAATCATTCTGGTCTTTCCTCTCCACTTCCTCTTTCCAAAAAAGTCATCTGCATCCACCAGGTTCTCATAAATGCCCAGTGGACACTGATGGGATTAGTTTCATTCCTTTAGGACCTCAGAGAAAAGAAAGGAGACGCTCTTGGTGCCCAGACCTCTTTCTATCCCCTCTCAGGCCCGTCTTCCCAGAGATAAACGGGGCCGGCTCCCTCCTCTTGCTGAAGTCTTCCCAAGGCTGCCCTCTTCTGAGGCCCAGTCTCAGCAGGCCAGCCTGTGCTCATGCTTTCTGTGAGCTGGCCCTGTTCCAGCTCCCTTTGCCACACACCCAATACTCTGACTCAGTGTTCCTAAAACCATCTAACTCTTAGTTTTTTCTCATGCTGTTTCCTCTGCCTGCAATCCTCTTTCCTGGTGAAGGAGGGAAGGAGGAAGCCACCTCCTGTTTCCTGTAGGTCAGCATAATCCTTCTGTATTTTGTATCTGTGTAGTCTATGAAGCCAGTGCCTAATCTGATACCAATGGCGCACCATTCCCAGAGAATATCACTCCTTCCCCAGTCCATGCCTTCCACCCAATACCCATAGTCTCATATTCTCAAAGAAAGCCAGTTTCTGCCTGTGTATTTCATTTGAAAGTAGTGTACACTAGGCCTGTCATTCCTGGCTGGCTTCCTGGAGGAAAGAGCTTTTGACATAGTCTGAATAGTGGTAGAATTTATAAGCTGGAGGATGCAGGTTGGGGCCTACAAATATATACTTTCATGGAGTACCTGTGATAAGCCAGGTATACCTGGGTATGCAGCCATGAAGAACAGACATTCCTGTTCCTTATGGAACAGACTTCCCAGTCTTGTGCTTGGGATACTTCATTTTTCACATTTTTATTGTGGTAAAATTCATGTAACATAAAATTTATCATCATAACCACTTTTAAGTGTACAGTATCACTGACATTAAGTACATTTGCATTGTTTTGTAACCATCATCACCGTCAAGTGTTAAACAGCCTCCCATGCCCTTCCCCGAATGCTTGTCAATTCTATTTTCTGTCTCTATGAATATAACTATTCTAGGTAACTTGTCTAAGAGGAATCATAAAGATCTTTTTGTGACTGGCTTATTTCATTGACAATAATATCCTATAGGCCCATTCACATTGTAACCTGTGTCAAATTTCACTCCTTTTCCTGGCTGAATAATATTCCAGGGTATGTATGTACTAAACTCTGTTTATCGATTCAGCCAGTCAATGAACTGATGGATATTTGGGCTGTCTTTGCACTTTATTTTTTTTTAAAAATATTGAATTAGTGACTAATAATGAAAAGTGGGGAGACTAAATATACAAACCTAAATTACCTGAATTCTCTTGAAAAAACTGGAAGATGTTAACAACCCTGCATCACCTAACAGGGTTTCCAACCACCATGGCCTACTAGGGCACTGTCCTTTTGGGCAAAACCAGAAGCTGGGTGGGTGGCCACACTTTAGGAAAGCCAGTTTAGAGAATAAAAATAAATTGTTCACGACAGCTACCTGGACAGTGGGGTGATGAGAAGTCTTTCACTTGTAGGGTGCTCTTTTAGTTGGAGTGTGCTCTAATAGCATGTATTCATTTTGCAGTCGGGAAAAAATAAGTTTGGGGAAAAAAGGCATTCGGCCTTGAACAGAACAACCTCTTCCTGCTCCACCAGCCCTCCGGCCTGAGCTCACCCTGTCACCCTGCTCAGCAAGCCAAAGGTAGGCTTGCATGTCTTTTCAATTGCTTAGCAAGAGAGACACCTTTCACCTCATGTCTCTAAGAGGGAAAAAATTTAACCTCCCTTTACAGGGGCCCAGAGAGAGCGTGAAAACTGGCTAAGGTCACACAGCAAGCGAGTAGAAGGGGGCCTGAGATTCCATCCACCCTTTTGGGTACATCATGCCCCAACATTCACTCAACAATGGTTTATTGGTCCCAACTCTCCTAGAAGCTTGAGATGCTCCTGAGAATGAGACAGACTGCTTGAAAGAAGTTTACCTTCCTTGGTGAATGTGTGTATAGAGAGGAGAGGAGTGGAAACAGGCAGTAAACAAGTAATCCTTTGGAAAATATTTGACTCTAGTCCCTGCATCAGAGGGTCCTAGTTGACTTCTCTGGGTACTTCTTTGACCCTCTCCAAAATGTATCCTCCGACTCTAACATGAACCAGTTCAGCGAATGTGCCCCTACTCTCCTGCCAGCCTCTAATCCTTACTGTTCTTTAACACTCTTCTTGAATTCCACTTCTCTGTCTCCCTCCAAGCCCCATTCCCCTGTGCTAAAACACTGCTCACACAGACAAGCAGCTCCATGGCACCTTCTGTTCCAGGTCCCATAAGGCTTGCAAGATCAACTACACCCAAAACTAAACTTGACCTCTCTCCCCCGAGTTCCCCAAGTCTTTCCCTCCCTAGGTCTTTCATTCAGTGAGGATGATGCACCAAGCTGTGGACAAGGCCTGGGCATCAATCTGACCTCCCCTTCCAGCCCTACTTGTGGTCACCTACCCTGAGAACATCTCCTATATCTTTCTGGTATGGGAGATTCTTCCACCACCCCATTGCCAGCCTCCCTAGACCAGGTTTGGCAAACTTTTTCTTAAAGGACCAGATTCTATTTTAACTTTGTGGCAACTTGGTAGATGTCATATAGGTACTGACCCCTTTAAAAAATGTAAAGACACTTCTGAGCCCGCAGACCACAAAACAACCAGCGGGTTGGATTTGTCCCCATGGGCCATAATTTGGGGACCCCGATCTAGATTATGACTGTCCCTCGAAATTGCTGTTCCCCCACACCCCAAACATGGCAGCTACCTTGGCTGCAGCCATAGGGACCTTTCGCACACAGGCTGGACCTTATCACTCACCCACCTAAAACTCTCCTGGGGCCACCCTTTGCCTGAAAGATAAGGGGGAAGGAAAAGCCTCTGCCTCTGGTGCTGTGGGCCCAGATCCCTTGGCTCAGCGGCCCTCCCTCTAGTCCTGCTGGCTCAGGGCTACTTTTTTTTTTTTTAATATATATTTTTTACATCATTTTTCATTTTTGCACAATGTATGCATTTTCATCTTGGTTATATTCCCCATACAATTCCCACCCCCCCTTGTTTTGATCCTACTCCCTCCTTCCCACCCACCCCCCACCATAGTGTCTTTCTGCTTTATAGTTGTTTGTTGATTTTGATTTTTACTTTATTATAATTAGTCTTTGACCTCCCTGTGCCACTGACACTCCCAGCCATGGCTCTTCAGGCCAGCAGTGGACATGGCAAGTCTGGTACATTCCTGCTTGAGAAGCTCACACGAGGCAAGCTGCGCATGGTGTCCATCCTCTCCCGTGATTGCCTGGCCATAGCCTGCCTTCTCTGGGCCCCAGTGCCCTTTGTCCAGGAGCCAGCAGACCGGCCGCCTGCCCTGTGCATCGGCCTTCTCCCCGTGTTCTCTCCACCCATAGGCCCACACTCCTCCAACCCCCTCAGCTCTCCCTCCTCCCTGTACCACCTTTCCTCTTTTCCTTTGGCAGGAAGAGGACATCAGGGCCCCACATCTACAATCCTGGGCATTTAAGGCACTTGGAGTCCCTGGGTAATGGGAGGGTAACCAGAAATATGTAAAATGTTTAGCAACTCTTAGGATAACACACACATCAGTCATAAGCAATGCTAAGGCTGGGGGAGAGGAATCCTTTAGGTACAAAATGGAATTTTTGAGGGAGAGAGACAGTGTGTGTGTGTGTGTGTGTGTGTGTGTGTTTTTACAATGGCTGTTGACTGCCTGTACAGAGTATGCCATATTTTAACACCACAGTGTTGGTACCTGTGTACACTCTGAACACCAGCCATTCCTGTGGCTGCCAACCCGTTGCTGGCAGACAAGAATTCCACAGCCTCCCAGTCACTCTCTCTTTCCAATCCATAGCCCCAAGCCCTTCTGGGAAAGATTCCCTTAATAGAACTGGAGTATGGGCAAGTGTAGCCTCTCCTGCTGCAGTTGATGTGTTCACTGTGGGATGGAGCTATTCCTGACACTCCCAGGCTCCCAGGCCACAGATCTGCCGGTCTTGGGGTGTGCAAAGCCAGCTGGGCCTACCTGGTTCCAAAAACTCACACAAGGCAGGCTGAGATGATAGCAGCTGCCCTCCCTCTCATCCTAAGTAAGAGGACAGAATCATCCTCTTGCCCCAGTCCAAGGGCCAGGCCAGGTCTGTGTGGGACAGAAGTAAGTACATTTCTTCATCTCACAACAGCCCTGTAAGGTCAGTGTTATCATCCCACTTCTACAGATGGTGAAGTAGAGACCCAGAGAGGTCCTGAGAGGAGTGAAGGATGTCCTGAGCAAACTCCAGACAGGCTTTGTGGCCTCCACCCCCACAACACTGGGAACTACAAATCCCATGATCACCAAAGGGAAGGTTGCGAGGACCAGAGGGCAGAGTTAAGCAACTAGGTTCTCGGTTTGGGTGTTTAACTGGCCATGTGGCCGGGGATCGCTGGCTTGGCCACCAGGCATGCTAGGTTTTTGCCAGCTTACTGGGTCACTGGGATTCCAGGTCAGCGGACCGGGTAGGACACATTTACGAATTTATCTCCCTCTTTTTCTCCCTTAATTATTCACTTCCCCTTCCCTTGTAAATAAACCTTTTATCAACCTTTTGTGTGTGTCTGCAGTTTAGCATTAATAAGTCCCCTTTAAGCACATGGGTGAGGATCCACAGTCAGGCAACCCCATTTTATATCAGGGTTTGCCCTGTTACAGTCAGGCGTGGTCCCCCTGTTACAGGGCAGCCCCGATACAAGGACATCCTTTCCCCCTAACACCCCAAGTTCACACAGCCAGTCAGTTGCTCAGCCAGATCTCTGACCTGAGCCCAGGTTTGCCTCATCACTCCCCAATCCACTCTCAGCCATACCTGCTCTCCCCCTCCTGTTGTCTAGGATCCCCTCTTTCCCCACCCCCAATCTCCTTTTCCTCCTCTGTGAAAGAAAGGAAGGAAGGAAATTGACCCCTCGAACATTTTGAGAAGCCTGGGGCTTTCCCACAATCGCCTAGATCCTTCCCTGCTTCACCAGCCCATCTGCGGCAGAGGCTCTGTCCTAGCACCAAAGTGAACCCAAGACCAGTTGAGTTAAGCAATCTGCCTAAAGCCACAGGTGGTACCTTCTCCCTACCTGAGGACCTCCATGGCCTCCAGAAGCCTCCAGATAGGTCCAAGCGGGTCCTCTGGGTAGGGCTCTCATCTCCACTAAGGTCTTTCCACCCTCTGTGCACTGTGTGCGGACCTGGAGTACAGGTGCCATGGTCTCCTGCCCCCCAGCCCGTCCCACCTTACCCAAGGTCAAGAAGGAGAGGACCCACTGCAGGACTGCAAGGGTCTGCAGCCTGCGCTCCCAGGGCACGGACAGGGGTGCGAACTTCACCATGCTGGCCCCTCAGCCTCTTCTTCAGGACTGCTGTGGCCCCAGGTTCCCACTGGCTTTTGGTGTTGCCTGAGGTTGTGTAAGCACTGGGGGAGGGAGGAGGTGCCTCACCCAGCCCAGCCCAGCCCAGCCCAGCCTCAAGTCCTCCCTGCCCTCCCCGCCCCCCATCCAGGGACCTGTTTCCTACAAGAAACCTTTGACTTCACCTGCCTTGGGCTGAACCAAAGAGGAAAAGAACAACCCTTATCCAGGGCAGCTGCCTCCTCTGGAAAAGCCATCCTTATCTGCCAGGCCACCTTTCTCTGATTGCACGTATCTGGCCCTTCACTTGGCAGGTAAAATCAAAGTACAATGCAATGCTGTCCTCTTCCCACTCACCCAATGACCTGACTACAATTGTTTCTTCTCTCTCCTGTCATTGTTACCCATAGGTCAAAGGGAAACTGACATTAGGAAATTCTTAACATTAATTCTTAACGGACATTAGGAAATATTCAGTGGTTTTTCAGAAACTCAGGCAAAATTCTAAAGCAAAATTAGGTTAATTAACATCCATTAATATGTCAAAAGCCCTGCCCCAGGGGCCAAAACACCACCATTTTCTTATGTAATTGACCTGTGTCTGCCTAGCTCAGCAGGATTTATCCTAGGATAAATGCTACTTGGCCTTTATATACTATGGTCTGCTGAGAAATTGGAGAGACTAAGCTTTGAGAGCTATCTTCCTATCTCAAGTAATAAACTCTTTACCCTGGTCAATTGGCTTGGTCTGATCTATCAGCAGATACATACCAAGCCACCAAGCCACAAATCCCTTGAGTTCAGTAACACCATGTCCACTGTTCCCCTTCCACAAATTTCCCATATAAAAATCTTTTGGTCAACCCTTTACCTGCCATCTCCTCCACCTCCTGAGCCATTGCTCTGCTGGAAAAAAAAATTAGAAGAGTTGTCTGCATTCCATGCCTTCACTTCCCCTTCTGTCTTCTCCATACTTCAGATACTATTACTCCACAGAACTACCCTGGATGAATTCACCAATGGTTTCTATGTCACTAAATCCACTGGCCAGTTCTCACATCTCAGATCTTGACCTATAATCTGGCTTAGCGAGAATTACTCCTACCTCTTTGAAATTGCTTGGCCTATGGACACCACACTTTCTCGGTTTCCTTCCTAACCCACTGGTTGCTCCTTGTGTTAGGGGGAAAAGGATGTCCTAAAGCTAATTCCATACAGCTTTGTGGACTCCACCCCCACCCCAGGCCAAAGCCAAAGACACTGGGAACTCCAAATCCCATCACCACCAAAGAGAAGGTGGCTGGGACCTGAGGGTGGGGTTAAGCAGCCAGGTTGATATAAGGCAGACATGTGGGCTTTGGAGGGGTCCCCCATTTTGGCTCTCCACCAGCTCGCAGCATCTGGCCAGCTCGGCGGATCGGGTAGGATGCATTAAAGACTTTATTTCCCTATTTTCTCCCTGAGTTGTACATTTTCCTTACTTCCTTTTTTCTTGTAAATAAACCTTTTATTAACCTTTTGTGTGTGCCTGTAGTGGAGTATTCATAAGTCCTTTTTAAGCGCGCGGGTGAGGACCTGTAACAGGGTGGTCTCCAGGAAAGGAGGAAGTTCCAGGTTCCCTGCCCCACCCAAGGGAGGGTGGAGCTGAGCAAGAAGAGGAGAAGCTGCAGAAGAGACTACGGAAGGAAGGAAGCAGGATGGAGCCAGGAGACCTGGAGGAGGCGCATGGAGCCTAGAGACACGTGAAGAAACTGCGCTTGTCTTTTGGTCGTGGACTGAGTGACACAGATGTGGGTGAGACCCGTGGGGAGGTGACAATGGCAGCTTTTATCTTGATGTTGATTTTGCTCTTTTCCTTCTGGGCTTGTCTGGTTGTTTCTTTTCTGTGGGTCCCCACTGGAAGATGCTTTAGACTTGTGGCAGGCTTTGGGGCCTTGCTCTGGGCCGATCCCATATGGATGGAGTTTTACCCACGAGGGGATGGGTAACTTTGGGTGCTTCATTTAGAAACTAGACTCTTTGCCTTACCTGTATTGTTTCCTAGTTTTATTAAAGTTCCTTCCCATTAAAGTCTCATATGTTTTGTGTTGATGCGGCGGATGGCAGAACCCATTTAGAATAGGCAGGTTTGCGGGGCTTGGGCTGCCCCTCTCCCTGTCCTGTAACAGACCCACAGCCAGGCAACCCGCTCAATATCAGGGCTGCCCTGTAACACTTGGTCTTCCCTGTGACATATATATATGCTTTAACAGTCGAAATGCTCAAAGGCCCTTCTGCCCTCTCAGTCCTGAACCACCTTTCTTCTCCCCTTACTTGCCTGGAGAACTCATCCAGGCTCTGGTCTTGTATTCTAGCTAAGATTTTGAAATCTACATCTCCTACACTCTCCAGACTGGAATATGTAGGTAGCTACTTGACACTGTAAAGGCAGGAATGGACACAGTGTAGGTTTTCTGATCCAGCAGACCGGGTAAAGGAGGAGTCAGAGTCCTCAGTGGTTTTGCAGGCTTTTATTGGGATTACCAGGTACACGGCAGACAGGGGTGCTGGGGGGCCGGGAGGCTGGCAGGCCTCCTAGCCCCCAGCAAATCCGCACTCTCTCTGGGGTCTCTAGCGTTCTCTGCTTCTGCTTCTTGGCTTCTCTTCTGCTTCTCCTGCTTCTTTCTCAGCTTCTGCTGGCGTCCCCGTGATGCCGCCTTCAAAAGCCCAGTCTTAGCCCAGGTGAATCCCATCTACCTCTGCCCACACCCTACTCCAGGTGCCCGCCATCAAGCATGTATTCAGGACCGCAAGGATCCATCATCTAGCCTGATGGCGGGAGGGCAGAAAAGCCTGACATTTTCTTTACCCTACACCTTCCCTAAAAGGCTGGTTAGGCATTCCATCATAGCATGTCTGAAGCTGACTTGATTTCCTCTCTTGTCCCAAGCTCACCTTTGCTCTTTGGCAACTCAGTAAAGTTTAAGTCCATTTAATTAAACCCTTAGCATCACACTAGATTCTCTCCCTCTTCATCCACCTCTAGCAGTGGGTTCTCCTAAGTCTCTCTTATTAAATGTATACTTTGAATTGAAGTATGTCAAGCATACAATAAAACACACAAACCCTCAGTGTACAGAATGATGCCTTTCCCCAAGATGAACAGCCACTCACATAACTACGCCTCCAACCAACAAGTAAAGCATGACCAGCACCTGTGTCCTTGCCTGTCCCCCATCACCTGTTCATCATTCTGCTCCTCCATCCTTGTCTCTGTTCTTGAGCTTTGTAAAAGAGGTTTTGATTCACATTCCTTTATCACAAATGTTGAAGATGACTTTTCACAAGCATTTCTTCTGTGAAAAGCTTGTTCTTCATTTTTTCCCATTTCTCTACTAGGCTGTTTGTCTGAATTTGAAGTTTTTAATGTGTACATGCATAGCAATCCCTTGTTGGTTGTGTATTGTGAGAATTGTTACTCACTTTTCCCAGTTTTTACCTTGTCTTGTAAGGTGTCATTTGATGAAAAATAATTTCATTTGAATATATTCATATTTATCCGTCTTTTACTAAATATGCATTGGCCTGATTTTGAAATCTTTTTCTATCTAGATTTCCCATGAACAATGTAAAGACTTGCTTCTCATATGTGAAAACAAATAATTATAAACCCTATTTAAATGTATTTAAATGAGGCCAGGAGGCTATCAGAGTCTGCATGAATGTGTGAGATCCAGAGAAGGCTCCTTGACAACTCCGAGGCTGGGGACAAACAGGCTTCGGTGTCCATGGGGTCCATCATGCTATTGCCCCCTGGTCCTGGAGTCTGCAGGGATGACTTCTCCTGGATCTGAGCATCCACCCTGCTATTACCAAGCTTTCAACAGGTTTACTCCAGAACACTCGTTTGTTTGGTTAAGGTCTTACTGTCTCTGGGGGCAGCCCTGGCACTTCAGCCTGGGTTCCACTCTGGAAATCAGGTTGCCCTTCATTGGATCTGTGTGAGCCTTTGAAATCACCTTACTCCTGCTGAGGCGTTACTGGCCTTCCCCCCTGTAGGGTAAGGTAAAAGGTATCAGGCTTTTCTGCCCTCCCGCCATCAGATAGATGAGGGAGCCCTGTGATCCTGGGTGCATGCCTGATGGCGGGCACCTGAAGTGGGTCCACCTGCGCTAAAAGACTGACAATATAAGGTTGGTGCAGCAGAGTGCGGGGTGGTGGTAGTGCAGTGTTAAGAGTGGAGGAGTAGAGTGTACGAAGGAGTGTTGGAGCGACTACAAACCACGGCGAAGAGCATATGGCTGCTAGAACCGTTCATAAACCTGCTCGGAATGGGTTGGTTGCCTTACAACTGGCGTAGACGGCAGGACGGTTCGAGGCAGGACATCTCTATGCAGACGAAACCCTTTGAAATCTGGAGAGGGATCCCCGGATGGCCAGCCATGAGCAGATGGTACCCGGGGGCCGACCTCCTCACCCAGTGGGCACCTCCCCAGCAATGGCAGAGGTAGATGGATCCCCGGGGCAGTTGGAACAGGCCCTGTATGAAATAGAAGAAACCCTGAGTGGATGCAGTGCCCGCAAGGTGGCAGGAGCCGTGGGATGGGTGTTTCTCACGGCTCTGCAAGAGTCCAGGCAGAAAGAGCAATCTACCCACCCTGGAGTGGCAGATCAGCAGGCAATCCTCAAGGGGACATTTGTAATAACTCTGTGGCCCATTATGAGCTCTCCACTCCTGCTGCATGTAGAACCCACTGATGCCTCTTCACTGGCAAAGCGAGTGTGGTACTCACGACCTGGAAGGCCACTGATGCCAGCGACAATATTGTCCTCAGATGCCAAATTGGCATGTATATTGCCCGATGGGAGGGCTCTCCCATTGCTGGTACCGGTAACTTCTCTGTCCTTCCGCCCCTAGGAAAATTAAGTTTAGTCATTTTGTGATGTATTTGCTTTTGTGGTCCCTGGCTGCACTGTTTATGTTTGCTTAAAAAAATTGTACATACGTGGACTATATGGCAGAAAACCCTGAGGGGGTGGACTGTAGGGTAAGGTAAAAGGTATCAGGCTTTTCTGCCCTCCCGCCATCAGGATAGATGAGGGAGCCCTGTGATCCTGGGTGCATGCCTGATGGCGGGCACCTGAAGTGGGTCCACCTGCGCTAAAAGACTGACAATATAAGGTTGGTGCAGCAGAGTGCGGGGTGGTGGTAGTGCGGTGTTAAGGGTGGAGGAGTAGAGTATACAAAGGCATGTTGGAGCGACTACAAACCACGGCGAAGAGCATGTGGCTGCTAGAACCGTTCATAAACCTGCTCGGAATGGGTTGGTTGCCTTACAACTGGCGTAGACGGCAGGACGGTTTGAGGCAGGACAGCTCTATGCAGACGAAACCCTTTGAAATCTGGAGAGGGATCCCCGGATGGCTGGCCATGAGCAGATGGTACCCGGGGGCCGACCTCCTCGCCCAGTGGGCACCTCCCCAGCAATGGCCAGAGGTAGATGGATCCCCGGGGCAGTTGGAACAGGCCCTGTATGAAATAGAAGAAACCCTGAGTGGATGCAGTGCCCGCAAGGTGGCAGGAGCCGTGGGATGGGTGTTTCTCACGGCTCTGCAAGAGTCCAGGCAGAAAGAGCAATCTACCCACCCTGGAGTGGCAGATCAGCAGGCAATCCTCAAGGGGACATTTGTAATAACTCTGTGGCCCATTATGAGCTCTCCACTCCTGCTGCATGTAGAACCCACTGATGCCTCTTCACTGGCAAAGCGAGTGTGGTACTCACGACCTGGAAGGCCACTGATGCCAGCGACAATATTGTCCTCAGATGCCAAATTGGCATGTATATTGCCCGATGGGAGGGATCTCCCATTGCTGGTACCGGTAACTTCTCTGTCCTTCCGCCCCTAGGAAAATTAAGTTTAGTCATTTTGTGATGTATTTGCTTTTGTGGTCCCTGGCTGCACTGTTTATGTTTGCTTAAAAAAATTGTACATACGTGGACTATATGGCAGAAAACCCTGAGGGGGTGGACTGTAGGGTAAGGTAAAAGGTATCAGGCTTTTCTGCCCTCCCGCCATCAGGATAGATGAGGGAGCCCTGTGATCCTGGGTGCATGCCTGATGGCGGGCACCTGAAGTGGGTCCACCTGCGCTAAAAGACTGACAATATAAGGTTGGTGCAGCAGAGTGCGGGGTGGTGGTAGTGCGGTGTTAAGGGTGGAGGAGTAGAGTATACAAAGGCATGTTGGAGCGACTACAAACCACGGCGAAGAGCATGTGGCTGCTAGAACCGTTCATAAACCTGCTCGGAATGGGTTGGTTGCCTTACAACTGGCGTAGACGGCAGGACGGTTTGAGGCAGGACAGCTCTATGCAGACGAAACCCTTTGAAATCTGGAGAGGGATCCCCGGATGGCTGGCCATGAGCAGATGGTACCCGGGGGCCGACCTCCTCGCCCAGTGGGCACCTCCCCAGCAATGGCCAGAGGTAGATGGATCCCCGGGGCAGTTGGAACAGGCCCTGTATGAAATAGAAGAAACCCTGAGTGGATGCAGTGCCCGCAAGGTGGCAGGAGCCGTGGGATGGGTGTTTCTCACGGCTCTGCAAGAGTCCAGGCAGAAAGAGCAATCTACCCACCCTGGAGTGGCAGATCAGCAGGCAATCCTCAAGGGGACATTTGTAATAACTCTGTGGCCCATTATGAGCTCTCCACTCCTGCTGCATGTAGAACCCACTGATGCCTCTTCACTGGCAAAGCGAGTGTGGTACTCACGACCTGGAAGGCCACTGATGCCAGCGACAATATTGTCCTCAGATGCCAAATTGGCATGTATATTGCCCGATGGGAGGGATCTCCCATTGCTGGTACCGGTAACTTCTCTGTCCTTCCGCCCCTAGGAAAATTAAGTTTAGTCATTTTGTGATGTATTTGCTTTTGTGGTCCCTGGCTGCACTGTTTATGTTTGCTTAAAAAAATTGTACATACGTGGACTATATGGCAGAAAACCCTGAGGGGGTGGACTGTAGGGTAAGGTAAAAGGTATCAGGCTTTTCTGCCCTCCCGCCATCAGGATAGATGAGGGAGCCCTGTGATCCTGGGTGCATGCCTGATGGCGGGCACCTGAAGTGGGTCCACCTGCGCTAAAAGACTGACAATATAAGGTTGGTGCAGCAGAGTGCGGGGTGGTGGTAGTGCGGTGTTAAGGGTGGAGGAGTAGAGTATACAAAGGCATGTTGGAGCGACTACAAACCACGGCGAAGAGCATGTGGCTGCTAGAACCGTTCATAAACCTGCTCGGAATGGGTTGGTTGCCTTACAACTGGCGTAGACGGCAGGACGGTTTGAGGCAGGACAGCTCTATGCAGACGAAACCCTTTGAAATCTGGAGAGGGATCCCCGGATGGCTGGCCATGAGCAGATGGTACCCGGGGGCCGACCTCCTCGCCCAGTGGGCACCTCCCCAGCAATGGCAGAGGTAGATGGATCCCCGGGGCAGTTGGAACAGGCCCTGTATGAAATAGAAGAAACCCTGAGTGGATGCAGTGCCCGCAAGGTGGCAGGAGCCGTGGGATGGGTGTTTCTCACGGCTCTGCAAGAGTCCAGGCAGAAAGAGCAATCTACCCACCCTGGAGTGGCAGATCAGCAGGCAATCCTCAAGGGGACATTTGTAATAACTCTGTGGCCCATTATGAGCTCTCCACTCCTGCTGCATGTAGAACCCACTGATGCCTCTTCACTGGCAAAGCGAGTGTGGTACTCACGACCTGGAAGGCCACTGATGCCAGCGACAATATTGTCCTCAGATGCCAAATTGGCATGTATATTGCCCGATGGGAGGGCTCTCCCATTGCTGGTACCGGTAACTTCTCTGTCCTTCCGCCCCTAGGAAAATTAAGTTTAGTCATTTTGTGATGTATTTGCTTTTGTGGTCCCTGGCTGCACTGTTTATGTTTGCTTAAAAAAATTGTACATACGTGGACTATATGGCAGAAAACCCTGAGGGGGTGGACTGTAGGGTAAGGTAAAAGGTATCAGGCTTTTCTGCCCTCCCGCCATCAGGATAGATGAGGGAGCCCTGTGATCCTGGGTGCATGCCTGATGGCGGGCACCTGAAGTGGGTCCACCTGTGCTAAAAGACTGATAATATAAGGGTGGTGCAGCAGAGTTCGGTGTGGTGGTAGTGCGGTGTTAAGGGTGGAGGAGTAGAGTGTACGAAGGAGTGTTAGAGCGACTACAAACCACGGCGAAGAGCATGTGGCTGCTAGAACCGTTCATAAACCTGCTCGGAATGGGTTGGTTGCCTTACACCCCCAATCCTCTGGAAGCAGGCTTGGAGTTTCTGCTTGGGATTATTGCCCTGTCTGAGCCATAAGATCAGCATATTTGAATACAGACCTTTTCCTTATTGGAAAAGTTGTGCTGTCTAGATGTGAGTCCTCCGGTAGGCTTCCACCCAATACCCTCTTAGAGATGGGGGCTTCCTAAGAGGAACTCCCCAGTTAGGAATTCTTAGCTCTAATAATGAAAGATAATTGGATTCCCAGCCATCTAAATGTGTTAGGGATGGTCTTCCTTCAGAAACCCTACCAGATTGACTTATCACAACCATGGTCATCCGCTACATGCTCATTTCCAACTGCCGGGCCAAATTGACCAGAGGTGATTAGGATACCAAAGATCACCAGTGGGGACCTTTTGACCTTCTCAAGTTGCTTTCTTTGAACTGAAATGAACAGTGATGACTCTGAAATAGATAAAACTCAACAGTGGAAAGTCTATTTCTCTTGGTATCTAGAGGTCTCTAAAAATCACCAGGCATCTAAAATTGCCTCTTTGCAAAATAAAAATTTCAAGTTAACTTAAGGGAAGAAACAATGAAGGAAAGGGAAAAGACCTCTCTTTCTCCTCTCCCACTTTGTTTGCCTTTGGTCATGCAACAACCACGTGCTCAGGCATTACTTCCTCTCTCCCTTCTGTAGGCCAGTACTCATCCTCCATACCCTCAGTTTCTGCATTTAAATTTACTTGCTGGACCTTCCTGGTGGCACAGGGGTTTGAGGTCTCAGGGCTATCAAGATGTCATCAGCCACTGCAGTATGAGTTCGATCCCCCACCAGGGAGATAACCCACATGGCGCAGCAGACCTCTCCTGTCTGGCCCTCTGCTCCCTTCAGTAGTGTATTTCAGTCAACCTGCCTCTTCTGCTTCCCACTCTGACTCTGGTGAATCCTTTCACCCCTCCCCCCACCCCTGGCCTACACCCCAGTTCTTGCATGCATGCATAAATAAAATAAATCTTTTAAAAAAATTTAAAAAGTAAATTTTCTTGTTGCTGCTCCCTTTGCTCTTGAACCTCCTTCTGGTCCCTCTTCCTCTGAACTTACTAAAACCAGCCCTTTTAAGGTTAAGTCTTCAGAGAATTCAGACAAACCGCACTTTTCTTGTGTTCCCTTAACTAAGGTCGAATTTACTAAGGTAACTGAGGATAGTCACAGGTTTGCTGAAGAATTTGACATAGTTATTCAAACCTATATACCTGCTTTTTATGACCTATATCGGTGAGTTCACCTCTCTATTAGTCCACATGCTTATTTCATCCAAGTCATACATTGGTTGAAATGTGTCAGAAAGGATTTGGATAAACAAACTTTTGGCAAGAGACTAGAAAACTCTCTGATAAACTTTGTCAAACAATTCCTACAGGCTCTCCTACACCTGCCAGTCAGAACAAAATCAAATTTGTACACAAAACCCAGCGAACCTGTTCATGATTATTATAATTGACTTCAAAGTGTTTTAAATGAAAATTCAGGTCATCCTGTTAGATAGTTAAAGCAGGAAGGGCCATGTCCAAAGCAATTTAACAGCCAACACACTCAGACCCCAGAAAACACTTGTCAGAACCGATGAAGCCTGGGGAGAGCCAAGACATGCCCAGAGGTGAGAAGGCAGTCCCCTACTTCCACCTACAGGCAGGCTGATAAAGCCCGAGGAAGAAGCAGCAAAGAGGGAAGGAAGACCCCCACCCCAATCTATTCTTGGGAGCACAGTGGAAAGGGGAGTGACTTAGACTAATAAACCAGTGCCCTGGGAGCACCTTGCATAGAAAACCCCAGAAAAGGACACAGTGACCCCACTTAAGCCAGGAGTCCCCCCATCATTCCTCACAATTGTTCCATGGACTCTACCCACCCCAACCTCTTCCCGAGTGTACTTTCGTTCTGTCTCTAATAGACTTTACTTTGCCTGCACATGGATTTGAATTCCTTCATGGTCATTGTTAAGGACAGAGGCACCCTCAAACCTGGAAACTTTCCTTACTATTTGGGTAGCCTTCCACTCTGCTAATGGACTGAACAGAGATGCTTTCTGTTCGTTAAAAGAACTACGTGGAGTGGAAAGCTCTGTCTACCCCAGATCTAGTTAATTTGGCAGTCCCTCAAATGAGCCACTTAAAAGAAATGTTGCAAAAATACTTAACCTCCACCCCACAAAATGAAGGATCCTTTGTGCGACCCAAGACTTCCTAATTTGTCATTTTGTAAAGAATCCAGGCATTGGAGAAAAGTTGATGACAAACTTAAGCATTTCAAAAGCCAACAACCTGGGCCTCCCTGGTGGTGCAGCGGGTTGAGCGCAGCCCTGTGAAGCTGTCCGCAGACTCCATAGTGCTGGTTCGATTCCTGGCCAACCAGGGAGATTCCCACATGGTGAGGCAGACCTTTCCTATCTCGCCCGCTGCTCCCCTCAACACTGTTTTTGGTCTGCCTGCCTGTTCTGCTCCCCACTCTGTCTCTGGTGAATCTTCTCACCCTCCCGCGACTCTGGCCTGTACCCCAGCTCTTGTATAAATAAAAATAAATATTTTTTTAAAAAAAAAGCCAACAGCCTTCCAAACAGCCTTTCTGATGTCCTCTTAATTCCAGTGATGGGGCCCTGAGGAACCAATGGGTTCTCCCCAGTTTTCTCTCTTCATCAACTCAGACAGACAACTATCCAGATTGGGAATGAAACTCTCTGTTTTTATTAACAGTGGGGTCACACTTTCGGTACCCAACCCCTATATGAAACAGTCTACCATGAATTAATAAAACAGTTCAGATTGTGAGGATTTCTAATAAACCACAAAAGGTTCCTGTCACTGAGCCTATAGCCCTTTGAGAGATACCCATCCATACCTATTCATTTATTTGAGACTTCTTAGAAAGGTATCATGCTGGGATTTCTTTCTCCTGAATGGGGGAGTAATTCTAAAAGTTGGTAGCAGCAATCAAAATAGTCAACCCAGTGAATTAAATGAACCTTTAATATCTTTTATTTGCCTCTGTCTCTGATGGTTGATTCTGGAGACACCTATAATTTGTATCTCTTGACTCTCCTTATGGACAAGTCCTCCTATCAGAGTTGGTAAGTCTTCTATATACTTTATTAAAAAGCAACTTTGACCAAATTCTATAGGAAGAACAGAAAGATATGGACTTTAAGGCCTTAAGGAAGCATTTAATACACCCATCTGTCCTGGGACCATCCAAGGACTGGATTCCTTTTTCCTTTTTTGTGTATGAAAAGGAAGGGGAAGTCCTGGAGGCGTTCACCCAGAAACATTAGGCCCACAGGTGTTACAGCCCACAACTGGACCCCATGGTGTGCCTTAGAGTCACTGCTGCCACTATCCTTTCAGTCAAGGCCACTGAGGCCAGTTAGCACTTGCTAACTGCTTTTCATATAATTTTCACATGTAATAGCCTTAACTTACCATTACTGACAACGTTCTTTGCTTGAATCATATGGATCCTGACCCCTCACAATGAGCTATAAGAAACTCCTTTGGATAATGCCAACTTCTGATGACTCACTGATGGTGCATATTTGAAAGATGAAAGTGGTCAATTTTGTGCTGGTTATGCAATATCAGTACCTTTTGTTATACTTGAAGCCACATCTTTGCCTTTGGCTACTACAGCCCAACAAGTTAAATCATATAGGTTCATGCCTGTACCCTTGCCAATATTTATACTGATAGTAGATATGCTTTCTGAATAGTTCATGATGTGGGAATGTTGTGGAAGCAATGTGCCTTCCTGACTTTCTAGTGGAGACAAAGTTTTCATTGGACCCTGTGTTCAGGAATTTTTACATGTTATGTTTTTACCTGTTGCCTGAACTATGATTAAGATTCCAGGACATTTCTGTAAGGAATGCTGCCCTTAAAGGAACCAGCAGCCAAACCTCTGTCATGATCTCAAAGGGTATTTCTAGGCTTCTGGAGGCTGGCATGAGTGGGAGCTATGCCTAAATAAACATTGTCGGACTTGATCTTTTGCCAAGAGCAGGCTGGTGTTGCCATCAGAAGATGGTGTAAAGAGTCTGAAGGCAAGTGTGTGATCAGTGACTCCTTTGTGAGCCTCTGTGTTATTGGGCAGGGTGAGAGGCACCCCAGGAGCCCCAAACCTACCCACTTTAATTAGGTTCTGCCCTCTGCTGCATCAAGACAAACATACTCTAGCGCATAAGACCTTTAATGGAAAGGAAATTTAATGCAATTAATGTGCAATAAAGAGAAGTAAAGGGAAATAGATACAGCAGCTTTCACACAAAACACCTGAAGTTACCCCTCCCCTCATGGGTAAATGCCCAGTCAAACAGGGTTGTCCCAAAGCAGGGCCAATGAGGCCCAATAGCTTGCCACAAGTCTGAAGCACCTTCTGGTGGGGACCCATAGAAAGGGGCAGAAATGGCCAAACAAGTATGGACAATAAGAGCAAAATCAAAATCCAGATAAATACTCCCATTGTCAACCTCCCCACGGGTCTTTCACCCACATCTGTTCCCAGTGTCTCCTTCCGTGTTCCCCAAGTCCCTGGTACAAATCCAAGGCCGAGAAGCAAGTGCAGCTTTTCCACATGTCTCTCTACTCCATGTGCCTCTTGCAGGTCTCCTTCTTGCTCTCCATCTTCTTCCTTCCTCCTTCTCTGTCTCCTCTCCAGCTTCTTTGGTTTTCTGCTCAGCCCCACCCTCCTTGAGTGGGGCAGGGAACCTGGAACCTCCCCTTCCCTGGGGACCAACCTGTTACACCTGCATGCTCCTGTGCCTAGGTGGTGGATGTGACTCTATGGCTCTCCACCACGAGCTCTGTGTGACCTGTGCACCCTGGAGCCTCTGATACCATTACTGCAAGGAATGTACCACTCAGGAAAAGCATAAACATTACTCCAGAATTTGGGGCGCTCTAAGACAGATGGCTTCTATGAATGCATAAAATATGGCTTCATGAAGAGGCGATTGGTGGGCTGCCTTTTCCTCCCTTCATCAAGTTGCAGCTGCCGCCAGAAAAGACGCCTGCTAACTGCTGGCAGGAAGGGAGAGCAGGACATGACAGTTTTGGGATGGCCTGTTTTTACACTGGCACTTTTCCACCCTCTCCTTTCTCTCCTCACACCCAGACATGTGGCAGAAATGGAAAAGGATTTTTCACCTAGCACTCTGGCAGACTGTATCAGAAAAATGCATAGATTAGTTCATGGTTTATCTGGAATTCAAGGAGTAAGACTGTATTTTCCCCACTGATATGTTCTCTACACCAAGAGCTCTAAAAACAGGAACAATCTCAATTTCAGTCTTCTCTTTGAGAAGGTGCTTCTGAACCTCCTCACAGCAGCTCTGATAGATGTTTCCTAATGAAACTGTTGTGGTTAGTGGGAGAGCTCAACACAGTAGCATGGATATTTAACCTTGTAATGCCAGTCCCTGAGGGTTCATTTTATTTATTATCTATTTATTATTATCATTTTAGTTATCTCCTAAGAAACTGGAAACATTTTCTGTAGCTATTGCATGAATAAAGTTTTCTTTTCTGATAGTCACCTCCTCAGTTTAAGTTTAACTCTAGGAGTTTATTGTAGTCATCCAGGAATTTGTGACTCAAAATAGAGGTAATAGAATTCATTTAAAAGAAAAATGCCAGGGCCTCCCTGGTGGCGCAAGGGGTAAGTCTCAGCACTATGAAGATATCTGCAGCCACTGAAACACGAGTTTGATCCCCAGCCAGGGAGCTACCTACATGGGGCAGCAGATCTCGCCTGTCTCGCCCACTGCTCCCCTCAGCAGTGTATTTCAGTCAGTCTGCCTGTTCTGCTCCCCCCTCTCTCTCTGGTGAATCCTCTCACCCCCTGCACCTCTGGCCTGTACCCCAGTTCTTGTATGCGTAAATAAATAAATCTTGAAAAGAAAAGAAAAGAAAAGAAAAGAAAAGAAAAGAAAAGAAAAGAAAAGAAAAGAAAAGAAAAGAAAAGAAAAGAAAAGAAAAGAAAAGAAAAATACAGAGCCAGGTCTCCAAATGATAACTTAAGGGAACTGGTTGAAGAAGTGCAACAATTGACCCCAGAGAGGGAAAAACAATATTGGAAATTCAATAGTTGTTGGTATGACAAAAGAGTGAAAGCTCTGGTTCTGCCCAAATGACAACATGGTTCTATCAGAGGATCTAAAATTTTCACTCCTAACCACTGTACATATATTAAACCATTGGTCCACTGATAAAATGATAGCATTCATGGGTCATTTTGATAGGGCGTGACTAACAAGGTTGCAAAAAGCACCTATCTTACTTGTGTCACCTGTTCAAAACACAACACAGGAAGGCCTGTTCACACCGCTTCTGGAGATTTTTAATTACCTGATGAACCATATAAGATCTGACCATTAGATTTCATGCAGTTACCCCTGTCTTATGGATGGAAATATGCTTTAGTCAGGGTCCATATATTTTTTTTTATTTTTTTTTTATAGAGGCATGCTTTTTATTAATTTATTTATTTGTTTGTTTGTCTTGTTTATACATGCACTGGGTACAGTCAGAAGCGCGGGAGGGTGAGGGAATTCACGAGAGCCAGAGTGGGGAGCAGAGCAGGCAGAAGGACCAAAGTACACTGCTGAGGGGAGCAGCGGGCGGCAGGAGAGGTCTGCGCGCCATGTGGGACCCTCCTCTGGTGGCCGGGGAGCAGCCGGGGATCGAACTGGCACTGCAGAGGCCGCGGGCAGCTTTGCAACCCAGCGCTCAACCGCTGCGCCAGCAGGGAGGCCCCATATATTTTTTTTTTCCCTGGAATGAGGTCTTCCTTTGCAAATAGGCTACAGACTCTTCTGTGGTCAAAGTCCTTTTCTAGAGAACTCCTCTTGAACTTTATAGCGTTCAAGGAATGCATTTTATTGGCCAGGTGCTCCAACAAGTCTGTGCTGTGGCTGACTTAGCGACATTTTTACGATCTTATCATCCTCAACCTTGGAATTTGATTAAATGCACCAACAGAATTCTTAGATCTCAACTGGCCAAATTTGTAGAGATTCTCCAAGTATCCTGACAAAAACAGTGTTATTGGTCCTTCTAAATCTCAGATCTACCTCTCCTGGAAATCATACACTCTCACCTTTGAGATCCACAGGGATCTAGGACCCATAATCTCTGCCTCTTTTGACCCACAGCTGATTTAAGGAGATATGCATCAGTACTGTAAAAGTCTAATTGATTATATCAACAATAACCAAATTCTAGTTGAACGATGTTTCCACATAGTGTTCCAGGGAGACAAAGGCCTTAAGCAACACATCCTGCAATCTGGAGATTTCATCTGTGGGAAGATATCTCCAGACTCTTCAACTCTGCTGGCAGGATTCCTATCAAGTATTTCTAACAAGCCCTGTGCAGCCAAACTTCAGGTTACAAACTCTTGGATTCATTTAACACATCTAAAGAAAGCTCCAAGCCCTGACTGGACCTGCACTCCATCTGTCACCACAATCTGTGCACACTCTTGCCCCTGGGGAACACGACACCCAGGAAAGCCCCTTCCTGACATGAGGAACACAAAGACCATTGAATCCAGAATAAACTTGAGTCTTGATCAATGAAGTTTTCAGAGAAAGATCTTGATAAAAGGCAGAAATGTGGAAGTTAATATACAAACATCCTATTTAAATGAAGCCAGGAGGCTAGAAGAAAGTTTCCATGCATGCGCTATCAGCAAAACTACAGAACCCAACATGACTTGCACCTCTCATGGGAAGTGATTTTGCTTTAGTGCTTCAGTGGAAGGAATGTGTTCCTCTCTACCAGGCAGGAACTCCTCTCAACAGGTCATATAAGGGAGTGGTAGCTTTGGTTCTAAGGAAGTGTCTTGCCACAAGAATGCACTTTCCAAATTGCCTTTATGTTGTTGTTTCTGAATAAATCTATTTTGTTGGTAAAGTAACTAATTGCTTTTTGTTTGAGGTCAACACATACGTAGATACTCAGTTTGCCTGGATTTTTATATGGTGTGAGTTAAGTTCCAATTTTATCTTTAACATATGAATAAGCATTTTTCCATTTCTATCTGTTGAAGCCTCCTCCTTTTCATCTCTATCATATAACAGAGTTCTGCACATACATGATGCGTGTTGGGGCTTTTATTCTCTCCTGCTATCTATCTCTGCCAATGTCACAATGTCTTAATCATTTAGTCATAATATTTGGGGAGCAAACTTTTCTCTTTACTTTTCTACTTTAGACGTGTCCAGCCTATAATTAAGCCTTTATTCTTCCATATACATAATCTTGACAAATTCAAAATAATCTTTCTTAGAATGTTGGAATTCATAAAATGTTGAATCCACAGTTCATTTTGAAGAAACATATATGAATAAAAATGAAAGAGTGAGGACATGAATTAAATTTCCAGGTCATAATATCTAATAAAAGAGCAACAAAGAAACCCAAAAGAAAGCAGGGAGAAAATAATAAAAATAAAAACAGAAATTAATGAGCTCAAGAATAGAAAAAAGACTAGAGCTAATTAAAAAATTAAAGTTTTGGTTTTTTAATAATAAAATAAACTACTAAGTAGTATAATAAGGAATAAAGAGACATATAACAAATAGGACACATAGACAAAATATGAAAGTATAGTAGTGAAGTAATTGAGACAAAAGAAACTTTAAAAAGCAAAAGACGCTACTTTGCAAACTTCTATATATACTTTGCAAACTTCTATATATATTTCAAATATATGTATTAGATTAAATTGACAGTTTCTGTGGGAAATACAATTTACAAAAGTGACCCAAATATAGATTAAAAACTTAAACATAAAAGGGTCCCCTTTCATTGCCATCATGTCTAAGTCAGAGTCCCTTAAAGAGCCCCTACAGCTGCAGAAGCTCTTCATTGGAGTTAACCTTGAAACAACCAATGAGTGTCTGAGAAGCCATTTTGAGTGACGGGGGACACACAGACTGTGTGGTATGAGCGATCCAAACACCAAGCAATCTAGAGGCTTTGGATTTGTCACTTATACCACAGTGGAAGAGGTGGATGCAGCCATAAATACCAGGCCACACAAGGTGGATGGACAAATTGTGGAACCAAAAAGTGCTGTGTCACGAGAAGATTCTCAAAGACCCGGTGCCCACTCCACTGTGAAAAATATTTTTGATGGTAGCATTGAAGAGGACACTGAAGAACCACTGATAACATTTTGAACAGTATGGGAAAATGGAAGTGATTGGAATCATGACTGATGGAGACAGTGGCAACAAGAGATGCTTTGCTTTTGTGACCTTTGATGACCACGATTCTGTAGACAAGACTGTCATTCAAAAATACCATACTGTGAATGGCCACCACTATGAAGTAAGGATAGCCCTACCTAAGCAAGAGACGGTCAGTGGTTCATCCAACTAAAGGGGTCAAAGTGGTTCTGGAAACATTGTGGTGGTCATGTAAGTGGTTTTGATGGGAACTCAAAATGTCCTCCATGGTGATGGAGGAAACTAAAGTGGTTGAGGTGGCTTTGGTGGCAGCCAAAGTGGTGGTAGACTTAGTGGTCGCAGGGATGGTTTTAATGGATTTGGTAATGGTGGAAGTACATTTGGAGGTGACGAAGTCGACAATGATTTGGCAATTACAGCAATCAATCTTCAAACTTGGGGCCCATGAAAGAAGGAAACTGGCGGCAGAAGCTCTGCTAGAGGCCATTACTACTCCAAATCATGAAACCGAGGTGGCTATGGTGGTTCCAATAGCAGCATAGCTATGGCCATGACAGAAGGTTTTAATTAACTGCCAGAAAACAAAGCTTAGCAGGAGAAGAGAGTGAGAGAAATGACAGGGAACAACAGATTACAACAAATTTGTGAACTCAGACAAGTGCAGAGGTGTGAGGGCCTCGCTGCTACAGAGAAGACATGTTTTAGACAATACTCACATGTATGAGCAAAAAACTCAGCGGTTGTATTTGTGACTAATTGTATAACAGGTTATTTTAGTCTGTTCTATGGAAAGTATAAAGCATTCCAAACGAAGTGTTTTAATGTAGTTTTTTTTGCACCCATGTTGTTGATTGCTAAATGTAATAGTCTGATCATGATGCTGAGTAAATGTGTCCTTTTTTTAATGTGCTATGTGTAAAGCTACTCTACTCTGAAGTCATCTTGGTAAACTATCTCATTAGTGTAACATTAGAATTCCTTCAAGGTGGTGCCAGTTCCCATCTGAAATTTATTTGTAACCTACTTGGGTCGAGAAGCTTTAAGATTTTTGCTTTACCTTTGATTTCAGCAGTTTAGTAAATTACATCTATACATTTTTAATCATTTGAAATTCTCTGTGTTCTTGAGCCTATGATTTCATAGTTTTCATTATTTTTGGAAAATGTGTAATCATTACATCTTTAACTATTCCTTAAGCTCTGTTATCACTTTCCTTTGGAGATTTCATTTATATGGATGTTATACTGTTTGAGATTGTACCAACAGCTCTTGGATGTTCTGTTTTGCCATTGTTTTTCCACCCCTTTTTTTGTGTTTCAATTTGAATAATTTTTATTGCCTTACCTTCAAATTAACCAATCATTTTTAGGATGTATTCATTCTACAGATGAATTCAGGTTTTTAAAAATAATGAATAAAGTACTGGAGTAAGTAAAAGTATGCTTCTTATTTCTAGTATTCCCATTTGGCTTTTTCTTACTGTTTCCATCTGTTAATTTTAACACTGGGTTCTCAGCACAGCAACTATTTTATGTGGAGACACACATGCTCCTTTCGTTCTATGTTCCCTTATGTCCTTCATCAGGAAAGTAGTTTCCTCTACCCCCTTACTTCTGGGTCTGCATGGGTTGACCTCATTCCTCTTTATTTATTTTGTTTTTTTAAGGATTTATTTATTTATGCATACAAGAACTGGGGTACAGGCCAGAGGTGCGGGCAGTGAGAGGATTCACCAGAGACAGAGTGAGAAACAGAACAGGCAGACTGACTGAAATACACTGCTGAGGGGAGCAGCGGGCGAGACAGGAGAGATCTGCTGCACCATGTGGGTAGCTCCGTGGCTGGGGATTGAACTCGTGTTGCAGTGGCTGCAGATAGCTTCATAGTGCTGCATCTTAACCCCTTGCGCCACCAGGGAGGCCCCAGCACATTCCTTTTTAAAAGGCTAGAGATCCTAGCTGCAGTCAGGTGGCCTTCTCCATAGAGCTATTCCTACCAGACTCCAGTGAGACTTCTTTCCCCTTACACTTTCAAATCAAGAAGGGCAAGACTTCCCTGTTCTGACACTTGGCAGATACTTAAATGCTTGTTGAATTAATTAAAGTATCTGGAACATAAATGTTGGGGGAATGGAGGAGACAAGCATAAAACTGGGAGTTAAATTAGGGTCAACTGGTAAAAGCCCTCGAATATCTCAGAGCTGACAGGTAGCATGCTGAATTGTCTAAACAAAAGTAACCAAATGAATCTGAGACCAAAGTCAAGTGCTGTAGGTGGGTGTTATGCAGAGGACTCTAGGCGTAGCTGTGAGCTGATCTACCACCTCTATGGACAAAGTTCTGCCTGGTCTGCCATCTTGGTAGCCTCTCACCTTCAGCAAAAGATGAAGGAAACTTTTTTGAGAATTTGACCCTAATAGCCCAGGATTTCTGTCTGTGCTACTGACTGTGCTGGGCATGGAAGAAAGATGTGGACAAGTGCCTACTCCTCATTCCCCAAGTGACCTCAGTTTCTACATCTGTAGAAAGAGATGGGGTTAGGAAAAAGAACTAACATTAAGGATTACTATGAGTTGCTCTTTATATCAATACTTACTAAAAAGCTAGTATTTTTGAGTGTCTGCTATGAAGGAGGCGAGTTATGTGATTACTTCCATTAATTCTCAAAGCAACCCTATGAGTAGGTGCTAATAATATCACTAACTTACATACGTAAACTGAACTCTCAGTACTCACAACCCTGCAATGTAGCTGTTGGTCCCATCACAGCTCTGAGAGGTGCACTGACCTACCTGAGACCTCCCAGTCCATAGGAGCCAGAATTAAGTTTCAGTTTGGGTCTTTCTTATTCCAGAACTTTCTTTCCCCAGCATCATACATGACTATAACTGGTTTCCTTTGGTGACCACAATGTGAAATCTTCAAGATCAGGAATCCTGTGTCCACAGAATGAGACAGAGTGTGGAACAGAGAATATGAGATGATGCATCTTTCATCTCTTTTGATGAAATTTCAGAAGACAGGAAAAGGGTAGAGGGAAAAGGAGAGTAGAGGGAATGAGGAGAGCCAGCAAGGACAAGTTGTGAGGAGGCACTCCCTCTGGTGGCCATTCTGAGACTCTCTGGGCAGAATGGCCTAGATTTCTAAGTCAGTGCTGGCAGCAGCTGGAGAGAATCCTGGCTTCTGTGAGAGGGACTCCCAGAGGGGGTTAGGGGATCTCTTTCTGCTGCCTTTGGCTGAAGAAGGGCTAACTCTGTCCCTCTCCTGACTTTGTCAGAATGGAGAATTCTGAGCCCTCCTTGGGCTGTATGGTCTATTGAGGCCCTGCCCTTGTGTCCAGTGCTTTACAACACATCCTCTAAGGAGGAATTATTATCTAATTGACAGAGGAGGAAACAAACTCAGAGGTGTTAAATGGTTTTCTCCAGCTCACGACACTAATAAGAACATTTTTATTTGTTTGGCTTTTGGTTTGGTTTTGTTTGTTTTTAGACCCCTTTGAACTCACCTAAGTCCTGGCCCTCTCCTCTCTTCATTCACACACTCTCTCAGGATTACTGGCTTGTGACATAGTTGTTAAAATTAATGAATAATTTGATATTTTTTATTGAGGTAATGATGTTTTACCGTGCTGTCTATGATTTAGGGAAATAAGCTCACACCTCCTCAGATGTATGTTACCCCACCACACCCATCACCAAAGCACCCACTTTGCTTTGAACCCTCTCCACAGTTTGCTCCCCACCCTCTACTTTCCCCCTCTGGCAGCACCAATTCTACAATCTTATTTCTACGGGTTTTGTTGTTTGTTTAATTTTTTCTGTTCCTTTCTTTTGTTTCTTTATATTCCACATATGAACAAAACCACCCAGCTCTTGTTTTTCTCCTTCTGACTGATTTCAGTCAGCATGACCCTTCCAGTTCTACCCAGTACTACAATCATGACGTGGTTTTAAAGCCCATCTGTGCATGATGACTCTCAAATTTATAATTCCAAGCTTTACCTCTCTTTTGGAATCCAGACACCCAACTTGCTCTCTGCATTCGGCTCTCTCCAAGGCATCCCACACCTAATGTGTTGAAGAATGGCCCACTTCCCCATGTCCAATCTCCACACTGTATTCCTTAACTCCTCCCAATATTGCCCTTCACAGAAAATGGCACCACTTGCTGCAGAAACCCAGGAGACATTCCAGATTTCTCCCCTACTTATCTATCACCTTCAACCCAGCAGCAACTTTTGTCATTTCTAGTTCCGAAATGCATGCTGGATGTCCCCACTTCTTCCTGTCTCCTTTCTCCATATTCAGCCCAATGTCACCTGCCATGGCTGGTCATTACCTCAGTAGCTGCTGCATTAATGCTCCTACTTCTCTTATTGATTGGTCCACTCAACAAACACTTGTCCAGTGACCTCACATTGTTTACCAGACACTGTTTTGGACACTGGCAACACAGTAACAGCAATACCTTCTGACTGTTTACAGTCTATTCTCCAAACAAATCCACAGTCATTGCTGTGTGTGAATTTGCTTTAAGTGGTGCAACACCACACGGTGATGGCCAAACTCTTCACCTTGACCCAGAAGCACCTATATAATCAGGTCTTTCCAGTAGCTCCTCCTGCCAAGCTTAGCTTATCTTCTCCATCCATGTTCACGGGCTTCAGCCACACTGCTCTCTTTTCATCCTTCAGTTCCTTAAATATGCCACACTCCCTTCCACCTCAGGGCCTTTACTCACGCTGTCTCTTCTGCCCAGAGTGTCCACTTTTCCCAGCCTATGTATTGCTTTCTCCTCCTTCTTTGAGTCTTGGCTTAAATGACATCTTCTTTGAACACCTTGTTATTTTTTTAAAAAAAAATTATTTATTTATGCATACAAAAACTGGGGTACAGGCCAGATGTGTGGAAGGTGAGAGGATCCACCAGAGACAGAGTAGGAAACAGAACAGGCAGACTGACTGAAATCCACTGCTGAGGGGAGCAGCAGGCAAGACAGGAGAGGTCTGCTGCGCCGTGTGGGTAGCTCCCTGCCCAGGGATCGAACTCGTGCGCAGAGGCTGTGGATAGCTTCACAGTGCGGTGCTTAACCCTTTTCGCCACTAGGGAGGCCCACCCTGTTATTTTTTTCTCTTCATATCTTGGGCATTTCCTCCACAGCCTTTAACTCAAAGGGTAGTATTAAAATCAATAAATTTTTACTTCTACTATAGTAGATAGTAAAGTCCTTGTGGACAGGAAACATCGTTATATAATTTGTTAATCTATACCTAGAATCTAGCACCTGAAAGATACATTCTTTCAATAAAGTAATCTGGAACTAAGATTTTCTCTTCCCCACTGACTCTCCTGCAGGCAGCCTGTTTGAGAGCCAAAGAAAGCACCTACTCCTCTGCTCTATGCCACATGGACTAAGCTGTGTTCCATAGAATGCTGCTCTCTTGAAAAGGTTTCAGAATCACTTGAGTTTGGAGAGAGACACAGCATACAGCTAAGAAAGACTCTGAGAAGACCTGATTAAAGAAACCCATTTAGCTCTGTTCAACTCCTCTGTTTCCAATCTTGTGGGCCTGATAATCAGCATACAATTCAGTGAGAACCTGAGGTAGTCTCTGAACTCAGGGTCTGTGGGCAGACTTGGCACTGAATCACTGCAGGTCAGCCTGGAGCAGGGATGGAAAGCCTTGACCTTGGCCTCAGGCTCCCAGGGCCTGAGTGTAGCTCTCCATGTCCTGGTGGTGATGAATGTGGTGGGCACCTGTAGCAAACTGAATAATAACTCCAGTAAATGACCCCTAGAACTGGTAAATGCTATCTTTTGTGTTAAAAGGGGCACAGCAGATATGATTAGACTAAGGCATTTGAGATTATCTGGTATTACTTAGGTGGGCCTGACATAGCCACAGCAGTCCTTATAAGAGGGACATTGGGGGTCAGGGTCACGGCAGAAGAAGTGATGATGGGAGTGGAGATTGGAGTGAAGAACTTTGAACATGGAGGAAGGGTCGCAAGCCAGGAAAAGAGACAGCTACTAGAAATTGCAAAAAGCAAGGTGACAGGTTCTCCCCTTGGATTCTCAAAAGGAAACAGTCTTGCCAACACCTTGACTAGTGAAACTGATTTCAGGGTTCTGACTCTAGAACTGTAAACCCCTAAATTTGTGATACAGCTACAGAGATAAATACAGCACCTTGCAGGGCTATAGGAGGTCTGGGTTCTGAGCTTTTCTTTTTTTCCTGACTCCCAAACAGCCATGGCAAAATCCTTAGCTGCTAGTCTGCTCCATGAGCTCGACGCTCCTCCCTCTGCCTTCATTGTTGGTCCCCTAGATGGACTCCACTCCAGACCCAGTTCCAGTGCTGCTCCTTAAAGTTGCCCATGACCTCACCACCTCTGTAGGCAGCAATGGAGACCCACAGTTCTCAGGAGGGGGGGGTCCTTTCCACCTCACAACCCAGTTGCCCTCATTCTTGTCTCATTCTCCACCAGACTGAACATCAGCAGAGGTTTTGTGGATGGAATGAACAGATGAAGGGTGTGGAAGAGGAGAGTCCAAGTTGGAAGAACACCCTGTGGCCCTCCAGTGAAATGCCCATGACTCTGACTTGAGTGGATGCCCTCCTCCATGCCTTCACCTTGGGTCAAACTTTCGAAGCCAGCAGCTCACTTTGTATCCCAAATAATTTCTGTTGGGCATCTCACAGGCCCTTCAGCTGACATCAGCATATCCCAAGCACTTACATTTGCTCGCTCCCATCGGGTCCCCACCCAAACCCACCTCCAAGCCGGGACTCTGCAGGGACTCGTCGAGGACTCCTCCCTCCCCTTCACTCCCCACATGCAGCTATTTAAAAAGTCCTGCCATGTCTACCTTAGATACATCTCTTAAATTCCTTCCTCTTCTTGACTGCTCCTACTGCAAACCAGCCCACTATCACCTCTCATGGACCTTCAGCAGCCTCCTCCTTGGTCTTTCTGCCACTAGGGTGGCCCTCACCAGCCTCTTCTCCACAGGCGTAGCCAGAGGGAGTTGCAAAACCCCACATCTGAACATGTTGCTGTCCTGGCTGATGCAGGCAGATGACAGAAGGGTGTTTAAATCTCCTTTGTGTAGCAATGGGCTGCCTGCTCTTTGCCTTTCTCCAGTATATCCTAAGAGAGCAGAACTGCTGATGGCAGATGGCCCCAGCCATGTCCCTGCAGACTGAATTGTGATGCCCAGTCCTACCAGGAAATTAGCTGCTGCTTCCTTCCTCTAGGCTGCTGCTGTGACCTAAGGGGACCCTGCAGGGTGAGGGCTGCAGAGCCCAGCTAAGACCTTCACAGCCTGCAGACTCAGGACAAGCATAACCAATGATTCCTATATCCAATGCCTTTTATTATAGCAAAAGTTCTGAAAAGGATTTTCATAATTTTGAGGTTTGTAAAGGGTAAATTATTAATTTTGTTTTGTAACTTCAATTTCATTGCATTTGTTATTTAAACAAGAACTGATTTGATTGAGTGGCCTGTGCCTAGTTGGCAAAATAATGCATTTGTTGTCACTTACTTAATTTTGATGTAGCTGTCTTTCTGTTCACATTTTGGAGTCAATATATATTTCTTCTCAAGGTTGAAATATTTGTGTAAGCTCTTGAGAAGTTCATGGACCCCAACCCATGAGGCCAGAAGACTATTAAAAGGTCCCTGGAGAACCCTCCCCATCCCCGGAGAGTTTAGGGCAGGCCTCACACCAGAGCTGGGGTGCCTGGGGAGAGAGCATTCTGAGTTCCTTATCATTCAAGGTCACCCCGTTGTGCCACTGAGGGCCTGGGGATGAGAACAAGAGGAAAGGGGCGGAGGAAAGGGACGAGATCCAGAAAATTCCAAGAACCACCATCCTTACCTTTTCTCCTCTTATTGTCCTCTCACCCACCCTGCCCTTCCCCCTGTGTTCCTGGTTCAGACATAGATCTCTTGAAGTTTGGCTCCTTGAAATACTTCAGGCCTGAGCTAAGAGAGAGATCCTCCACATCAGTCTCCTTTTCAATATTCCGTTGAGTTGCCTCATTTCTCAGCATTCCAAATTCACAGATCTGTAAAATGGAAGGACTGGACACTTTGGTCAGAAAGACCTGAACTTATATGCTGGCTCAGTCTTGAGTTGATTCCATGATTTAGGGCAAGTCACTTCCTTTCTCTGAATCCTGATTTTCTTATGTGCAGAATGACTTAAATATTATCAACTCCTGAGTTATTGTAAGGATCAACTATGAAGCCACTAGCACAGTAGCTGGCAGTCTGAAACCACTTAATTAAGAGTAGTTTCCTTCTGTCAAGCCATTTGTGAACCCAAAATCTCACCAGTCAGCGAGTTTGGCCACCCTGTCCTGGCTTCTTTTCCTATTTAGCTGTCCTTGCCATGGAGACAGCCAGATGTCAATCTTATGTGAGGAAGGGAATGAGAAGTCTATTTGCTGCAGAGCTGATGTACACAAGCTGGATGCTTTAAGCATGTGATACTGACAGAAATATTTATCTTTTCACAACAGGATCTGCTCTTCTTCTTCTCTACCCTCCATACCCCCAGTGTCCTGGCCTTCTGCAGAGCTGTGGAATGCAGAATGTGGATTCTCTTGGGCAAGTTCCAAGTCACACTCCCCCCAAAGACTACCTCTCCTGACCATTACACTTGATCCTACTTATTATGACCAGCAGGAAGCCATATCTTTTAAAATAGAAAAAAATGTAATCACTTAATTTTAGCGTTCGTCATGAAAGACTTGGAGTCAGCAAACCAGTATGATGGATCGTGGCTAATGCATTTTCCTTACAGAAAGCAAATGGCTGCTGTCCAGATACCATAAAAACTGCAGCCATCCTGCCAAAGAAGGCCGCACAACTTGGCCCACTCTTCTGCTCGCTCCCAAAACTTCATGTGTCATTCCTACATCCATGGGTATTGGCTCAGGAAATCCAAGTCATTACTGCTCAACCAGCAAGAGTCTAAACTGTCCCCAATTATAATCACCACCACCACCACAACCACCACCATCATCACTATCATCATAATTACTACCGCTCTCACGATCATCTCCTAAGAGCAGTAGGAAGAGACTGAAGAATCTTAAAGAAGAGAATCAATGGCATATTGACTCTCCTGGTGGGTAAGCAAGAAGTTGCCCACACCTCCAAAGACTTCAAACTATTCAAAATATTTTATGCTAAAAGTCAACCTTATGGGGCCTCCCCAGTGGCCCAGCGGTTGAGCGCTGGGTTGCGGAGCTGCCCGCAGCCTCTGCAGCGCCAGTTTGATCCCAGGCCGCTGGGTGAGCGTCCCACATGGCCTGCAGACCTTTCCTGCCACCCGCTGCTCCCCTCAGCAGTGTGCTTCGGTCCTTCTGCCTGCTCTGCTCCCCGCTCTGGCTCTGGTGAATTCTCTCACCCTCCCGTGCTTCTGACTGTACCCAGTGCTTGTATAAATAAATAAATAAATCTTTAAAAAATCAACCTTATGCCTAATGCTCCGAAAGTCCTGAACTAGAATTCTAGAAGTACATAAGGAGGATAAGAGAAAGAAATGAGAAGTATAAATAAGAAAAGAGGCAAAGCTGTCATCTTGGTGATCAAAATTCAAGATCACCTCTTGATGAGATAGAGATCAATACATGCAAATAGTCAACAAACCTGCTGTTTATAATTCCAACTGAGGTTATAACTTAAAAACATGTCAATTCAAAGAAGCACAAGAAAAGATGTTCAACATCACTAGGCGTTGGGGAATGCAAATTAAAACCATGATGAGATACCACTACACACCTATCAGAATGGCTGAACTGAAAAAGAATGCTAGTACTAAATACTGACAAAGACGGAGTAAGTTTTCTTTCAGTTACCATCACCACCATTTTCATCATCACTACCACCACCATCACCACTATCATATCACCATCCAGCCACCAGCTATGAGTACCTACTATGTATCAGGCAGGACCTACCCCATAACATCGCTAAAAGGTTGGTACTATTATCTCTATTTGCCAGGAAGACAACTGAGGCTCAGAGAGGATAAATAATTTTTCCTAAGTGACCCTGTTGGTTAGAAGCAGGATTAGAACTCAAAGTCTGTTCAATCTGACTCTAAAGCCCAACTTTTTCTACTGTGATATAATTTCTCCTCTGTTTCTCCTTTTATTGCTCTGACCCACTTCTTTCTTTGCTTATCAGATCCTGTCAACTCCTCTGCTCCAAAGCTTCTTAATTTCTGGCATGACTTCAAAATTAAATTCTTTTGTTTCACCCACATGTTTTCAACTATGCTTTGTATAATGCACTTATGACTACCTCAAAATAGTGCCTACTACAGTGTATTATTTATTTATGTCCACTACTCTCCCATCTCCTCCAGACTTAAACTTCTTAAGGCAGAGATAGTCTATTAGACAATATACACCCAGTGCATAGGGCTTGACTCATGAGTTGTTCAAAAGTTTATGTCTGGGGCCTCCTTGGTGGCACAAGGGGTAGAGTCACAGCACTATGGAGCTACCTTTAGCCACTGCAGCATGAGTTCAATTCCCCAGTCAGGGAGGTGACTCACATGGCACAGCAGACCTCTCCTGTCTTTCCCGCTGCTACCCTCAGCAGTGTATTTCAGTAGCTCTGCCTGTTCTGCTCCCCATTCTGTCTCTGTTAAATTCTCTCACCCTCTCCCACACTTCTTGCCTGCAACCCAGCTCTTGTATTCATAAATAAATAATTTTTTTTTAAAAAAAAGTGTTTACCATCTGAATCCATGAATGAATGCATGGATGCACAGACAGAAGGAGGAAGAGACAGGTTAATGGATGAGTGGATGGGTGATTTAGTGCATTAAGAGATGATTAAGGATAACTCTCAAATCTATATTCAAAACTCTCCCCACTTCACTCCATTCTTAATCTTGAAAATGCCTATCAGAACTTCCCACTTGGTCCCTTGCTGTCATCTAAAACTAAACCAATCAAACCTGAATTCCACCCTAGCTATTCCTTCATATCTCTTTTTCTCACAATGAGACTATTCTTCCCAGTGTCCCCTTCACTTGCCTTTTCCTTTTCCTTTTTCTTTCTTTCTTTATTTTTTCTTTTTCTTTTCTTTCTTTTTTTTTTTTTCCTATCTTCCATGTATCAAACACAGTTCCAGGGAATGGAAGCAGATGAAATAAGACAGGCAAGCTCTTCAGGTACTCAAAGGAGCTTACAGTCAATAGTGTCACAGGAGCTTACAGTCAATGGTGGGTGGAAGGTGGTATAGCAAACAATAAGCAAATAAGAAATTAAGATGATAATTACAGAATGTAACAAGTGAAATATTAAGGAAATAAACAGAATGATGAAAGAGAATGGGGGTCCTTACAGTAGAGAAAATGGGGTGGGGTTTGGGTTTGTTTGAAGATGTGATATTAAGTAAGACCTGAAGGACAAGAATAAGTCATTCAATGTAAGAACAGAAAAAAGATTCTAGGCAGAGAAACAAGCAAGTGCAAAGATCCCTGAGCTGGATAAAGAACAGAATGAGAGCCAATGAAGCTGGAGCATAGTGAACTGTGGGGTATGAAATGAGAGGAGGTTTTTAAAGACTTGAGCCAGTTCTTGAGAGACCTTGAAGGCCATGGTAAGCAGTCTAGATTTTATTCTGAGAGCAGTGGGAAGCCATTGAAGAGTCTTAAACAAAGGAATGGCATAACCCCCTGGCAGGTAGGCAAGAAACTAACCCCCGAGAACCTCCAGGACAGATCATTCATAGGTGAGTTAGCCCAAGTCATTAGGAGAGGGATAACTTCAATTTCACTTAAACTTTACAGTGCCTGGAAAAGGAGGGCATCTAACTGCTTTTTATTGCGTCATGATGCTATTGGCCACTCTGATAAAGACACAGCAAAAAGAAAACAGACCAAGTGATTTATGATTTTAATAAAAAAAAAATCCCTTGAAATTTTTGTCAGTAGATTTCTGAAACATATTAAAGGAACACCACACCACAACCAAGTTGTGATGGGCTCTATACCAAAAAAGCAAGAAAGCTTAATATTAATAACCCAATTAATATATTTAAAGATAAAATGTCCAAGGTAGGAAAGATGTGATCAAGTTTGAAGAGTATGAAAATACATTTGATGAATTCACCATGTAGACTTGATTTTGAAAAAAAATCTTAGTACAATTGGATAGATGGATAGTTTCTAAATATTTTATGCCAAAAATCAACATCAGTGTCTTAATGATGAGACACTGGAAACATTTCCATTAAAGTCGGGAACAATAATTTTAGAGGTGCATTAGGTGATATTGGATAAGAGACAGAAATGAGAAGTATAAGTAAAAGAAGGAGGCAGAAATGTCATCTTTGTGAACAACTTCCAGATCATCTCTAAACTATGAAAACTATTGAGAGTTTAAGAAAGTTGCTGAATAGAGATCAATACATGCAAAGATCCAAGAAGCTTAATGTTTATAATTACATCAAAATATATAATTCAAAAAATGTCACTTCTCTAAAGAAGACATTCAGATAACCTGCAGACATATAAAAATGTTCAATATCACTTATTATAAGGGAAATGCAAATTAAAACCACATTGAGGGGCCTCCCCCCGTGGCGCAGCGGTTGAGCGCTGGGTTGTGAAGCTGCCCACGGCCTCTGCGGCGACGGTTCGATCCCCAGCTGCTCCCCGGCCACCGGAGGAGGGTCCCACATGGCGCGCAGACCTCTCCTGCCGCCCGCTGCTCCCCTCAGCAGTGTACTTCGGTCCTTCTGCCTGCTCTGCTCCCCGCTCTGGCTCTGGTGAATTCTCTCACCCTCCTGCGCTTCTGACTGTACCCAGTGCATGTATAAACAAACAAACAAACAAACAAACAAATAAAATACATGCCTCTTTATAAAAAAAAAAAAAACACATTGAGATACCACCTCACCTCTGTGAGAATGGCTCATATAAAAAAGAATGGAATTAACAAATGCTGGTGAGGTTGCAGTGAAAAAATGAACTCTCATCCACTGTTGGTGGGAAGGCAAGTTGGTATAGCACCTGTGGAAAATGGTATGGAGATTTCACAAGAAAATAAAAACAGAAATTCCGTATGATCCAGCAATACCTCTAGGAGGTAGTCATCAAATAATATCAAAACTCTAATATGAAAAGATGTATCTACACCTATGTGCATAGCAGCACTGTCCATGATCGCCAAGTCATGCAACCAACCCTTGGGCACTTCAACAGATGAATGTATAGAGAAATTGTGGAACATACAATCAATGAAATATTACATAGCTTTGAAGAAAGATGAAGTGGTGGCATTTGGGACAAAATGGATGGATCTTGAGGTGATTATGTTGAGTGAAATCAGTCAAAAATTGTAATAAAGATATTGGATGGTTTCACTCATCTGTTGAATATAAACACCCAAGAAAACTATTTACATCCAAAGAACTCAGCAATAAGAAGATAATGTTTACTAGAGAGAATATGGCAAGGAGTGGAGGGGCTGGGGAAGTGAGGCAGATGGGGAATGGGCACAGATGGTTTGGTGGAGGGGAAAAAAAAGAAAGGAAACATGAGAAATATAACCAACTATTACAAAAATTAAAAGTAGAAGCAGAATCATGAATTACAAAGGATACTACAAAAATTCTAATATTATACTAATTTCTCTGACCCATTTATTTATATTTCTCAATAAACATGAATACAATAAAATTCTCTTGAAAAAATGTCATTTCAAAAAAGCACAAAAAAGGGGCCTCCCAGGTACCGCAGTGGGTTGAGCGCCACATTCTGAAGCTGTCCACAGCCTCTGCAGCACGGGTTTGAATCCTTGCCAGTCAGGAGCAACCCACATGCTGTGGCAAACCTCTCCTGCCTCACCCACTGCTCCCCTCAGCAGTGTATTTCAGTCAGTCTGCCTGTTCTGCTCCCCACTCTGTCTCTGGTGAATCCTCTCACCCTCCCACACCTCTGACCTGTACCCCAGTTCTTGTATAAATAAATAAATCTAAAAAAAAAAGCACAAAAAAGATGTTCAACATCACTAGTAATTGGAGAAATGCAAATTAGAGAATGGCTTAAATAAAAAAGAATGCTAGTACTAAATGCTGTCAAGGATGTAGAGAATTGGATTGCTTATCCATTGCTGGTGAGAATATAAAATGGTGCGGTCACTCTGGAAGACAAATGGTAGTCTCTTAAAAAGTTAAACATACACTATGATCATACGCCTGAGCACTCATCCTAGAGAAACAAAATCATGTTGACTGAAAAACTTGCATATGAGTGTAATAACAGTTTAATTTATTGGAGTAACTTAATTTATTTGGATTAACTTAATCCAAACTGGAAACAACCCAAATGTCCTTCCATGCAGGAGTGGTTAAAATGTGGCATATCCATAAATGCATTAATACTCAGCAATAAACAGACAAACTACTGATGAATGTAATCACTTAGGTGGAACTCTGGGGAGTTGTGCTGAGACAGAAAGACACTCAAAAGATTATACACTAGGGCCTCCCTGGTGGCACAGAGGTTAAAGTCTCAGCGCTATCAAGCTATCGCTAGCCACTGTGACCTGAGTTGGATCCCTGGCCAGGGAGCTAAGCCACATAGCACAGCAGACCTTTCCTTCTCCTGCTGCACCTGGTACTCCCCTCAGCGGTGTATTTCAGTCAGTCTGCCTGTTCAGCTCCTCACTCTGTCTCTGATGAATCCTCTCACCACCCCCACCCACACCTCTGGCCTATATCCCAGTTCTTGTATGCATAAATAAATAAAATAAATCTTTTAAAAATTATATTAATTTTAAAAAGATTACACAATCCATTTATAGACCATTCCCAAATGTCAAAAATTCAGAGATGGAAACAGATCAGTGGTTGCCCAGGAAACCAGGGAAATCCCAGAAGGGTGCGACTATGAAGTGGTAACAAAAGGGAGATCCTTTGTGGTGATAGATACTCCTTGATCTGGATTCTGGTGGTGTTTATACAAATCAGTGTATGTGATAAAAAGTCAAAGAACTATAGACAAAGATACCAAAGATGAATGCACGCAAACTTGGTGAAATTCAAGTGAGGTCTGTCATCTAGTTATTTGCATGGTATTAATGTCATTTTGTGTGTATTCATAATGTGCTTTAGTTATTTGACATGTTACCATTGGGAGAAGCTAGGTTACAGATACAGGGGGTTTCTCTGTAGTATTTTTGCAACTTCTTTTAAACATATAATTATTTTTCGGGCCTCCACAGTGGCTCAGCGGTTGAGTGCCGGGTTGCGAAGCTGCCCGAAGCCTCTGCAGTGCCGGTTCAATCCCCGGCTGCTCCCCACCCACCGGAGGAGGGTCCCACATGGCTCGCAGACCTCTCTTGGCGCCCGCTGCTCCCCTCAGCAGTGTACTTTGGTCCTTCTGCCTGCTCTGCTCCCCGCTCTGGCTCTGGTGAATTCTCTCATCCTCCAGCGTTTCTGACTGTACCCAGTGCTTGTATAAATAAATAAACAAACAAATCTTTAAAAATAAATAAATACATATTCTTTTTTTAAAAAAAAAGATATGCAATAAATTTAATGCAATTCCATAAAACATTTCATAAAACTTTTTGGTTCATAAAAGTTTTCCAAAAATTTGACAAACTGGCTATAAGATTAATGTCAACTGAAGGCAAAGTCTTGCAATGCATTGGAAACACCGCGAGAAAAAATAAGTTTTATCTATTTTGTTCCATTCTTTGTCCCAGAATGTGAAACAATGCCTGCACCTAGTGGGTACTCAAAAGATACTTGTGAACAAGTGAATGACAGCTTACAACAAGAAGAGGAGTAGGAGAGATTTGAACTTCTACATAAAAAGATACACAATAAATTTAAATAATAAAATATCGGCACAGGAATAAATAAAAATACCAATAAAACAGAATGTTTGTAGTTAATGAACAGCTCCAAGATAGCTGAAAACTTATTATATACTAGAGGAAGCATCACCAACTAGTGAAGAAAGGACAGACTATTAAAATAACTTCTTAAAGAACTGGCAGTTTACATGGAAAACATTATATCCTTATCTGTATCAATTAGGATTTGCATTATGCTACAAGACACAAGAAGGTAATCTATCAATGATAGATTTATTTTCACTCATAAAATAATTCTAAAAATGAAAAAAACAAATACAGAAATTGAAAAAAATTCAGAGCTAGGCAGGTGTAGCAACCCCATGATGTCAATCATGTCCAGGTTCCTTCTGTCTGTCCCTCCACAAAACTTAGCTTGCAGCATCAGTTCTCAAGCTTGTCAACTCATGCTGAGAAGGGGTGAGTAACCTCTAGTCCATGTCCATTTTTCAGAAAAGAAAAAGTAGAAGATATGCAGGAAGGTAGAAAGGAAAACACCTTATCAGGAAAGCCAATATTTTTCTAGAAAAATCTGACAGTCTTCTGATTAGGCCTCATTGGGCAGAATCATGTCCTCTGACCACTTCCGGAAATCAGAAAAGATAACTATACTGCTGACCCACACCAAAATAACTTGGGGTAACTATAAGGAAGAAGGGTAGACAACAACACAACCTCACACCATAACACAAAACATAGATTTAAAATATAAAGATCTATTTTAAAAAAAATTTTGGCAGTACTATAATGTATGATTGCTTTATATTTAGTTATCTTGCTATTTTCTTCAGTTTTCTCCCTTCCACTTTCTTTGGGTTTGCTCTGTATTTCTAATTTCTTGAGTCTAATCACTAGAGCATTTTTAGTGGTTTTTTTAATGTTTTGTGTATTTAGGTTATACATTTTCCTGTGAATATTGTTTTTAGCTGCATGCCACAATATTGATATGCAATGTTATCATTTTTTTCAGCTGTGAATACTATCTCACATCCATTATAATTTTTGAAAAACCGAAAATTAATTTAGAAGTATATTTTCTTTGTTTAATTTCTAAATATGTGGAGGTTTGTGATCATCTTGTGTAACTGGTTCTTAACATCATTAAGTTAACATAATTTGCGTTTCTCTAATTACTTAACATCAGAAAAAGTGATTTGTATGAGTCTTCAGTATTTGTTTTTATTTGTTTTATGGAATAGGAAATTATCAATTTATGTATATTCCACTATATTTGAAAAGAACGTGTATTCGCTACTTGCAGAGATCAAGCTTACTGTTTAAATTTTCTACATTCCTAGCAACATTTTATGTGTTTTGTTTGTATTTAAATGTGTTTTTAAAGAAAACCTAAAGATGCTGATGCATTTCTACTTAAAATATGACCAAGTTTTGCCTTATATATTCTAAAACTGTATTACTAAATGCAAATCATGTTATAAATTTCTGGTTGAATGTTTCTTCTATCTTTATGCATTGACCATTTTTATCCCTAACAATGTTTTTTGTTTTAAGACCAATTTTGTCATTTTGGTATGATGGTATGACTTCTTTTCCCATCATTTTGCCATATTTATGTGTCATTATGTTTTAAATATCTCTCTTGCAAATAGTGTAAAAAAAAAAAGCATTTTGCTTGATTTTGTATTTCCCTCCAATCTGACATTCTGTCTTTCAGCTAGATAATTTTGACCATGTACATTTGCCCCAATCACTAATATATTTAGAAATATTTCAACCACCTTATATTGTTTTTGCTATTTGCCAGGTTTTTTCACTGCTTATTTTTCACCCTTTCTGGCCTTAATAAACTTTTCTGTATGCCCTTTTCCTACCTTTAATGTGCATTTTAATGTCAATAAAAATTTTAGGTTAATAAACTAATGAAGATCTCTACTCTCCTCACAAACAAATGAGACATCAGAATATTTTAACTCTGACCACTCCCTCCTATCATACATGATGCTGTTTTCCAGTATTTTAGTTCTATACTGTTTTCATATACCTCAAATTAGTTCAAGAATGGACAAGTCCATATGTTCAAATGACTAAAACGCTAAAACAGAGACCCCCACCCCAAAGAAGTGACTCTAACAAGAGAAAAGTGTATTTTTCTCCCTCAACAGTCTGAAAGCAGACAGGTGATCCAAGGCACCATCCCATGATGTCTAGCAAGATAGATTTCTTCTCTCCTTTATCAAGGGTTAAATCCTGGCACCTGAACAGTCTTTTTTTTTTTTTTTTAAGATTTATTTATTTATGCATACAAGAACTGGGGTATAGGCCAGAGATGCGGGGGGTGAGAGGAATCACCAGAGACAGAGTGAGGAACAGAAAGGCAGATTGACTGAAATACTCTGCTGAGGGGAGCAGTGGGTGAGCGAAGAGAGGTCTGCTGCGCCATGTGGGATGCTCCCTGGCTGGGGATCGAACTCGTGCTGCAGAGGCTGCAGATAGTTTCATAGCTGCTGTGTTTAACCCTTTGTGCCACCAGGGAGGCCCTAGAACAGTCTTTTACCATCATATCATGGTCATGTTAGTGACCCAAATGGTAATTCAACTCTACCAAGTCCAAATTCTACCCTACAGAAAGGGAAAAAAATGAAGTTGAACACAAGCAACTTCTTTTAAAAAAGTGGTCCGAAAGTCTACTTTCTAGTCATCACAAGATCTGTTTCTATAAACAACATAAGCTGATCTGACTATTCTCTCACCTCTACAGAACTACCTGAGGTTTGAATGATGTCTTTCCAATAAAAGTTTCTACAGCTAAAAAGAGGAAATAGGGGGCCTCCCTGGTGTTTAGGGGTTAAGTCTCAGCACTACCCCGCTGAGGCCCACTGCAGCAGCCTGAGTTCAATCCCTGGACAGGGAGCTGACCCACATAGCACAGCAGACCTCTCCTGTTTTGCCTGCTGCTCCCCTCAGCAGTGTATTTCGGTGGTTCTGCCTGTTCTGCTCCCCACTCTGTTTCTGGTGAGTCCTCTTACCCTCTGGCCTACACCCCAGTTCTTCTACACAAAGTAAATAAAAATCTTAAAAAAAAAAAAAAAAAGAGGAACTAGAAATTGGAGGGTGGACTCAGCATTATTGAGACTCTCCCCTTTTTTCATTTGGTAAGTCTAGTCTCCTATTGCCCCTTCTGTGTCTTGGGCCTACTTAGGCTTGCTCTTTGTGTAAGTGACCTTACGAAATACAGTTTCTGACCAGGTGACCGAAAGCACAGGTAAAACTCTGAGGCTTGGGTAACTAGAGGGAGGAGGGGAGAATGGGCTCTGGAAACAAATTAGTTTTTCTTTTCTTTTCTTTTTTTTAAGATTTATTTTATTTTACAAGAGCTGGGGTTTAGCAGAGGTGCGGGAGGGTGAGAAGATTCACCAGAGACAGAGCGGGGAGCAGAACAGGCAGATGGACCAAAGACACTGGTGAGGGGAGCAGCAGGCGAGACAGGAGAGGTCTGCTGTGCCATGTGGGAATCTCCCTGGCTGGCTGGGAATCAAACGGGCGCTGCAGAGGCTGTGGACATCGACCACTTGCGCCAACAGGGAGGCCCACAAATTAGTTTTTCATGGACATCATCAGCATCCTGTGCCTTCTGGGTTTTTTTGCTTCACCCCTAGCAACATTATAACTTCATGGTCTCTCACTCTAGCATTTCCAGCAGAAGGGAGGGAGGGAGGGAAGGAAGGAGGGAGGAAGAAAGAAATTAGGGTGGGGGCTTTTTATAGATATTCCGGTTGAACTCTAGGATTTCCTCTTACTGCTCTGATGTGAGCCACATGCTCATCACTGAAATAGTCACTTTTGCCCAGGGGAGGTGCAGTGCCCTGGGAAACAGGTATGGGGCTCATAGTTACTCTAGGAAGGTGAATTGCATAAGGTTAACCCCATCCAAACTGTGTGGAAAGTAGGAAAGGGATGGTTCCCCAAAGTCAAATAATAAGATGTTATTTTCATCAAAATAGATGGCTGAGCAAGCCACCCAAAGGATAACCATCAGACTTGTCTATCCCCATCAAATCCAAATAAATGAATGTGGGAGATGATCCTGATGATAAAGTTGCCTAGAACACTCTTACACTTCTGCTAGGAGAACTCCTACTTCTCTTTTATTAGGCATTCATTCAGTACCTATGAATGAACCTGTGTGATACTGACCACATGGTTTCCTAATTACATGTGTGTCTATCTCCTAGTGCTCCCATACCACACTCCTTCAATGGAGCTAGAATCCATTTGTGTCCACAGGTGCAAGGCATAGAGTGGACAGTAGAAGACTATACTTACTAAATGAAAGAAAGAGAGTCTCAATGATGCTGAATCCACCCTCCAATTTCTAATTCCTCTTTTTAGCTGTAGAAATCTTTATTGGAAAGACCTCAGTCAAACTTCAGGTCGTTCTGTAGAATTGGGAGAAGGAATGGTCAGATAAGATTATGTTCTTTTATAGAAACAGATGTTGTGCTGAAAACAGTGCCAGAAATCATTTTGTTTATGGAACTCAAATCAAATCACCAAGAGGCAAAGACCCAAGTAGGAGGAAGTTCAGCAGATAATTGACTAATCAGAGTTGTCTTCTCATCCTGTTTGATTCTAAAGTTTAAAAAAAAAAAAAAGGTTGTGTTTAGATTGGGAATTGATTTCAAAGCACAACCTGGGGCATGCTGGGCATACTGTTCGTAGAGAAAGCTAAAGGGCAGGAAGTTGCAATGATATGCCTTCAGTCATACAACAAAAGGAAGGCAAATACTAGAATCTGAACCCAGGTGGATTTGATTTCACTCACAGCTTCTGCTCCGAGGCCTTAATCATCTTCACTAAATCACTTTGAAGTGACTATTCCTCCATTCTTCAAGTGAGATCCGGGCCCAGGGGTGACCAAGCTTGCTCAAGTGACACAGAGGGTGTCAGAACCAAACCAGGTGTCTGATTTCTAAATCTATTCTGCCTCCCCAGGTTGGGGAAGAGCAAAAGCCAGTGGTGCTGGAATAGGTGAGAAAGCCCCTACCAGTTAGGCACCACCCTTTCCTAGGACACTGTCTCCCTGCTTCCCCCTCACCCCCAGCCTCCCCAAGTGGGTCCCTTCCAGGACTCTTTTCGCAGCCTTTCCCATGGGTTGCACAGGGACTAGAGGGTCCTTGGGAGACTCTAAGACACACGATCCCCCAAGTGTCAGCCAGGACACCCCCAGTCCCAGGGTTCCCAACGCTACACCTCTGAGCTAGGCTTGTGCGTAAGAATGTCAATTGGTTGGATTAGGTGTCAGACTGGGCTCAAATCTGTCCCCCAAATTTTGGCTAATATCAGCAGCTCCCTTAAAAAAAAAAAAGCATCTATTCTGGCACAGACATTTCACCAGGGTATATATACATATTAATTAATTAATCCTCCTCACCCCCTTGATTGGCCCTATTATGCAAAAGAGGAAGGAGCCTGAAGCTCCTGGAGGGGGGAAACCAGCAGTAAGGAAAACAAGCGGTCACCAGCCTGGGATTTGAACCCACTTAGGCCCCAGATTCTGCTGTTGCCTGGGAACGGAGGAGGAGGAGCTGCCAGAGAGAAGGGAGGAGGAGAGAGGGCGCGTTCCCAGCAGCGCGCTCTGACGACAGCAGGTGATTTTTTTTCTGCAGCGCGCTTTCTCTCAGCATCTTCCCTGGATTTTTTTCCCCCTGCCGAACGGCAGAAAAGGGTGGGGCCGCCTCCCTGCAGTACAGACGGCGGCGGCGGTGCTTGCAGCATCACTGCGAGTCGCGGCGGCGGCTGCAGCAATGCTGGATCTCTGCAGGAGGTGATCCCCCTGGGCCTGCTCGGTGGCCAGCGGCGAACGGACGCCGGCGGGAAGGAGAACCGAGCTCCGTCCAGCACCCTCCGGCCACACCGCCCGGCCCTTCCTCTGCGACATGGCTTAAGTCCGGGGCCACCTCGCCTGGCCGCCTCGCTCTGCCGGGGTCTGAGCTCCGCCGCAGCAGCAGGGAGGGGCGCGCCCCAGACACCCCGAGGGGACTCCGGGCCGCCTTGCCTCTCCCCTTCGGTGCCCGCAGCCGACTGCGATCTCAAGACCTTGGAGGGCAGCTGGGAAGGCGTTTGCAGCCGGTAATCGAGGGACTTTACAGACTCTGTCTCTGCGGCAGCTTTGCCAGCCCGACCTTGCCAGGTGCTTTCTGAGTGAGGAGGGCGAGGATCTCAGGTTGACCAGGAGGGAGGGGGGAAAAAAAAAAAAAAACCTCACAAGAAAATAAAACAGTGGGAATCAGGTTGCCTGGTCGAGGGCCAGGGGCTGAAGGAAGGTTCGAGGCTTGCTTTGAACCACAAAAGGACAGAGGAAAGGCCGGCTTTGCAGCGATCACCATGGCGTGGCCGTGCATCACGCGGGCCTGCTGCATCGCGCGCTTCTGGAACCAGCTGGACAAGGCGGACATCGCCGTGCCCCTGGTTTTCACCAAGTACTCGGAGGCCACCGAGCACCCTGGAGCCCCGACGCAGCCGCCAGCGCCGCAGCCGCTGCAGGCACCGCCGGCTCACGCGCCCCTCTCGGCGCGCGCGGTCGCCATAGAGACGCAGCCGGCCCAGGGCGAGGCGGATGCAGTTGCCCGGGCAACCGGGCCGGCGCCCGGGCCCAGCGCCGAGCGCGAGGCGGCGGGCGCCCACGGCCGAAGTGGGCAGGGCCTGGGCGCGGGCTCCGGCTCCACCTCCGGCGCCGGCCCCGCGGACTCGGTGATGCGCCAGGACTACCGCGCCTGGAAGGTGCAGCGGCCGGAGCCCAGCTGCAGGCCGCGCAGCGAGTACCAGCCCTCGGACGCGCCCTTCGAGCGCGAGACCCAGTACCAGAAGGACTTCCGCGCCTGGCCGCTGCCGCGCCGCGGGGACCACCCCTGGATCCCCAAGCCCATGCAGGTGCCCACGCCCTCCCCGGCCTCGGCTCCGATGCTCGGCGCGTCCAGACGCCGGCCGCCCAGCCAGGAGCGCTGGGCGGCGCATGCCTCTGCCGAGGCCCACGAGCTCGAGGCGGCCTACGGGGGGTCGGCGGGCCCCGCCGCGGGAAAGCCTTCCGGAGGGGACGAGGTGCGCGACACTCGCAGGAAGGCGGGGCCCGCTTGGATGTTGCGACGCGCGGAGGGACTGGGGCCGGAGCAGACGCCGCTGCCTGCAGCCGAGGCCCAGGCCCTGGCTGAGGCCCAGGCCCAGGACCAGGGCCCCGGCCCGGTCCAGGCCCTGCCAGCGATGTCCGAGGCCAGCAAGGGGCGCGAGGCTGCGGACGCTCTCAACAGGCAGATCCGTCGGGAGGTGGCGAGCGCGGCCGGCAGCTCCTACAGGTGAGACCCGGGCCCGGGGCTGGACGGGGCTGGTCACCGTGTCCCCTCAGAGAAGGCCCCAGGCTTTGTGTCTGCACCGCAGACCTCATGTTCAGCCTCCCCGCCCCCACCCGCCATCCCAGGCCACACCCTTTCCCCAGCGCAGACCAGACTTCCTCCGGCAGGCTACTTCTCTTTTGCTTTTCTCTTTTTGAAAACTTGGCACTGTCCATTCCCGCTTGCCCAGGTCTTCGCTTTCACCCTTCAGCTGCCCTGTTCCCAGTCCCGCCCCATTTCGGACCCCTGTCTGCCTAACAGAGACCCTCTGCGGTTTCCACACAGGCTGCGCTTCCATTCTGCCCCACCCAACTCACTGGCTGTGTTAGTCTGGGTACTGCCCTTTGCTGACTCAGCTGCTGCCCACAGGCTTTGTGACTTTCCATAGAGTCCCATCCTCCCCAAAGTATTTACAGGATTCTTTTTCTGTTTCATAGATTTCCCCTCCTTCCTAGCCCAGTCCACTTCCTCCCCTCTCTGAGTCACTGAGAGACACCCAAACACCACACCCTTTTCTAGAGTCCCTGCAGGGCACTGAGAGATCACCCTCCCTCTTCTGACACTTGGGCTTTCAAGTCACATTCTTTATGCCTGTTGTGAGTTGTGACACAGTAGACAAATTTCTTAACCTTTCTGGGCCTCGGGTTATTATCTGTAAGATGCGATTAATAATAGATTGTTCTCTTAGAATTGTTCTTACATTTATTGATTTAATATTAAATATTCAGCATGGGTTTGAGCACCTACTGTATGTCAGACATTGTGCTAGACATTGTAAAGAGTAAATGAGATGAATCAAGAAGAGCGATGTGCCTGGCACATAGTAGGTGATTACATGTCTTGGTTCCATTCTGACCTTTACATGCCTCATTATTCTGATTTCCACTTCCTGAATACGTCCAACCTTCTGCCCTATTGATACATCTCCTTTCTCTTTTCCCTTTATGTTCTCCAGATGTGTTTCTTATTCTCTTGCCCCCAAGAACCTCTCTTTATCACTTTTATATTCCTTATAAATTAATGTCTTCGAACAATGGCATTTTTCAACCCCCTCCTTCTTCGTATCCCCTCCTCCCAGTGTCTCTGTCTCAAATTCTCCCCATGCTGCAGCCTCAGCTTTTTCAGCTGCCTTTTTCATCCTTTATCCATCCTGTATGTATTTCTCAATGCTTACCTTTCAATTTTGCCCTTATGTTTCAACCCAAATTAATGACCTAAGATCACTGTTGACGCTGAATATGTATCATTGGGCTTGGGTTCTCTGGAGAAGCAGATGTGCATGATGAGTAATTGAGTTAGAGGTGTTCAAAATGTGACTTATGGGGTTCTTCATCAATGCCACAGCCAGTTGCCTCCTTCCTGCAGGAGGGTGTGGTCAAGAGGACTGCAGAGCTAGTGTCTTTTGCCAAGACCCTATATGTCACTTCATGTCAGACTGATGTCCTTCTCCAGGGGCCATGATAAAACCCTCATATGCTGAGGAAAGAATAGAATAGACATCTTGTTTTTAAAAAAATAAAATTTTATTGCGGTGATGTTGGTTTATGACATTATATAGATAGCCTCTTTTGTTAAAACAAAGTCTACACCCTTACCCCCAATTTTAACTCTGGAAAGGACTTCACAATGAGAAGGGAACACTAATTAACTGATTCCTACTTCTTCCTGAATTCCACCTCCCCCTGGTATCTCTCATGGTTTGTTGTTATTTCAACCACAGTTGAAAATAAAGCTCTGGGTCAGGCAAGGACATATGTCATATTTCGTGGCTCATAGCAATCTGGAGGTGGGATTTTCAGAATATTTTTAGGCTGCCACCAAGGGAAGAGCAGAAAGAAAAGAAAGAAAGAAAATAAGCAAAGGGCATAAAAAACAAAGCCAAGATGTAGTTTTGTGATTCTGCATTGACTTTCTTGTTTACAAGGTCCTTGATTCCTGAGAACCCTAAAGGTGGCCCAACATCACAGATTTCTGGTTTGGCTTCATCCTGTCCTACCACTCTGTCACAGGTAGAACTTTATCATCCACCAAGTAGGAGCTACCTCTCTTCAACTCCATGTAGCCTTACCAATCAAGAGTGTTTCCTTGATTTTCAATTCTCCTTGGGTGATCCTACTCAGTTTATGTTTCCAAGTTGGCAGGACTTACTTTGTCCATGGCTGATTATCCAGGCCATCAGGGAATGCCCCACCCTTCAGATGCAACTCACAATCAGTATTTTGGGTTTTACCTTTGTTCTGTGTAGCTTCTTTCCCCTAGACAACACCTCAACTGTGCAATAAACATGCCATGCTTTAAGGTAGAATTAATTATACACATACTGATTAGGTTATGCTGTCACAGCTGGTGAAAATGATTATTTTTAGTGGTTATCAAAATTCCATCAACCTGTCAAGAAAAATCTCTGGGCACCTTAAAAATATTTTTTTCTAATTTGGGTCTTCTATAAAATTTAATTATGCATATGACTTTGGGGCCAACAGTTCTATTTTACTGTATAATTAGAAGAATTTTGAAACATTAAGACAATGAGTGTTGCTAAGAGACATTGATTTCTCTAATGGGTACTTTAAGTGCATGACAAATTTGATGTGAAATTTCGTATTATTTTTTGTTTCAGAAGACAATTAACCAATAATAGGGAAATGCACATTAGGTGAGCAGAAATATGAAGAAATAAGATAACCGATACATCAAAGATACTATAAAGAAAAATGCATGTAAATTATAGTCTTACCTAGAACATTGATTTTCCTTCCCTATTGTCTCACATATTTTCCTTGTTATGATTCTGAATATCTCCTCATGTCTGCTGTAGATGAGCATTCCATTACCTTTGAAGCCAAGTTGGTTCCATTTCAATGATAATTTGATTTATAAACCCTTTTCTTCTGCCACTCTACATAAATCATGGTGTTTTACACCATGGTGACTGGTTCATCTCATGGGCTTTACAAATGACATCTGTCACATGACATTAGTGTGCGCGGTTTGCTTAAAGAGAGAAAGACTACATAATCTAGCAGCTTAATATATCGGTATATAATGGAAAATATACATTTACTATCCAGAGTCATATATGTGCTAAACGGTTTTCCCCTACAGTATACGGTTGGCATATAACATGAAATATCCTTTCGAGCTATGGTTTTGAGAAACGTTCCCTGTTCAACAATTCATCTTATTCATGACCTATCCTCACTAGCCTGGGATTTTTTCATTTAAGTGGTATCTCAGTGCAAGTTTATCTCTAGAATTATTCACAGTCATGAAGTTGATTATTTTTAATACATTTGTATTATATAACATTATAAAATTGAGAAACATGTCTTTGTTATCATTTTTAATGTTAAGGATGGACTTCACTGGGCAGCCATTTGTGACTTTAGACCTAGTGTTCTCAATTAGAAAACAGATGAGTCATAAGGAGAGGATTAAAATTCCCTTCTCAGTCTACCCCATTGCCTTAGCCATCCATTAATAGGGATAGATGGGGGAGCAGGTGCTCCCCATAGAAATGCTAATGAGAGACTTTTTCCTGGAAGAAATTAGATGAGACACCAGGAGGTAGAATTTATAAACCAGAGGCAAAATACCTGGGAAAAAAGAGAGCAGTTACAAGGAAATCAGAAAGAAAAGGAACCTTTTATATCTGTCCTATAGTCTTCCATAAAGCTTCGAGAAAGGCCCATCTACCATGGCTTATATTGTGCAGAATTGTTCTATATCTATAGAGTAACTCCTCAGGTCCCTAGCTTCCTCCTGGGTAAGTTCCAGTCTCTGCTAATGAATCTTCAATGACCTTTTCCTAGTTCCTGCCGTTGAGAATTTATTTTTCTTTTATTCCTTTTAATAGTCTGTACACTTCTCATTGTCTGCTTGATTGTAGGATAGTTTTGTCCATATCTGCCTCTTCTACCAGATCATGAAGAGAAGGGCTATATTCTGTTCATCTCTGTGTAGTGTATTATCCCTCTATCACAGTATATGTATAACATTGTGTCTAGTTGCCATAGAAGCTTGTTGAATCCAATGGAGTTTTTAGAGTTTGGCAAAACATTTACTCACCCACATGTTGATTCACTTTTGTTCAGTTTCATTTTGTTGAATTTATGTGTCTTCCTTAATCAAGATAAGTCTAAATCCTGCTGGATTATCACAAGAGGTAAAATGTTCAGACAAGGAAGGGCAGCAGATCTGACTCTCACTGCCCCTTCACCCAGGTCCTCAACCTTGGATGCACATTGGAGTCACTGGAGAACTTTAAAAATGCTGATGTATAGGGGCCTTGCCCAGAAATTCTGATTTAATGAGCCTGGGGTGTAGCCTAGGCACCTGAATTTTAAAATGTTGTCCCAAGTCATTCCACGTGCCATTTAGGTATGACCTACTTCCCTAAAGCAAAGATTTTCATATTTTAGTACACAAAAGAATCACCTGGAGAACTTTCTAAAATGCAGATTCTTGGGTTTTATCCTCAAATATGCTGATTCAATAGGTTTAAAATGGATTCTAAAATCTGCATTTTAACAGTCATTCTAGGTATTTTGATGCAGGTAAACTTTAGACTTAGGAAAACACGGGAGAGATTTGTTGTCTCTAAGGTACTGAATTTCCCCATTTTCGAACATGGTATCATTTGCCATTTATTTTTGCCATTCATTTAAGTCTTCTATGTCCTTCATTTATATTTTGTGACTTTCTGTACAAAAGTCATGCACACAAGTTTCATGTTTTGTTTTTCTATATTTCAGTCTTTAATGATCTAACTGAATTTCAACCTTATGGAATGAGGTAACTTTATGGAATTTTCTTTTTTCCCATCTGGAAAGTTATTTATACCAATATCCCTTTTGAAAGTTCATCCTTCCCCTTCTATGATCCCCATTAATATTTCTTCTGTCACCTAAGGGTCATGTCAGCTTGGATGTTTTTCTGGGCTCTCTTGTTCTATTCCAGCTGAGCTAATGCCTCACTATCATTTTCTCTTTTATCTAAGCTATTTTTAAGTATTCTTCATATTGTGGAAAGTATCTCTTAATACATTTTCTTAATTGTTATTTCTCAGAGACTTAATTTTTGTATGTTAATCTTGCATTCAACAACCTTACCACATTCTCTCATTAGTTTTGTCTAGAGGCTCTCTTGAATTGTTTGTGAGGTAATGTATGTTGTTAGCAAATACCAATTTATTATCTTCCTTTCCAGTATCTATATATCTTGTTTTCTGTTGCTGCATGGTTAGGACATTTAGCGACTTGATAGTAGGTGATAGCGGGCGTCTTTGTCTAGGGCTTGGGAATGCTTCTGAACTTTTGCCATTAAGTATGAGGTTTCTCTGTGTTGTTTTTATGATAGGCTCATATCAGATTAAGAAACCTCTCTTTCTCTCTCTTTTTTTAAGGTTTTATTTAATTATTTATGCATACAAGAACTGGTGTGCAGGCCAGAGGTGTGGGTGTGAGAGGACTCACTAGAGACAGAGTGGGGAGCAGAACAGGGAGAGCTACTGAAATGCACTGCTGAGGGAGCAGCCAATGAAACAGGAGCGGTCTGCTGCACCATGTGGGTCAGCTCCCTGGCCAGGGATCCAACTCAGACTGTGGGTGGGCCTTCGTGCTGGTAGCACTGAGGCTTAACCCCTAGGCCAACAGGGATGCCCAAGAAATTTCTCTTTATTTTGGTTTATTAGGGACTTCTAAAAATGTGGATGGGTGTTGAATTTATTGAGCGGTTTTTGTGTATCAACTGAGATGATCATATTTTTTTTTAATCTAATAGATATTTCTGATGTTAAACCATTTGTGAATTCCTGGGAAAAACCTGGCTTAGATAAAAATATATTTTATGATACTGGATTTGATTTCTTATTTTTTATTTCAAATGTTTGTGTACATATTTGTAAGTGAAATTTGTATAGTTTTCCCCTTTTATATTTTTATATTGGTTTTGTACAATATTGGGGTCAAAGTTATGTTTATAAAATAGAAACAATTTTTAGTTATTTGGAAAAATTCATGTAACAAGAGCTGATCTTTAAATATTTGATAAGATTCTCCTATAAAGCTTGGTACGCAAACCTGGTGTCTTTTACATACATGGATTTTTTCCTACCAATTTTATGTCTTTAATAGTGATTCATTTATTCAAGTTTTATATTCCTTGAGAAATTTTCATAATTGATGTTTTTAGTAACTGAAAATTTTACATTTCTTCTAATTTCTAAATTTATACACATTCTATTGAGCACAGTATTTTCTTTGAGATTTTAAAAATAATATACTTATTTGCAATTATGTCCTTTTTTGTACCTTCTCCATTTTTTTCATGATTAGTTGTATTGATGTTTCCTTAATATAGATTTGCAACATCCCATGGATATTATTAAAGCCATAGGAGGAGGTAAAATCATCCATGAAAGGGAATAGAAAAAATTAGCATTAGACCCATAGGTGTCAGGGTGGGTGGGGAGTAGAGGAGATAAGAAGAGGAGAATGCTGAGCCCAGAGCCCAGCAAGTGACATTTCAGGGGTGGGTGGAAGAGTCAGTTGGGTCCTGTGTGCTGCCCCATCCAGAAGTGAGACATTGTCCCAATCGCTCACCTCCCTTGTCTCTGGCCTTGTGTGTTACCCACAGGTGCTGCCCCACATGTGTATTGTATAATCGGACTATTCTCTGTCCTCCCTTAGCCTATAATCATCCATTGTCAATGTGTATTTGTTCTGAACTGAGTAAAGAAGATTTTGCAGGACCTTACCAGGTATAACCTCTTTGGGTGGGAAATTTGGGGCCAGGCCTGAAGCCACAAAACCCACCACAAATCCTCCCAACAGCACTCCCTTCTCTGCTCAGCTGTTCGCTGTGGTCACTGTCCATTTCATGCAGTGGCTTCAGAAAGTTGGCCCATATTGTGACATATCCTAGAGTGCCTTTTTGTAATCTTCTTAGCTCCTAAATAATAGGTGAAAGATGACGATGGCCGAGTGTAAAAAACCAGAAAGTTAGCACAGAGACATAATTGAGTTTCAGCTTCATTTGCTGAGTGCTTATTCTGTGCCAGTTGCTTTTTATTTAGACTTTATTATCACCTTTTAAGGCAAAAGCCTCTCTCTGTAAAGGTGAGGATGAAAGAGTCAGGGAGGTCTGGGGACTGAGATCATACAACAAGACCCAGCAGGCTCAGGATCCTGGTTCTCCTAGCCCACAGCGCTGCCTGTTTGTGCAGCTCAGCAGAACCTTGCCATGTCTTCCTGACTCAACATGCCATTCCTACCAGGAAGGCTGCTGCCTCCCATCCTTTCTGCTGCCTTTTTGGCCCCCACTCGTTTAAACCTGTACGGTCTTCCTCCACCAACCTGTTTCTGAGTGGGTGATGGGTGGATGGTCTCACTACTTCTTATCCTGAACTCTCCGTGGATCCCCATCCCCACCAGAGCCAGGTTGAGTCATCTCAGCCTGCGATCAAGGTATTCTGGAATCTGACCTATCTAGTGTTTCTTGTGCATTTGCCCACTGCTCTCAACTCATACCAGATGCTTTTTCCTGGGAATTCTCATTTCTGGTTGCATATTAATAGCATGGGCCCCCAGCAGGTGATCTGGCCAAATCACAGTCTGAGTTGGGCCTTGACAAGCCCCACATATAACTGCTGCTGGATTTTGCTCACAGTTTTCCTTCCTGCTGTCCTCTTCTCCTTCCTAAATCCTCCCAATCCTTCAGGGATTTTAGTTCATTGTAAAAGAGGCTTATACTATAAAAGCAGGGAATTAGATTGGATTTATTTGATCATAATATAGTAATAATAATAATGCAGTGGGCTTAATATTATTTTTATTCCCAGTTCAGTGCAGCATCTTGAGAGCATGCAGAGGCTAGGGCCATGAGTTATGAAGATTCAAGGTGAAGAAAATGGATCCCTGCTCATGGGACATTGCTATCTTGGCAGGGAGGTAACTGGAATGCAAGTATGTAAAGTACTGGATAAGGATTAAAATCAGGAGCCAGAGTCTTCTAAGGACAGCAGAAGGACTGTTAATTCTTTTGGAAGATTCATGCACTATATGGTTTTATGAGTTCCAGAAGGTATCTTGGTATCCTGTGAAGGATTTGGTGACCATTAAAGTTGGGTTTGAATCATGTTTCTGTAACTTAAAATCTGTGCAACCTTGGGAAAGCCTTTATTTTTCTCATGAGTAAAATACTGATAGTTATAGTATCTCAGAGTGATGAGAAAGATGGAGATAGTGCTTGTCCCCAGTTCATGTCCCCTGTGGAGTAGAATAGGTTACCAGTAGAAAGCCTTTCATTCATTCAGTAAACATCTCTCATATATTTTGTATCAGGCACTGTGCTAGGACCTGGGGATATGAAATGAATTGCACGTAGTACCTGTCCTAAAGGAACTCCTGCTCTAGTGAGAGAAACACATGCTAAGAGAATTGTGGTAATAGCAGTAAGTGCAATAATAGAAATACACGCAAGATATTGAGGAGATGTAGAGGAAAGGAGGGTCTGACTCAGCCCTCAGTTGAATCAGAGGCTACTTCCAGCATCAGTCTGGAAGAGGTATATCTGCACAGTGTGTCAACAGTGTGGAGTTAATTCCATTGGAAAGAAAAAAGATTAAGTACTAGATACTCCTTTGTAGGGGTCTTTAACAATAGACAGGAACAAAGAAGGCATTTAAGAATGCAATTCTTACTGGTGTTTCCAGCTCCTCTCAGATGTCTAGCTTAATTTGGGGCTTTGACTTTGAGCGAGTTACTTAACCTACCATCTTTGATTTTGCTTTCCTATTGGTGGAACACAGAACCAATAATACCTATCTTGCAAGGTTATTGAAGATTTAACATTCTATTAAGTCTTGAATCTCTTACCTTCCTTTTTAATCATTGGAAGCTTAGTGCATAATATTTGAGAGATGCTTAGTAGATATTATTTGAACAAATGAACACTGTCCATACAGCACTTAGCATAGTGCCTAACCCATAGTAAGCTCTAAATAAATGGCAATACTGTAATCATCATTATTACCCCAGTGTGTCAAATATAAAGAAGTACTTTAGGCCTCTGTGTACACACAGACTTTCTGGGAAGAAAACCATGAAATGCTGTCAGAAAGATTTTTTTTATGAGTAATTTTTATGAGTAATTTTGACTTCAAAGGAGAACTCTAGAAAGGAAGTCATCTGAGATAGACCTTGAAATGTCAGTCTGGCTTCAGGTAGGCAAGGAGGTGACACAATCCAGGTGGAAGGCACTATTGGAGTATGGAGAGCTAGATGTGAATTTGGGGAACCACAGATATTCAGATATAACAAACGTTCCCATTGTGAGGAGTGATACAGTGGGAGGTGAGTCTGGAAAGGTCTCTGTCAGTCAGTGGGCAGCAAACTTTCTGTAAAGGGATTTGCGGTCCCTTATATGTTATATAACAAGAGAGAACAAATTTCCAAAAAAAATTATTGCTGAAATTCAAAATACAATTTACAAAATACATTTTTTTTTTTAAGTAGAGGTCTACTAATGAGGAGAGTAGATTTTTTTAGGGAATAGCATTTGCTGGAATGGGATTCAAAATTAGGGTTCCCTTTCATCAAATTGATGGCAAATGTTTATTTACAAAAATCATTCTTAGCTCACAGCAGAACATAACAGGTGGAAGACCAGATTTGGCTCATGGGACATAGTTTACCAATCTGTATATTGTTGAGGATAGAGTACTGTGCTACATTTCAGACTTTGTATTTAAGTAGCAAGTAACATCCCGAACAGAGTGCCTAGAATGCTTGGTTGGCCATGCCTTATTAAGCACATCATTTTTTCCTCCCAAATGACATAGATGCTCTCTTGTTTCCTTACAATTGAAAAGCAACAGGCCTCTGATCTATGTGTGAGTCTCTTTGTCCTCACATATAATGGGTAACCAACCCATCTCTCATAGCAACCAAGAATACAAGGTACAGGAGTCACCATTGTGAAATAGTATTAGTCCCTCGCTGCTACGACGATTTGTGTGGGCTTCTTCTGGGAGTGGTAGCAATGCTTACTTACACTTGCCTCCAATATGCAGTAACATTTACCTCACCATTGCTTTTGAATTCCACTCTTGCCTTCTAAAAGTATTTCCTTTGTCTGAAATATCATTCTCTCTCCCTCAGGCTTTCGCGATAGTTAGCTAAGGGAAGATTGTAGGTAGAAAGTAATTTTTTCTCTGGGCCTCCCCAGTGGCCCAGCGGTTGAGTGCTGGCTACCCGCAGCCTCTGAGGCTCCAGTTCGATCCCCGGCTGCTCCCCGGCCACCAGAGGAGGGTCCCACATGGCACGCAGACCTCTCCTGCTGCCCGCTGCTCCCCTCAGCAGTGTACTTCGGTCCTTCTGCCTGCTCTGCTACCCGCTCTGGTGAATTCTCTCACCCTCCCGCGCTTCTGACTGTACCCAGTGCTTGTATAAATAAATAAATAAAATCTTTAAAAAAATAATAAAATAAAATGATTAATTTAAAAAAAAAAGAAAGTAATTTTTTTCTCAGCGTTTTGAAGATATTCCACCATATGTTGGCCTCTGCTGTTGCCCATGATGTCTGTTATCACTCTAATAGTCATTCTTTTCTATGTAAGTTTTCTTCCTTGTTTTATTTTAAAGTTTCTTTTTCTGTGTTTGCTGTTTCACAGTTAACTATAATACATTTAGGCATGGATTTGTTTTTATTTTATGTATCATGTTTGAAACTCATTATTTTCCTGAATTTGGAGGTGCATTACTTTTTCCATTCAGCCTGTGTCTCTGAGCAATGCCTTGCTCCATTTTCTCTATTCACTTCACTGGAACTTATCTAAGGCACAGTCCCCTCATTATAACTTCCTTCAATCACTATTTCTTATTTTTCATATATCTTACTCTGTGCTTCATTCTGGGTAATTTTCTCAATATATCACTTATTTTTTCAAATATGATTTTACCTTATCCACTGAATTTTTCATTTTTGTGTTTCATTTTTAGAAGTTTTATTTGATTTTATTTTTAAAACCTACCATTTTTTCATAGTGTCCTATTTTTCATTATTTCTTTAATTTTTAAAACTATTTATTTTCTAGTCTCAGGTCACAATGTTATTTCAAGTTCTTAGGATGTTAATCATCATGGCAGATCATGTCCTCATATTTTTTTTCCTTTAATTGTATTATTTTTATGGAGGTAGCAGTGATTTACCACCTCGTAGATGATTTGGGAGTGCAGGTTCACACCTCTTCAGATGTATGTTACAACCCCAGGCCAAACACTAAAACACCCATGATTGTCCCTTCTCTGTTTCTTTCTCTCTCTCCACCTTCCCCTTTTGGTAGCTTCACATCTATAGTCAGTTTTCTAGGGTTTGTTTTGCTTTTGATTTTCTGTCTCTTTGTTTAGTTTTGTATATTTGACTTATAAGTAAAATCATCTAGTATTTGTCTTTCTCCTTCTGACCTAATTTACTTTACTTACCCCTCCAGATCTCTCCATGTTGTTACAAATGGCAAGATTTCATCTTTTTTTTTTTTTTATAGCTGAGTAGTACTCCAATGGGTATTTGCATCACATCTTCTTAATCCATTCATCTATCTTTGGACACTTAAGTTGTTTTGGTAACTTGGCCTTTGCAAATAGTGCTGCGATGAACATCAGAACACATATATCCCTTTGAATTATTGTTTTTGCATCCTTAGGATAGATAGTTAGGTGTGCGATTACTGGGTCATAAGGCAGATCTATATTTTGAGGAATTTTTCCTTAGGGACTGACCCAGTCTACATTTCCATCATTGGTATACAAGGGTTTCCTTTCCTCCAGGCCTTCCCCAGCACTCGCTGTTACTGGTCTTTTTATTATGGGCCATTCTCACGAGAGTGAGTTGGTATCTTATTTTGGTTTTGATTTGCATTTCCACGATGAAAAGTGATGATGAGCATTTTTCCATGTGCCTGTTGGCCATGTAGATGTCCATGGACAAGTGTCTATTTAGTTCTTCTGCCCATTTTTAAATTGGGCTCTTTGTTTCTTGTTGTTGCACTATATGAGTTCTTCGATCTTGAATAATGGCCCCTTGTCAGACTTATGATGTGCAACTATTTTCTCCCACACAGTAGAGTATCTTTTCATTTTTATAATCATTTCTTTCACAGTGCAGAAACTTTTTAGTTTGATATAATCCCATTTGTTTTTTCTTTCCTTTGCTGTTGGAGTCAAGTCCCCAGGAACATTGGAAGCCAATGCCATAGAGTATTTTATTTATGTTTTCTTCTAGGTATTTTTATGGTTTCTAATCTTTTTTAAAAAATTTTTGTACATACAAACACCACCAGAGGTATGGGAGGGTGAGAGGATTCACCAGAGTAGGGAACAGAACAGGTGGATCCACTGAAATACACTGCTGCGGGAACAGCAGGCAAGACAGGAGCAGTCTGCTGTGCCATGTGGGTCAGCTCTGTGGCCAGGGATCGAACTCATGCCACAATGGCTGGCAATAGCTTGATAGCACTGAGACTTTAACCCCTGCGCCACCAGGGAGGCTGATTTCTAATCTTACATCCAATTCTCTAATCCATTTGAGTTAGTTTTTGTATATGCATAGGATATCAGTCAGTGGTCTAGCTTCATCCTTTTGCATGTGGCTGTCCAGTTTTTCCAACACCATTTGTTGAAGAGACTTTCCCTTCTCCAGTATATATTCTTGGTTCCTTTGTTGTAAATTAACTGTCCATATAAGTTTGGGTTTATACCTGGGGTCTCAATTCTATTCCATTGGTCTATGTCTATTTACTCAGTAATATACTATTTTGATTTACTACAGTAATCTTTGTGGTATATTCTTTGTAGTATGTAGTACTATAATCTATGTAGTACTATTCTTTGTAGTATAGTTGGAAGTCTGGACATATGATACCACCATTCTTTTTTGTCTGGATTGCTTTGGCTCTTGGGGACCTTTTGTAGTTCTTTATGAATCTCAGTAATGTTTGTTCTGTTTCTTTAAAGAATAGTTTTGAAAGTTTAATAGGGATTGCATTAAATCTGTCTATTCCTTTGGGTAAGATGGACATTTTAACAATCCATGAGCAGAAATATCTTTCCATTTCTTTGTGTCTTCTTCTGCTTCTTCTGACAATGTCTCATCATTTTCATTGTATAGTTCCTTCACCTCCTTTGTTAAGCTTACTCCCAGGTATTTAATTATTTTTGTTGTGATTATAAGTGGGATTGTTTTCTTGATTTCTTTCTCTTCTAGCTCATTGTTTGCATTTAGGGACACAACTGATTTTGTAAATTGATTCTGCAACCTGTCACTTTACTATACTGATTTATTATTCAGTTAGTTTTTTAGAGGGGTCTTTAGGGTTTTCTATGTATATTATCATGTCACCTGCAAATAGTGATTGTTTTACTTCTTTTGCAATTTGGATTCTTTTTGTATCTTTCTCTTGCCTAATTGCTCTAGCTAGGACTTCCAATAATATGTGGAAAGTAGGGGTGAATGTGGACATCCTTGTGTTGTACCCGTTCTTAGAGCAAAAGCTTTCAGTCTTTTTACCATTGAGTATGATATTAACTTGTGGGTTTCTCATATATGGCCTTTATAATATTGAGATATGTTCCTTCTATTCCCATTACCCAGCATTTTTATCAGAAATGAATGTTGAAAAGAACACCTGTACACCTATGTTTATTGCAGCACTATTTACAATAGGTAAAACCTGGAAACAACCCAAATGCCCAAAAATAGATGACTGGATAAGGAGGATGTGGCATATATACATAATGGAATATTATTCAGCAATCAAAAAAGATAAACTCATGGCATTTGCAGCAACCTGGATGGAAATAAAGGGATTATGCTCAGTGAAATAAGTCAGAACGAAAAAGAAAAATATTGGATGGTTTCACTTATAGCAGGAATATAGGGGAACCAAATAAGACATCAGTGTAAAAAATAATAACAGTACAAAACACAACAAAGCAAAAACAGACAATTATAAATCAGAGACATCCTGCAGGGGAGGAGGAGGGAGAGGGATCGGAGGGAGGGAGGGTGGAGCACAGGGGACTGAGGTGATGGTGCACGGGTGCCTTGGGGAAGGAAACTCTATGGGGACTACACCTGAGGGGGTGGGGGGAGAAGCAAATATTGTTTAAAAATGAACAATGATGTAAAAAAAGTAAAAAAATAATATTAAAAAAAGGAAAAAAAAGTAAGGTTGTAAGGAGAGTCACAAAATTATCTGTCACCTTATGTTGTTTCTTATCCCAATCAAAGTAAAACAACTATTATAAATGTCAAAAAAGAAAGAAAGAGCCACAAGTGACCCTTCCTTGGGTCCAGTGCTATAAAGGATGTTCCCGGGACATTGGCAAAATTGGGTGGGGCCTCAGGGTGAAAGAAATATGAGAGCTCTTTATATTATTTTTACATTTTTTTTAAGTTTGGAACAGTTTTAAAATGAAATACATTTTCAATTTTAAAAATAGAAGAAATGAATGTTGAATGCTTTTTCTGCATCTATTGATTTGGTATATGACTTTTACCTTTCCTGTTGCTGATATGGTAAATTACTGATTTGTGGAGCCATCTTTGCATGTCTGGAATAAATCCCAGTTGGTCATGATGTATGATTCCTTTGATGTATTTGTTAGATTTGGTTTACTAAGACTTTGTAGAGGATTTTTGCATCTATGTTCATCAGGTACATTTGTCTAGAGATTTCTTTTTTGTATGATGTACTTGCTGCTTTTATTATGAGTGAGGTGGGCCTCATCAAACGTGTTTGGAAACTTTCCCTCTTCTTCAATTTTGGGGATGAGTTTGACAAGGATAGATATTAGTTTGCTTTTAAAGATTTGGTAGAACTCACTAGTGAAACCATCTGGCCCTGAGCTTTTGTTTTTGGGGAAACTTTTGATTAGTGTTGCAATTTCCTTACTTGTAGTTTCTATTTCTTCCTGATTCAGTCTTAGAAGGTTATATGATTCTGAGAATTTGTCCATTTCTTCTAGATCTCCAATTTATTGACATAAATATATTCATAGTAAATTCTTATGCTCCTCTGTATATCTGTTGTAATTTCTCCTCTGTTCATTTTTTATTCTATTTATTAGAGATTTCTCTTTTTTTCTTAGTGAGTCTGGCTAGAGGTTTGTTTATTTTGCTTCTCTTTTCAAAGAACCAATTCTTTGTTTCATTGATCTTATGTACTGTCTTTTGAATTTCAATTTCACTGCTCATATGGTTTTAAGTTTTTATTGTGGGTCGTAAAAGTGACCCTCTCAAGCAATTATGCATTAGTTTCCTGAGAAGTATTTCAGAGTTTTACTAGCCTGGGATCCATTTTTTTTTTAACCTTAATTCCTTAGCTTGAAACTGTACTGTGGGGGTACTGCAAATAGTGGCTTTATACCTACATGTGACTCATGCTTAGAAGAGTGACTGATTGCAGCAGATTTCATCACCCAGCCCACCCAGAACCCCAGACAGAAAGGGACTTCCTTGTTACTCCTGGGCCAATGACTCCCTCACATAAAACAAAGAAGGGGCATCAGCAGTAGTGTGCTGGCAAATGTTTAACAACCAGCCCTCCAAGAAAAAGTGCATAACAAATTTTATTGATGTAAAGGATGTGAATATAAAATGTAAAAATAATAATAAAATACACAATATTCTTTACTATAAATCTGAAACACCTACAACTTCAGTGTGACTTTACATTTCTCGCAAAAGCCATTGTCAGTTTTTATAATTTGCTTGGCAATAAATAGTGTTCCAAAACCAGACTATGACTACAAGCTTTGTTACTGTTTGATCCAGCAGAGAACTCACTCTTATTACTGACAAACAAGTTTAGCTCTGACATGAATATTGGCTAATATTTTTGCTTATATCAAGGAGTAGGTGAAAGAGAAAGAACGAAGATGAATGGAGACATGTCAGATCTTCACTCCTTACTTGATGGTGTGGGCTTCTTAATCAGATTGCAACTTTGAATGCAGGCATACATTGCTAAACATGTTTTCCAGTTGAGGACAGACAGCATCTGTGATTGTGCTCCCAGTAGATACACTATATAGGAGAGGTGTGAGTAGGCTCTACCTCGTTGGTGTGTGTGAGTATACTCCATGGCATTCACACAATAGTGAAATCAACTAACAGCACATTTCTCAGAACACATCTTTACCCTTAAGTGCTATATGACTGTACTGGGAAAATTTTTCTCAATTTTTTTTTTTTTGCTGTTATCAATATCACAGCTACAGATATAACACACTTTTAAGTTTAATTTCATTAATAACATTTGTTCCACCACTTTCTTAAGTGTCGATAATCAACAACACAATAAACCCAGTGCTGATTTGTAGCATTTGCTGCTTTCCATGGTGTGAATACTACCACATGGCTAATTTCAAACTGTGATATTACCTACCACAGAGTTGGGAAGAGTTCCACAGTAGTATATCAGTATGTAGCACTTCCATCCAAAGGATGCAGTAGACCTAGGTCATCTCAAGAGCATAGATAACAGTAAAATGTGGTGATAGAACTAGAAAGTGGTGCATTTTGAGTATTTGTCACCTTTATTTTTAATATAAATTATATCATTGTTTTTATTTTTTTATATAAATGCTGTGTTTAACAACTGGCTCAGAAAATTTAGTAATTGACTCTCACAAGATCGTCTGGGCTGGCGCCAGCATTCTAGTCATGTCTGAAATAGACATGGAAACCAGAGGAATGAAGGACTGGCATTTGAGAAGGGTTCTGAGAGCTGAGTTGAAATCTGCTGGGTAGAGGGAGGCCTCTCAGGCAGAGGGAACACAATAAGGAAAGGTACATCCCAGAGCTTCTGAGGAATATAGGTAGCAAGTAGGAGGTCTGAGAAATAGGGCCAGGCTAAGTCATGAAGGGTCTTGTGGACTCCGAGCTCCACAGCTCCAAAGAATCATTGAAAAATATTTAACAAGAATGTGAGTGATTGGATTTTCACTCTCAAAAAAAAAAACATATCTGGGATGTATGCAGTAAGAAGCTTGCTGAGGGCCAAGGCTGAAAGTAGGGCATGTCATGATGCTGTGGGGCAGTCAGCAAGGTGCCCTGGAGAGAGGTCAGGTGGTAAAGGAAGCGCATTCCCTATACCCCAAACACATGCAGGGACTTGAGATGCGAGACACCCAACATAGCAAACGGGGTAGTGTGGAGGCCTGGCGTAGACTTTGTGCTGGGGCATAGCAGGAGTGTGACCGGGAATCTGGAGATGGCTAGTACAGTGTCAAGGCCTCTTGTGCCAGTGGATGAGTTGGATACAGTTCTGCTCATGGAGTGTGCTAGCAAGGAGTGGGGTCAGTGTTCTGCACTCTCTGAACCAATCCATTGAATAATTGCTAAGGCCTTTGTCTTACCTAATTGGGCTTTTGGCAGGGTAAGTGGTGTACAAACCAGCCTCTGGCTGGCTGACCATTTAGATTCTTGTTACTCAAAGTGTGGCCCATGGACCTGCAGCATCAGCCTCAGATCCTACCCTGGACATACTGAGTCTGGCTGCATTTTAACAAGACCCCCATGGACACAGTAAAGTCTGAGGACCTCAGAATGACAGCAGGCTTTCTCTCAACTGATCCAGACCATGTGTATAAGAATCCCATGGAGTGCTTATTTACAGTGTATATTCCTAGGCCCCACCCCAGAGTCCTGGGTCCTACCCCAGGCCTGATCCTGGACCCAGGATCCTGAAATTTCAATATGCCTCTGAGATTATTCTTAGGCATATCAACAAGCCACACTAATCCCAAAGAGAATTGGCTGGGCTGTGTTTGAATTGGGTAAAAAAAACCTGAACTTCTTAAACTGTCCTGGCAAATTATTTTCTTCTTGTATGCAGAGTAACCTCATAGGCCATTGTCTGGCAGATAGTAGATATTCAACAAATGTTAGCAACTGGAGCATTTGTGACTGGTGGTATTAGAAAATCATGAGTTCCTTGTCAAGTTCAGAACCAAACAGAATTTTCAGAAAAATGTGCAGGCTCACACATTTTGGGAAGAGGTGGTCAGAGAGGCAGGCTGCTGGATAACTCAGATGTCCCCTCAGCCTGTTCCCCGCCCAGTGCCAGCAACCATCTGCTCCCAGCAGCCGCCTGTCTGGGAGTTGAGGGTATCCATGGGAACCAGTGTGAAGGTTGCCAAGAAGACTCCAGGGCTGCCAGCCAGAGGGGAGAGTGGAAATCAAGTGGAAACAAAAGTGACAGACTTGTGTGTTAATAGAGTCGGAGGCCGTCAGCTATAAAAGCAAGGATAGGCCTGAGCGCAGGCAACCTAGGTCCAGGACACCCGCAGGAGCTTTATTTTTAGTGCTAGTTCATATTTTTCTCTTCTTGTTTCTATAAGTTTGAAATCATGCATTTCTAGTTCTGTATTCTGCTTTCTAAAAAGTTGGTTTTTGTCAGGCATTAGCCTTGAGGAAGAACATGTAAGCTTTGGAGTGAGATTACCCTCTGCATTTGCATCCCAGATCTGCCTGGTTTAAAAATTAATGACTGGGCCTCCCTGGTGGCGCAAAGGGTTAAGACGCAACCTGTGAAGCTAACAGCAGCCACTGCAGCATGAGTTCCATCCCCTGCCAGGGAGGTGATCCCACGTGGTGCAGCAGATCTCTCCTGACTAACCTGCTGCTCCCCTCAGCAGTGTATTTCAGTCAGTCTGCCTGTTCTGTTCACCATTCTGTCTCTGGTGAATCCTCTCACTGCCTGCACCTCTGGCCTGTACCCCCGTTCTTGTATACATGAATAGATAAATCTTTAAAAAAAATTAATGACTGAGGTGAAAATGACAAATTTATCCAAAATGGGTTTTCCTGAGTGAATCTTAGCCAGAGATGCCCATTTTAGTTGTGTCACTAGTTTTTTTTTTTTTAATTGGGTTATTTCTTTTGTATTTAAACAACTTTGAAAAGCCTATTTATAAAAGGAACAGACACGTCCAACAGAGAAAAAACTGGTAAATTATTTTGTTCATATATTTCTGAAAAGAGCGTTAAGAATTAAATGCTGTCTTGACCCTAGAATGTGAGTAATGGGGTAAGAAATGTGTATTTGGGTCATTTCTCCTGAATGTAGTGGTGCAACCAGAGACCTTGTTTTTCCTGTCACCCCCAAGAGTGCTTACACCCTAAGGGCCAGTGCTGCATCCTCAAGTGGCCGTGTTTCAGGGGAAAGTGGGCACCACAGGCTGAAATGTACAAGCCTATTGGTGAGACCAACAGCTATTTCAATCAGTGTTGCTCACATGGATTCATTTAGACTTTTTTTGATCACTTCCCCTTTATGATCTTGAGCAGGATGCTTGGTGGAGGGGGGGGGTAGTAATAGTCATGAGCACTGAGGAGAGGTGGGGAGTGAGGGGGGCTCAAGCAAACAAGGGCTCAACAAGGACCATTGTAGTGTCCTTGAGTTTCCCCAAGGCATTACAGACTCCTTATTTACATCCTTTAAATGATTGCATACTATTCCATCATGTGGCACATTTTATTTAAACATTTCTCTATTATTGGTCATTTTACTTGCTTTCAAATTTTCACCACTGTTAGTTCAAAACATCATAATACCTGTCCCTCCCTTCCTTCCTTCCTTCCTTCCTTCCTTCCTTCCTTCCTTCCTTCCTTCCTTCCTTCCTTCCTTCCTTCCTTCTTTCCTTCCTTCCTTCCTTCCTTCCTTCCTTCCTTCCTTCCTTCCTTCCTTCCTTCCTCCATTTCAAAGCCTTAATTTTTATTCACTGCCAGTGTAGTGACCAGAAGGTGTTTTAGAAGTTTCCTGTCCCAGACTCCCATGTTACAGATGTGATAGCTGAGACTCACAGCTGGCTTTGTGATTTACCCATTGGCACACAGAGGTGGGTTTCAGTGTAAGGAATTTAATCTAAATCTTTTTGTATATCTGGCCCCATGCTCTCTTCTCTTATCACGCAACCTCCAGCTCCATCATCTTGTTTTGCTTGCTCACACATCCCATCACACAGAAATACTCCCAAGTTAGCTTAATCAAAACACTATAAATAACTGGGTTTATTTTATTGGATGTGTTTCTGCCTTTTAAAAATATTTCTGTCCTTTTAAATGTTTATTTATGAATCAATACTGTCTGTTTTCAGGGAAACTAGAAAGCAGAGACTGCGTCTTTTTCAACTTAGTGTCAGTAAACAGTTATCTTGCATGATTGAAGGAAGCCTGTGATAACTCAACCATTCCATCTGGTCTGCCATTCACTTTTACAATTTTGCTTGAGAAAAACAAGTTTGGGAGCAGCTTAAAAATTGATTTAAAATTCTAACTCCAAGGCCTCCCTCATGGCACAAGGGGTTAAGTCTCAGCACTATGAGGCTGTCTGCAGCCACTGCAGTGTGGGTTTTATCCCCTGCCAGGGAGATGGCCCATATGGCGCAGCAGACCTCTCCTGACTTACCCACTGCTCCCCTCAGCAGTGTATTTCAGTCGATTCACCTGTTCTGCTCCCCACTCTGTCTCTGGCGAATCCTCTCACCTCCCCATAGTTCTGGCCTATACCCCAGTTCTTGTATGCATAAATAAATAAATCCTCAAAAAAATTTCTAACTCCAAAGTGATCAAAACCAGTGATATAAGATTCTTCATTAATTTTTAAAATTAATTCAACAGCTATTTTGAACAAAGAACAAGACACTGAGTGGCTAAATGGGAGAGTTTATCCTTAAGTTGCTTCTAAATCATCATTAGAGGAGATGAGGAGAGAACTGCCATTGAAAAGACAGTTTACTCTCAAGGGGAGGGGGCAGGCCATCTGTGCCAACCAGGGCCACCTGGGGCAGCATCAGCTTTGGTCAGGAGGCAGGAGTAAGGGAAAACACGGCAAGAACCTTTACTGTGCTTTCACAGGAAGGAATGGGTGAGGCCGGAGCAGAGTAAGCAGGTTTAGGATTGGCTAGTTTGAATAATTTGAGCAAGCTCTGGGGCATAGGATTTGTCCAAAGTTGTCTCTGGCCTGCCCCTGGGATGACTGGGACAGGAGGATGGAGAGAGCCCTGTGAAAGCCTGATAAAGGGAGTGGTTAAGGAAAAGGCTTTGGATTTGGCTGATTTGCGTATGAAAGGCTTGCTCACAGGGGAGTCGTTTACTATCACTAGGAATTGTCTAACCCTGGGTCAGTAAGACCCCAGATGACAAAACCTCAAAATAAAAAGACATGCTTAATGCTGAAGCAAGGCAGGTGTTCAATTCTAATGTTGTATAAGGTGGAAAGCTGTATGTAACAAAAAGGAGGCACACTTTGGGAGTTAAGATGAAGAAGTTAAGAATGCTTGCTCTGACAAAGGCTTCATGAAGAATGGCTTTTCAGCAGTGTAGGGTGAGGTGCAGAGAAATCTCTGCTCCCACTACTCATTGGCAATTTCCCAACCTTGAGTAAATTCCTTGCACCCTCTGAATACTATTTATTTTGTTTAAATCCTAAAACTGTGCACAGATCAAGTCAATACCTGAGTGTTTTTCTCGGTGTTCACCATCCATGGACCTGTATCCTAACTGCATGGAGTGTTGTTTAAAATGCAGCTTCCTGGGACCTGGAATCAGACTGGGTCTAGAAGTCTGCTTATCAGTAAGGCCCTCCTTACCCTCCCTCCCCCAGCTGATTCTTAGGACTGCCAAAGTGAAGACCAGCCTAACAAATGCTAGGCACATTCTAGAATCTAAATGTGAAGAGATTTTTATGTACTTGTTACAACCATGGCCTTCACCGTGCTTTAGTATCTTACACATGCATCTAACGCTTCAGCCCCTTCAATAAGAATTATGTTTGGGTTGCCTGCTTCGTGTTGCAGCTGTTGCGCTAGGTGTTAAACACGTGGACAACAAAAAGATATTACCCTAAAGTCCTGCTTCCTGCCATTCTGCCGTGGTAGGCCAGCTGCTAGGGGAGGCTAAGGTTACAGATGTTCCGATAGACCTCAGGAAGGAATGCAACCAAGGAACCAGGTTCTCAAAGGCCAGCGGGCTTAACTCAGCTCTGTTTGGCCTGTTTAGTTTGGCCGCTGATGCAGCTGTGAGATTTCAAATTCCATGTTTATCCCCATGGGTTGCTATTTTTACCTCAAATTAAAAAGATACGAACCGACAGGCTAACTGAAAATGATTTTGGCAGCTTCTAGGGAAAATAAATGGGTAAGAATCATTGAATAATTGCTAAGTCCTCTGGCCTTGCCTAATTGGGCTTTTGGCAGATAGGCGCAGTGTAAATCGGTGGTGATTGAAAGGGAGGGATTCAGGAGAATAATACTCAGTATGCCTCAGATGCCACTTGATTATTTAAATCCTAACAGAAGACTGCGAGGTAAGTTTTTCCCATTTTACTTTAATAAAGTGGGGTTCAGGCAGGTTTAATTAATTGTCAAGGTATCATGGAGGTCGGTGGGATCATGTTTGATTATAGAGGGTCCTTGCTTTCCCAGCCAGGCTGACTCCAAGAAGAGGCTGGATCCTCAGGGACGGTTAAAAGACGTGCTTCTGAGGAGTTACTTTTATAATCCCCAGGACAGGTCTCTCATTTTATGAATTGATACTGACTTTCACAGAGATAATTCTTATCAGATCTCTGATGGAACAACCAAACCCTGGCTGCTTATTTTGTTCTACATTTTCCTTCCTACTCCCTTAATAATTATATGGTAATTATTGTGTTGGTAATTACCTCATTAGTAATTTAGTGTGAGAGAAAACTCAGTGAAAGAATAAAAGGGTGTCTCTTTATAGCTTGGTGATTACTGATAAAAAATTGCAGCCTTTATAGCCCTTAAACCCCTGTTAAAGGAAAAAGAGAATTTTTCCTACACAGTACTTTGAAAGTGTCAGCATATCTCTTGATCAATACATGTCTCTCTAAAGATTCCAAGTTTTTTTGTGATCTGAAAAGTCACTTCTAAGAGAAGGTGCCCGGCAGTTCTAGCAGAGAATGGGAGTGACCACCATTGGCCTTGGGGTAATATGCGTTGAGTAAAGGGCTGAGGGGATTACTGAGCATCTTGACCAATCTCTCTGCTATTTACTGATGGACACTGATAAATTTGATTATAATATCTTTCAAAAGAGGGAGACTGGTTTTCAAGTTACGTTGAGTATTAACCCGAAGACCAGAAAGCAGATGGACTTGCTGAGTCCATTACTTCACAAGTCCTGTGAGGTGTGAATTTATGAGTAAACAGCAAGAAACTTGAAGAACACAATAAAAGAGAAGAAAAGAAAAACAAAACAAAACTCAAATACTGGATTAAGTGATCTCTGGAATGTCTACCAGCGCTGAAATTCTTAGCTCTAGGAACGGCTGGGTAGGTGGAAGGACGGGTAGTTGGGTGGATAAGGCCTCTAGTTCCCACCTTCCCTAGTCTTAGCTCCCCCTGGTTGGCTCTAGTTTCTTACCTCTCTCCTCTCACTATTTCCTATTCCAGAAGAGTCCTACTCTTGATCTGAAAATGTGTTATGTACACATACCTTCAAGTAGTGGACAGTTAGAAACCAGCAGATAATAGAATCATAAAAAGCAGAAGTGATGGTCACTAAAGGTTTATTTATTCTGTGAGGGAGGAAGGAGGGAAGGGAGAGAAGAAATAAATGGATATGCTGACTTATATCCAAGCATTGGGTGAGCATATAAAGAGCCTGTGCATATAAAGAGCCTCATGGAGCCTGTGCTGTTTTTGAGGAATTTCTTCACGTACTTTTACACAAGGACTACAGAGAATTTAAGTCTTCCCTTTCATGGATTTTCATCTCAGAGTTACACATGAAAAGATCTAGACAACATCTGAATGCAAGATCTTACCTGTCTAACTGGGTGCACTTGGGCAAGTCCCCAGAGTTGGAATGGATGAGAACACAGAGGAGGCTGGCCCAGGTTCAGGCCTGCCACTCTCTAGCTAGGTGACCTGAGGAAAAGGCACCCCTGCACCTCATTTTTCTCAATAGAATAGTCAATGGGGTTGAAGCGAGAATTAAATAAGAAAGCTCAGGGAGGTAAAGTGACTTGCCCCTGAGGTCACAGAACTAATCATTTGAACCCAAAAGCCTGAGAAGGAAGTGGAAATAACAGGATCAATGATTAAAATCCTGATCGTCCTTTTCGGAAACCACACAGGCTGGAAGTTGAAAACTTGATTTCAGAGAGATCAGCACATGCTTGCAGATGTAGCTGAATGCTGTTTTTTTTAAATACCTGATGACATCTAAAAATCTTGACAGGCTTCCCTCTGGACTCCTGGAAGAACCTGTGGTTTGCTTCAATCTTTAACCTTTGCTCTTTCCATTGTTTCCATAAAAAAAAACTATTTTTGTTTCTATCCACCATTAGTAATGTCTCCTGTAGAAACTGAACAAAACAGTTTAATTGGACTGTGAGTTATCTAACATAGATAAAACACGAGTAAAATCAATGTAACTGGAAAATAGAATTAAACTCTCCAAATAAAACTATTTCATATAAAAAATAAAATAAAAGGAATCAAGGGCCTCCCCTGGTGGCGCAGCGGTTGAGCGCTGGGTTGTGAGGCTGCCCGCAGCCTCTGCAGCGCCAGTTCGATCCCCAGCCACCAGCGAGGGTCCCACCAAGAATAAAATAAAATAAAATAAAATAAAAGGAATCAAGAGACTGTCTTATAATTTGCTATTGATTAAATTAACTGAAAGAAATATCTGTATGATGCTCACTCACACACTTGGTGTATGTTGCAGAAAGCATATCAGAAGTGCCCTTGCAGGTGGTATTTGCTAGATGGAATTGTATTATTCCATCTACGTAACATAATTGGATACCCAGTGCCTGCCTCCTGGGATAGCAGAAATGCTCTCTTCATTGATCTTCTTTTAGACCTGACCTTGATATTCCTTCCTCTCTTCCCCTAAATATATCAAAGCACCTGAGGATAGAAGAAAGTTTTTTTCAATTGAATTTTACTGGTCTCATGTAGAGGTTTTTCTTCAGAAACAAACCTGTGATCTAGTCACCAGCCTTTGAATTTCCTATGTTTTTTTTTCTTTCCTATGTTTCAGTTTTGTCAGCTGAGAGCCCTCAGACAGCTAGCTATCCATTGGCATGGCTGTGAAAGTGCATGATGTGTCCTGCTGGCCTAGGGATTAGGCAAAGGGCCAAGGTCAACTTGTAACAGGGTGGTCCCCAGGAAAGGGGGAGGTTCCCTGCCCCACCCAAAGGAGGGTGGAGCTGAGCAGGAAGAGGAGAAGCTGCAGAAGAGACTGAGGAAGGAAGCAGGATGGAGCCAGGAGACCTGGAGGAGGCGCATGGAGCCTAGAGACACATGAAGAAACTGCACTTGTCTTTTGGTCGTGGACTGGGTAACACAGATGTGGGTGAGACCCGTGGGGAGGTGACAATGGCAGCTTTTATCTTGATTTTGATTTTGCTCTTTTCCTTCCGGGCTTGTCTGGTTGTTTCTGACCCTTTGCTGTGGGTCCCCACTGGAAGATGCTTTAGACTTGTGGCAGGCTTTGTGGCCTTGCTCTGCGCCATTCCCATATGGATGGCCTTTTACCCACGAGGGGATGGGTAACTTTGGGTGCTTCATTTAGAAACTAGACTCTTTGCCTTATCTGTATTGTTTCCTAGTTTTATTAAAGTTCCTTCCCATTAAAGTCTCCTATGTTTTGTGTTGATGCGGCGGATGGCAGAACCCATTTAGAATAGGCAGGTTTGCGGGGTTTGGGCTGCCCCTCTCCCTGTCCTATAACAAACTCAGAACAATACTTCTGTATTTCATTAAATCCTCATATTACCACAGCAAGGTAGATGACATTATCTCTGTTTTGCAGATGAGCAAACAGGCTTAGATATGGCGGGTAACTTTCCTAAAGTTACAAAGCTGGTAACATATTTGAGGCTCCAAACCCAAGCTTCCTGACAGGCCATGCTTTGTTAATGTTGAGAATGAGTGGAGGTTGTGGAAGAGTGATCCTAAAATACCTAGACAGAGCCTACAACCCTAGCAATAATTAAAATTTTATCATGGTGTAGGGGACTTACACTGGCCACACTGGCACCCACAGCATGCTGCCTTGAGCCAGATGCTGCCCCAGTCCCTTTACACACACTTTTTCCTTTATTTGTCACCTTTCATCCATGTGACCATGATGATTTTAAAGTGATGTTTCTCAAAATGTGTTCCTCTGACCAAGCAAATGCAAATCACCCAAGGAATCTGTAGAAACACAGATCCCAAGGCTTTACTCCCAGGTGGGAACAATGGGCTTTTCATTATTAACAAATTCTCTGTAAAGTTGGTCACTCAAAGTTTGAGGACAGTTTTTCTTAAAAAGTAAGAATCCTTATAATTAATGAAACACTTAAAATCACCCCCTCCTTTTTACTAACCTTTCTAAGTTAAGCATTTTGCATTTAAAATGCAGTGATGGATTCTTTTAATGAATAATGAGTTTAGGAAGGATACAGGATTAGAAGCTGGAACTTAGTGCAGGGCTTAATTGGGTGCATTTTACTGGATACCCAGAGGAATTTGAGGGAATTAATTTTGGAACTGATTAGTAGGTCACAACTATAAAATTTAAGTCCTGGTATAAATAGCCTGTAATTTGGCCAGTCTAGAATTTTGTAATATTCAATGATATATAATGTAAACTCTTTTAAATACTTAAGTAAAATATCCATAATAGATTATATCAAGATATAAAGTTATAGAAATAAATTCATTTCAACTCATTATCCTTTAATGCATATCAACTATTGCTAGGTCCAGTGGGTTATAAAAACAAACCCATGAATTCACCAAACAGTCAAAAAATTAATACCAATCCCTCATATACTCTTCCAAAAAATAGAGGAGAGAGCACTTCACAACTCATCCTGTAAGGCCAGTGTAACCCTGACACCCAAACCAGACCAAGAGAGGATATTCACCAGCGAGAGTAGCGCTATTTAAACCGAAATCCCCCCTGGTTCTCTGACTCTGGCTGGTGAACATCAGGAAGACTAGTTAGGAGACCACAGTCAGAACTGGGACGGCAGTGATTCCAACTACAGCGGTTCCTGCACGCGCACTCACACACACACACACACAGGTTGGAGATTCTACTGTGCACTTTTGAGCATCCTTCCCTCAGGTAGACGCTGGTCTTTTCCTTGTTCCATAGATGCCATTGCTCCGAGTTAACCTGTAGTGACAGAAAATGTTAGATATGTGTGTTGTGAAAAAGAATTGGGACTTAGCTCACTGGCTTTCTCTTTTCTCCCTCCTCAATCAACATTCCCCTCCCCTCATTCTCTACTGTCCTGCAAGAAGCTCCTCTACATAATAGAACCCCCCAGGAGTCCATCTCCAGCTTTGTTTCACAAATCCAAACTCTAGAGCTCCAGCTGGCCTCTTTCATTGTTTTGTTTGGTTATGACAACTGCAGTTTATATCAACCCTTTGACAGTCAAGTGATGGTAGCCATGGAGTAAGCTGTTTCTTTCCAATTCCTTTGGTCTCAAGAAAAAAACAAACTCAAAACATTTCATGTCAGTATTTAGAGCAAAACCTTTTATCTTTGTAGTGAAGTCTTTATTGACTGGATGAGAACAGAATTAATTTGGAATAAATGGCCTCGAGATTTCAGCATACTAAAAACTACTCCCATCCTGAGAATCACGTTGCTTAGCATAGATTGACCTGCTGGAGTCTCAAACAAAAGATAAGAGAAAGATCCAGGCTTGGAGTCCTTATGAGTCTGGGCCCTTGCCAGCTCTGTGTTTTTAGACAGGTCACTTTAGCAATCTGAGCCTTCATATCCTGACCTATAAAATAGGAATAATAACTCCTATCTTGAAAGATCAGGTTGAGATTAAATGAGGCTTCTGGCACATAGTAAGTTTTCACTCATTATAAATGTAACATATACATTGAACAAATGCAACTTGGGAGACATAATTGTAAGGTGACTTTATTTTTGTCTCCCATATCCCTTTACATTTATTCCTTGGGGTATATTCTTCCCTTACCCTTATATGACCTTTTGGGTCATTACCATAATTTGTACAGCAAATTTCAGTAAATGAAAGTCCTCCAGTTATTAAAATATCCAGTCTCACCTTATGTTAGTCTATTTCAAGTTAATTATTTTCTCTCTCCTATAGTCTGTTCCAGAGGAGAAGCCTACTGTGGGGCTTCTACCCTTCCCTACCCAGCCCCCCCAACATCTAACCTACACAGGTTGGGATTCATGGTGTAAAAGCAGAGGTCCGGGAACACAGGAGAGCTCTTGTGTGCACTGGTGTGGCCTTGGTGATGGTGTTCTCTGCACTGCACACGGCTGGGGTGGACTTGCTCATGGGTGCTCTGCTGAAGTCCCTAGCGGGCCCCCATTTGTCACAGTAGATCTTTCCCTGTGGTCCCTTGTTTAAGGTGAATCCCTCTGGCTGGTTCTGTTCTGCTCCTTCCAACCTGTGCCTCCTACAACCCTTTCGGCTTTTCTGCTGAAATTATTTATTTGCCCCTTGAAATGGCCCTTTTGACCCATCTGTTCCAGGGAAACTGACCTAACCACCCCAAACACCAGAGAACACACCTCAGCACGGCCACTGTGCCTTCCCTGTGCTCCTGTACAGACCAGCCAGCCCCCCTGACAAGTCATTGTCAGTCCACCACGTTGCCCAAGACCCAAATGTCCTTGAGCCCAATTCTTGGTTTCATTTGGAGAGAAGGTGGCCTCTTTGTGGCGTATCAAGTGCTGCCCCTCCACTATTCCCTGCTTTTCCTTTGAAACTCCAGTCTTGTGATCTTGCCTTACTTTGGGATGTACTATTGTCTCAGCTGGGCAATAGCTGGGACATGGCTATTAGCTGCATTGCTCTTTTTAATCCCAGCATCTCTACTTAGTGCTGCCCAAGGACACGACACTTAGTCACCCTCAGCTCGTGTTTCCTCATCTGTAAAATGAGAATGATAATGATAGTGCTGACCATCTAGAGTCTCTGTGGGGATTAAATGAGATAATGCATAAATTGTACATCATACAATTCCTGCCACTGAAAAGGGTCTCCTTAATGTAAGCTACTTACACTGTCATCACAATTATCATGATTAATCTCAAAACTAATTGGTTTCTGAGACAGACCCCTTATTCTCATATCCCTTTGTTATCAACCCTTTTTCCTCATGTTGTGTGGCCAGAGCATACACACAGACACCCACAAACCCACCCAGGGACATGCACATAAGCACAGCTGCATGTGCAGAGTAGTAGCTGTTTAGGGGTGTCTACACCATGACCCCTTCAATGTTGACACTCTTACAACAGCACTCTCCGTGCCCTGTCTTCCACCACTAGAAATTCATTTGCCTCTCTGCTCACAGTAACCTAATTAGGGGGTGGGGCTGTGTAAGCCATCTGCTGCTGAGCTGTGGGTCATCTCTTTCCCAGGGTTCTTGGGATACCCCTGATGGCCCCATAGTTTCTTGAGACAGAAAGATAAAGCTAATCGCATTGTTGGGAAATCACATGTAGCAGTTTCTGTGTTGAATGGTTACATAAGCACAAAGGTGATTTTTGAATCTTGCGCATTGATGCTCTGATATTTTCCCTGCTGCTTTCGGTCACCAGAGCCAGAGTGGGGAGCAGAACAGGCAGACCGCCAGAGTGGGGAGCAGAACAGGCAGACCGACGAAGTACACTGCTGAGGGGAGCAGTGGGCACAGCAGGAGAGGTCTGTTGCACCATGTAGGACCCTCACTGGTGGCCGGGGATCGAACCAGCGCTGCAGAGGCTGCGGGCAGCTTTACAACCCAGCGCTCAACAACTGCGCCACCAGGGGAGGCCCAACTTGTGATGCATTTTTTTCTGTAACCTATCACACCCTCAAAGTGCTTAGAGGCTCTACTCTGGGTCCTCTGAGGTGCTTTATTTCTGTTATAACACTAACATATGACGTGGATCTATTTATCTTGCTAGATAGCAAGCTAGCTGTTACTTGACTTAGGTCTGTTTATCTTTTTCTCTGCTCCTCACTAGACTTGAACTCTTGATCCTACATTGCCAAGCACCAGCACAGACTCTGACTCCTACTCTTGGACAGGAGCTTCCCCTCTCTGGGTTTAGTTTCCTCATCCACAAAATAGAAAGTAATAGATTACATCTCAAAAGGTTGTTCTGAGGACTAAATAATGCAATCAAATCACTCAGTGCTCCATAGGCCCTCAGTAAAAGGAAACCATCTTATAATTGCTATATTGTATAATTGCAATAGGTGGGTTAAATAATTTGTTAACAGAGTTGACACTAAGTTTGTAACATCATTAAATAAAATGGACATGAATCTGCAACCTCTGTCCTCTCCTCCCCATCCTCTTCTTGTCCCCTGCAGGCTCAGTAACCAAACCACAGCACCTCCCAGGCCCCATCATCACATCACACACCACCCCCCCCAGGGAGTTCCCAAGTGGCTCCTGCTGCCTCTAGTTAAGTCCAAGCCCTGGTACTGGCCCCACCTCACCTCTTCCCCTAACTTGCCTCCATCACCTTTCTGTAATCCTCGACTGTGAGTTGAGCCGTCGTGAGGCACCCATCCAGCTCTACTTCCTTGTGAGTCTCACGTAATCACATTCACTCCAGAAGCCTTTTCTGAGAGCCTGCTCTGTGCCTGGCTTGTCAAGAGACAATTGCATCAGAGAGGGATGCGTGGTGGGAGCTGGGTGGGACTCCTCGACCTGACTGGGATGTAGTGATGGTTTCACAGAGGTGACATTTGAGTGGGGTCAAGCAATGAGCATGAGGACTAGGAGACCATTCTAGAATCAAAGAACAGGATAAGTAAAGACTGGAGGTGGGAGTGGGCCTGGTGAGGTAGTGTGTGGCTGGACTGGACCTGATGCCTGGTCGGGGAACCCAGCCTGGCCCCTCCAGGTGTAGAAGTAGCAGCGGTCATTTGATCAGGCCTGGCACCTCTTCCACTGTGGCCAAAACGTGCCTCCTTTGTCACAGTTGCGGTGCACACAGTGGCTGGGCACTGCACTCTATTCTAATATTTAAATAGGAGGAAAAAGTCATTAAGGTATGTCTTGCTTTGTATATAGAAACTGATTACTATAGAACAACAGGAAAATGTCAGGTGTGTAGTTATTTGTTCACTTTTGAGTTGGATTTCTGGCCCCTCCCTTTACTAGCTGTGGGCCCTTGAATTGTTTTTTTATAAAAATGGAGGAAGTTCTCCTCCCCACCCCCCAGACACCCACATGCACTCCTTAAGGCACTGTCAGGGGCTAGCGGTGAGAAGCATCTGGCATCTGTAGGGCCTTGACACTCCCCCTCCGGTCCCTCTCATCTGCTGGGCTCCAGGCACCAGGCCTCCAGCTCAGTGACCTGCCCGGCGTAGCAGGTGAAGAGCACCGATGGGAAGGAGGCACTGGTGGGTAGGAGGCTTTCTGTGAAATATTAACTGCTTCCCCCAAAAGACAAGCTGTTTTAAGGCTTTGTTTGCGCTGCTAGTACCTGCCTCTGCAGGCAGCTGGGCAGACACACCCTTCGATGGCTCCATGTGCTGAGCTCGTTGATGTAATTTCTTCCTGAGAACAGCCCTGGAGAGCTCAGAGGAGGGAAGGGTTGTGGGACTTTCAGTGTCTCCCCTTCTCTTCTTCATGCTCTCCCCCACCCCCACCCCCACCCCCTCAGATTCTTCTGTGAGGTCCTTGTGCTCCCAGAGCCCTCTTCAGGCCATGGCCTTCACCTTTGTTCCCTGTGTTTGACGTGGCTCGCTGCTGCGCTCAGCTGAACCTTCCCGAAAGGCAAGTACATATCTTTATATTACTCTGGAATGCTTCATAATTGCTTTCCAAACAGAAGAGCCATCAGAGGCTCAGAGGCATGAAGCAATTTTTAAAATATTGTTTGAACACTGCTGTGTGCAAAGCGTTGGGTTCAGAATGTTTGCTGACCGGTGGGGCGTGAGCTGGAGGATTTGGGTGGGGATCTAGTGTACAGGGTGATGCTTACCTTTCTCAGGAACACAGTGCTCTTCCTGGTGGCCTTGTGAAAGGTGCGGACTTGTGTCTATAACTTCTTTCCTCTACTGCCTTCTTTGCCTGTATTTCAATAGCAGTTTCCCCAGTACAAAAAAAAAGAAAAAAAATCAAGACATGTCCAAGCGCATGCAAGGACACAAACTAATGAACGTTTCAAAGTTTCACAGGGCAGCTCATGGAGTTTAAAATGTGGAGTTAAACGACTCAGGTTTAAGCTGACCCTCACTGACCCCAAGTTCTTGCACCATTCTGGCCTTACAGGGTCGCACATGTGTGGTAGTGCCTTCCCCGCCTTGGCCCAGAGGGGAAAGAAGGGAGTAACACAGCCGGGGCCCTTCCGTCTGGCCTATAAATGTGTCAGCCACGCCAGATCACCACATCCTGGTGCTGGCACAGGCAAATGGCCAGCAGTACTGAGTTTTACACTGCAACTTCTTGAACAGAGTCTAGATCCTATTTCTGAGGAAACCCCTCTGGATTTTGCGGCCTGAAAAACATTCTCAAACATTTCCTCAAACTCGGGTGCTTCTGAGTATATCCATTATTCTGTAAAGCTAGCAGGTTTCTGAAAGACTTCAGGAAGGAAATTACAATGTGAAAAGAAAGGTATCGAAGCCCTGAACCCCTGAACGGTTGGTTGTCCTGGGTAAATGAAGTCCATCATTCACTCAGCAGCCTGCACCACTCCCCCTCCTTTTCTGCCAGGCTGCAGTTTCCCTGCTGTGCCCCAGAGCGCCCATTACCTCAATGAGGTGGAGTGTGGGCAACCAAAGGTGGAATTTAATGGTTTTCACTCCCCATGAATCATTAGCAACAAGAACAAACGTGACATTAAAGGCAACAAAAATGGCATCATGGGAATCACCTATTTAATATTTTTATGCTCCATGTTATTTAATAATTTCTGAGATTTAGTCGCACTCAGCACTATAAGACTTAGAATTCGTTCATTTTTTCCAGACAAAGGAATGATCTACAGGCTTCACGTATGATGATAATAGAGTTTGCAATACATAAAAATACTTTCTTGACCAATTATTTCTTCATGACAAGTTCCTGGAAATGGAGTTGCTAGATAAAAGGAGAGCAATTTTAAAGGCTTCATTTATTCACAAATTCAACAAACACGCATTGAGCTTTTATGATGTACCAAACACTCTGCTGGGCCCTGTTTCTGCAGCCCCTGCTGGGTGGGACTAGGCCATGCACCCCCAGCCTCACCAGTAGTGGGTACTGATATGTTTTAGACTCCACTTGGGCAGGCTACATGAAAAGAGTAATGTATTTCCAATGACTTACACAAATACATAAATATGCTAAGAAGAAATTCCACATAAATATGTATATGATTATGGCATAGGGAGACTTTTAAAGCATAACCTTAAGAGTAAATAGTATAGGAGAAAACATTGATAGATTTAGTCATGTGCAAATTTATTTATTTTAAAGATTTATTTTATTTCTTTATGCATACAAGAACAAGGGTATATGCCAGAGGTGCTGGGGGTGGGAGGGGATGAGACGATTCACCAGAGACAGACTGGGGAGCAAAACAGGTGGATTTACTGAAATACACTGCTAAGGGGAACAGTGGGTGAGACAGGTGAGGTCTGCTGCACCATGTGTGTTACTCCCTAGCCGGGAATTGAACTCACACCACAGTGGCTGGCCATAGCTTGATAGCACTGAGACTTTAACCCCTGTGCCACCAGGGAGGACCTCATGCAAATTAAATCATATATATATATATATATATATATATTTATATATGTCATGCAGATAGTAAAGACAAGCTGTGAAGCATAGTTGCAAATAATCATATTTTTATGTTTAATATGTATGGAAAATTCTTACAAAGCAATAAGAAAAAGAAAAATAGAAAACTGACTGCCCTGTCTGTGTTGCTTTTACAATTAAAAAAAAGCAAGGACGGTGTGGAGTGCAAGCAGAAGTATTCTAGTCTCCAAACCAGAGACTGGGGACATGGAGGTGGTGCAGAAGTCCCCTCTGCCTTCCCAGGCCTCACAGATAGGCTTGCAAATAGCTGGTACAGGGAGACGATAGCAGACAAAAGAGCTGGTACAAGGAGGCCCTGGGGCCCAAGGGAGGCAGGAATCACCTCCTTGAAAGGGGCAGGATATCAGCGAGAGGATGCTGGATTTTTTTTTACTAACTTTACTGAGGTATAATCTACATTAACATCTTTTAAGTATATAGTTGAGGAGATTTAGCACATGTATGCGGTGGTGCAGCCATGCCTGACAGACACTGGAAATACTGGCACCCATGGTATGCAGTTGAGATCTGTCCTCCCTCTGCTCTCAGACTTAAGCAGCTGATCCTTTCTGTTTCTACATTTGCCTCTCCTAGAAATTTCATGTAAGTGGAATCAGATAGTGTGTTTTTTGTTTTGTCTGGCTTCTTTCGTTTAGCATGATATTTTTGAGACATTAGTTCGTTCATTTTTTTATTATTCCATTTTCTTTTTATTGCTGAGTACTTTTCTATCATATGGCTTTGCCTATTTTTTAATTCATCTATTAGTTGATAAATATCTGAGTTATTCCCAACAATAATGTTAATAACATTTGTATATAAGTTGTTTGTAGACGTTTCTTTTCTCTTTGATAATTGGGAGTAGAATTGCTGGGTCAGAGGATAATAAGCCTATGGTAGCTTTAAAACAGTATTTCTTCCAAAGCAGTTGTGCCATTTTATACTCCCATTGTTAGGGACAGAATGAGGGGCATGCCAGGACCCCCAACCCTGACTTCTCTAAATGGGTTCTGCCATCTGCCGCATAAAAATAAAACACTCTTAGTGCAGTAGACCTTCAGTAGCAAAGAACTTTAATACAATTTGAGTGCCATAGAGAGAAAAGAAAGAATATAGTTTCCAAATGAAGCACCTAGAGTTACCTATCCCCTTGTGGGTAAATATCCAACCCAACAGGACTGGCCACTGAAAGTCAAAAACTGGTCATGAGTCTCAGGCACCTTCTGGTGGGGACAATAAGAAAAGAGCAGAAGGGGCCAGGCAAGTCTGGAAGAAAAAGAGCAAAATCAAAACCCAAGTCAAGATAAAGGCTACTATTGTCAGCCTCCCCACGGGTCTCCCACCCACGTCTCTGTTTCTTCAAGAGTCTCCTTCCATGCCCTCCAAGTCCCCAGTACAAGTCCAAGGCTGACAAGCAAGTGCCGCTTCTTTTTCACACTCTCTGCTCCACGCGCCTCCTCCCCATCTCCAGGCTTCCTCTTTGTCTTCTTCCTTCTTCAGCTTCTCCTCATCACCAGCGCCACCCTTTCTTGGGCGGGGCAGGAACCCAGAGCTCCCCTTTCTGTGGATGTTACACTGTTAGACCATCAGCACTGCACAAGAGATGCTTTTTCTCCACATTCTTGTTCACATTGAGTGTTGTTAGTCTTTTTTACTTTAGCCAGAGTCAGGATGCGCTGGTATTTCACTGCAGTTTTCATTTGTATTTCCCTAGTGACCATTTGTGCGGGCCATCTTTCCATGCCTTATTTGCCATTTGTGTAGCTTCTTTAGTCAGGTGTCTATTCACATTTCCCGCATTTTTAATTTTTTTTTGTCTTCTTATAATTGAGTTTTAGGAGATCTTTATATATATGTTTACAAACATTTTCTCTCAGTCTATGGCTTGTCTTATCCTAATGGTGTCTTTTGTAGAGTGAAAATATTTAATTGTGACAAACTTGAATTTATCATTTTTTCTTTTGTTTTGGTTTTTGTGTTACATCTAAGAAATCTTTGTCTAGCCAAGGTCACAAAGATTTTCTTCTGTGTCATTTTTAAGAAGTTGAATGGTTTTAGGATTTACATTTAGGCCTGTGGTAATTTCTTATTAATTTTTGTATATGATGTAAGATAATGGTTGATGAGAAAACTGTCCTCTCCCCCCTTGAATTACCTGAGCAACTTGTCAAAAATGAATCCACAGCTATGTAAACACCAATATAATGGTAAATGTTTAACAACTAACTACAGGAGAGAAAAGGAGGGGCCTGACTTGTAGTATTGGCCAATTTCCTGATATGAACACTTTCACGTGGCTGATTAGAAGCTATCAATAGTTTAACAATCAATTCTCCAAATTCCTGAAAATGTAACAGTCAACTCTGTGAACCTATAAGCCAGTATCAGTATACTACTATATGTGAAGATCTGTTTCTGAGCTCTGTTTTATTCATAGATCCATGTGTCTTTATGACAGCAGCACCCTTGATTGTTGTAGTTCTGTAATAAGTTTTGACTCACATAGTGTAAATCCTCAGATTTTTCTCTTTCTCAAAATTGTTTTAGCAATTCTAGATCTTTTGTATTTCCATATAAATTTTAAGGTCAATTTGTTATTTTCTACAAAAGTTCTGTTGCAATTTCAATAAGGATTGTTTTGTATTTATGGATCAATTTCTCAAATTGTCATCTTAAGCATAATGAATTTTCCAATTTATGAACATGGTACATCTCTATTTATTTTGTTCTTCAATTTCTGTCAACAGTGTTATGTAGTTTTCAGTATACAGACATTGCATTTCTTTTGTTAAATTTATTCCCAGGTATTTTATCTGATGCTATTGTAAATGGATTTTTAAATTAAAAAGCTTTCCCATTGTCTGCTATTAGTCCATAAAAATAAAATTAATTTTTATATCTTGATCAGGCATCCAGAAACCTTGCTAAGCTCATTCATTTGTTCTCTACATTTTTGTAGATGTCAGAGATTTCCTAAATGCAAAATCATATTATATGATAATAGTGACAAGTTTACTTCTTTTCTAACCTGTGTGCCTTTAATTTTTTTGTAGATTTATTATATAATAAGCACCTGTAAAATGTTGAATAGAATTGATGAGAGTGTACATTCTTGTCTTATTCCTGGACTTAGAGGCATTCTTTCATTTCTTACAAGCATTCTTTCATTATTGAGTATGATGTTACTGGTAAGTTTTTGTAGATGTTTTCTATTAGATTGAGAAATAACCCTCCGATTCTTGTTTGCTGAACTTTTCTTAAGTTATGAAAGCATCTTAGATTTTATCAAACGCTATTTTTATGTCCATTAAGATAATCAGATGGTTTCTTTATGCTGTTAATATTGTGTATTACACTAATGATTTTTAGGTGTTAACCAACCTCATATTTATGGGATAAACTTCACTTGTCATGCAATGTCCTTGGCATATTTAATAGACCATCTCATAAGATTGTACTCCCAGAATTTTGGGTTTATCCCTTGAAGGAGGAGGTAGCGCTGCTTCCCACCTTTCAGGGCACACTTTCAGTGTTTCCATTTCCTATCAAAGCCATCTTTCTGCAAGTAGTACTTGGACTTAGGCACTTGGACACAGAACCAGAACAGTAGACTCCCTCTCCAACCTCAACCCTGAAACTCCAAGGTCTCCAACATAACCCCCCTCCATCCCTATCTTTGATACATTAAACAATTCTGGGGAAGTGGTGGGAGTAAAATAAGGAAGTGATAACTAAAATTCTCTTATAACCTTTCATCTCTTATTTTTTTTCTACTTGAGGTACATTTGATTGTGTTCTTATCTTAATTACCACGTTCCCCTATTCATCTTCCATCTCTGATAAATTGAAGTTTTCTTAATTCTACCCCTTCCCTTCCCTTCCCTCTAGTTCTTACCATAGTGCCTAGTAAATATTGCTACCTACATTAATTTGTATAGAATCAAATTGACACTAGTGTGAATTGCTTTAATTTTTTTTTTAGATTTATTTATTTATTTATATAAGCACTGAGTAAGGTCAGAAGAGCGGGAGGGTGAGAGAATTCACCAGAGCCAGAGCGGGGAGCAGAGCAGCCAGGAGGACCAAAGTACACTGCTGAGGGGAGCAGCGGGCGGCAAGAGAGGTCTGTGCGCCATGTGGGACCCTCCTCCCAGTGGCCGGGAACAGCCGGGGATTGAACCAGCGCTGCAGAAGCTGTGGGCAGCTTCACAACCCAGCGCTCAACCACTGTGCCACCGGGGAGGCCTGAATTGCTTTCATTTTTAACTATCTATCCTGATAATTCTACGCATGCTGTACACATGGGCTTTCTTTGTTTCCCCGATGCATGGGGGCCTGGGTGCCGCGTGCAACCTACAACAGGGTTTATTCTGCAGTTACCTGCAGCACAAGTCATTTACCTCATAAGGGTACCTAATCCTGACACCCATCACTGCCAACTCTTACCCATATCAGATCTCTCCGTGTAGGGGAAAGGGAGGGTTCTTTACCACTCAGTCTCTATTTGCATTAGAGTAACTTCAAACCTTTCTTTATATACTGACATTTACCTCCCTCAGGTTCGTATGTACCTCATTTTAGAAAACTATCCTACATGGTGCGCATGTGTTTGCTGGATAGTAATGGATAAGAAGGGCAATCCTAAATGACTGTGTGTCATCATTCGCTATGTATTTCTCCCTTTTGCATAGAAGAAACTGAAAGATGTGCAGACAAGTGTACATGCGGAATCACAAAGCCTCCTTGGCCCAGTCAGATTTATACTCTCCTCTAAAAGGAGAGCGATGCCTCCCTAAGCTCCCTGCCACCCTCATTGCTCAGGGATATTCTCTTTTCAATCTACAGTCCTGCTGCCTTTAACCAACCCCCAACAATAGCTGGCAACTGGCAACGTTCACTGACTGGTGCTTCGCAGCTCTTGAAGGAGCCTGCTTCCTTTCTTTGAGAAGACTTTCCTATAACAAATGTAGAGAAGATTTTTGAACAGGTATTGAATATGTTTCCATGACAACATAAGTTACCTATGGAAATCTGTAGGAAGATTTTAGACCATTAAGACTTAAAAGTAGTTTTCTTTGTAAAGCGGTCAAAGAATGTTTTTGAAGATTTCGTTGCCAAGAGGATGGGGAAAGAATTTTATTCTTCAAGTACTTAGATAACATAATAAATAAATCTGGGGCTCATGGGTAAAAAAATGGAATTTATGTATGTTCAAAGTTGGCAGTGATCCATTATTCTAAATCTCCATATTTGTCAAGAAGTGATTTGTACCAATTAACACATGCAGAGATTCTTCATAGCAGTAAAATTGTTCCTTGTATAATTCTCTTTCACTGTTTCTTAAAAATGTCAGGCGTTTTCAAATTAGAAATGAAAGAACAGCCTCTATTCTCTTCAGCACTATCTTTCCAAGTCCCAAGCCTCCTGCTTTCCCCTCCCCCTCTTCTGGGACCAGGCTTCATCAATCACTCAGCTCTCGCCTGTCTGTCTTGTCTCTCCCCTGCAATTGCTCTTTCAGTATCTCTCATTGAATCACTGCAAGAAAATGTGCCTAAGTGGGGTAAGGCCCTGAGAAGCGAACATCTGTTTGTAGTGGACGCTCAGTATTGGAGATTCAGTTAATCAAGCATTCACTGAATGCTACTTGTTCAAGTCTAATGTGAAAGGAATTGAGAAATTAACCTGGCATTGGAAGCTGCTGCTCAAATTTTGCCCACTCCCAGTTCCAGAGTGTTCACTGCAGTGATCAGAAATATGACAATAGCTGTATGGATATTTGATCATCTGTGTAATTGTTTATATCTCCCCATCTGACTACAAGGTCAGTGGAGACAGGAGCTGCATCTGCCAGTTCCCACTGCATTTCTAGCTCCGTGCTTGGAATGTAGAAGATATTCAGTAATTTTTCTTGAACAAACAACTCTGTGTTGAAAACCAAATAGTTATTACACGATTATCTACCATGGGCTGTGTAATTCTGACACAAAGTCTAGGCCCTCTTTAACTAGTATATTTCCATTTGACCTCCATATCAAAATAGTGAAACAGGCCTTATGTAAAATCTTTCCATGTGTTCAGAGCAGGCGAGGAAGGGACCTGAGGGTGAGGGTTAGCACTAGGTCGAGCCCAGGTAAATCTTCCTCCAGAGCCCATTCTCTTCCCAGCAAGCCCGTCTCTGGTCTGGCCCAGGCTTCCCACCTTGTTAGCATCTGCCCACTATCCTGATACCTGCGTGTGCTGTGTGTGCTGAGAGTTCATTTTTCTCTCCTGAGGGGCTGTGTTTCTTTGTTTCTGCTTATGACCTGGCCCCAAGACAGGTGCATTTTTACCACCTTTGTGGCATAGAACGCTTTGCTGCCTTCTAGTGAGGCTATTCTGACAACCAGAACATGACCCTGTCTGTTAACTGGATGTCACAGCTCCACTGGGAACTTGAACTTCTTGTGCTCTGCTCACCTCAGTGCTGTCTGTCTTGCTGACACAAAGCCTGGATGTTCCCTTTTAAAGAGGAAGAACATTTTTTCCTGGGAGCCGGTATTAGTATTTATTGCAGTGTAAGAAATGACTCCAAAATGTAGCCGTTTCAACCAACAAATATTATCTCATAGAGTTTCTGAGGGTCAGGAATCCAGGAATGGCTTAGCCAGGTGGCTCTAGCTCAGGGTCTCTCGGAGGCCATCTGTGTGCTTGCCTGGGGCTGGAGATTCCCTCATATGGCTTTGGCAGGAGGCCTCAGTTCCTTGCCATGTGGACATCTCCATGGAGGTTGTTTGACTGTCCTTGTGATGCAGCAGCCTGCTATCCCCAGAGCGAGCACTCCGAGAGAAAGAGCAAAGGAGGCGGCCGCAATGCCTATGATAGTCCCTCACACCCATCACTTCTACCATATTCTGTCTGTCTCCATGCCCAACCACCTCGAAGGGAAGGGAAATAAAGTTCCACCAAAAAGAGGACTGTCAAAGAATGTGTGACATATTGTAAGAAGCGCTATAGGTGTTGGATGCCCTGAGATGCTTGTGTAGCAACTACACGCACCCTCCCTGGCTGGGGGAGCCCAGGTGCTTCCCATGTAGCTTCACGTCGGTGAGGTGGAAGCTGCATTTTTAAATCCCTGTCATGGTCAGTCCTCAGCACAGTGAGGATTACAAAGATGCAGAAGGACGGTCCTGGCCCTCAGTGAGTACACAATCCAGGATGGAAGAAAGCTATTTACGTGGGTAGTACTATAAGGCAGAGTATGCTGAGTGCCACAGAGAGATGAAGGTCAGAGAAGGACAAGCTTGATTCAGCAATAGGACTGGGGAACACTCTCTAGGGGGTAGAGCATTTGAGCCTGGCATGAAGGTCGTGTAGTATTTCAGTAACTGGAGGTATGGAGCCTGCCAGGAACAGGACAGCATGGCCCAAAACTCAGTGGTGGGAAAGTGCAGAAGTGTTTGGGGAAGAGCAGCACAGTGTACTCATCAGCAAAATCAGTGGCAGTAACTATGGGGCAGGGTTGTTGCAAGAATGTTGTAAGGTAGCATTGAAAGAGCTTTGCATAGTGCCTCAAAACGCTCACAAAATGATGATGTGACTAACTGATGAAAATGAAAAAATAAGCTTGGAATCGCCCTGAGGAATCTGTACATGTGGGAACTAGAAGGGATCTCATTTTAGACTTTGTCCTAGGAAGCTGGATCTGCTGAGAAGTTTGGTAGAGGTGCAGTGTGCTCACAGCCACATTGGAGGGAAGAGTCCTCCTGTAGCAAGTGTCAGATGAGTCAGGAGTAAGAGATGGGGGATCCTGATGCTGCCATCCAGGGGGAGAAGGTATTGAGGGTCCAGGTGAATGGGGCACAGGGACTGGACAGGAGATGAAGGTAGAATATCTTCTGACTTCTTTAAAAACTTTGGTCCACATGATTCAAAAGTCCCACTTTAGCAGCTGCTCTGAACGTGACTGTACAGCTGCATAAGGGTCCTGAGGGATCAGCGCAGGAGATTTGTGTCTGCCGAGTCTCAATGAGATGGCTCACACTGGGCCTGGCTCCACCATCCCTTGGTGTGGACTTGCAAGCTAGGCTAGGCTTCTGTCCATGTTTATTCCAGCACACATGAGCAATCAGCGGAGTCCTCTAAATGCGGACATGAGTGGTTGAGTCCACTTCTCTGTTGCAGTTTACCCAACCACAGAGGGACATTGCAGTGCAAGATCCTCCTCTGCCCCTGCAGGGATTGTGCAGGAGATAAGTCATGCACCAACCCACAAATGAAAGGGCCTACTTGTAGACCCACTGTAGAGGGGACAGTGGGTCCTTGGAAATGCAGCTAGAGACCATCCTATCCCTGTGACTTCCCCACAGCATGACATAGGAGAAGCTGCGGCATGAGGACCATCTCTGGGATGCCAAGGGCAGCTGGCTGCAGATGTGGGGCCCTCCCAGAGTGCCCAGATCCTCGCTGTGGTATGCACCCAGATTGGCTGAAGGAAAGTGCTTTTGTGTAATTGTTGTCAGGAGCCAAAGTTGCCATGAGCTAGAAGGTTGGTTACACACCCAACCCCAGGAGTGGGGGAGTAGAAATGGTGACGGCTTTGAGTTGGTGGACTCACTGGCTCACACAACTGCCTCGCCACCAGATCTGCCTTGCTCAGGCAGGTCCTTGCTCCATAGCCCTGTGCTTAGGTCCCTCACCTATAACATGGGGCTAGAAACAGTGACCTCATAAGATGATGAAAGAGCAGAGCCAGTTAGGTTCAGAAAGGGTGCAACCTACAGAAAGTAAGCGTTAGACAAGTGTCTTTTAAGTTTCCTCGCCTTACCTGTCCCATTCACGGGGGCTCATTCCTGCCCCCAGTCAGTCCCTTCACACCTGAAGTCGCCTCCCACAGCAGGGACACTGGGCTGCCTCCTGTCAGTCTAGGGAGATGGATCTTATGACGGCCTGGAGATTTCAAATCTGTACTTTAGTAAGGGAAACTCGTCCCTCCAAGGACATCAAGACTTCAGGCATATGGATTTTAGGGTGTGGTTATCAGTATCTAAAATAGAACAGAATACTTGATTTTCTTCAATTCTCCAAATGTTTTGCATTGAAATCATTTGGCACCTCCTTGTACAGTCCAGATCATCCCCATAGCAAGGCCAGCAGAATCTTCCTGATCTGTCCATCCTCTTGTGCTCTTCCCCACCAAGCTTCAACCCAGCCACCTCACACTGCAAGTCCCCACAGGGGTTTTGCCTCCCTTGATCCTCTTCATGTACTGCTCACTCACCTGGAGCTTAATCCCCTCTTCTGACCAATGTCCTGTCAGCCTCTCTAATGCCCAGAAACCCACCCCCTCTTCTGGGCTGGTATAGGAGCTCCCTCTCTGTATTCCCCACTCGTTTCTCTTTCATGACTCAGCATGGTGCCTGCACCCTAAACCCAAGATCTTCTTACTCACTTCAGGCTCCACAGAGCTCTTCATCCTGCTAGGCAGATGCTAAGCATTCAGTAAATATTTTACAAATGAATGAATGGGTGAAATTGAGCAATGAGGAAATCCAAGAAAAGACAGTTTGGCAGATGAAACAAGATAAGCTGGTTGCAAAGACATTGAGTTTGAGTTGTTGATTGCGCATCTAGATGGAGGTCCCAGCTGCACTAGAAAGGCGAGCCTAAAGCTTGGGGGATGGTCTAAAGACACTGATTTCTCTGCTCATATATGAGACAATTCTCTGCAGTAGGTCAAATGACCAGCAAATAGCTCAGTATTACCAATTCAGTTCTATCAACTCAGAGCCTTAAAACTAGAAGGATGTATTCAATAAAAAAAGGACAGTGCATGATGAATAGGTACACCTCGAGATATTGTGAGTTCTGTTCTGGACCGCCACAATAAAGTGAGTAAAATAATAAATGTTTGGTTTCCCAGTGCATATTTCAATAAAAGCTATGGTCACACTCTACACAGTCTATTGAAGAGTACAGTAACATCCTGTCTAACAAAAAATGTACTTAGTCCTAATCTTTTTGCTGGTGAGAGTTCTTGCCTCAATGTTGATGACTGCTGACTGATGAGGGTGGTGAATGATGAAAGTTGGGGTAGCTGTGGCAATTTGTTAAAATAAGACAGTAATGAAGTTTGCAACATCAAGTGACTCTTCCTTTAATGAAAGATTTCTCTATAGCTGGTGATGCTGTTTGATAGCATTTTAACTACAATAAAACTTTTTTCAAATTAGGAGTCAATCCTCTCAGTCCTGCTACTGCCTTATCAACTAAGTTTACAGCCTTTTCACCAGAAGTAGCTTCCATCTCAAAAAAGTACTTTCTTTGCTCATCTGTAAGAAGCAACTCTTTGTCTATTGTGTTTTATCATGAGATTGAAGCAATTCACTTGCATCTTAGGGTCTACTTCTAATTCATGCTGCTTCCACCACATCTGCAGTTATTTCCTCCATGAAAGTCTTGAACTCCTCAAAGTCATTCGTGAGGGTTGGAATCAGCTTCTTCCAAACTCCTGTAAATATTGTTATTTTTACCTCCTTCCATGAATTACAAATGCTCTTAATAGAAAGTGGTATCAAGAATGATAAATTGACTTTGCCCAGATCCATCAGAGGAATCACTGTCCATGGCAGCTATCACCCTTATAAAATGTATTTCTTAAATAATAAAACTTAAAAGTCAAAACTGGTCCTTGATCCATGGGCTGCAGAATGGATATTGTGTCAGCAGGCATGAGGACAACGTGCATTCCCTTGCACATCTCATCTCCATCAGAGCTGTTGGAGGTCAGATGCACCGTCAACGAGTAGTGACATTTTGAAAGGAATGTTTTTTTTCTGAGCAATAGGTCTCCACGGTGGACTTAAAATATTTAATAATGTCCCTGTGTTTCCTTTATTGTTTCCTTTAGGGAGCACAGACATAGTAGATTTAAGGGCCCTGGGATTTTCTGGAATTGTCACTGAGCATTGACTCCAACTTAAATCACCAGCTGCATTAACCCTTAACAAGAGAGTCAGCACCCTTTGAAGCCAGGCATTGACTTTTCCTCTGTAGCTATGAAAGTCCTCGATGGCATCTCCTGCCCACAGAAGGATATTTTGTCTACAATGAAATGTGTTGTCTAGTGTAGCCACTTTCATCACTTTCTAGCACTTAGCTAGATCTTCTGGGTAACTTGCTGCAGTTTCTACATAACACTTCTTCTATGTTCTGCAGATGGCTTCTTTCCTTAAAACTCATGAGCCAACCTCTGCTAGCTTCACATTTCTCTCCTGCAGCTTCTTTACCTCTCTCAACATTCAAAGAATTGAAGAGTATTAGGGCCTTGCTCAGGATTAGGCTTTGGCTTAAGAGAACGTTATAGCTGATTTGAACTTCTATCGAGACCACTGGAACCTTCTCCCTGTCAGTGATAAGGCTGTTTTCCTTTCTTATTCGTGTATTCACTGGAGTAGCACTTCTAATTTTCTTCAAGAACTTTTTCTCTGCATTCACAACTTGACTGACTGACACAAGAGGCCTAGCTTTCAGCCCATCTCAGCTCTCAAATTGCCTTCCTCACTCAGCTTAGTCATTTCTAGCTTTTTATTTAAAATAAGAAACATGAGACTCTTCTTTCACTAGAACACTTAGAGGCTATGGTAGGGTTATTCATTGGCCCAATTTTAGTATTGTTGTGTCTCAGGCATAGAGAGGGCCAGGTCAGAGTCGACTGATCAGGGAACGGCGGGTCAGTGGAGTGGCCACATCTATCAGCTAAATTCACAGTCTTAAATGGGGGTGTGGTTCATGATACTCCAAAATAATTACATCAGTAACATGGAAGATCTCTGATCACAGATCACCGTCACAGACATAATAACAATGAAAATGTTTGAAATATTGAAGGAATTACCAAAATGTGGCACAAAGACACAAGAGACACAAAGTGAGAGCCTACTATTAGAAAAATTGTGCTGACAGACTTAGCTGATACAGAGTGGCTACAAACCTAACATTTATAGAATGTACGGTTTCTGTGAAGCACAATAAAACAATGCATGCGTGTAATTCTTTCATTTGACAATGAGGAAACTAAGGCTCAGAGAAGGAAGGGGTCTGATGAATAGCTAGTTAGAGGCAGTGTTGGGGCTCTAACCCACATGTCCCCATCACTGTCTAAGCTCTTTCTGCCTCCCGGTGACCTCCTTTCTGGCATTCATCTCTGAATCTTGAAGGAGGACTTATCAGTGAGGGAGAAGAGGACACTGGAAGAACAGAACTCCACAGATATTCATGCATTAATCCTCCTTTCCTCACAACACAGACTCAAATTTGTGGCCCCAAATGAGAACAGACCTGATAAGACCTCAAGAGCCTTATGCTAATCTGACTCCTTAGCAAAGAGCACAGACCCTTGTAGCCTTCAGCAGCAGCTACATTTACTTTACCCTGTTTTGAACATTGTTGGCCATCTACTCTCCAGCCCCATAACAGATCAGAATTAGCAGATTATAAATCATGAGAGAGATTGCTGTGAACAAGAAAACGGACACATTGACCAAAAAAAAAAAAAAAAGGCAGCAGATGGGGGTCACAGACCAAGAGCCACTCACACCAAAACCCACCTACACTTACATATCCCAACACATGTCCTAGCGGTGAGATCCATGTTGTGCTCAGTACATTTTGCTTATTTAAGGGCTGCACGCATTTAGACATTTCATATTGATCTCCATCCAAAGTGATTAAGATTGTTACATTTCTGGCATTCTAAGAAGTAAGCCCATTACTATCAAAGAGAGGAATTATCCTGAAGGATTGTAAATAGCAAAAGTTCTTCATCATGACAAAGGGGGAGAGAACTGGCATTCACCTGGAGTCTGCCTAACACTGTCTCATTTAAGTTTCCCAATTCTTTAACCTTGCGCACAGCCAACTTCAACCATATATACGATGAACCCATACAGAACTGAATGGATTGAGTTTTTCAGTATCATTTTAGACATTTTAGAATCGCCATTTCCATGATTGTACTGTACCTTATGGAGCTGGGAGCCTGAGTTCTTTCCCCAAGGTGCTGCTGCTATTGCCACAGCCTGGATTCACTCGGCGGGAAGGAAAACTCACCTTGGCTGTGAAGTTCCCTCCTCACCCTCACTGCAGTCAGCACCACAAGCACTAATTGAGAGCAGCCGTGTTTGCAGGCCTGTGTGATGAGCACTGGTTCCAAGCATACCATGTTTCATATCCCTTATGCTTTCTTTGATTCACAGGAATGAATTCAGAGCATGGACGGATATCAAGCCTGTGAAAGCAATAAAAGCCAGGTCCCAGTACAGGCCTCCGGATGATAAGATGGCGCATGAGACCAGCTACAGTGCCCAATTCAAGGGCGAGGCCAATAAGCCAACACCAGCTGACAATAAGGTCATCGATCGCAGAAGAATACGCAGCCTCTACAGTGAACCTTTCAAGGAACCCCCGAAGGTGAGACTGATCTTGTGGGGAGCCCATCAGCACAGCCTGGAATGGAGAGGTTAGCAGCAGAGCGTGGGGGCGTGGCTACTGCCAACTCTGGCCCAGCCCCCATGGGCTGCTTTAAAATTCCTTCTTTTGTTTGCAGCACACTGAGACCGAGGGTTTTCGTGATAGAAACCTTTGTTAATTCAAAAGGAATGTAAAAAAAATCTATGATTAAGAAAGATTAATATGCAGATTTCCAGAGAATTCATTTTTTTGATTTTGAGAAACCCAGTAAAAAAGTGACAGAAAATCTCACCTGAACCCTAAACCCCCTTCTCTTAAAATAGCTGTGTTTTTGCCCCTGAAGTGCTGGTCCAGTACTAGAGGCATTCTTGCCTTCCACCTGGCCCCTGCCCCATCTGCAGCTCCATTCACTGGTCACTTCTCCTGCACTTCCTGAGTCCCTGAAAGTTGCTGGCTCTTTCATTGATCGACACCATCCACCAGCAGCTCTTTGTCTGTCACAACACACCTGTCACATCAGCTACAAGATGGTTCCAAGTAATTGTTACTATAATAAACAGTTTGTAAATAATGTACATTTCTAAGTAACTTACAGTTGATTCAGAGATTGCCCTATAATAACACTATTTTGTCTCATTTGCATCCCAGTGTGAGAGAGAGAAACATGTTGAAGATACAGTTGCTGAGGCAGAAATCATTTATTCCATAGCTTATTTTATCAGGTCAAACCAAAAGGGACCGTGCAAATATCAGCTCTCCTATCTGCAATAGCTGAAAGAATCAGCGTCTAAAGGGCCTTTTCTCTGCTTTTTTCATAAAGTCATGACCTCAAGTGGAGTGTCCTATTTGGCTCTGGACTGGTGTCCAAGTAAGGTAACTAATCAGCCCAGTTTGCCTGGACTCCTCCAGTTGTACTATTGAAAGTTCCTTGCTCAATGAAAGCCCTATGTCCTGGGCAAACGAGGGTGGCTGGTTACCTTATTTACAGGTCAGCGGACTGGAAATCTCTGGACCCCAGTGAGTGAACGACTTAGCCTGTGGGGCCCAACATGACCTCCATGCACCTTTCACACTTGAGGAGGGACCAGGACAGGGGGTTGGCCTTAGACAAACAAAGATTCAAGGGGAGAGAGGAGGGAAGACGGGAAAGTCAACGAAAAGCTGGGTGGTCGATCCACAGAGAGAGCGCCTACAGGATGCTGATGCCTCGACTCCAGAATCCTTGGGAAGGGGAAGGCAAGGTCAGCTCCTGGGAGTGAGGGGACAGAGGTGGAAAGGGGAGCCTGGAGAGTGGAGAGGGCTTGAGCAGTGGTTCTGGAGGAGGGAGTCAGTGAGAGGAGGAACGGAGGGGCAAGCAGTGCCAAAGACCTGACTGAGATGAGGGCGCCGGGCCCTCGGTGGCTTCTCTGTGGCAACAATTCTCACTATGAGCTCACCGCCCTACACAGAAACAGGGAAAGGCCGCTTATGCCCAGGCAGTCAGCCACCCCAGAATCTCTGTCCTACACAACAAATGTCCCCGTCTTGTGGTGATGTTCATCGTGGGCTGCAGCGCCTTCGCCTCTCATCAGCCTGGGACTCGGGCTAAGGACTGGGACTCGGCCTGCCTGAGTTGAGCAGGGTGATGAGATAAAATCTTCCACAAGGAGGAGCAACAGATACTGCAAAATAGTAGCACAGTCCCCTGCTCTGTGGCCCAGGGGTGAGAGCTGGCAGGCGAGGGCCAACGTGGCCAGCCAGAGTGTAGCCAAAATGACTGACCGGGCCATTCAGACAGGAGAAGCCACATAAAGTATTCACCGAAAATACTTTGCACACTCCTCGGCATCACATTTTATCATTACTGCTGTCCTTTAATTAATCGTGTCTTCTCCTTAAATTCTCTCTCCCGTCCCTCTCCTTTTCTGTTTCTGTATCTGCGCTCTGTCTGTCTCTTCATGCAGGTGGAGAAACCTAGTGTTCAGAGTTCCAAACCAAAAAAGACCTCAGCGAGCCATAAGCCCCCAAGGAAGGCCAAAGACAAACAGGTGGTGTCGGGCCGGGCCGCCAAGAAAAAGAGCGCAGAGGCCCCCAGTGCCGCCCAACCCGACGACAAGGAGCAAAGTAAAGAGATGAACAATAAACTGGCTGAGGCGAAAGAGTAAATTTCACTGCACTTTCCTTTTCTTCTTCTCTCCTTTTTTTCTTTTTAACCGACCAACAAAAAGGCCACAAAATTGATTAGAGGCTTCTCATCTGCCTTGGCCCTGAGTGTTCCAGGAGCTTTTTGGCTTGGTTTCCTTTAATGCAGGAACTGGCTTCAAAGACTATGTGGCATGCTCCCTCTTTGAATCGAGACGCTCCTGGCCAAGCGTGGCCCCATGTTCACTCTGCGGGGCCCCTGGAACACCAGGAAGTGTTGCTGACTGGCCGTGCCCTCCTGCGCAGCTGAGGCTGCATGCTGCCCCGCAGGCCTCAGGGCGCAGGGCACTCCCAGTGGCTGCGAGAATGTTCTGGCCGTGCTTGGTAATACCTTAGGGTGTCCTCCTATCTTCCCCATGGTCTGTGTCAGTGGTCAGTTTTGAACTTGAGGCAAATGTGTTCTTTTCCAAATTCAGAGAGTTATCATGTGCTCTGGAAGCTCAACCTGGGAATTGTGGGAATATTTAAAAAACAAAAACAAACAAAAAAAAACCTCAGCCTTAACGTCAATAAAATGAGTTGTCAAGGTTAAGTAACTTTTTCACAGAATCTTCTGTTAGAAGCGTGTGACTGCATTTAGATTTCTGTCTGTGGACTTTAAAGTGTGTATCAAGTAATAGATATGCCACTGATGACTAAAACTAGGTCAGGGTAAAAAGGCTAGGCATTGTAAGTACATTCTAGACGTCATAGGAAGATGACAAAAATGAGGGAATCGTGTTCCTCTGATTTCCCTCCACAGACTGCCTAACCAGTGCTGCCCACTTTGCAGAGCAGCTGGTTCCAGGTGACTGAGGAAGAAAGCTCAAGGTGTAGGGATAGTGCATTTAGAATGTGACTTTCTTGCTTCTGAGGAACATGAGGTGGGATGTAGAGGTAGTTGGCAGGTGTGGTGGTGTTTGCTCTCCCTTCCTGAGCTGCCCTTGCTCTGTTCCTCGGGAAGAACAGAGGATGCCCAGCTTCAGGTTATGGGAGACGCCTTGTGACTTAGCTCAAGACTAGGAGAGTTCCCTGCTCGTAATTAGCAAGGACTTTTGACCTCATTCATGAATAAAAGCTCTCGATGTTTATATGTCACGTGTCGTGTCGCCAGGCCCCAGTGGTGGCAGGTGCCCCCTTAGCTATGCTAGAGTTGTGTTGTAGGCATTAGTCAGAGAGTTGTTGTGAAAAGTCCCCCAGTGCTAGTGAGGGAACCCAACATAGCTACAGAAAAGTTACAATTGCAAATATAAAGCCTTGTGACATGTATATCACTCAGTATGCTTTATTTCTTATGTCTATAAAGTCCTTACTGTTGCCGGCATCCTGAAATGACTGGGCTGTTTCATGACGCCGAGCCTCTGCTCAGGCTTACTGTTCTTCTGAATGAAAATGGCGCAGCGTGAAGCTTCCAGTGTTCCTTGCCGTGGAAGCCCCTGTGGGTCCTTCCAGTTTGGAGGAAACAAACCCTCAGTGAGCTCTCTTGTGCTCTGGCCATTGAAGCTGCAGTCTTCCATTCTACCATTTTGTTTGTCACCATGGGGCCGATTGAGAAGTATTTTGCAAATGAATTCAGTGTGCAGGTGCGGGCTGTATTTCTGAAGAGAAGAGGAATGGTAGAATCACGGTGCTCAGCCAGCCTGCTGCCATCTTCCTTTCTGTCTCAGGGTCTGGGACTGTGAGGAAAGAGAAGCACTGAAGGTAGAAAACGTTAGTGATTTCAGTGTTTATGAATCACAAACTTGGAATGTCTGCCTAGAAGTGACTAGAGTAGACCTCTGTACCGGTTCCAGCTGTTTGTTAGTGAATCTTAACATGAACCAGAGAACTCTCTCAAAGTGATGGAAACTTCTTCCAGAGAAGTTGCCTGTGTATGTTTCTTCTGTCCAGATCCCGGCATCAGTCAGACATGCTGAGGGTAGCCACCATTTGGATTTCTCCATAGACAAGACATACCTTTTTTGAGGATCAAGTAAATGAGAGCTTACAACATGCAGGAAAGCATTCATTCCATTCATTGAATGCCTGCAGGCCAGACTCAGTGCTAGACATGATGGGCAGTGTAAAGAAATCTGTCTCCACAGAAACACAGCTGGTACCTGGGAGTCCATCCTGTTTGTGTTGCCCAAATTGTAGTTTCCTTCTCACCTTGCAGCGCCAGCCCTGCTCACCTTGCTCTCTCCTACCTGATCCACCTGGGACTGTAGCTGACCTATATGAAAGCTTTTTTGGCTCCTTAGTGTCCCCGTCCTTTTAACAGCCCCCAACCAAGAAGACCCTATTTGTAGTTCACTTTGACTCTTGAATGTGTCCCTTCACTGGCAAGAAACTTCCTTTGATTTCTACTGTTTACAAATAAAACTCAGCCAGTCTCACTCCGTATCCCAGACAACTGATTGAAACTGATTGCAGTTTCACAAGCAGTGTTTTGGTTTTGCCTTTCTGAAGGTACCAAGCTTCTAAAGCCTGCTCTACCCATTTTTGTACACTGCCCTGGCCAGAGGGCCAGGACTGAAGCTTTCCCACTGTCTGCTTCACTTGCCTGCAAAAATAATCCCAAAGCAGTGCATTAGCTCCCCAAAGCTTTCTGTCAACTGCCGGTGCTCGCATTCAGTCTGTTTTACCTTTGCCTCTCCAAGGCAGACAGGAAGTGTCTAATAATCACTTTGTGGCCTGGATTTTGTTGCATACCGCAGATTGTCTATGTAACATGTAGCGCACACCTCTCTTGGTGCTATTTCATTTCTGCTGTTAGTAAGACAATGACAAAAATATTCATGTATAGCCAATTGATTGTGACGTGCTTGTGGTCTGTGCTTGCTCAGAAACAAACAAACAAACAAACAGTTTTTCCAATTATAAATAAATGCTAAAGACGAACAACACTTTCTTGATCTTATTTCCTTGGTAAGGCCCCGCTGAGTAAGTGAAGGAACCAACTTTTGCCATTTGAGTGGTTGCCGGGGGTTCTCCATAATGCAGCTTCACTCTTTTAGATTGCCTCTCAGATACTAATTGCAAGCAGTCAGAGCTAAGTGTTGGGGAAGGAGAAGATGGACCGGGAGATCCACTGGCCAACAAGGTAGTGTAACGTTTTGATCCCATGTTGCTGGGGATGAGTGACCGCCCGTGCCAGCGCTGCCTCGCTTCCCTGGAGGTTGACCTCTGCCTCTCCACCTGCCCTGTCAACCTGCAGAACAACGGTTCTGGCTTTTTCTCCTCCCAAAGGATGCAGAGATGCCTTTACTTATTGAATCTAGTCATGAGGCTCCACCCTCCAGCGTCTGGCTCACTGTGGGGGTTATCTGGGTGATGGCCTTGTGTGTGCTTATCATGGGCGCGTAGACTCCGTCACAAGAGAGGCCCAGAAAAGGTAGAACAGAATAGGTAGCTGGGAGCACAGACGAAGGACAGGTTTCTTCCTACCAGCTGGGGACCCAAAGGCTTCCTGGCAGAGGGACCTTTGGAGAGGTGGTGGGGAGTGGTACACAGGGGGCAGGCCCACAGGCAGGTGAGTAAACAGGATAGAAATGTCACAGCTAGGGACAGGTTTGCCTATTCCGATCCTTCTGCTAAAGTGAGACACAAAAGATTCTTTTGTATGGGGTTCCTCTTCCTTTTTCCAACATATGTTGAATAAATACCTACTATGTGCTAGGCATTGTGTAAGCACTAGGGAAGCCAGGATGACAGAAATCCCGCCTCTGGTCACAATGCGGCACGAAGGAGGAATCCATACTAGCTGGTTCCATGGAGCAGGGAGGACGTCAGTGGATAGGTAGGTGATGACCCCACGACCAAGGCATGCCAGACAGAGGTTGCTGCGTGAGCAAAGGTATAGTGAGCGCAACACCAGGTGAGCTCAGGTCCCAGGGGAGCAGTTCACTTGGGAAGGGTCAAGGCCAAGGGTGGAGAGTGGCAGAACTGTCATGAGAAGTCCTGTGCCACGTGAGTGGGCGGCCGCTGACTGGGGTCTCCATTCCATGTACCAGATTGCACCCCCTCCTGTGCATGCTCCCTACCATCATGCTTCTCGCCTCAGCCCCACGTCGGGTAACAAGCGCAGGCCCTCTCTTACTCTGGGCTCGGAGCTCTTGGCTGGGACTTTTATTCTATTGCTGGTCCCAAATTTCTGGGCTTTGGGGGGAGCAGTGGTCAGAATCAATCAAATGTCATATATAAGAAAAATCACAATATATTTGTCTTCCAGATGAGTAGAAAACATTCTGCACAGCTGCCTGTTTTTGTATAAGGCAGAAAACACAAAATACTGTTCAGTAAATTAAATAAACTGATAAAAAAAAGTATACTGTTCAGATCACTTAAAGTTTGTTTTGATCAAAACCAACGATTGAGAAAGGTAGAAAGATAGGAAAAAGCAGAAAGGTAGAAATAGAGGCAGAGCTAGAAAAAGACACACAGAAAAACACACATATGAGGACACTGAGAACAACCTGAGAGAAGGTGAGATCCATTTCAAACGAGTGGGCCCAACCCTCTCCACTTGCAGCCGCAGGCTTGTGAGCCAAACCTCTGCCGTGTCGCTGCCACTTGACGCGTAGACCTTCCTAGCAGCTGGGCCAGTCTAGAATTCCCATCAGAACAGAATTAACATCATGACATGTTCTGTTCTTTGTCCCATGGCTCCTGGTTACCAGAGCAGTGCACTCGGACAAGTCACAAGGTTCGAGAATGGAAATCAGTGCTGGCTGGGCAGCCCTGTGTTCACTAACCTCCGTGTGTCCTCCTCCGAAAACGGAGACATTAATACCTGCTGCCTCAAAGGAGAGCAGTGAGGACGAAATGGACTGATGGCTCTAGGGGACCCACAGGCTACACAAAGCACAGGTCATTTCCTCCTTCCCTTGCAGTACGTGAAGGGCCTGCGTCCGCCATCAGCGTCACTGTGCGCGATCTCCGACAATACATGAAGTTGACTGAGGCAAACACTTTGAGAAGATCACTTTGAAGGAATCCCAGCTGTTGAATTACCTGGCCCACAAACCTAAAGATTATGTTGTATCATTTTACACATACTGCTTACAAAGCATTTCTGTGCTGTTCCATTGACCCTTCCTCATGCTCTAGCGCAAGTGTGTGGCCAGGTAACAGGCAGGAGAACTCAACAAGGAGGGGCACCTGCTAGCTCAGCCTGGCTCTGAAAGAAGGAAGCAGGGAGCTCCACAGCATGACCTGTTTCTCCCCTTTGCCCGAGAGAGCAGATCCTGGGCAGCCCAAGTGAACAGTTTCAGACAAGTTGTACTCGTAACTAGAATCACACCCACACCTCACAGTGCCCACACCTTAACCTGTTCTTAACCCACACCTCACAGTGCCACAGTCTGGTTTGGCTATTGCAGGCCCTCCAGCAGGCTTTTCTGAAGTATCCTCTTTAAATATTGGGGCCCAGAGACAAAGGGGAAATAAGCTGATCAGGTCTTCACACACAACTGGCTCAGTCATCTGGTCATCTGACTGAATTAACCAAATTCTGTCTCAACCAAATATACAGGTTTTCTCATTTGAGTACTAAATTGACTGACTGGGTGACTGAAATGCATGGGTATCAAATATATAATAATCCAACAAATTGTTTACTTGTAAGAAATACACTTGGGACTGGAAGTACCAAGATCAACTTGTGTCCCTTACCTGAGGCATTGGGTCAAAGACAGCCATTTTGTGCATTTTATTTCAAAGTGGAACTAAGCTTACATTTCTGTCCTTTGTCTTCATAAAAGTGGCCTCAACCACTGTTAACTGTCTCAACCCAGATATCTTATGTGGGCAGGCGAGCTTGAGCTTCGGAGGCGCTGAGATAAAGTTAAACCACTGCTACTGGTTTAAACCGCCAGAGGGACCTTTAGAATATGCAAATCTGTTGCACCCTGCTTTAAACCATCCGTGGGCTCCTCCAGGCCTACAGAAGCTTATTGTCCCCTCAGTGCACCATGCTGCTTCTCACCACATGCCTTTACCCACGCTGCCCCACCTACTCAGATTGCCCTTCTCCTGCTTCTCCACCTGGCTAACTCATCCTTCAAGACTCCGCTCAGGGGACAGCTCCAGGAAACCTTCCCCGCACCTCCCAGCCTGGGTAAGATGCTCCCTGTGTGTCTTCCTCATGGAACTCACCACATGTACTGTCATCCACTCATGCGTGTGTCCCCGCCCAGCGACTGTGCCCCCCAAGGACGAGGGTCAGGCCCTTCTCTGTTCATCTCTGTAGCCCTAGCTCCTGGCCCACTGCCTACCACAGAGAATGGCTTCTGAATTATATGTTAAATGAGTAATGAGTGAGCGAATGAATGTCTGTATTCACCATCTGCCTCCACATTCACCACGGTGACGCCACAAGGCTTTATTCTGCCTGACAACTAGCGCTGTTCACATGAAGGGGTGGCTTAGAGAGAGCCCGCAGGAACAGCAGAGCACAGGGCAGTCAACGGCTGCTTTCATAATGGCCAGCCTTGGCACCAGCTCAGCTCGCTACATTTCCTTAAGAGTTTTGAGCCACATTTCTTTAAGAGTTTTGACTTCAAAAAATCATAGACTCCATAACAGAGTCATCTTAAGAGGCTGGCTAAGCCCACCCCCTTCCCGGTGCAGAGCTCCTAACCCACAAGAGTGGAGAGGCATCCCGCCAAGGGCTCGTCATAGGAAGGGGGCTCAGCTGTCCCAAGCCAGCAGACCTGGTTCTAAATTCCAGCACTACCATTTACTAGCTGTGTGACCTTGGCTGAGTCTGAATTTCTTTGAGCCTCAAAGAGATAGCAGTGACACAAGTATCCATCACTGTCCAAATCTTATTTGGTTCCCAAATTCAGGAGGTGTTAGATCAACAAGGGATAAGTTGTTATTCAAATCTGTTTGGTTCCACAGTTGGGGAGAGCAGGTTGGAAGAAGTTCTGATAGCTGGGGATTCCTATTTCTAAATCACAGGACTATCCTGAGGGGCCACCGAGGATGCAAGGGAAGTCCTTTGTAAAGTGCAGTGGAGCACACTGGTGATCGTGAGTTTTATGGATAATTTTGCTGACTGCCACTTCCCCCTTACTTACCACCCTTGGTCCCAAACAGTGTGGTAGTTGGAACTACGTGTGGTAAATCCACTTCCTCTGCCACCCCCCTGCTCCCGCAGCCCTCCTCCCCTTCCCCTGCTCTCCCCAGCCTTCCCTGGTGGGGATTCCATTCTTGCAGTCACACACTCGTTTTCACTCATCTCCTCTGGGCAGATGAAACCAATTTTGATTAATTGCTCAAGATCCCATCCTTTGCTTTAGATGGGGTGGGGAGGAGGAGAGGAATGATTGTTCCCAGGAGCTCAGAGCTAGACAGGAATTGAACCATCCCTGTCTGGTGACCTTAGTCCAGCACTTTATGTCATCAGATTCCTGGAAGCCCACGGAGACAGACAACTATGCCCTTGACGTTGCCTTCTTGGTGTTAAAACAACAAAGGATGCTTTTTAAAATAGAATCCAACTGGGAATCTATTTCCTTCATACCAGTTAGTATCCAGAAAAGGTACTTAGTAGCAAAAAGAAAAATTCAACAACATCGCAAACATAACCAGCTAGCCACCTAGCACAGCCATTTACCTGAACCTCAGAGAACACATCTGCTTAGAGGAACCCAGAACAGTGGGGAAAAACCATGAATCTGCGCTTCCACTTTCGTAAAATGCAGACTTGGTATAGCCCAGGGGAAGGAGTGAATATTTGGTCTTTACACACTTGTCATTTAATCCTCATGATAGTGCTAAAGAATATGTAGGTATCATCCCCATTTACAGATAAAGAAATGAAGACTCAGTCATTAAATATTAAGTCACACAACTTGTAAGAGCCAGTGTTTGAAGTCAGGTTTGGGTGAGGAGACCCATTCTTTCTCCAGTACCTGGGACCATCTCTAGGATTCCTGTGGTAGGAAGATGTGCCTCCTGCTGAAATAGCAGCATCTCCACTCCGGCCCTTCCTTGCTCTCAAATCTAGGCGACTCTAAGCACTCTTTTTGCTCTGAAATGAGCTAGGTGAAGGTCACAGAGGCTGAGTTTTATCAGCATAGTTATTACTCCCTTTCCCCCATCTCTAGGCCAGAATTAAGCCTTGTGGTGGCAACATTTTCCCTAGCTGGGTCCTAGCTGCTCCTATGCTGACGAGTCACATCTGGGAGGCCTCTGTGTGGCCCGGGCTGGTAGACCCATAGGCAGCCCGACAGGTAGGGCTTCTGGGTGGGGGCAGGTGGGCACTCTTAGAGCAGGATGTGGCTGCTTTCTGGGACTATCTTCTTTGCCAGAGTCTGTTGACTGCCAGGAGGTAACCTAGGGGCCCTTGTGTAGTAGATTCAAGAGGGGCCAAAGAGGGCAGGGCTGGTTGTTGGGGACCTGGTGCCCAGAGGGGCAACACTCTCATGAGCTGCTTTGGGGAGCTCAGAGGTTGGGACCTGCAGAAGTCAGTCAGCTGGAGTCATCTCTAGGCTGATCCAGTTCAGACATCTGCAGACAAATTTGCTATCTCTATGGTAGGAGTCACACTCGTGAGGGATGTTGTCATAGGCAGGAAAGAGCATGACAGAAATTCTGCCATCCTGGGTTATGGTCCTGACATAGCCACAAACTGACTGTGGGACCTTAGTCAACTTAGTCCCATCTGAGCCACATTTCCACCTCTGGGAAAACGAGGGTTTGGGTGAGCCCTGTCCACCTGGCAGATAGGGCTGCTGTGAGAATGCAGTGTGCCACATTGTGCGTGTGTATGAAGTCCTCTCAGAAGCCATGGAGAGGTCACAGTGTGGGAGGACAAAAAAGGTGCTAAGGCAGTTAAAAATAGGAAAATGTGTGTGTGTCCCATAAACATGGTGGTTGGAATTGGATCTTGTGCAAATTATTTTGGGAATTTCTCATGTAGGATGGAGGTCTCCTGCTATGTGCTGCCCCCTCACGAGGGCTCTCTGGTTCTCTGCACTTTAGTGGCCTGGAGCATAGGTTTGTTACATGTCTGTGGAAGGAAGGAGAGAGGGGGCACGGGCCAGACTAGAGAGGCAGCTTCAAAATAGTTTCTACTCAGGTGGTAGGGGCTGCTTCAAGGGCCCAAGGGCTGGGCTGGGTGGGGAGGGTTTGGGGAGCTGCTTTGGGAACTAAGGAAGAGGACTATCCCCAGGTCAAAGGTGATTCCACTAGGAAAGTGACCTTGGGTCTGAATCTTCAGTGGCTGCTAGGCCCGTGAGGGGAGGAGGTGGTATTTGGGGGCAGCGCAGATGTGCCTGAGAGAAAGCTGAAGCAGCTGAGGCTCTATCAGTAGAGGCACAGACACCAGGAAATAGGCTGTGTGTCTGCTTGGATCTCACCTGCAATACCACTTGCCGCTCTGCCAGGTGCTGCCATGAGCCAGACACTAGGTACTGGTGATAAAGTGGGGAACGGAACACAGCCCGCGGACTAGCAGGGAGGCAGCGAGTCATCCAACACCATGATGACTGCTAAAATAGAGGCTCCCACTGCGGCTGTGGGGGCGGGAGGTGTGAGCGACAGTTCTTGTTTTGAGAACGCCGTGTCTCCTGCAGATTCTTCCTGAGAGCCAAGGGCCTTTCAAAGCTGGCTTCCTTGGCACCTCCCCAGAGCTGGTTCCCGTAACTGTTGGGAGACGTTGTGTCTGGGAGCCGTGGGCGTCTTACAGGGCCCACGCGGGCAGAAAGGAGGACAAAGCCATGAGACCACCCTGTCTACTACCTGCCTCCCCTCCCCGTCTCTCCTGCCTGCCTTGGCTCCATGTCGGGAGGCCTGGCACAGCTGCTTGTCCACTCTGCGGCGGGTCTCCCTCAATAGGGTAACAGACTTGGACTAAATCACCGAGTCCCTCTGTGGAACTAACATTTACTAACATCACCTGTACTTCGGAGATTATACTGTGAGTGTTCACGATAACAATTCTCCCTGGAAGATAATCCTCATTTTATAGATAGAGAAACTGAGGCTGGGAGACTGGCATGAACATGATGACACCCCATGACTGGAATGGAGCGGGGTCAGCATTTGAACCCTGCTCTACTGGCTTCCACCCCAGTCCGTGGCCTTTCTCCTCCAGCAGACTGCTCTTTCCATCTGGAAAGAGTTCTGTGCGGAAACGCTGAGCACCAAGCCTGGCCCGTGGTGATTGCTCAGGAGATAGGAATCTCTTTCTTCCTCAGGGCTGTGCCAACCTGTGGAGACAGAGGCTCCAAGGGCCCAGACTAAGAGCAACGGCCCAGCTCTGGTTACTTTGATGGCACAGCAGGAGATAGTCTGGGGAGGAAAACCCGCAAGGGCAGATGATGGGATTAGAATTATGTTTGAGGGCAGGAATCAGCAGGAGGGAATGAAGTCCTTTTTCCAGACCGCCTCAGGCGGGGCTGAATAATCCTGACTCCAGACTCTGATAAAACTTGGATCCAAAGTCAGTGTGTGTCTGGGAGGCATCGCCTCTCTCCATGGAAATAGGAAGGACAGAAAACAAAGCGTCCAGGGTTCAGGATGTCGGGTGTACCCTCAATATTAAATCTTGCAAATAGGAACCTGGCACAGAAGAGGTTCTCACTTACTCATTTAGTCACACACTCACCAGCTGTGCGGGCAGGACCTGGCCTGGACCAGGCACTGTTTTAGGTGCAGAGGATGCGATGAGGTGTAAAGCTGCCATGGTCACTAGACTCTGAAGACTTCAACCTAGTAGGGGAAACATTAACCCCAAAGAAGGCACAAATACCTCTGAGAAGGAGAAGGGTCTGAGAGGGTGCCAGGGACCAGGAGAGCCTAGAGCAGGGGACCCAGTTATTTCTGCAGGTTCAGGGCCGGCATCCCTGGGAAAATGCTCCAGTGCTGAGAGATGGAGGATGAGTAAGGATCAACCAGGGGGAGAGGGAGCAAGAGAAAGTTCTAGGAAGAGACAACAGCATGTGCAAAAGCCCTAAATGGAAAGGAGCAGGGCACACTGAGGATCAGGCGTCCTGGGTGGCAGGGCACATAGAGCCAGGCAGGCTGTGGAGCATCCTGCTCTGCCAGGTAACAGTTTTCATTTCAGGGCAAGGAGAAGCCACTAAGAGCTGTGAACAAGGAAGGGATTTGTTGTTTTGAAAGCACCTCCTGGTTTCTGTCTGAAGAATGGCTGAAGGAGGAATAGGGCGTGCGAGTCAGGGGGCTGTCACAGCGGTGATGGCACGGCCGGTGCAGGGAGGTGGAACAGTCCAGCGGTAAACATGAGGAGCTGAAGTATGATTCTTGGTCGATTGCGTGAAGGGTTTGCGGGAGAGAGGAGCAAGGCCTGATGTGGGGCTTCTCACTGGGGCCAGGAGGCCAAGGGGTAAATAATGAACCAGGTTTTAACGGGAATCATTTGTAAGTCCTCCTGCTTAAACTTCTTGCTTCCAGGTTCTATGCCAGGCATTGGGGCTGCAGGGGAGGAAGATGGCCCCTGCCTCCAGGGAGCTCAGGGTATATTGGGGGAAACCTGAGATGTGACTGGGGTACCTATCCATGTGGGGAGAGAGACTATAAAATGGTGAAGAGACATATCCAGAGGTCCTTGTGAGAGTGGGATCTGAGCCGAGCCTTTAAGGACGGACAGGGTAAAGTGGGTAAAAGAGGACAATCCAGGAAGCAGGAAAAGAAACAAAATGTTAGGAATGTATACAATGCATTGGGTGACCCCCACAGTGCAAGGAGGGTGAGGCTGCAGGCAGGTGCCACCACCCCTTCCTTCCTCCGGGACTGCTGGCAGGGAGCTGAGCGTGTGTGTGTTTAGTTAACTGTTACAACAGTTTGCACTTAGTAGTGCACTTATTCAGGTGAGGCACCCGAGCACCCTACAAATACCAAGAAAAATGATTTCAGATCCCTGCCTAATAGGATCATATGATCCTCTGTTGTAAAAGTCCCTGACGTTCATATTGTTATCCCCATTTTACAGATGGAGAAACTAGTCTGTTGTGGTCGAGATCCCAAGATCTTGCAGGCAAGAGCAGTACAGAAGCAAAGTCCAGAGGGTTATTCTGGTTCCTGAGAGGGTACACAGGCTGGGGGATAGAAAGGGTCTGTGTCCCAAGCTGTCTTGAGATGTTCTGCAGCTGGCTCAGCTGGCTTAGCTGGCTCAGGGCACCAGATTTGGATGAGCACCCAAAGACCGCGGGCCTGTGGGCTGAGCCAGAATGAATCAGCCCACCTGCACTCACTGTGTGTTTGGCTTCCACCCTGGGGCATGGCTTTGTCTCATCCACACAGAGGGCACTGAAGGGCAGCCTCTGCCAGCCTTACTGGGCGTGAGGACATTTCATAGATGGGAGACTGGCAGGGCACTATGGAGCCAAAGGATGCCCAGTGAGTGTCAGTGAGAATTTTATGTTGCCCTTAAGCGTGGTGTGTTCATAGGAAAACCAGCCAAGTCTATTTTGATCTTAAAAATGAATGCTTAATTTATAAAAGTAACAAATTTTGAAATCTAGGAAAATGTAATAGTCTCTTTGATAGGGCAGTTTTATAACTTAATTCCCCTAAATAGTTAAACTTAGATTATAAATAAAATAAGCTTAAAAGTATGATGACTATTGGGTTGTCATAAAAGTTCCATCATTGTTTACAAATTTTATAAAACTGTCTTGTATCTTCCAATTATGTCTAAATTAATGATTCCATTACACATTTTATGTTGGAATCACAATACTAATTTGCTAGATATTCTAATATGCCACATTATTTTAAACAGTACTAAAGCCTCACAGATTTTTCCTAAATTTAATATCTAAAAAGGTAATGTTTTGGATCTTAATTCTAAACTTTCCCCGGATTAAAGACACTTACTCATGAAGGACACAAGTTTACTAACCCAAGCAATAAAGTATTATATATTCAAGCCAGTTTGGGGTTAGCTCACAGCTGGTTGATAGTGCTTATGAAACAGAAATTGGGGGGCTGGCTTGGGAGCCCCAAGGAAACATCCAAGGGAATCTATTTTGCCACCCATGCTGTAGGGCTGGCCTTCTTTTTAATCTCTGCGTCAGCAGGAGATGCTGAATCCCTGTCCTGTCAATAGGGGAGGTTTTGCAACCCAAGATCCTGAGATTAAGTGAAGCCCTGGTCACTTCTTTTGTCCCCTGCCTTAACCTCCTCACCCCTTTAAGACAACCCAACCCAGGTCACTCATGACCTGACAGGATTCACCTAATCAGTCTCCTGCTTGAATCGATTCCTAATTAACTTTTATTTTTCTGCTCTGGCCAGTCCCCAAGTATTAGAGATATTTTAATACCACCCTTGGATTGTGCATGCTTCTAGTGGCTTCGCTTGGCTCTGTCTATAAACACTGAGATCCTACTGACGGTAGCCAGCTGTGATCATTTGGAAAGAGCAGCTGTGCTCTGTGTCACCCTGGGCCAGGGAGCCACCCAGACCCTCTCTGACCTCTGTGACATCAGAGACAACAGGAGGGACAGGATGATGGTGTGTGCCTCTGCTGAGAGATGTCAGTCCCCTAGTAGCTAAGGTGCTAAATAAAGCAAAAAGTTTCTGGATCAGGATGACATTTCAGAATAAAAATAGTCCAAGAGTGTATAAATTTACTTTTAAGTAAATAGAAAAAAAATTGTAGTTGTAAAATGGCACGAGGTGCTCTGTGTACATGATCTCTAATCTGCATTCATGTCTAAGTAAATGTCATTATACACAATGAATAGATGAAAAACTAGAAACCCACAGAGATTAAACCATAATGAGCTAAGAAAGTACTACAAATTGAGATCTTATTGGTCCAGCTTTAATAAGCATAGCCTAAAAGCTGATAGGAATTGTTTAAATGCTGAAGTGATCTTGTGCTTAAAGACTTGATTGGCCACAAAGTATAAAAGGGTAATAATTCCCCTGCAGTGAGCACCTACTCTGTGCCAGGCACTATGGGAAACAGCATATGCCCTGGGAGCAGAGAGACCATAGGGATGACATGCCTGCCTGCTTCCCAGGCTTGCTGGGTTGCTGCGTGGCTGAAACGAGCTTTGAAAAGGAAGGTGGTATGTGCTGTATGTGTGCAGAGGCCCGTTACACGGGCCAAGCGGCCACTCTGGAGTAGTGACTTTCAGCCTGACACTTGAGGAAGAAGTGTGCATTCTAACTAAGGCTGAGCCAGTCTGACTTCAGCAGTGTTTGCCTTGGGTGTCAGCGACGTCACCTGCTCCCCACTATGTGGCTGGGCCAAGGGATGGGCCGATGTCCAGAGTAAGGCAGGCGGAGCAGCCCCTGAGGACTCTGGTGAGAGGTCTCTTGGCTGCAGAGAAATAAGCCTGGAAGCTTTGGAATAAGCCAGGGCGAGGGCCCAGGGGGTGCAGAGGAGCCAGAGTGGGGTAGAGTGAGGGGAACGAGGCCTCTTCACTGCTTAAATGGGGAGTCCAGCCAGCCATCTACCACAGGTGGGGTCAGTGGTGGTGGAGCAGACAGCAACGGGTGCATTGTCTTTAGGGAAATTTAAAGCAATAATAAGAGCAATTAAGAGCCTGTCTACTTTTTGTTATCCATGCGCTGGCTGTTCTAAACTATGTCAGTGACGAAACACTTTCCTTGCTCCCACTCCTTCTTTCTTAGCCTGTCATAGACCCCGACCCGTCCCCTTAACGAGAGGACCAGGCAAGCTTGGAGTCCATGAGGACAACGAAAGAGCTCTCTGGCCTACAGGGTCACCTGAGTGGATGGGCCCAGCCATCCCAAAGGAACAGGGGCCTGGGTGGAGTGTGGGATGGACAGACTGCGGGGTGCCTGCTGGAGGACCCTGAGTCCAGTACTGCTATTGTCACCTGCGTGCCACCCTCTGTGCCACGTGCAAGTTATAATCAATTGGCAAGCACATTGAATGACTGCCCTCCCCCTGCACCCTGCGTTCTGTACGGAGGATATAGAAACCAGATTCTCCTCCCAGCTCTCCATCAGAGCTGCCCTGCCCAGGGTCCACTAGACTGAGACTTCTCAGGCAATCTGTGCCCTGCCCTATCCCTGTCTGAGTCCTGGCCCTCACAATGACCACCTCTCTCTCCTCTGCAGGAGCCAGGTGGAACCCACCAAGGATTCAAGTAAGAATCAAGGTCTTATAACCACAGAGCCAGATAAGGATCAAGGGCCTGTGGGTCTTGGGCCTCTGAAAGATCAAGGTCCTGTGAGCCAAGAGCCTCCAAAGGATCAAGGCCCCTCGATCCCAGGGCCTCTGAAGGATCAAGCTCCGATGGTCCCAGGGCCTCTGAAGGATCTAGGGCCTGTGATCCCAGCACCAGTTAAAGATCAAGAGCATGTGGCCCCTGCGCCTTTAAAGAATGAAGGTTCTGTGATCTCAGCACCAGTCAAGGACCACGGTTCCTTGGCCCCAGTGCCTCCAAAGAATCAAAGCCCTACAGTTCCAGCAAGAATTAAGGATCAAGTTTCCACTGTACCAGAGCCTTTGAAGGACCACGGTCCTGTGCTCCCAGCATCTGTCAAGGACCCCTCGGTCCCAGGGCCTCTGAAGGACCACGGTCCTGTGTTCCCAGCATCCGTCAAGGACCCCTTGGTCCCAGGGCCTCTGAAGGACCACGGTCCTGTGCTCCCAGCATCCATCAAGGACCCCTCGGTCCCAGGGCCTCTGAAGGACCAAAGGGCCATGATCATCGCGCCTGTGAAGAATGAAGGCCCTGTGCTCACCGAGCCTGTGGAGAGTCAAGGTGAAGCCCCAGAGCATCTAAAGGCTGCTATAAAGAATGAAGGCCCTGTGATCCCAGCACTAATCAAACATCAAAGTCCCATGGTCCCAGAACCTCCGAGGAATCAAGGCCCTGTGGCCCCTGAGCCTCCGAGGAATCAAGTTCCCGTAATCCCGGTGCCTGTGAAAGGCCATGATCCTCTGGTGCCACCAGCAGCAAAGGACGAAGGTCCTGTGGTCCCCGAACCTCTGAAGACTCAAGGTCCCAAGGGTCCTCAGCTGCCTACGGTCTCACCCTCACCCCCAGTCATGATCCCAACTGCCCCCCAAGCAGAATATATTGAGGCTTCCCCTTGATGCTCTCCCCTTGACATGCCGAGAAAGGAGCCGGCAGTGAAAGTGCCCCCTCCCGGGGCAATGAAGACACATATTTAATTTGCATGAAACATGTACCGTATAGTCTTGCTGGCATCTAATAAAACTGGTCCCTCTGGCTCAGCAATGTCTCCCTCTGCCTCCTTTTGAGTGTGTGTGTGTGTGTGTGTGTGTGTACACAAATGCACCTGTGTGGTGTGTATGTCTGTGTGCATGCAATGCACATTCCCAAGTGGGCATGAAGGACTTGCACTCACCCACCTGGGCCAGAGAAGTCTGAGAAATCTCCAGCGCCTGTGAGTTGCTGATATGAGATGGGAGGAGACAGAAGAGGCCAGGAGATGGAGGACAAGACCCAGAGTGAGGCTGTGGGATAGGACGAGGTAGGGGTCACATAAAGAAAAAATTCCCACTTCTCCTTTACACTCATGCTTATCACACTTCACTTCTGGCACGATGTGTGGGCTTCACACACCAGGCAATTCTGTGACACCAGCTAGGTGTCCTATGACGTAAGTTGGCTCTGACGCTATCTGCCTGGAGAAGCAGCAGATCCTATAGATTAAAAGAGCAGTCCCATGAGACTGTCTCCCCAACTTCAGAGGTCGGCTGAAAGTCCAGAACGGCTGGCCAATTGGCTATAAACTGGGGTTTCCACAGTCCTATCTTATCCTTGGGTTCAGATAATTTGTTAGAATGAGTCACAGAACTTTGGGGAACACTAATGCTTACTGGTTTGTCTTAAAAGGATCTGATAAGGGATGGTGGAAGAGATGTACAGGGTAAGGCACAGGGGAAGGTATGGAGCATTGTTCCGGCCCTGACCAGGCATTCTGCCCTTCCAGAACTCCACGTGTTCAGCCAAAGACTGAACCAGGGGGCTAAACACCAATGCATACAGATCTCCCCCACAATTCAAAAGTACCATGTTCCTATTTGATATGATTTGATAGGTTCTTTTTGAATCTGGAAATGCTATTACTATTAATTTACATGGAAACATTTGTTAGTTTTCCCAGACTTTTCCTCAGCACTCACTTTGTGTCATGTTCAGTGCTGGACATTGGAATCACTAGGGTGAAAAGTCCCTGTCTTAGGACAATAAAATGCGGCATGGGAGGGGACTCTGGGACAAGTAAAGGCTTGGCTTTGAGAGGGCCATGAAGAGAGGACACCTGGTGGAGCAGTCAGGAAAGCCACAGATCAGGCAAGCGGGGCCGGGGTAGAAAGGGCACTAGGAGTGTGCTCCGGACCCTTCCAGAAGTCCTCGAATCAAAGGAGCCTAGTTTGCACGAGGGCGGGGCCAAGGGCTGTGGCAAGTCCTGGGCAGAAAACTGGGACCAGGCAGGGCACACCCATCTTCTAAACCCCAGGACCTCAGAGTGAGTCAGGGGGTCAATCCGTCAAGGGCCTGTTGGGCTGAAGCTTAGCCTTCGTCAGAGATGAGTCCCACGAGGATCCCACGGTGTGGGCTACACTAACCTCCCCTTTAAAGTCCAGTGCCCTCAGGCACTCTGGGTATTGATTGGGCAGAAAAGCTCTACCTGATGCCCCCACTAAACCTGGCCCCCAAGGAAAACTACTCATTTAAGACGTGGGGTCCTTGGTATGAACACTGACCCCTTGTAAAGATATTTTGGTTTTTCTTTTAAAGGTTTTTTCTAAAGGTTCTCAGCTCGGTTCTTACAGAGAAATCATTATAGAAAGTGCTGATTACTTCCAGATAGTCCTGTTTTCTGAGTAAGTAGCCCCAAGCCTGCCTTTTTACACCAGTCCCAACTGTACTGGGTGGGGGGAGAGAGAGAGAGAGATGAGGTTTCTGTGTGGCCCAACACAGAGGTAGCCCTCAGAACTTGCTGCCATGATTTGTGACAGTCAGGACCTGCAGACAAGAAAGGCCACACTGAGGCTAAAGGAGGGGTGAGACATGTCTCATGTCTCTCCTGCTTTCGGTTCTCTAAGACACTCACGGAGTCCTCCACATGCCCATCCCCACAGTCCAGTCACGGCACCATATCTGAGTTGAGGAACATCCAGAGGCCAACTGCAAGAGGCCACTGCCTACCTGGGCTCCCTGCTCCAGAGAGCTGCCTGGATACAGGGCCTAGGAGTCAGCCGGAAGGAGAGTGTGGGCACTGAACTCCCCAGCAGCAGTCGGATAGACAGACAGGAAGAGAAGAGGTCCCAGTTCTAAGCTCTGGAGATATTTTATTTTTTATTATTATTTATTTTTCATTTTTTTTAAAGATTGATTTATTTATTTATACAAGCACTGGGCACAGTCAGAAGCGCTGGAGGGTGAGCGAATTCACTAGAGCCAGAGCAGAGAGCAGAACAGGCAGACTGATGAAATACACTGCTGAGGGGAGCAGCGAGCAGCAGGAGAGGTCCGCGTGCCAAGTGGGACCCTCAGCCGGTGCCCGGGGATTGAACCGGCACTGCAGAGGCTGCAGGCAGCTTAGCAACCCAGCGCTCAACCACTGCGCCACCTGGGAGGCCCTCTGGAGATTTTTTAATGGACAGGAAAAGAAATGTACAAAGGCCGCTGGTTCAAAGCTGTGAGGAGAAACCAGGGATCTGTGGTGCCAGGGGAGATTCAAGGTGAGTGATGCCTAGTGTCAAAAGCTGAGAAGGTGCCCATGAGGACCAAAAGGTGGTGGCTGGATTTAGCAGCTTTGCTTGGGAGAAGGCAGACATGGGCTCCAGCCAGCTGCCTCAATGTCTTCATTTGTAAGACTGTTGTCATTATTAGGCAGACTGATTGGGCACCCCAAGGCCCCCAAACCTTCCTGCTCTAAATGGGTTCTGCCATTTGTCACATAAAGAGAAAATACACTCTTCCTGCATAAAACCTTCAATAGGAAAAAAACAAACAAACTTTAACACGATAACTGTGCAACAGAAAAGAAAGAATGTAGTTAAAAAATAGTTTCCCCATGAAACACCCAAAGTTTCCCACCCCCTCGTGTGTAAATGCCCAGCCAAACCGGGTAGGCCCAAAGCAGGACCACCCAAGCCCAAAAGCTGGCCACCGTCTAAGGTACCTCCGTCTTTTGGGGACCCATAGAAAGGGGCCAAAGGGGCCTGGCAAGTCTCGAAGGAAAAGAACAAAATCAAAACACAAGTCAAGAGAAAGGCTGCCGCTGTAAGATCCCCTCCCGCCACCCCATCTCTGTCACTTTCAGGTGTACCCATCCCTGCCCCCCAAGTCCCTGGTACAGGGACTCAGCCGAGGCTGAGAAGCGGGGTCTTCCTGCCTTCTCCCTCACCCCTCTTTAGCCCCCCCCCCAAGTTCTTTTCCCAGCCTTTTCCAGCTTCTCCCTTGGGTGCTGCAGGGAACCCCCCTTTCCATGGGGCGTACACTGCCACAGCCTGACAATGACACACCCTCAAGCAGAAAGCCTGGGGGTGAGCTGCAGACCCGCCTCCCCCTTTACGGCCTGGTCACCCCGCGGAGGAAGGTCCAGGAGAGGCAATTGCACAGACAGGCGAGAAGGAGCTGGACTCTCTGGGCCCTTCTCGGGGCGCCTCGTTTCTGCCCGGGTTCTTCCCGGCCCCTCCCCGCGCCCGTCATCCCCAAGCACCCCGTCCCTCCCGGAGCCCCAGGACCCCGAGAAAGGGGGGTGGGGGGTGCGGCGGGGGGCCTCTCAGGGTCACTCCCGAGTGGTCGAGCGTCTGAATCTGCATCTTAGAGGGGATCCCAAAGATGCCCAGGCTCCGCCCGGACCCTCCGCCCCCCGGAACCTGCCTCTGGGCTCAGAGTCTTATTCCCGGGGATCCACCCCTCCCCGATCGCGGTCTCTCCGGCATACCCTGTACCCCCGACCCGGGTGGGGGGCTCTAGTGCCGGGGCAGCCGGGCCCCGCGGGGCCGCGAGGCGCGAGGTCCGTCTCAGGAGGATTAGCAGGGCCTCGCCCCGCGGCCCCCGCGCCCCGCGGCCCCCGCGCGCCCCGCGCCCTCGGGGAGGCTGCGCCACCTGCAGGCCGGCTCGTGCGACCTCTGGGAGCGCCCGCGAGGCCTCCCTGGAGCCCCTGGGGGTGCGGGGATTTTACTCTTTCCTCACACACTGATCCCTTCACCTAACCAGCCTGCCTGGCACCCTGCACCGCCTTGGCCACTGACATTTGGGGTGCAGCAAAGAGACGGCCCGTGAGGATCGAGGGAGGCACTAGGAGCCAGGTCCCCCTGGAGCAGTACCCTCGCGAGTCCAGAGCAAGGAGTGGGGGACACTTTGGTTAGCCCACTTCTCAGAAAGGTGGAAACCCCAACCTTCCACTTCCAATCCGTCACCAAGACCAGCCCCCTCTACCTGCTCAACAAAGAGCAAATCTGGCCCTTCCCCCATCTCTACGGACACCCCCTGTTACCTCACACAGCACTATTTGTAATTCTAAAAGTCAATCGCATCACAGCCCTCAGGGCGTAAGAAATGTGGCCTTTCCTTTTGGTAAATCGAATCAGATCTAGCTGCAGTCCCCTTCTCTCAAGGCCAGAGCTGCAGGAACTGTAACATTAGTCACTTTCCTGGAGCCTCACCCCAGGTCTGGGGCCGGACACAATTCCAGGAACTTGGGGCATCTTGAAAAGACACGGAAGTCGTCACTATGGCCCACCTCAGGGCAAGCCAGGGGGCGCTGGCAGCCTCACCCTAGGCCAGGGAAGTCTAAAGCCTGCCCAGGAGGGCTGTTCCTACAGTTTCCTCAGGCACCCTTGTAGCAGACCCATGGCTGGGCCCATCCCTCAGAAGCCCGGTAATCTAGCCCCCTAACCCCCTACCCATTCAGCACAGACCCCTCCCCAAGTCAGCCCACTCTACCCCCTCATCCTTCAGAGTGCCACACTTTAGGGCCTCCCTGGTGGCGCAGGGATTAAAGACAGCTATCAAGCTACCATTAGCCACTGCAGTACCAGTTCCATCCCCAGCCAGGGAGCTACCCACGTGGCCCAGCAGACCTCTCCTGTCTCACCTGCTGCTCCCCTCAGCAGTGTATTTCAGTCAATCCAGCTCTGTATTTCAGAGCTCCCACTCTCTCTGGTAAGTCCTCTCAACACCTCCCCCAACTATGGTCTACACCCCAGTTCTTGTATGCATAAATAAATAAATCTTTTAAAAAAAAGAAACAAAAAAATTTGGAAATACCATATGATCCAGTAGTTGCACTCCTGTGCATATACCCCCAGACATGAAACCATCATCAACAACAAAACCCCATATGTTCCACTATGTTCACAGCAGCATTATTTTTTTAAATAAATTGTATTTTTATATTCCCCATACAATTTCAATCCCCTTATTTTGACCCCAATCCCTCCCGTCCCCGCCCCCCACCACCATAGAGTGTCTCTGGTTCATAGTTGTTTGTTGATTTTGACTTTTACTTTCTTATAGTTATTCTTTTTCCTGGTCCCTTATTTAAATTTTCTAGATTCCTGCTATGAGTGAGACCATCCGGTATTTTTCTTTTTCTTTCTGGCTTATTTCGCTGAGCATGATCCCTTCCGGCGCCATCCATGTTGTATGTTCACAGCAGCATTATTTACAAAAGCTAGGACATGGAAGCAGTTTAAGTGGCTATTGACAGAAGATTGGATCAAGAAAATGTGGTCTAAACACACAATAGAGTATTATGTAGACATAAGAAAGGGTGAAATGCAGTCGTTTTAAACAAAATAAAGGAATTTGAGAGAGTTATGTGTTGCAAAGTAAGTCACAATGAAAAAAACAAATACTGGACATTTACATAGCAGACAATTCAGTAACATAAGACACTTTCCAAAATTAGTGGACATTAAAAAACATCCTGTGTGCTCTGAGATTAAGAGGGAGAGAGCGAAAGGGACGAGGAGGCAAGGGATAGGTGGGAAAAACACAAAAGGGTGATTTTATGAATTCATTTTTTCTTACTACACTTATTAGCTGGTGTTCTAAGGTAAAAATAATGCTTTCTCAGGCATCCCTGGTGGCGCAGGGGTTAAAGTCTCAGCGCTATCAAGCTATCATCAGCCACTGAGGCATGAGTTCGATCCCCAGCCAGAGAGCAACCCACACACACAGCAGACCTCTCCTGTCTCGCCCGCTGCTCCCTCAGCAGTGGATTTCAGTCATTCTGCCTGTTCTGTTCCCCACTCTGTCTCTGGTGAATCCTCTCACCATCCCCTGCACCTCTGACCTAGACCCCAGTTCTTGTATGCATAAATAAATAAAAATAAACCTTTAAAAATAATAATAATGGGGCCTCCCCGGTGGCGCAGTGGTTGAGCGCTGGGTTGCGAGGCTGCCCACGGCCTCTGCAGCACCGGTTCGATCCCCTGCTGTTCCCTTGCTGCTCCCCAGCTGCTCCCTGGTCACCGGGGGAGGGTCCCACATGGTGTGCAGACCTCTCCTGCCGCCCGCTGCTCCCCTCAGCAGTGTACTTCGGTCCTTCTGCCTGCTCTGCTCCCCGCTCTGGCTCTGGTGAATTCTCTCACCCTCCCGCGCTTCTGACTGTGCCCAGTGCTTGTGTAAATAAATAAATAAATGTTTAAATAAATAAATAAAATTTAAAAAATAAATGGGCCTTCAAAAAGAAAATTTAAAAAATAACAATAATAATAATAATAATAATGCTTTCTCTCATTAACTGGAGCTAATAGGTTAGAGGAAAGCCAAGAATTTTTTTTGAAAGAAAAGATTTAAGAATATACAAGTAATATACTGAGAATATACTAGTAATTAATCTTAAAACATTCTGAAGATAGTAAGGTTGGGGGAGAGGGAAGACGTATGAGAGGCATGAGGGAAGGTGCATTTTTCCAGGGAGAGGGCAAAGCGAAAGAAGGAAGCTCCAGGCCAGAGCCCCGGGAAACAGTAACATTTAGGGGACAGGAGCAGAGAGAGGACCCAAGTGGAGCCTGCCATGGACCAGCAGAGTGGTCAGAGGAAGGGGGTAGATGTGGTTTTGTGTTTTATTTTCATTGTTTTTTATTTGTTATCCAGATGAAGGAGGACTTAGAGGCTGCCGGTCAGGTTCATTTGGTCCTGCCTGGCCCTTGAAAAATTAGCCTTTGCCAAAGACTTCTGCGGCTTACACCCCTCTGATCCCCACTTGAGGTCTGATGCCCCGGGTGTTCAAGTGCTGCTGCATGTGCCTCACTCCCCTGGGACCCTATCATTTCCACCCAACCACGGAGCCCGTTCCCATGGCACCCTAGCTCCCCTCGCCTGCAGATACAAGTACCACGCTGTGTTTCAAAGGCGTTGCTCCCAATAATGGAATGCACACTTTTTTATTGCACTTTGCAGATACGGTATTTCTTTTTTTTACAAAGCCTTTTACTAGCAAAAAGATTAAGACTTGCTTCTGGCTCACATATTAGTTAGCATTTTTAGGTAATAAAATATTTTTTATTTTGTACGTATGTATGTATATATATTATTGTTGTTTTTAAAGACATAATGTTATTGCACACATAATAGACTGTAGTATAGTGCAAAGATAGCTTTCATTTGCACCGGGAAACCCAAACATTCATGTGACTCACTTTATTGCTAAACCAGCAATCTCCCCGAGGTGCATGGTATTTCTCACTGCCTTGCTGAGGGCAGTTTCCTCCAGGCTCTTACAGGAGGGCATTGGGAGTGTGGCCTGTAGACTGGGGGGAGACCAGCGGCTCACACAGCCAGTGTCTCACACAGACGAGTGGCTCCACCTCAATATTCCTCACTCCCTTAGTCTTTGGATTCCCTCCTCCCTAGTAAAGCAAGGCATTTCTGATATTTCAACATCAAATAGCACAGGCCTCAACTGAATTCCAGCTTCAGTGCCCACAGCTGAGCAAACAATGAAAACCACTCAGAGCTGCTCAAACTGGAACACCAAATCTAGACTCTCAGGTAAATGTACACATTAGTCAATTCAGGCCAGTGAAAATTTCATTCCTCCCTCCATGGACCAGCACCCACAGAAAACACCCCCACTTATGTGATCCAGATATTTTTGCAAATATAAATGAACAAAATCTTGCAGTTCTTTTGATGCATATGCCTCTTCCTCTCAAATTTGACTCTGGAACTAGTGCCTTGGGGCAGGCGAGCATCTGACTCCAGTTATGGGACTCAGGCAGGGAGCGTGAGCATGAAGAGCCCCTGGCTGCCCCTGGGTGGAGGTGGAAAACGCCTGTGACATGTCCTCCTTCCACCCAGAGGTGGAGTCCCTTCCTCTGCCCTCCAATCGCTGCTGGTCTTGCTGCTGCTTGGACCAACACAATGTGATGGGAGAAACAAGAGGCAGAGCCTGGAGCCAGGTCCCAGAGGCTTTGTTCTTGCCTCACCCTCTCATGTGCCTCAGGGCTCCATGCTAGGAAGAAGCCAGGATGCAGGACCTTGTAAGAGAGGCTCACAAGGAATCATCCCTGTGTCCCAGCCAGGTCCAGCACCCAGTGAAGGCTGTAGCCTAAGCAAACCAGAAGAAACAATGGCAGCACTGTCCACACAACCCACAGAACTCATTGGGTTTAAAGAACACATTGTCATTTAAACCACCATGTGTGGAGTGGCTTGTTGCTATGCAATAAACAACTAGAACACTCTGCAGGGTAACTGCTAAAGTAAGGTCATTTCTGGGCAAGGCAGAGGCAGCCTCACCAGGCAAACGAGGAGGGTCTGCTTCTGCTCCAGGGGCTAAGTGGGCCTGAGGATGAGGGGAACTCTATATTATCCAAATCCTCCACCCACTGTCCCCTAATTCTGTTCCTGAGATCAGTGCCCTAATTTCACCAGAGACCTGGCAGGGCTGTGAAGTCAACTGACAAATGCCAATGTAATTTTGGAACTGCAGCATGAGAGTTACATCTGGATAAATTATAAAATGTAGTTCAGCACACCCTCCTGTTCGTGGGCCACCTCCCCTCTCCCCTAATGAGTACACGATTCCCGGTTTTACCAAGAATGGGGAAACGGAAGAATGACAGGAAATAAAAGAAAGCCTGGGAGCTGGCCACTTCTCGGCCTGTGTATTTTTTTAAATTAATTTATTTATTTATACAAGCACTGGGTACAGTCAGAAGTGCGGGAGGGTGAGAGAATTCACCAGAGCCAGAGCGGGGAGCAGAGCAGGCAGAAGGACCGAAGTACACTGCTGAGGGGAGCAGCGGGCGGCAGGAGAGGTCTGCGCGCCATGTGGGACCCTCCTCCGGTGGCCGGGGAGCAGCCGGGGATCGAACCGGCGCTGCAGAGGCTGCGGGCAGCCTCGCAAGCCAGAGCTCAACCACTGCGCCACCGGGGAGGCCCTAGGCCTGTGTATTTTAAAGGTAAAGGTTCTGTGCAGAAGAGTTCCTTTTTCTCCAAACCCTCGCCAACATTTGTTGTTGCTAGTTTTTTTAATATGTGCCATTCTCACTGGTGTAAGATGGTATCTCATTGTAGTTTTGATTTGCATTTCCCTGATTACAAGTGATGTTGAACATTTTTTCATATGCCTGTTGGCCATTTGCATTTCTTCTTCAGAGAAGTTTCTTTTTAGCTCTTCTGACCATTTTTGGACTGGATTATTTTCTTTGTTGTTGAGTCTCATCAGCTCTTTGAAGATTTTTGTGTGCAAACTGGTTCAACCACTATGGAGAGCTGTGTGGAGATTTCTGGACCTACTAAACATAGAGCTTCCATATGATCCAGCAATTCCACTCCTAGGTATTTACCCAAAGGACACAGAAACATCCATTCCAAAGAGCACCTGCACCCCTATGTTTATAGCAGCACTATTTACAATAACTAAGCTTTGGAAACAGCCCAAATGCCCAAAAATAGATGACTGGATCAAGAAGATGTGGTACATATACACCATGGAATATTACTCAGCAATCAAAAAAGATAAGCACATGCAATTTGCAGCAACATGGATGGCGCTGGAAGGGATCATGCTCAACGAAATAAGCCAGAAAGAAAAAGAAAAACACCAGATGGTCTCACTCATAGCAGGAATCTAGAAAACTTAAATAAGGGACCAGGAAAATGAATAACTATAAGAAAGTGAAAATCAAAATCAACAAACAACTATGAACCAGAGATACTCTATGGGGGGGGTGGGAGGCGGGGAGGGGAGGGATTGTGGTCAAAATAAGGGGGTTGCAATTGTATGGGGAATATAAAAATAAAATTTATTATAAAAAAATAAAAATAAAAATGCCCTACCTGAAAAAATAAATAAATAAATAAAATGATATTGATAATTTAAAAAAATACCAAATAAATAAAATGTAGAAACATATTAAGTTCAAAAAAATAAAAAAAAAATAAAGGTAAAGGTTCTAATTCCTGCTGGAACAGTCAGGTGAGTCAGGCCATGGCTGGGCGTGTGAACTCCATGCTCTCCTACAGATGGGGACAGGGGTGTGATGGCACAGAGAAGACATGCCCTTGTCACACTGAGAGAAAGGAATAACGAGGACAACAGGCATAGTGACGGATCCCCCAGAAGGGAAGACCCAGTTGTGCTGTACAGGGTAGAACGGAAACTCCCCCACCCCACGCCTCTGGTTCTTCCTGGACAATCAGAGGAGCATCAGGCACATGAACAGGAGGAAAGAACAAACTTCACTACAAATCTATGAGTATCCACTGGGTGTCAATTCTAAAGCCAGTGGGGGAAAGTGAGGGAGAACTAAGGAGTGGGATAGGGTGTGAGAGGGGCAGTTCTCACACACCGAAAGGGCCCCGTACTCTGGAATTAGATAGGTTTCTTGATAGAAAGTTTGTTTCTAGTACAAATAATCATTCTGGGTATTACCCCAAATTTTTATTCCTCTAGTTAGTTAAGGGAGTAGTAAGTTTCTCACGAGCCTGCAGGATCTCAGCTCAAAATAATCCACGTTAAAGTAACAGGTCTTGGAAAGGCCTGATTTAAACATTTCTTGGGGTGGCCTCTCTGTCAGCAGCCAGAGATGCTTCAGCTGAGCGCTGGGAATGGGGGGAACCAAGCTTCTGAATAGGGGCTTGTCTCTGGGGGACCTGTTGACCTCTGACATAGACCTCGAAGATGAGGAGGCGCTCTTCGAGCAGAGATGGGAAAGGCACGATGTGGGGAAGGAAAGACAGTCTGAGCAAAAAGGAGGAGGAAAGTTCAGGGGCAGCAATAAGAAATAGAGGTGGGAGTGGGGAGAGGAGGAAATGGCGGGAAAGAAAGTTGGCGAAATTGGAAAGGTGGGGATGGCAGCGGCCATCCCCTCTGCTCCTACAAAAACGTTCCCTGTCCTTGCTGTCATCACCCCCAACCCAGCCTCCCTTGAAGCAATTCAACCCTCCGCCTGGCACCCAGGCCTTCCCTCCATCTCTTACCCACCCTGCGCACCAGTCTCGCGTCCTGAGCTCTCCAGTCCTTCTGGCTCATATCATCCCTCTCCTCTGGAAGCCTCTTTCCCTCTGTCTTATCCAGCTCCCGCACCTCTTCTTCCAGGGAAGTCCTGCCCTGACCACTTCAGCTCACTCCGTCTCCCATGTAGTGTGGCCTCAGGGAGAGAATCAGACTTAGAGCTGCGGGTTCAAGCGGCGGCTCTGTGGTATGATCTTGAGCACCGGGAACATGGAAGGAGCCATGTTCTTTATGAAGAGGAAGTTTTCCTTGGCCACACCTTATTTGCCAAGCACTAAGGGTTACCTCACTTAATTCTCATCACAGCTTCATGAGATTAGCACTGTTGTTATTCCCATTTTACTAGCAAGGAAACTGAAGCTCAGAAAGATTAAGTAACTAGCCCAGAGTCACACAGCTAGGCAGAGTTGGGACTCCTATCAGGACTGTCTGCCACTAAGCATCATCACCTTCGCTGAGCCTTTCCTTTATCAGGCAGCTCTGCGCCAGGCATTGCTCTGGGTCTGGAGATGTGGCAGGACACAGGCAGAGAAAGGTCTGCTCCCAGGGAAGGCTCAGCTGGCGTCTGTTTCTTCACCCATAAGGTGCGGATACTTTCCATACAGCAGGCACTAGGGTAACGGTTTTACAGACTCCACTAGTGATTGACAAAAAAAAAAAAAAACAGAAGATTAGGAATGCAGCAACTCTTGGTACGCATGCCAGCAACTTCCTGGTAGTCAGGAGACCTGGGTTCCCAACTTGGCCTGCTGAGTGGCCTGAGCTGATAGCTTTTTCCTTTCTGAGCCCATTTTTTTCTCTTTTCTTTCTGTCTTTTTTTTTTTTTAATGCATACAATAGCTGGGGTGCAGGCCAGAGTTGTGGGGGGTAAGAAGATCCACCAGGGACAGAGCAGGGAGCAGAAGAACAGGTGGATCTACTGAAGTACACTGCTGAGGGGAGCAGTGGGTGAGTCAGGAGAGGTCTGCTGCTCCATCATGTGAGTCACCTCCCTGGTTGGGGATTGAACTCATGCTGCAGTGGCTGCTGATTGCTTCATAGGTTGTTCTTAACCACTTGCACCACCAGGGAGGTCCCTGGTGTTATTGTTGTAATTTTTTTTTAATTTAGGCAACTAATGTTAGTTGCAACATTAAATATGGCTGGGGGGATAGGTTCACACTTCTTCAGATGTGTGTTATCACACCCTACCCATCACCAAAGCACCCCTAATCCTCCTCCATAGTCTGCTGTCCTTCCTCTTTGCTCCCCACCTCTTAACCTCTCCCTCTGGTAGCCTTATCCTCTGGTAGCAGTCAGATTTCCAGGGTTTGTTTTGGCTTGGTTTTGTCTGTTACTTTATTTTTTTCCTCTATATTCCACATTTTCCCTGACTTATTTCACTTAGTATAATTCCTTCAATTCCATCCATGTTATCTTGAATGACAAGATCTCTTTTTTTTAATGACTCAGCATTCCATTGTGTGCATATACCACATCTTCTTTATCCACTCATCTGTCATTGGGGCGTAGTTTGTTTCCATAACTTAGCTGCTTTAAATAGTGCTGCAGTGAAGTTAAGAGTGCATATTTCTGCAAATCGGTGTTTTGGCATTTTTCAGGTAGGTATCTAAAAGTGGTATTGCTAGATCATAAGGAAGATCTATTTTAAAAACTGAAAAATCTCCATAATGTTTTCATAGGGACTGGGCCAGTCTCCCTTCCTACCAGCCCTCTGTATTCTCATCAATACTTCTTGTTCCTGGTGGTTTGTTTTTTTTTTTTTTAAGATTTATTTATTTATACAAGAACCAGGGTACAGGCCAGAAGCACAGGAAGGTGAGAGGATCCACCAGAGACAGAGTGGGGAACAGAACAGGCAGACTGACGAAATACACTGCTGAGGGGAGCAGCGGGCAAGACAGGCGAGGTCTGCCGCACCATGCGGGCTTCTCCCCAGCCAGCCGGGATTGAACCCGCACTGCAGAGGATTGAACCCGCACTGCGGACAGATTCATAGTGCAGAGCTCAACTGCCTGCGCCACCAGGGAGACCTTGTTCCTGGTGTTTTTTGATATGGGCCTTCCTAATGGGGTGAGGTTTTGATTTGCATTTCCCTCATGGTGAGTGATGTTGAACATTTTTTCATGTACCTGTTGGCTGACTGTATGTCTTCTTTGGAGAAGTGTCTCTTTAACTCTTCTGCCCATTTTTTGATTGGGTTATTTGCTTTCTTGTTGAGTTCCATGAGCTCCCTGCGGATCTTGGTCACTAGCTCCTTGTCAAATGTGCAAATATTTTCTCCCATTCAGTAAGGTGTCTCTTCATTTGAACAAGAGTTTCTTTTGCTCTGCAGAAGCTTTTTATTTTGAAGTAGTCCCATTTGTTTATTTTTGCTTTTTTTTCTGATCATTGAAGTTGAGTCCCCAAAGACATCTCTGCATCCAATGTCTGAGGATTTTTGCATGTTTTCTTCTATGTATTTCATGGTTTCAACTCTTTCATCCAAGTCTTTAATCCTTTTTGAGTTAATGTTTATGTATGGTATGAGATAGTAGTCTAGTTTCATTCTTTTGCATGTGGCCGTCCAGCTTTCTCAACAGCATTTGTTGAAGTGACTTTTCTTTCTCCATTTTATGCTCTTGTGAGCCCCAGTTTTTTCATGTATAACATTGGACAGTAACAGCCACCCTGAGGGAAGCTCCGAGGATTAGAGCCATGTGTCAACAACAAAATAGGAAGGTGGGCCTCCCCAGTGGTGCAGCGGTTGAGTGCTGGGCTGCGAAGCTGCCAGTTTGATCCCTGGCCACCTGCAAGGGCCCCACATGGCGCGACAGACCTCTCCTGCTGCCCGCTGCTCCCCTCAGCAGTGTATTTCGTCAGTCTGCCTGTTCTGTTCCCCACTCTGGCTCAGGTGAATTCTCTCACCCTCCCACGCTTCTGACTGCACCCAGTGCTTATATAAATAAATAAATAAATCTTTTAAACAAAACAAAACAGTAAGGCGTGCCTCCCCGGTGGCGCAAGGGGTTAAGACGCAGCACTGTGAAGCTATCCACAGCCACTGCAGCACGAGTTCAATCCCCAGCCAGGATGGTGACCCACATAGCACAGCAGACCTCTCCTGTCTCGCCTGCTGCTCCCCTCAGCAATGTGTTTCAGTACATCTGCCTGTTCCCCGCTCTGTCTCTGGTGAATCCACTCACCACCCTGCACCTCTGGCCTACACCCCAGCTCTTGTATGCATAAATAAATTTTCAAAAGTAAGGAAATGCAACATTTCAGAGACATCTTGAAATGTTCCAAAGGCCACACACTAGGCTATAAATCCTGAGAAGCCATGGTTGCACAATAGGTTATACTCACTCCTGTTTTTCTCAGTATGTTCTTCCTTATATTTGCCTTCCTCTTCTCTACCTTGTCCAGGTGTGATTTTGCACTCAAGAATTTCTTTCCCATCTTTGCCCAGTTTCAGCTTTGTGATAAGCACATTGCTTTGGTGAATACCCACGTGAATAGCTGCACCTTAGCCTTCTGCCACATCTCTGTGGAGAACAGGGACATATCATCCCACACACATGCAAGGAAGCACTGCAGTGGCACTTGCGGTTTGGCTGTGGTCCAAGGAAGTGGTTGAACTTCGTGATGTCCATGTGGTTGTGGGCTAGCTCAGACTCAATGCCTCTCCATACTTGGGACTCACTTCCAGGACTCACCATCCAGCAGCAGCCAAGTCTCTGACACTTTACACCTACTACAGCAGGTGTGAAGAATACTGAGCTCCTGAGCTCCCTCAGAATGGCCCCAGGCAGCAGGAAAGCCCCACACTGGCCATGCCACTGGGTAGTCCCCACCAGCCTCCATTCCTATCCTGATTCATCCCCCTGCCCTGGCCCTCTCTACTCCAGCACCTCCACCCCTCACTGTGAGGTAGGGGCATGGAACTTTCACCACCTTCCCGCCTGTCTGGATAGACACAGATGGTCTCAGGGTCCCCTTTGTGTCATCTGGCTGACCCCCCACATCCAGGCCTGCCTTCTTTCACTGCCCTCACCCACCTGATGCAGGGAAGCAGTTAAACTTTGGGTCCAGCTGTCCCGGGTCTCTGCCCCACTCCGGGCTGCATGTACAGGTCAAATGAGTGCCCACCTAACTGGCCTGCTGTAATGATCAAGTGGATTGACATGGAGATTAAGAAAGTCTGGCCAGTTCTGCTCCTGCCCTTCCTGACATGCAGGAAGACCAAAGACCCAACTGACTAGAAGCAGATCCCAACTCATCCTCAGCTAAATTCTTTCAGCCTCAGCTTATCACCTGAAAATAGGGGCTAATCCCTCCGTAGCCAAGATGTTAGAAGACTTATTCATCAAGTGAGTAGCATTGTATGTAGAGCACATAGAAGCAAAACACAAAGGTAGCACCAGCTATTATTTAAATCACTATCCTAATCAAGAAATGTCTACTCTCCTTAAGGGAGACCATGTCTCCTACTCCGGGGAGCCTTCCTTGATCTCCCCTTAACAATTATGGCTTCCACCTGTGGACACTTACAGCCCTGGTGCCCTTTTACAAAAGCCCTTTGACTTACTCAGCAATGCATGTGTGTGTGCGCGCACGTGCACAAACATGTGTGCCTCTTAGGTGTGTAAGAGGTATATGATATGTATGATGCTGAATCTAGGTGTAGGACATACAGTGATGAACATGACAAGGTCCCTATGCTCATGAAACTTCCATTCTTGTGGGGACAGACAGTATGTCAATCAGTGGATAATTTCATAGCACATGGTAGGGAAACTGAGGCAGGGGAAGGTCTCAGTGAGCAGATGGCATTCAAGCTTGGTTCTGGGTGACAAAAAAGCAGTCCTAAAAAGATCTGCAAGAACCACTAAACATGCAGAAAAAACAGCTGGTGCAAAGGCCCAGAGGCAGGGGACACATGTGGCATGTCTGGGGACAGAACTATCCAGGTGACTGGGAAACAGGGAGTACTGAGCACTATCCCTAAGTCTCCGCCCCTAGATGGAGCCACTTGACAGCAGAGACCTAATTTACTGGGTTCACAGCACTGTACAGACCTGGGACTCTGAACCATTTACAAATTCCATTTTGATGACAATGAATCAGCTGGCACTTCTGCAGCCCCATTTGCATCTTGGAGGATTCCAGCTCAGTTGCCCAAGAGGCGGAGGCTACCCCCCACCAACCTCTGGAACAGAGCTGTTGAGAGAGGGAAGCCAGAGAGCTTCCCAGAGAGCCTGAGTGACCTACCCAAGGTCACACAGCCAACAAGCAGCGGAAATGCTCTGCTCCACCACTTCCTTGGCCACAGTATCCCTGTACCCCACTCACCCTCTCCCTCGCTGAGGTGTGGTGTGAGGAGCCCAAGGCCTGTGAGAAAGAACCAGTATGAGGAAGGCCTTGTCGGATCTCTCCTCTCCTGCCACCAACCCAAACAGCAAGGATCCCACAAGTTCCTTCCTTCCAAAGGCCTGTCTGAAGTCAGGCAGCCTGAGCTCGTGCCTTCTGGTCCTGGATATGGATGAAGTCAGCTTGGACTAAAAGCCTAGGGGGCCGAAGACTGGGCCCTGCAGAGCAGGACAGGGAGCCCAGCGCAGCACCATCCTTGTGGCCTACAGCCCCATCTCTCCAGGGCTGCCAGGCCGAAACCATTTCCCGAGTCAGCATGCAGCGGGCTGGCCGCATGGTGCTATCTGCCAGCATTTCAGGGCTGGATATGGGCTGTTCATCACAAATCTGACCTAAGAGAAAGAGCCCTTGTCCTCTGGGAAGAATGTCATGGAACTCTCCGGATCCAGTCACCTTCCAGGCGCTAGCCCATTTCACTGGAAAAGTTTTATTGAAAAAAATTACACAAATAAGTTCTTGGTTTGACAGCAACAAAGGCTCATTTCCCCCTTCCCTCCCCCTCTTTGAAAATCTGTAAAAGGGGGAAAAATGTTCGTCCCTACAATGCCTAATGCAATGCTTCTTGAGTGTGCCTGGGAGACCCCCAAAAGTTATTTCCTGACCCCCCTCACTGGGGCCAGGGATATGATGGGAGTGCCAGTCCCGGGGACCACAGCACCTAGTTTAATAGTTGAGGGAAGTCGGGAGAAGACAGGGATGGGGGAGGGGAAGGGAGTGTGGGTCGTGTCAGGAAGAGAGGCCCCATTTCACCAGGGCTGGGCTAAGCCCGCCCCCTAGATTCTGTCTCACAGAGGAGCGAGTACGTGGCTATAAATATGAACACTGGCTGAGGCAGGCTTGCTCCTAGGACTTGGAGCGCAGGGCACACCACCATTGCCCAGGTCCCGCAGGCCGTGGGCTCTGGGCTATCTGGAGGCCATGGCCAAGCAGAGTAGATTCTGGCCGGAACGGTCTGCTCACCCACAGGCCGCCCACTGCTTTCCCACCCCCACCCCGTGGAATATCCAAGGTCAGTACCTTAGTGCCCCCCACCCCCATAGCACCCATGTGTCTCAGGAGCCTTCGCCTGCCTCCTGCCATCCCATGCCCACGCTGGGCCTACAACTCATCTCGCATCTTGTCACCCTTAGGCCGGACCAGGCGCCCAATGAACAGTAGGGAGCCGCTCTGGGTGTCTCGAACCAGGAAGATGAAGGGGTGGTCGGCGTAAAAGAGCTTGGGGCTGCGCAGCTCCTCACGCCCGTAGATGTCCTGGTCAAAGGGGTTGCCCTCTGTGTCCCACTCGAAGGCGGTGGCGTGGAACACGCTGGCCAGGTAGAGGTCCTTCTTGCCCGACATGCGTGACAGGTCTGCCTTGTTCTTGTCAATGGCCTCCGTCAGACCCAGCCCGGCCAGGTGTTTCTGCGGGACAAGGTGGGTGCCAGGTGAGACAGTGGACCAGGCTCCCGGGCCCTCACCCTCCACCCACACCACCCCCCTTCCTGTTGTCCTAGCAACAAGACCACCACTGCTTGGCCGCTTCTGTGTGCCACACGTGGCTTGGACACTTCACTCTACTATTTTCGTGATTCTCTCAACCGCCCTACAAGAGCTTCCTGTTGTCGCTTCAGAGGAGGAAACTGAAACTCGGGGAAAAGGCAGAACTTTCCCTGGCGCTGACAGTGCTTCTCCAAGTGGACATGGACACCCGCCTCCAGCATGACCTGGGGCTGAGGTGAAATGTACCCGCCCAACCCCAGCCCAGAACGACAGGAGCCAAACCACCAGGGCTGGGCCTGGGAACTTTTCAAACAAACTCTCCAGGTAATTCTTAGCACGCTCAAATTTGAGAAAGGCTAATCTAAGGATAGTCACTCGGGAAACCTTTCTGGAGCAATATGATGTCTGGGATTTGCTTCAGGATAATTTGATGGAAGGGGGAAGATGTGTATAATAGATATATCTTTACTGGCTGTAAGTTGAGATGCTGGTCAGTGCTAGGTGTGGGTATGTGAGGGCTCATTATGCTAAACTCTCTATTTAATGTATTTTTATACACTTTCATAGAATATTAAAACACACATGTACTATACATACACTCTTTCCACAGCCCATGGAAGCCAGTACAAGCACTTTCTTATGTGACCTGTGCTGACACGCAGCCTCACCCCTCATCCTGTCCCACCACTGCTCCCCACTGCAACCTCAATGGCACCTCCATGGCTACCCTCTCTCCCTTTAGGGCTCTTAGATACCACATCTTCCAGGAAGCCTTCCCTAGGCCACATCTCTGGGCCATCCTCTAGGCCTCAGTACCCAGTGTCTGGACCTGTCTATCTCTCCCACCTAGCTCAAACCCACCCCCACCCTCAATTCAGGGTAGGGCCCATGTCCCTGGCTCTCCCTGTGAAAGTGACAGCAATAAAGGCATTTTGGCTGAATGAACAGCAGCTTCTGGAGCCCAGGCTTCTGCAGAACAGGTACTAGACACAGGGTCTTGAGACGGGCATTCTAGGCCCAGCTATTCACTCACTTCAACTTCCCCAACTCAATCTACCCCATGGACTGGAGGGGAGTGTGTCCACCAGGGTTCCAGGAGAAAGAAGAGCAGACCAGCCTCTGCAGAAGGGGCTGGGGAAGAGTTGGGCAGACCCAGGACAGAGATAGGGACAGCTCCTCCTCAGAAGTCCTCAGGGCCATCCACGGTAAGACCATTTAAGTGTCACTGTCTCTGGGTAGGAGCCTAAGGCACATTTTTTCTCGGGTTTCATTGCACCACACTCCCGCAGCAGCAAGTCTGAATCAATTATGCGATGGGCCTGCCATCTAAGGCAAGAATCAGGTAATAGACAGTTTTCCTTTTCCAGTAGGTCAAAAATCTCTCCTGACATAAAGGCCATCTGAGTGCACACCTTGGGGCCTAATTGTGTGTTCTGCTACTTAACAGCCAGGAGGATCTTAGTGAGAGTCACTGATTCCGAGTCACCTAAGCTGTAGTGAGGGGGCAATAGGTGGAGCTGGCAGGTTAAGTTTCTGACCAACCTAAGTGACTAATAGCTGAGATCACTTAGTTTTATTAACGCCAGGGGCACTGTAACAGTCTGAAACTGCAACCAGTGGGATTAAGGGCATGGTTTGGTGCTAAATGTTTGAGTGACTGATTGTGTGATTTTGGATGGGCTTTTTAACCCTTCTGAGCCTCAGTTTCCTCATCTATAAGATAAGGTTCATAGTCCTGCCTAATAAAGTTTTGAGAATTGAGAGTTTAATACATATAAAGTGCTTAGAAGAGTGCCTGGCATAGAGCAGTGCCCGGTTATATTTAGCTACTGATGTTATCATCACCTCCCCAAGGGCAACGCCCATGCCTCCTCCCCCCAGCTTTCTCCACAACAAAGCCCAGTGCTGCTTACACAGCCAGGAGGGCTCAGGACAGACCTGCTGAGCTGGCGAATGGGTGTCCCAAGTACTGCCCCCGCCAAGGCACACATGCCATCAAGCTGGGCTTCCTCTCACCTGCAGGTCATGGGTCACCTCCACCACACCCTTGGGCAGGGAGATAGCGACAGCCTTCCTCTGCATCTTCCCCATCCAGGTCTTCAGCTGCTCTTTGGTGAGCAATTTTTCAAGGCGCTCAAGGGGCTCCACATGGTGGGGCATGAGGATGATGAGGCTGGAAAGCTTGTGGGCTAAGGGCATCTCTACAATTTGCAGTTTCTCTTTCTCGTCATCATAGTAGTTGTAGAGGCCTGGGAGAGGAGCAGAGAGGGCACTGCGTGTGCTGTGGAGCAGGGGCAGGCCAGGCCCCAAGCTCCCTCAGACCCCGACCTTGGTGCCTACTCCACAAGGAACTTACCTGTTCGGTGCATCATCGTGACACCCACGGTATAGGAGCGGGTCACCATGAAGCCACGGTTGTCCACCATCTTGTGGTGAAATTTCTCATCCCAGTGTGCTGTAGGGAGAAGTAGAACACAAGGTCAAAACACACGTCCCTGGGCCTCCCTGGTGGCACAAGGGGTTAAGACGCAACCTATGAAGCTGACGGCAGCCACTGCAGCACGAGTTCAATCTCTAGCCAGGGAGCAACCCACATGGTGCAGCAGACCTCTCCTGCCTCGCCCGCTGCATCCCTCAGCAGTATTTCAATCTGCCTATTCTATTCCCCACTGTCTCTGGTGAATCCTATCACCGCCCGCACCTCTGGCCTGTACCCCATTCTTGTTTGCATAAATAAATAAATCTTTAAAAAAAAATACATGTTCCCCACCCCCAAGTCACAATCACAACCCACACCCCTCCCAACCGCATACCCTGCTTTATCCCTGCCGCAGAAGTCTTTGTTTCAGTCTTCAGCGCTCACTGACAGCCTACATCACCTCCACCTTGAGCACCCAGCCCACAGAGTACATGTGTACTTTGGGAGTGTCAGAGGGTGTTGGCCCCAAACATGCTGCCTGAAGACACCACACTCTATAGTCAGGGCTGAATGTCCCCAATGACAAAGGATTTCTTCAGAAGGACCCTTCAGCTCAGTCCCTGCCACCTCCACTTCAGCCCTGGTGCCTATTAGGTATTCAGGCAATACATGCTGAGATGGAGTTCTCACTCCACTCTACCCTCCACTAACTGAGGAGTCTGTATCCTGGACAGGGAGGGTCTTAAGATCATCGATTATCCTTACTTCTTGTCCACAAGTCATGTCTTAGTAGCCAGATAAATGACGCAAAAACCGCATGTATGGTGACAGTGACTGTGCCCTGCCCTATGCAATAATAGATCTGCGTTCAAACCCAGCCTTGGCCACCGACTGGCTGAGAGACCTTTCACCCCTCCTACCGTTGGTCCTCTCGTTTGTAAAACAGGGTTGCTTCATCCTCACAGTACTCTGTGGAATACCATCCACATAGTATTCAAAAATGCTCCTTAACCCCAAATTGAATCTTCAGTTCAATACAGATGCACTTGCACCGGAGTCCTGGCTCTGCTACCTGCTAGCTGAGCCTCAGTTTCCCCATCTGTGAAACGGAGATAACTGCTCTAAGGATTAGGCTAGCTCACCAATGAGGCCTAACTGATTTTTAATTTGTTGATTCCAAGACAAGCAACAGCACTTTGATGTGAAGAAACTAGGCAGACCAGACCCTCTGGAGTCCCTATGCTGGGCTTGATGCCTTTAGACATCACTACACCTCTCTGGATCTAGTGTCTAGTATACACAAAGTGTTTGCCTCCATGGGGGTCTTAGGAAGACTAAACGAGTCGCAGCGAGGTGTGCAGCCCAGGAATCCAAACTCTCGTGAGGGTCTCAGAAGCATCACACCCGCCCAGGCCCTCGGGACTCACGCTTGAAGAACATGGCATTGACCAGCAGGGCGCCATCGGTGCGCTCCACGTCCTTGGTGACCTCAGGCAGCTTGCCGTCGGTGGTCTGCGCGGCCCACTCATTAATGGACTGCAGGGCGCTGCGCTTGTCGCGGAAGTTGATCTTGGAGTGCTCGCAGTTGTAGTGCTGCTTGCTGCTGCGCACGAAGTCGTCGGCGAAGCTCACCGAGCTGGGCCCGTACAGGCGGCTGCCCAGCTTCCAGGTCACGTTGCGCGCGGTGCTGTTGCTGAGCGAGCGGAGCAGCTCCCCCAGGCCGGCGTGCACCTCCTCGTCCCGCAGCTGCTCGGCGCTCAGCACCGCTTTGGCCTGCGACGCGGTGGCCGCCTTGCCGCCCAGCGACACCAGCCCCAGCGAGGAGGCCACCACCACTGGTGACAGCAGGATATTCTCCACCGCCTGGTCCTTGGCCATCGCCTGGTACAGGCTGAAGGCCAGCCCTGCACTGCGCTCAGCCAGGGTGGCTGCCTTGGGGCTCAGCTTCTCCGAGGAGCCAGAGGTTGATGGTTTCTTTACCTCTGCAGCGAGGGCTGCCGCCAGGAGGCAGGAGGTGAAGAGCAGGAAGCGGCGCATGGCTGGGAGGTGGGGTGTGTGGACTACGGAGGACCTGTGTGGGTTGCAGAGAAGGGACCACCCTGACGCTCTGGGTCTTCCTCCCAACCACCATCCCAGCCTCTGGCTGTCACCAAGTCCCCTGGAGATGGGAACGAGAGAACCTGGAGTTCTGGGGAGCCCAAACAAAACTTGGGGTTGGCCCAGATTGGGGGGTCTATCACTCTCTGAGGTCTTCTTTGACCCCCCCCCAATTCAAATCAGGATTCCTGGCAAGTCACCACCCCCACGCTACTGACTTCTTGTACTGAACTTACAACCCTTGCACGTGTGTCTATTGTGTATTCTTTCCACCCCCCGACTAGTCTGTGACCTCCAGGACAAGAAACCCAACCAGTCTGGTTTCCCTCTTATATCCCCAGGACCCAGCACATTAAGAGGCCTCAGCTATTCCTGAGTGAACAGAAGCCAGGCCCACGTGGCCAGACCTGGGTGTGCATAGAGGTTAGCTCTGATCTCATACAAACCTGGGGGCCATTTCCAGGGGAAGAGAGGCAGATGGGCTGAGGGTCTGCAGAGAGAGCAGGTGCCTGGGAAAAGGCTGTCATGCGGGACAGAGCCTGTGCCCCACCCCCGTTTCATTCTGTTCATAGATAGGCCTGCTCCCCCTCCCTTTCATTCTGTTCTGGGATGTTAATGAGTCACTGGTTTGGTTCACTCATTAAGTGAAGAAACCCAGATGCACCACTCTTCTGGCCCAAGGGCGACCTTGAGTGTGCGTGTGTGTTCACCATTCTCTGAGCCTCAGTCTCGCTTTTCCAAGCTGTAAGCACCTAGGCCTCTCTGACCATGGAGACGTATCTTGGCAGGAATGTGCCCATTGCCCTCAGCCCCCGCAGCAAATGGGAAATCCCCCAGACAAAATCTGGGGAGAGGTGGGAGGTTTCCTGAGAGGAAGGATACTGGGGGAGGAGTAAATCACAGCTCAACGGAACAGTGACAATCCTCCCCTCGCCAGAGGCCAGCCAGAGGTGTGTTTAGCCTCCCAGGAAGCTGGGGCCATAATAGATTCCGTTCTGCTCTCCCATCTGACATCCGCTGCCACAGGGGCCTCTACCCTGTGGCATCAAGGTTGTCCTCAGCCCCCCTCCCTGACCTGTGCAGTAGTAGTGGTCCTTGGGACAAGCCACACTCCCCCTGCTTTAGCTTATGCAGCAAGACAGAAAAGGAGGCGACACAGCAAGGGGCAGGGTTGGAAGGAAACCTGGTAGAGGCTGGGATCCCGCTGCTCTGGCAGATCCCATCTCCTAATCCTCCTCCAGGAAGACCCTCAAGACTTCAGCCTCCATGGAAGCACTGGATGTCTGGGAAAACTGCTGCAGCCATCCTGTGAATCCAGGCAGGACCCCCATCCTCCCCCCCAGCCCCCAGCCACCCGCCTCCCTGGGCTGCCACCTTCTGGAAGGTGCAGTAGAAGGGAGAAGCAAAGTGTGCATGAGAGAGAGGTGTGTGTGTGTGTGGGGGCACTGAGATGCACAAATGTCCCAGACAGTTCAAAGGAGATCTGTTCCTCAAGATGGGTGAGAGTTACCCTAACACAGAGATTGGGGAGGGATATTCAGGGTCTAAGCCACTTTCCTTGCAGTCCCGGCTCCTTCTCCACTAGAACTGGGGTCTCAGCTCTGAGGTCACTCAAAAGCGGAGTGACCATAAAATTTATTGCACAAACAAGGTCACTAAAAGAGAGAAAGGGGGTACTACGTATGCCAGGACATCAGGCATATATGGTCACCCTGTTCAAAGGCCACCTCTAGTTCACACAACTGATGCCAGCGCACAGGCCCTGCAGAGGCCACCAGCATCCTCTTGGGACACGGTCACAGAGTCCAGCTCACAGGCCTGCCACGTGGCAGACACCATCTTGACAACCACCGCCCCCAGCCAGCCAGCACCTCAGAGGGCTGGGAGGAGCTTTTCCAAGAAAGCTCTAAATGACTAGTTTGGGATTCCGCAGGCAGCCACACAGCTGCGCTCCTGCTTGCTCTGTCCTGGTGACGTGGCAGGCTAGAAATTGAACTAGCAGAAAGGGGCTTCCAGCCTAGGAAACAAGAGGCCTGGTATCAGGACACAGGGGTGGCAAAGAGCTTCCCTGGCCTTGGCACTGAATCTGCTCACCGGTCTCCGAAGGGAGATGCTTCGCTGGGGAGAAGGGCTGCTCTGTTAACCCAACAGCAGAAACGAGAAAGACAAGTCACTGCAAGCAAGCCAGCCTCCCACAGCCCAGCCCATGTTGCACAGAGAAATCCCAGCCCTTAGGCCGAGGTTAGCTGATTCACAGTCCCACAAAGACAAATACATGATCAGAGAGCCAGGGGCTGTGCCCCCAGCTAGCCAGACTGTGTTGAGACTGGATTCTGGGTTTTTATCAGAGGGAAGGGAAGCAGATGCTGGGAGAGAGGAGGGCACCAGAGAGGGTCTCCAACTCTTGAGAGAGTCTAAAGTACCTTGAAACTGCCTCAGGGGGAGGTCAATGCCTGCCTTTTTCATTCTGAAAGAAAACAGAAGAGTGAGGAGGATGGGATAGGGCAGAGCAGAGGAGATGATAAGGGGCCTGGAAAGTCTGACCCCCAAATGGAACCCCATCTGCATTGCCCCTGGCACAGAAGGTACAACTGTTACAGAGCAGCCCCGACATAAAACGGGTTGCCTGGCTGTGGCGTGGAGTCCACAAAGCCTGTATGGAATTAGCTTTAGGACATCCGTTCCCCCCTAACACAACCAGTCCCAAATCTACAGGGGCCTTGGAAGTCATCCTAACCACTGTACAGTGGGAGAAACTGAGGCCAGAGAGCAGCAGGGAATCCACCTCAGATCCCATAGGGATCACTGGGGATCAGACCTCCCTGCACAGAGTTCTTTCCTCTAGAAGCACCCCCAGAGGCCCTCCTGAGGGTTAGAAAGTGCATCCTGTTATGCAAACAGTACAAAACACTTCTGCTAGGAATCCTGGTGACCGGAGACAAAAGGAGGGGGTTGGGAAGTCTCAGGAAGGGGGGATGGGCCGATGAAGCAGCAGGGAAAAGGAGGGTGTGGTCCAAGCCAGAGATTTCCAGGGAACCGAATTCCCCTAATTTTCCCATAACTCCATCCGGGCCTTGCTGCCCAGAGGGACCAGCCGGAAAGCAGGGAAGAGGAGGGGCAAGCCTTCAGGCCATGCTGGAAGGGGCCTGGGTTCTTTTTCCTCCACTCCACCAGCTCAGGAATGTTCCTAAGCTGGGGGGCAGGAAACCCCAGCCTCTGGTAGTGGCCTTAACCCCGTAGTTACTCCAGGAGCCAGGTGGCAGTAAACAGATGAGGGTGGGTGACTCAGTGTTCTAGTCATTTCTTCCTTTCCCCTTTGCTGGGAGGAGAGAGCTGCAGACCCTACTGACTCCGCTCATCCTTGGGCGTGGGAGGGAGGTGGTCAAATCCCTCCTTTAGCTGCCATCACCTACACACGCCGGCTCTGACCAGAAATGGAGCCACCCTTGTTGACTCCTTCCAAACTGAGGGGACCCCAAGAACCAAGACCCACATCCCTGGAAAATTCAAGACTATTATCTCACCTCTTCTACCCCCCTAACTTCAGGGTGCCCATATAACCCCCGCAAACCCGTGAGGAGGCCGATCCCACCAATCCTTGCTGACCCTTAGGCCAGAATAGGAGGCACCGCAAACACCAAGCTGGCCTGGCCTCCCCAACCCTGCTTAGGGGACCCTAGGCCCCAACCCTGTCCCCTGCCTCTTCGTTCCTGCAGAAGGTGGAGTCTCCGCGTCCCAGCCCCCAGTGTACTGTTTCCTCTCTGCCATCAGCAGTCCAGCCCCAAACTTCTGGGGAGCCCCGCAGTTCTCTGGGGCCCTCCGAAGGCCCGACTTCCGCGCTGGGCTGCGACCTGCCCTCAGGCGCGCTGCGCCACCGCAATCCAGCCCGGGTTCTGGATCCGGACCCTCCTGCTGCCCCCAGTGCCAGGGACTTAACTTTGTGGTCTCCAGGTTGGTCCCTAAGCCTCCCGGGGCTGCCCGCGCCCTCCGCTCCCTGGAGCGCCCCCCTAGCGCCCGCCCCTTACCTGGGCCGGGCTGGGCAGGCGCCGGGACCCGGGTCTGGGAGACGCGCAGCCGACGGATTCCACTCTCCGGCGCTCCCCCACTCTCCAGACCTATATATGGTCCCCCCCCCTCCCTCCCGCTCGTCCCGAGAAACTTCTGGAAAGTTGGAAAAGCTTCCGGAGGGCGCCCCGGCTCAGCCAAAAAAAGCCAAAGACCTCCCCCAACCCGCCCAGGCTCCCGCCCCCTCCCTGTCCGCGCTCTCCCGGCCCCTGGGTCCTACTGCCCCCCTGGTCCGAGGAGCGGCGGGGCGCCCCGCCGGGAGCCCAGGCCTCGGGGGGGACTAGCGCGGGGTCCAGAGAGTCGGGGCGTGCTTGGACGCCGCGGAGACTCAGGACCCTGTGGCCCCCGAGGTGCTGGGAAGGGAGAGTCGGGCCACCGAGAGGAGGGGACGTCCGGTCCCCAGGTCCAGTTCCCAGGATAGGAGTCCCCCCACTGCACCCCCAGGCTTTCCGCACAAATCAGACTGTCCTTGAATCACGTTCCTTGCAGCAGCATCTCCTGCTTTGCAGGCGCTCTGCCCGCAAGTGGATCTGTTCCCAATTTTCCAACTGAAACTTAACCGGGTCCCCTTGCATGCTCCCTTCTGGGGGGGGGGGCGGTGGAAGTGGGGGGGTGCGCTCCTTCTTTGCCTCAGGGAAGTGGTCAGAGGTAGGAGGTAGGGCCCTTCTCCAGCAGAAGATATTTATCCTGAACACCTTAGCCCAGATCAACCTCAGTGACCACCCTGAGGGGGAAATGGGACCAGACCCAGCGTCTGACCCTCACCCCACCAGAGCCACTGGGGAACCTCAGTTGGCCTGCCTGGGCCTGGGGTGCACAGGAGGAAGTTGTGCTAAGTACTATAGGTGTCCACTAAGTAATAACACTGTGTGGCCCTACGCAAGTAACTTTCCTTTTCTGAGCCTCAGTTCCCTTGGCTGTGAAATGTGGTGCTAAGTCATTCCTGGCTTCCTTCCACTGTCTGCCTCTCTCCTTGGTCATCCCTACCCTCCTGCGGGTTTGGGACCCTCCCACAGAGAACCTGTCTCACTATCAACTCCTCTCACCTCATCCTCCCACAACTGATAGTCCTTTAGCTCTGAGCTAAGATGAGTTACTCATTTCTGTTCTAGGTGCTGAAGACACAACTAATAGGACAAAGTCCCTATTCTCAAAGATGCAGCTTCTCATGTTGGTTCAGAACTCAGAAAGACAAAGGATTGCTTAGAACAACCCTGTTCCGCCTAAAATCTTTAATAGTGAAACGATAGATAACAGAGGGGCACGGCATGGAGGAGAAGAGACAAGGTAGAAAGACACTTTCTTCGTTGATTCCGTCCTTCAATCAGCAAACTGTTGAGTGTTATCTTCCTTCCAGGAACATCCCAGGACCCCTGGATCTTGGGAGTAAAAGAATCCCAGCACCCAGCAAGTGATTCATCTAAGTCCTTGGCAGCAGAGGTGGGAGATGGACGCTTTCTGGCTATCCCAGCCTGGTGGTGGTGGCTGCTCCGCCGGGGTCAGGGTGCTGCTGTTCAGAGCCTGCTTACAAGAAGAGCTGCAAGTGGAAAATGTGAGATCCCCAAAGCTACAGACTCTTTGAATCAGGATCAAAGAATCAAAGATTATTTGAATCCTAAAGTTCTCATCATAAAACACTATTATCTTACTGGAAGCCTCTTGGAATCTTTGAATCCATGTAAGGAATCTTAGAATGTTAACTCTCAGCCGCAAAGAATTTTAGAATAAAAGTGTTAAGGAAGAAATGACAAGGCATGGCAGAGGTTCTGGATTCCTGTTTGCAGCTGCAGGCAGAGGTCTTCTCTGCATATCCCAAAAGGGCATGGCCCCAGGCACCTCCAAGAGCCAGGAGCTCACCCTCTTTGGAGGCAGCCTAGTTTTCTTCCTTAGGACACTTCTGATCATTAACAAACTCTTGCAACCTTAGAGTGGAAAAAAAATCTCTTGGGTGTGATGTCCATCTGTTTGGGGTGCCTGTCCTGGTTCTTGTGCCTCAGCTCAACATTGCTTTTAAGGACTTTTTAGTTCTTGCTGTGAAGGAAGCTGCCAGAGTTACACACTAAACCCCACTTTCCACCTCACACCCCACCTCCAACTAAGCCCTCAGATGGTGATTGGTCAATGAGCTGAGCGTCCATCAAAGCTAGAGGAATGAAGGAATCACAATCCCACAAAGACTGCCTTTCTTCCACTCTCTTCCATCTCTCAACTCTCCTAGTCCTTTGGAGTGAGCTGAGTGCTGTGCCTGTCAGTGGCTGCCCTAAGAGGGAAGGGTAAACTGAGGCTCCTGCTTTAAAATAAACCCACAAGCCCAGAAGGTCTGAGTAGAAAGGACCAAATGTCTGGCATTTACAGACAGGGAAGCTAAGGCCTAGGGAAGGGGCTGTGTCTAAAGGCCCTCTGCCAGCCTCACCAGACCCCTGCCGTAGCCTCACTTGGGTCAAGAAGCGTCCTCCACAGCTTGTTGTGCTGCATTATCTCTGTCCTCACCCTTTAGTGTCACTGAATGTCACTGGGGGCTTTGGTACTCTGAGTCCCCAGAACCAACACAAGGCACGCCCAGAAGAGGCACTTGGAAAGTCTAGCCTGTGACTGAGTGGATTGGGCACCTAGCGTGGCCCTCTATGGAAAGGAAGGCAAGGAAGGGCTCCTTTAAATTTCCAAGATCAGGAGAAAAATGTCAAGGGCCTTTGCCACAGTATTCTTAGCTCTGAACCCAACCCAGACACAGCTGACTCTAGCCCTTCCCCCACAGTCCCAGGGTGCGCTTTCTGGAAAAAGCATTCTTTTTAAAGTGGGGAAAGACTGTGATGTAGAGAAACTCTCCAGCATTTTGTGTCTGAATTCTCCCAGTGCCTTGGCTTAGAGCCTGAACTGCTCCTGCCCCCTTTTCTCCCCCCACAACTAGAGCCACAGCTGGAAATCCTCTAGGTCCCAAGAGGTGTTAGCAGCAGAAATAGAAAGCCATCCAGCTCAAGTACAGTCACACTCTCCAACACAGCTACACTGGCAGAGAGGAAAGCAGGCCCAGAGAGGGCGAGGGATCCACCCGAGGTCACACAGCAAGTCAGAGGTGCAGCTGAGCCAGAGCCCAAATCCTAGGCTCCCAGCACCCTCTTCCCTCATACCACCCTCTGTGACCCAGGCAGGTAGGCAGGCCCGGTCAGCCAGGTATTACAGAAACACCTTTCCCGGGCCCTGGGACTAGAGTCAGAGGACTGGAATCCCACAACAGAAACTAACAAGTAGTTAAAGTCTTGGCACATGCAGACAACCACTTCTAACTTTCAGCTTAGGCAATGTCCCCATTTTAAACATGAGCAAACTGAGGCAACAAGTCACCACCAGAACTGGGGTCTCAGCCGGGTCTATTTGTCCTTGGGAAGGGGTTGTGGCAGAAGAGAAGCAACATTTGTGGGGCACTTTGCTGTGGCCAGGGCCCGGACTGGGCACACTCGACAGTGGAAGGATGTGTAATCTTTTTTTCTTTTTCACATGGGATAACATGGGCACAGAAAGCTCCAAGATGGGCTCTCTCCCTGAGCGGGGGACGCCACAGTCAGCTCGCCTTGGAGACACTGACCAGGAACCAAGAATGTGCTCACAGCCCAAAAGCATGAGTCAGGGAAACACAATTTCTGCAATCTCTGCTTCTCTCTCATGGAGCAAGGGGCCTTCTGACCGAGAGAAGGGGCTGTCCTGCAGGCTGCCACGTTGGAGGGTGGGAGGCTGCGAGGCTGCAGCAGGAGGGGGTGGGGAGGGGAGGCATGTGGTTCCTTTCTTCCTCCTCCCAGAGCAAGCCCGCCCCCCCCCACCCCTCCCATCCTGGTGCCATGAGAAGTCGCTGTTCCACTGCCTCGCCCACAGCCCTGCGGCAGCACCCTGGGGACACAGCCCACTGACACACCCGCTGCAGCACAACACATTAGCCTTCGGGCGGCCCACGTACACACACATCTGTGTGACTCTAGCAACACAACTGCCCCGTGTGCGGGACTTATGCATGCTTTACAGGCACCTACACAGGCACAGCCTCCAGGGCACAGGGGACAGGCTGGAAGTCCCTGATTCCATCTGTCTGCGCCCCTTACTAGCTTATAGTTTCTCCTCTTGGGGCTTCATTTCCCATTTGTAAAATGAGAGCGTGTAACTTTTTTCTTGCCAGCTAATCCCTGCCAGTGGACATTCCCCCCTGCCTTCCCCTCAAACCTGCAGGCTTTTCTTGAGTACACACCATGTGTGGGGCTTAAAACCCTTCGAGGCAAGGATACAGTTCCCCTTGGGAAATGGGATGAGCCAGTGCAAAACACGGGCGGGCTCCACCATTGTACCCTCAAAGCCCTTCCGGGACCCTGTGAGCCCTGGAGGAAATCCAGGCTCCTTTGTTGCCCTCATCTGCTTGTATGCGGCCCACTAGGTGACCAGCGCTCCCAACCTCCGGCAGACACCTTCTTAGACCTTCCTAGGGTCACAACTCAGGTTTGGGGAATAGGGGAGCACATTTTATTTGGGGTGAATGAGGAGCTGTCTTCCTTCTCCTAGCCTCCCCATCCAGGCCCCCTCTAGCACCCCAAAAGACCAGGCCTGGATGGCTGGTAGGATGGTCAGGTGGTGTGAGAAACAGTTGCCCTTTGAACAAGGCAGGTTTGGACTGTGTGGGCTCAGACTGAACATACACTTGGATTTTCTTATAAACAGGTAAAATTATGGTATCTGTTCAGTACTGCAAATGTATCTTCCTTACGATTTTCTTAGTCACGTTTTCTTTTTTCTTCCTACCTTTATCGTAAGAATACAGTATACAATACATAAAGAATATAAAATGTTGTTAATTGTTATTATAGATTTTCCATTGACTGCTGAACTCTTAGTATTTAAGTTTGGGGGGAGGTGTCCCTGGGCAAAGGGAGAAGAACCCAGACTAGGAGTCGCTGAGTGACCTTGAAAGCTCTCTGCACCTCTCTGTTCCTCAGTTTCCTCATCTGAATCATGGGAATTCAAGCAGGATCTGGGAGAATCTGAGAGATTCATTTTAGGCAGGAAGACGGGTCCATCCACATTGTTGGCAGGAGAAGTTGGTTGCCTTTTCTAGAAGGCAGTTTGCACTGGAAGCTTTAAAGATGTTCCAGAATCATCTCCTGAGCCATTGTTTATGATAACAAAAACTGGAAACAAGCTAACTGTCCCCCCGATGGGGGCTGGGATACCAAGAATCTGGGAAAAACCAAAAGTGAGTATGTTCTTTATGACCTGGTGTTGACAAAGTCTTACGGTGAAGAGCAAAGTGGAGAAGCATGAATGTCTTGCTTCTCTGCGCAGATGATCCCGAAGTGGGTGAGAATCAGACACTATTCCCTGCGGGCAGGGGGAGAACCAGGGGAGGGAGAGGGGAGGAATGACTTCTCTTTCATCCCTTAAGGATTTGGGGACTATATGAAGGTATTACCTATTCATACATTTAAAAATTATTCCAGAGGGAGAATAATTTTTAGAAATATATCCAAAGGAAACTAATTTTTAAAAGATTTATTTATTTATGCATACAATAATGGAGTACAGGCCAAAGGTGTGGGGGGTGAGAGGATTCACCAGAGACAGAGTGGGGAGCAGAACAGGCAGACTGACGACATACACTGCTGAGGGGAGCAGCGGGTGAGACAGGAGAGGTCTGCTGCACCATGTGGGTAGCTCCCTGGCCGGGGGATCAAATTTGTGCTGTAGCGGCTGCGGCTAGCTCCATAGGTTGCGTCTTAACCCCCTGTGCCACCAGGGAGTCCAAGAAATGGTTTTTTTTTGAAAAGATAGATTTATTTATGCATACAAGAACTGGGGTATAGGCCAGAGGTGCAGGGTGGGGGGTAGGGGTGAGAGAATTCACCAGAGACAGAGTGGGGAGCAGTACAGTCAAATCTACTGAAACACACTGCTGAGGGGAGCAGTGGGCGAGACAGAAAAGGTCTCCTGCGCCTTGTGGGTCACCTCCCCAGTCTGGGATGGAACCTTGCTGCAGTGGCTCCTAATAGCTTCATAGTGCTGAGATTTAACCCCTTGCGCCACCAGGGAGGCCCCCCAACGGGAATGAGTTTTGAAAATATGAACACAGCTACGGGCACAGCTGTGTTTGTAGAGGCCCAGAATTGGAGACGGAGTCAGCAAGGGATGCACTAGGGACAGGCATCATTCTAACCCTGCAGGCAGAGGAGCTGAGGGAGAAAACAGAGCCATTTATAACATGCCATGTTTATGAAAACTCCACGTGCAGAGGCACACGTGTGGAGTGGCGCCACATTCACCAGAAAGTCAGTGCTTACTGTTTCATGATTTCCACTTAATTTTTAAAATGCTTCTGCTGTTTGGAGATTTTTCAAATAAGTGCACATTAATAAAAATTAGAGAGTGATATGTATGATATTCACAGGAAAAAACGGGAAGGAAACACTCATAAGTGGTTTGATACTATTTATCTTTGGAAATGGAAAGATGCATTAGCTCTGCTTCTTCAATAGCATATGCTACTTTTATAATCAGTTGAAAAATAAAAATCAATGAAGTGGCTAGGAAAGAACCTCCAAGAGAAGTCAGGCCTGGAGTCTTGTCTGGGTGGAGACTGGGGAGGCTCAGGCTGTGGGGCCAGGTCTGGCTTGCCCACCACTACCGCCAGGATTTCATGGGAAGCTGCAGGCAGGGAAGAGTCCCGACAGAGGTCACCCCTCACCACATGTGAGGGGCAGGAGTACATGTGGGGACATCTGCAAAAGATGGCCTGGGGGTGTAACAGGGTGGCCCCCTGCCCTGTAACAGGAAGTCTCAGAGGAGCTTCCTTATGAAGGCAATTTAATAGGCAAATGGCAAGGTCACCTTGGTGTTCTTAAGACTTCTCTGCCTGCTGAAGGGGAAGTGATTGAGGGAGACCAGAGAGAATGTCGCAGTAACCCAGTATGACCTGCTGGTGACAGGGCCGTGGGACTGGGGGTGTTGGGTGAACAAATGGCCCCTTCCTGAGATGGAGGCTGTGGGGAAGATGGTGAGGGCTGTGGTTTGCAGATTGGAGACATCCAAGAAGCTGTAGCACCCGCGAGTCTGGCCTCAGGAGCAGCTCAGGCTGGAGATGACAATTTGGCACAGGCGAGGAATGGCGCCATGAGGTGGGGGGTGGATCAGGGCAAGTACAGAGGGTGAGAGGAAGAGAAGCCAGGGAGAAACAGCCCACGCTGGACAGAGGGGGACCTCTGCCATCTTCAGGAAGGGATGTCAGGCCGAGCTGGAGCTGACAGGCCCCTGGGGGGGCAGGGCCAGGGGAGGAAGGCCGTGCTGAATGGATGGAGCGGTGGCGCCCCGCCCCCCTTGGGGAATGCTGAGGGAAGGTCCTGGCTGTAGAGTGGTGATTCTGTGTGGCGGGGTGGGCCAGAGCAGGGGTCTGTACACTCGGCCAGACCCCATTGGCTGGCGGGTGGAGCCAGCGCAGAGACAGGCCAAGCTGATGCAACGTGGGCCTATCATTGCAGGCCTTGCTGAAGGAGATGCAGCTGTGCTGGCCACTGCCCAGAGGTTCCAGCAGGGAGGGGGTTGTGCTCAAGCAGCCAGAGCTCTGGGACTACAGCCCAGCCAGGCGTGAAGGCTGTCTTTTCTGGGACTGCTCTGACTCAGGAGAGAAACACGCCTTTCATGGAAGCACCAGAAGCCTCAGCTCTGGGTGTGTGGGTGTGTGGATGTGTGTGTGTGCGCGCGCACAGGGCGCAGCTGATGCTGCTGTCCTACAGCTGTCCCTGGCAGGCTCAGCCAGATGGAGAAACTGCAGGGAGGAGATGACACCTGCAGAGCATAGGCTGAGAGCGGAGTCCTAACTATCTGGCCCCTGGGTCTATGCTCTTGAGGCCTCTGACTAGTACATGACTTTGGCAAGTCCCTGAGCCCTCTGGGCCTCAGTTTCCCCCATCTCTTTATCTGAGACAGTGAGTTGTGAAAATGAAGGTGAAATGAAATAAAAAACAGGCTGGGGGTTGGAGCATGGCAATGATAAGGCGAATTGGACCATTGCCGGGGGAACCTGTAAGAGAGGGCTTACCCACATCAGGGAGGGAGACTTTGAAGAGAGAGGGCTAAGTGACAGGGAGCATGAGGGGCACAGCTGACCAGTATGGGCACCAAACCAGGCACAAGAGAAAGGGAACTGGTATCCACTGATGTGTGCCAGGAATTCTCGAATTCTGTGAGGGAGGCATTTTAATTCTCAATTTGCAGAAGAGGAATTTGAGCCTCAAAGAGCCTAGGCATCATCGAGCCTGGATTTGAAGTGAGGGTTCCTTGCCTTCTGTCCACCACAGCCACCAAGGCCATCTCTGAGGCCACCGGAAGCTCCCATTAGCATCACTGATGGCCAGGACTCGGAGCTGCCCAAATCTTGAGCATTTACTCCAAGTTGATTCTTTTTTTTTTTTTTAAATAGAGGCATGTTTTATTTATTTGTTTGTTTGTTTGTTTGTTTGTTTATACATGCACTGGGTACAGTCAGAAGCGCGGGAGGGTGAGCGAATTCACCAGAGCCAGAGCGGGGAGCAGAGCAGGCAGAAGGACCGAAGTACACTGCTGAGGGGAGCAGCGGGCGGCAGGAGAGGTCTGCGCGCCATGTGGGACCCTCCTATGGTGGCCGGGGAGCAGCCGGGGATCGAACTGGGGCTGCAGAGGCTGCGGGCAGCTTGGCAACCCAGCGCTCAACCGCTGCACCACCGGGGAGGCCCCCAAGTTGATTCTTTGTTAACCTCCCCAGGTCCCCATGTTAGGCAATGAAGAAAGGGAGCTGGGAGAGTGGCGGCCAGGTCTGAGGGAATCCAGGGTATAGGTGGGGCTCTTAGAGGACAATGTAGGCTGAGGCTCAGGGACCCAAGGGCAGTTTCCTCAAGCGCCCCTACATAGGGTCCCGGCCCAGGAAGACCAGCAACAGTGAGGCTGATTACCAGGAAAGGTCTCAGACACAAATCTAGACATCAAGGCCTAGTCTGAGGAACAAGGCAGGATGTGGAAGTCTGGCTATTGGAGCCAGACTCTAGGCACCTGAGGTTAAGAACCACCCAGCACAGGGGCCCATCAGAAGGCAGAGCTCAGCAACATCGCTGTAGTGAGCAAGTGTGTGTGTCTTTTGTTTTGCTTTTATTTTTTCTTCTTTTTCATTTCTTCTTTTTCTTTTTTCAATGAAGTATTTTTAAAAATCAAAATCAGGGACCTCCCTGGTAGCGCAAGGGGTTAAGCACTGCACTATGAACAATCCGCAGCTTCTTCAGCATGAGTTTGATCCCCGGCCAACCAGGGAGCAACCCACATGGCACAGCAGACCTCTCCTGTCTCCCCGGCTGCTCCCCTCAGCAGTGTACTTCGGTCAATCTACATGTTCTGTTCCCCACTCTGTCTCTGGTGAATCCTCTCACCCCCCATACCTCTGGTCTGTACCCCAGTTCTTGTATACATAAATAAATATTTAAAAAATAAAAAGGCTGTTGCTATTAAAAAAAAAATACTGTAAAGGCAGTAACTTAATTCTATATAAATATATCCCCCTATCATCCCGGAGGTCAGAAGACTACAGTGGGGTTGCCCTAGCAGGGCTATAATTCTTCTAGAGGTCTTAAAGGCAAATTTAGCTCCTCTTCCTTTCCAGCTTCTAAAGGTCACCTGGTTTCCTTGACTCAGAGCCCCTTCCTCCATCTTCAAAGGGAGTGGCACCTCCCCCCTCAAATCTCGCTCTCTGGGCTTTGTTTTTGTTTGGTGACTCTGACCACCTCACCTCTCTTATATAAGGACCCTTGTGATTATACTGGACCACTGGGATAGATCTCTACCTCAAGATCCATAATTTAATCACATCTGCAAAGACCCCTTTACCATGGAAGGTAACATCCATAGATTAGGCCATGGACATCTCTAAGGAAGCCTATAAAAGCTCTGGGGTGAAAAAGGTATCTCAAAAGAGGAGGTTACATGTGCAAAGGTCCTGAGGCTAAAATAAAGTAGCCATTTCTAGGATCAACAAGAAGGTCAGTCTTCTAGAAAGTGGTACTCCAGGGCCTCCCTGGTGATGCAAGGAGTTAAGCACCGCACTATGAAGCTATCCACAGCCTCTGTAGCACGAGTTTGATCCCCAGCCAGCCAAGTTGCTACCCATATGGCACAGCAGACCTCTCCTGTCTTGCCTGCTGCTCCCCTCAGCAGTGTATTTCAGTAAATCTGCCTGTTCTGTTCCCCACTTTGTCTTTGGTGAATCCTTTCACCTCCCCGCACCTCTGGCCTGTACCCCAGTTCTTGTATACATAAATAAATAAATCCTTAAAAAGAAAAGTGGTACTCCTTCTAACTTGGTTTGAATCAGCTCCATCCATGAGTCCAATCTCACCGTCATGACTAATGGGGTATGCTCCAGGAACCCTGGATGAAGCAAGACAACCCTTGTATCTCTTTGCTGCTTAATGTCATCTCCTCCATCCCCCTGCTTCTAGCTGGTCACCCCTTCACATGCTTCCAGCAAAAGTCCAGGATGCTTGAAGAAGCTGCCTGTCCAAGTGCTCACCTGGAGCTAGGAGCTGAACTCTGGCCGGGGAATAAGCCCAGTCCCTGCTACCTGCACATAATCCTGCTCTTTCTTCCCCACTGAAGGCCAGAATTGTATGGCTGAGGAAAGATGGGGGCAGGAAAGGCTGGGCCTCGAGCAGTGGAAGCAGCCATCAATGGCCAGATTGTTAGCTCTGGCTGCAGAGGGGAGGTCTGGCTGAATGCAGCGTCTATGTTCGTGAGGTCAGGATGCCCAGGTCAGGGTTCTCCTGGAAGTTGGGCCTTCACCTCTGCGCAGACCCTGTGATGTGGCATCTGTGGCATCCCTTGTACCCACCCCTCCCCGAGGAGCCTGGCTGTCACTGGCTGACTGATGATGCCACTGGTGGCTGGATGGTGGCCTTCCCTGTAGGCATGTAAGCTCTGCAAGGACAGGAACTATGAGCGCTGATGGCCACCTGTCCCAGCACCCTGCACCCAGGGCTCGGATAAGTCGTTCCATAAATGCATGCAATGAAGGGATGAATGAGTGAGGGAGTTGCCGCCCTCGCTTCATCGGGTTACCGCCTCCTGGACCAGGGTACCAGTGGCCTCACTAGTTTGCCTGCCTCTGGGTTTCTCCTCCACGCCATTGCCCCAGGGGGTTATTCTAACACACCATCTGGTTATAACTCTGCAGACACCCACAGGAAGCAGCCAAGTCCCCTAACCTAGCCGCAAAGCCCCTCACGGCCCCTCCATACTCAACAGATGTTGAGGGGAGGGCACCAGAGTCTGACTGAACGCAGCATCTGTGCTCGTGAGGTCGGCATCCCTTCTTCACCTCCACATTCCCGCCCCTTCCCGAGTCCTCCACCACACCCTACACGTCCCATCTTGATGCCCTAGGACTGTGGCTGCTGAAGTCCAGAATGTTTTCTCTTCACCTCCCCTCCTGGGTGACTCCTGCTTGCGAGTCAGGCAACAGGCTCTTTCTAGCTTACCACCCCCAGCCTCCGCCCAGCTCCCCCAACATCTCCTCCCCACCCCATCCCACCCAGTTAACCGCCAGTTAAGCGCTCTGTCTCCCTCATCAGACCCCAAGCTTCCCAAGGGCAGGGGCTGAGCCTGACTCGTAGCCTTGCTACCCCAGGGCCCTGGAAACCTTCAGACACAGCTTGCGCTCAGCAAAGGCGTGTGTAAAGCCTGCCCAAGACAGTGGGTGGGGTCTGAAGCCAGCTGAATGGGTGCATCTGCCCTCTGGTGGTCATTTTGGGTCACTGCACTTTTCCGTGGCCTTCACCAGGGTAATGGACCTTTGGAACAAGGATTCTCAGAACGTGGTCCCAGGACGACGTGGGACCAGCCGCAGGAGCATCACCTTGGAACTTGCTAGAAATGAAAATTTGGGACGTCACTCCAGTCCGATAAGTCAGAAGCTCTGGGGGTGCGGCCCAGCATCTGGCTTTCAATAGGCGCTCCAGGTGACTCTGAGGTAGACAGAGGTATGAGAACTGATCTCCCAACAGTCCCAGCGAACAGCACACACCCCTGGTAGGGTGGCTGGATAAAATACAGAATGTCCAGTCAAAGTTACATTTCAGCTCCACAACAAGAGATTTTTATTGCAAGTATTGCAAGGGTCACACTTACACTAAACAATTACCCATTGTTATCGGAAATTCAACTTTAGCTGAGTGTCCTGCTTTTTTTTTTTCTTTCTAAACCTGGCAACCCTAAGCAAAGAACCCTGTCTTGGCTGAAGGCTCTGGTGTCACCATCTTGAAATTCTTTATCATTTTTGAGCATGGAACTCTGCATTTTCATTTAGCGTTAGTAGCCGGTCCTAGAAAGGAATATTCAACACCCAGAACTTGGAATATTCAACAGAAAGGAATATTCAACACCCAGAACTCAAAGACAGGTACAGCCAGACCTCCAGCAGTTGAGCTGTACCTCTGTTTTCCCAGCTCCCCCGTCCCCCACACCCCCCCTTTCCCCCTCCCCAACTGGGTCAAACGTTCTTCCCAGATTTGACCTACTTCTGGGTCAATCTCTTCTTCCCACATTTCATTATCTATTTTTTACTATTTGCTGCCTCTATTCTTTTTTTAAAAAAGATTTATTATTTATGCATACAAGAGCTGGGGTACAGCCCAGAGGTGCGGGGGGTGAGAGGATTCGCCAGAGACAGAGTGGGGAACAGAACAGGCAGACTGACTGAAATCCACTGCTGAGGGGAGCAGCGGGCGAGACAGGAGAGGTCTGCTGCGCCATGTGAGTTGCTCCCTGGCTGGCTGGGGATCGAACTCATGCTGCAGAGGCTGCAGATTGCTTCACAGTGCAGTGCTTAACACTTTGCGCCACCAGAGAGGCCCCAACAGGGAATGTTTTGAGTGGTGGGAACACATAGAAGGGCTAGGAACCCCACCTTCCGTTGGAATGACTCAATGGGATCTATGAGCTCTGAACTCAGATTTATGCCCTAAACTCAGTGCCCTAGTAAAACAGAAAGGATGCTGGCTATTTTTACTTTAATTTTTCACAGGTGAGGAGGAAATTGTTCTACTATTTTCTATGAGTTGATGTAAAATGACCTTGAAAGCACTGAACAGGCACACAGATGACTGGTGCAACCGGTCATTGTCCCAGTGGCTGATGTGTCCATGGGGGGTGCTGACACGTACCTCTAATTTCATTTATGCCCACATGTTGAAAAAAAAAAGAAGCAAAGTTCAAAGTAACATCAACACTCCAAAATCTCCGGTCTAGACGGGGAACTCTGCCAGGCAGGGCCAGGAACTCTGCCAGGCAGCGGGAAATGCAGGAAGAGCACTGTGAAGGCAGGCCCCCTGCTCTCCCTCCACCACCATCTCTGGCTGCCCCCAGCGGCCTCTCCAGCCTCAGTGCAGGGGGGCGGGGAGGGCAGAGGACGCTCTCCCTGCCCTGTGCAACTGCAACCTGGCCTGGGGCCCTCGGGCAGATGGCCAACACTGATGCCTTCACTCTTGGGAGCCACCTGGCTGGGTTTCAGGGAACCTCCTCTTCAGGGGGCCACTCACCTATACTTTCCTTGAAGAACAGCATTGGTTTCAGCCATTTCCCCTTTTCGGGGGGTCGCATCGCTTCCTCCAAAGCGGCCCTCAGGCAGCTGGACACTGACTCAGGCAGGCCCCCATTAGTCCAGCAGAAAGGCAGGCAATCTGTGCCAGTTTACCCTGGTAAGGAGCTGTGCCAGTGTGACCAGCTCCCCCTTCTGCCACCACACACAACCCCCGCTTTAGACTCTGCCTCTTTGTCCCCCGAAGTCTAAGCGCACATGTCGAGCTCTCTGCACAGCTCTTTGGAAGCTTCAAAACTTGAGGTCTGGGACCACACCGCCTGCTGGCCTGCAGGATGACCTGCAGATGCTGGGGTCTCTTATCCGAAGCTTCTGGAGCAGCTGCATGAGAGGCCAGTCAGCAGGATAAGCCTCATTCCTACCCCACCCCTCAACACCCATTGTCCCTTGGATTACCTGGATAAAACCTGCTCCTCTGTAAGCCTCTGCTCAAGCACTGCCTCCTCCAGGATGACTTCCCTCTCTGCTCCACAGAGGAGACCTTCCTCTCTGGTGTGCCCACCATACCATGTTCACTCATCCATCAGAACAATTATTATTAATTTTTTTGGTTTTTTTTCCATCAGACTGTGAGTTCCTTGAAGAACCCCTGGATAGCTTCTGGTGTACCACCGGGTTCCTGGTGTCTAGCACATGGCTCCTGGCACAGAGGAGAGGCACTGTAGTAACAGTGTCAGTGACAACCTTTAAGAAAGTGGATGTGCCACTTTCCCTGTGTCAAGCTTCATGGCACATGGCCTCATTAATCTCACCACAGCCTAGGGAGGTAGGTACTATTATCCCTGTTCTCAGATGAGAAAGCTGAGGCGGAAAAGGTGAACTCGCCTAGCAGGGGGCACGGGTAGAAGAGAGCTGGGATCTGAGTGCAGAGACCCCTGCTGTCCTGAGATGGGTTCAGCCATGCTTGATGTGTCTGGGTGCAGGTGGAGAGGACCCTCCTCAGGTCAGCGTGGTTGCCTCAGACCTCTGCAGGCTGAGGTCCTGCTTCCATGGGGGTCACGGGATAGGCAGAGCATAGCCATAAAGAAGGCTGAGGATGTGTTTGGGGGTTGCAGACTTCTGAGGCCCATGCTAAGTCAAATTGTAATTGAGCTGCTGCTTCTTTTCCTTCCTGACACTCATTTCCTTAGACTCTTACTCCCTGCCTCAGTCCCCCACCATCCGGAGGCTCTCAGATCAGGAAGCTCCCAGGACTTGGGGTGGGAGGGAGTCGGGGGGGGGGGGTGAGGAAAAATGCTTTCAAGTTGGTAGATTGTTATGGCACCATGTCCAGGTGCCCCCTGGGGTAGCGATGTTCCTGGCTGGACCACAGCTCTGAGGTGACCACCTGTCTGGGCTTGCTCAGGATTGAGGGGTGTGGGCCTTCCAGGGCTAAAATAGAAACAGTCCAGGGCAGACCAGAGGTTGTCACTCCGCAACAGAACCCACAAGGGGGCCTCCCTGGCGGCAAAAGGGGTTAAGATGCAACCTATGAAGCGGTCCACAGCCACTGCAGCACAAGTTCGATCCCCAGCCAGGGAGCTACCCACATAGCGCAGCAGACCTCTCTTGTCTCTCCCACTGCTACCCTCAGCAGTGTATTTTGTCAGTCTGCCTGTTCTGTTCCCCACTCTGGTGAATCCTTCCACCCTCCACACCTCCGACCTGTACCCTAGTTCTTGTATGCATAAATAAATAAATCTTAAAAAAAAAAAAAAAAAAGAACCCAGAAGGGATCCTTCTACTCATTAGATGTTTCTGGACCCTGAGGAAGCATTCCTGGGAAGAAGATATTGTACTCACTGCAGATGTATACACACAGATGTGTCAGAGAGCAGGGCCTGGGGCTCAGAGTGACCACGGTTTGCACCCTCTCCAGCCATGACTGACCAGGTGGCCTTAGGCCTCTGTCTAAAACCTCTGAGTCTCCTTACCTCTCTCTAAAATGAAGTGGGTCACATCCACTTTATCGGTCTGTTGTGAGGATGAGAACGAGATGACTCAGAAAAAAGGGAGGTGTCACCAGCAGATTAAGCTCAAGTAACAGCACGCTAGAATTGTTCTGGTTTAAATTAGAGTTTGTTTCTCTCTCAGATAAAAGTCTGGAACTAGATGGTGCAGGAATAGTGTGGGGTTTCTGCTTCCCTAAGTCCTTGGCATTCAGGCTCTCTCCAGCTCAGGCTCCTCCATCCCTAGAGTGTGACCCTTGTCTTTAAAGACCAAAATAGCAGCTGGAGCTCCAGCCGTTACATTTGTGTTCCAGGCAGTGGACAGAAGAGGGACCAAAGAAGCACATGTCCTTCACTTTAAGACCACTTTGCGGAAGCCATACACAGCAATCCTGCTTAGATCCTGTTGATCCCATCAGGGTCAATTTAAGAGTCTATGAAATGGGGCCTCCCTGGTGGTGCAAGGGATTAAGCACCGCACTATGAAGCAATGCTAGCCTTGGCAGCACGAGTTTCATCCCTGGCCAGGGAGCTACCCACATGGCACTGCAGACCTTTCCTGTCTCCCTGCTGCTTCCCTCAGCAGTGTATTTCAGTAGATCTGCCTGGTCTGCTCCCCACTCTCTCTGGTGATTCCTCTTAGGCCCCACACCTCTGGGCTGTACCGCAGCTCTTGCATGCATAAATAAATAAATCTTAAAAAAAAAAAAAAGGAAGGGGAGAAAGATGAGGAAGATGAAGAAGAGGAGGAAGAATAAGCTGGTTCAAGTGCAGTTTATTTTTCTTGTCTATAAATTATTTATTTAGCCCCCTGTACACAACTCACTCCTTTTCAAGAAAAAAATTGAAATGTAAGGCCATGTAAGATTTGCTTTGAAACTGTACAGTGTCTTTTTGTTTTGTATTGCTGTTGGTTTATTTTTAAAGATTCATTTTATTTATTTATGTATACAAGAACTGGGGCATAAGCCAGAGGTACACGATGTGAGAGGATTCACCAGAGACAGAGCAGGGGGCAGAACAGGTGGATCTACTGAAACACACTGCTGAGGGGAGCATCAGGCAAGACAGGAGAGGTCTGCTGTGCCATGTGGGTCACCTCCCTGGCCAGGGATCGAACTTGTGCCTTGATAGTGCTGAGACTTTAATCCCTGCACCACCAGGAAGATCTTATTTTGTATTGTTAACATGTTACCCAGGTGTCTTTAGACAGCTTTGTCCTGGGGTTATTTTCTTAGCCATAATCTTGCCTGGTACAGGATGGAGGTTGTAAATTGGTATGGAAACTTAAAGCAGGTTCTTGTTGGTGCACAGCACAAATTGGTTCTATATGGGGATGGGAGATTTTCATCTTCAGTTATCTCTGATACAGCTTATATGAAATAATTATTGTTCTGTAACTGAAGATCACTGTGAATTGCAAAAAACCCTAAAGTTTCAGCTGTTTTGTTGACATTTTGAATGCTTCTAGGTAAATAAACTTTTTTCATTAAAAAAAATGGCAAGGCGGGAGACTAGGAGGTTATTGTTAATGGATATCAAGCTTCACTTTGGGAAGATGAAAAAGCTCTAGAGAGGAATGATGGTGATGTTTTCACAACAATGTGATTGTACTTAATGCCACTGAAATGTTTAATTAAAAATGGTAAAAATGTTAATTTTATGTTATGTATATTTTACCACAATGTTTTAAAGTGTAAAATGCTTGGACTAGGGCCTAGCACACAATACATACTCCATAGCAGACATCAGACTCTCCCAGGGGGCATCACCAAGGTCAAAATTCTTTTCATAGTGACACTAAGGCATCATTTGTCTTTACCCTGGGGTGATCTTGCACAGATGCAGCAAAAGCACTGGGGGTAAAAAGGGGCTCACATCTACTAAAGGCATCATCCTCTTTGCCATGCCCTTGTGGTAAAACACTGCCAAGATCACTCAAGAGAGTCTTTGATAAAACAATAAATGCTACCATTCATTTTCTATTGACCCTTGAACACACATCTCTATAACATTCTGTGTGATAAAATGGTACTTCCGCTGTGGACTGAGATATCAAGGTATTCTCCAGGGAAAAACATTTGTGCGATTGTTTGAACTGTGAGCTCAACTAGCCATTTTTTTCATGGCACATCATTTTTGCTTGAAAGAAATATTGACAGGTAAATTGTGGTTTTGCACACTTGAGTATCTGCAAGACATTTTCTTAAAACTGAATAAAGTGAGTCTGTCATTTCAAGGTAAAATGGCAGTATTTGTTACCAGATAACATTATAAAATTCCAGCTTTTAAGTAAAAACTAGAATTTTGGAAAACTTGTGAACTTGGAAACTTCCCAGTACGTAAAGACTTCTGATGAGATCAGAAGTGATATTAATGACAGATTTTTTTATATTATATTCTAAGATTTATCAATATTTGAAGGATCTGCATAACTTGGTGAACCATTTTCCCCCAAATGACCCATGCATGCTGTTGCAAAACCATGCATTTATAAAAAGATACAATCCAAGTGTGAAAGAAATCAAAAGATTTTAGGGCCTCCCTGGTGGCGCAAGGGGTTAAGAGGCAACCTATGAAGCTATCCACAGCCACTGCAGCACCAGTTCAATCCCTGGCCAAGGAGCAACCCATATGGCGCAGCAGACCTCTCCTGTCTCTCCTGCTGCTGCCCTCAGCAGTGTATTTCAGTAGATCTGCCTGTTCTGCTCCCCACTCTGTTTCTGGTGAATCCTCTCATCCCCCCTGTATCCTTGTTCTTGTATACATAAATAAATAAATCTTTAAAAAAAATAAAAAGTGCATTAACATGTAATAAGATTACTTTAAATTACTTACCATGGTGTTTTAATTTCAACATAAAGTCAAAAATACTGTTCAAATTTTTAAAATGTCAATATAAATTATAAAACCAGTAGTTTTTGGGATCCTCCGTGATTTTTTAGGTGTGAAGAAATGTCCTGAGACCAAAAAGTTTTGAGAACCAGGGCTTAATGTTAATGCTATGCTCTGCACCAACCAGTATTAGGCAGCAGGGGGCAGCAGAGGCAGCCAAATGACAGCAGCTTTGATTTTTTTTTTTTTTAATTGAAGTAACACTGGTTTATATTGCTGTTTGTGTTTATTTGTTTATTTATTTATTTAAAGATTTATTTTATTTATGCAAGAACCGGGGTACAGGCCAGATGCGCAGGAGGGTGAGAGGATTCACCAGAGACAGGGCAGGGAACAGAACAGGCAGACTGACGAAATACACTGCTGAGGGGAGCAGCAGGCAAGACAGGAGAGGTCTGCTGCACCACATGGGTTGCTCTGAGGCCAGCGGGGATCGAACAGGCACTGCAGAGGCTGCGGTCAGCTTCACAGCGCTGCGCTCAATGCCTGCACCACCAGGGAGTCCCCTGTTTGTGCTTAGTTAATTTTTTGTTTATTTATTTGTGCTTGTGGATTAGAAGTATAGGCTCTCTCCCCCAGGTGTTACCATACCACACCCACCACCAAAACACCCATAGTCTACCATAGGAGTCCATCCTGCTCTCTCCCCTTCCCCTCTGGTAGGCTCAGTTTTACAGTCAGTTTTCTAGCTTTAGTTCTTAGTTTGGCTTTATCTGATCCTTTGCTTGGTGTCTCCAAATTCCACATATAAGTGACACCGCCAGTATTTATCTTTCTCCTTCTGACTTATTTCACTGAGCATAATCCCCTCCTACTCTAACCATGTTGCTGCAAATAGCAAGAGTTTATCTTTTTTGATCACTGAGAAATAGTCCATCGTGTATATATATACCATACCTCCCTGAGCCACTCATCTGGATTTTTTTCAGAGAGTCAGCTCAAGTGCTACCTGCTCTGGGAAGCCACCTTGACACCCCATACCCTCCCACCCCCCACTCTCCCCCAATTAGGCAGCCTGGACTGTGTTCACAAAGTGCTCCACACACCTCCACTGCTGCACACTGCCACTGCAGAGAGCCTGGGCCTGGGGGCTCCTTGATGTGGAGGGCAAGGCTTCCTCACTGTCCCCTCCCTGGGTGTCTAGGACTTCAGCGGCTCAGGACATGCCGGGATGAGCTGTGAATGTGGGATGAGCTGGGAACACAGAAATAAACCAGACTGCATTTCTTGCCCTCTATAAGCTCACACACTGGTGGGGAAGTTGAACCACAAAGAGGCCAAGATCCAAGGGATTTGGAGGCCAAGAGAGGAAGAAGAGGCTGCAGCATCACCATCTCCAAAAGAAGACACTGCACTACACACTGGGGAGTGGGGCAGGTCTCTCAGAGGGAGCTGGAAGGATAGAGAAAACTCAGTGACCAAATGGGGAGCAGCAGGAGAGCTGGGGAAAGGATTCCAGGCTGGCAGAGTCCAAGCAGAGAGGTGGGAAAGCAGGATGTGTGAGGGCCATGGTGTTCAGTGACAACTAAGGAGCTCACCCTACCTCCAGCAGACAGTGAGTGGCAGGAGTCAGGGCCTGTGGGTTTGGTGCTCTGTGGTGTCCCCTGCCAGCACCCAGCACCTGCCTGCACACAGTGGGTACCTGCAAAGATTTGTTGAAAGCAGGGCCTCCTGGTGGCGCAGGGGTTAAAGTCTTAGCACTATCAAGCTATCACCAGTCACTGCAGCAAGAGTTCAACCCCAGGCCAGGGAGTTAACCCCCATAGCGCAGCAGACCCCTGCCTGCTGCTCCCCTCAGCAGTATATTTCACTAGATCCATCTGTTCTGCCCCCCACTCTGTCTCTGGTGAATCTTCTCTCACATACACACACAACCCCACAACTCTGATCTATACCCCGTTTCTTGTATGCATAAATAAATAAAAATAAATCTTTAAAAACAAAAAAAAGATTTGTTGGAAGCAGATCTTGAGGAATGTGAAGTGCTAACACAATTACACAATTAGGTGGCTCTATTTAAGTAAAAGAATGCAAAATCCCTAATGTAAATACCAAAGTGAATGTTTATGGGAATGGGAAGGAGCTGTGGGAGAGCTGAAGCTGCAGCCACTTCACAGTCCATCCTCCTCTGATCAGAGAAATACTAGAATAGTGGAAAGTTCTAAAAGCTATGGAGGCCAGGTTGACAAGACTAGCATTTTCTGTCAGCCCATGAGTCCCAGGTCCAGGGTCAGCCTCTGAGCCCCCAGTCAGCCTCCCAGGCAAGCCGCTGTGACCATACCTCTGGCAACTGGCTTTATAGGCCTCTCCCAGGTCAGGTTTCTTCCCCTCCCCCGCCCCCAGGAGATTTTCTCCCCCCTCCAAGGGGCCAGAGGGTAAATGTGGGTGTCTGAGAGCTGTTTGCTGGTCACCTCCTCATGACCTTGAGCACTCCTCTCCCAGACCTCAGAGGTCACGGAGGCTCATTCTGAAAGCTTTCTTTTCATTGTGGTATTCAGCTCATCTGACCCACTGAGGAGGCTCTCCCAGCGGGGCAGCCAGAGAGTTGAGAGCCTCATTCATTCATGTTCTGGTGCCGAGGTCTTACAGGGGCCAGCAAACATTCTGCTGGGTGGGGGTGCACTGCCACAGAGGGGCTCACCTCCACCCAGTGGGGCCAACTGGACATAAAATACATAATCATAGTTTCCAAGCAGAGATTCCAAAAGGCAGATTGTTGGGGGAGCCCAGGAAGGCTTCTCAGAGGAGGAGACACCATTTGAGAGTGGGAACAGCATTCATTTAACAATTATTTGTTCAACATATACTATGTGCCAGGCTCTGTGACACAGCAGTATAGACAACAGATGGGCATTTGCCCCAAAGGTTCTTGCCTTCAGCCCAGAGGGCAGTAACTCAGAAAAGGTAGTAAGGTCTCTAGTCAAGGAAAAGCAGGAGCAGCAAAAGACAGCTCCATCCCACTATGGATGGAGCTGAGAAGTTTGGTGTGAGGGTTGAAGGTTGTGATTGCGACACAAGGCTGGTGGGGTTGGCAGAGAACAATAATGGAAGGGCTAGAACACCCAGTTTGGAACTTAGGACTTGATCATGCTGCCAACTGAGAGCCATAGAAGGTTCTGAGCAGGGAAGAGAGAGCACTCTCTCCCTTTCCCAACCTCTCCATGGACTTCAGCCTCCAGCTCATTTTCTTCCTTGTTCTTCCAAGCAGACTGTAAGGCTAGTGCACACTGAAGAAGGATGGGGCAGAGCCTCAGGGGCCAGGCCTCAGTGAGCACTGGAACTCTTCAGTAGAGGCTTCATACTAGTTGCCTCCTGTGGGCTTTCAATGTATTCATGCTACCTCCTTTCCTACAAAGTTCGTCTTTCCCATATCAGTGTCTGGCTTAAAAACTTCCCAGGATCCCCTCTGACAACTATTGAGTCCAGATTCAGGGTCTTTAAGGCTGGGCCTCAGCAAAACCCTACTGGGTTCAAGGCCAGGAGTAAGACTCCAACAGAGTTCTTGACCCTTAGGATGGTGTTCAAACTCCCTTCTGGCCCAGCCTATCTCTCCACACTCTTACCTTCTCATTGATTCCGCTGTTTCCCAAGAGCTCCAGGCCCCTGAACTGTCTCCTTTTTTAACAGAACAATGTTTTCCTGGAGGATCTCTTTCCAGAGCACTGCCTATTCCCTGAGTCTCCCTCCTAACCCAGCTAATGCTTATTTCTGTCCCAAGCCTGCCTGTCACTCCCTCTGGCAACCCTCTTCTCCCAGAATAGACTCAGGGGCCCCCAAAGGTGTTCTTTCAGGCTCAATGACTTCGCATATGATGTCTCCTCTGCCAAGAAGACCCTTCCCTCTGCCCTTTAAAGTCTAGTACCTCTGCAGGCCCTGCCAGGTAGCAGCATCATTTTCCTTTTACAGGCCAGAAAACAGAGTTTCAGAGAAGCCAATAATCTTTTCAAAGTCACACAGCTTTGTCCTAGAATAGTGATGAGTGGAGTGAACCCAGGGCCAGCTGCACAGTCCTGGAATATCACTTGGGCCTTCTTTGCTCTGGTATCTTCATCAACAAAATAGGGTGCCTCCTGCACAAAGTTAGTGGGGAGACTCAAAGAAAAGATGTACAGTGGGACTGCCCTATCTTCACTCCCCAGACCAATGAGGGGCTATCTCATGTCATCTCCCTGAAGCACTTTCAGCACTCACTCACTCATTCATTCATTCATTCATTCATTCCCTCCTTCCAATGTCTGTTTGTTGTCCACACTGCACAGGGCGCTGGGACTCAGACAGTCCAGCAGAGCTTTGCCCCCACGGCGCTGGGGGAACGAAGGGGCGGGGGCACGAGCACAGAGCTACGCATACACCGCGATTTTGCTAGGGGGGAAAGGATGTCCTAAAGCTAATTCCATATAGGCTTTGTGGACTCCACCCCCACCCCAGGCCAAAGCCAAAGACACTGGGAACTCCAAATCCCATCACCACCAAAGGGAAGGTGGCTGGGACCTGGGGGGGGTGGGGGGGTGGGTTAAGCAGCCAGGTTGGTATAAAGCCAGACATGTGGGCTTTGGGGGTCCCCCATTTTGGCTCTCCGCCAGCTCGCAGCGTCCGGCCAACTCTGAGAGTGACTTTGGGTTTCCAGGTCGTCGGATCGGGTAGGACGCATTAAAGACTTTATTTCCCTATTTTCTCCCTGAGTTGTACATTTTCCTTATTTCCTTTTCCCTTGTAAATAAACCTTTTATTAACCTTTTGTGTGTGCCTGTAGTGGAGTATTCATAAGTCCCTTGTAAGCGCGCGGGTGAGGACCCACAGCCAGGAACCCGTTCAATATCGGAGCTGCCCTATAACAATTTCCCGACTGGCAGTGTGCGCGCGCGTCCGCACACCCCTCTGCTCTGGACAGCGCCAAGCACCGGCTCCCCCTGAAGATACGCCTCGGAAGGGGGAAGCGTTGGGGAAAAGATCCGAGCTTTATTTTCGAAAACATATTTTTCACCACTTCCTGAAATCTGAGTGTGTCACTGAACCCACGCTCAGCTCCGCGCGCCGGGACCTGGAGGCTGGCAAGGGGGGAGCACAGCGAGGGGGTGTCCCAGCATCCCGGGGAACCCCCCCGGGACTGCAATACCCCCGGATAATCCACCCCGACCCCTGTCCCTAGCCCATGCCTGGCCCCCGCACCAACCCAGGGCCGCTCCCCACACAAACGAACCCTCGGGTCTCTTCCTTCCATGGGGCTACCCGCTGCCGCGCCCCGCTCTTTAGGAACCCGCGCCCCGCCTTTGTCCTCTCTGCAGCCGCACCCCTCTCTCTTATCTGCCTCTCGCCGTCCGAGGTAGAGTCCACGCCCAGCCGAGCGCCCCGCTTTTCCCACTCTCTGATTGGCTCCTGCTGCACGGCAGCGCGGGGCGGGGGAGGGAATCTGGGGCGCCCCCGCCCCTCGCCCGGTGGCAGTGTCGGGGGCGGGGCCTGCGGTGGCCCCGCCTCTTTGGGGCGGGGCCGCGCTGGGGGTCGCTCGGACTCCGGACGGCGCCGCCTCGGCTCGGCTCGGCTCGGCTCGGCCCGGCTCGGCTCGGCTCGGCCCGGCTCGGCCCGGCTCGGGCTGCAGCCCTCGCGGGGGAGGGCGGCGCGGTGACAGCGGCTGCGGCGCGCGAGCAGGGCCGGCGGGGGAAGGAGAGAGGAGGAAGCGGCCCGCGGCCGGAGCGCTGAAGCCGGCCGCGCGCCAGGAGCGCCCCGCTTGCTGAGCGAGCCCAGCCCAGTCCCGGGGGGCGATCCCCGCCCCCCGCCCCCCGCGGCGCCCGCCCCGCCCGCCCGGTCCCGGCTCCCGCGCCGGGACGCTCCCAGCCCCGAGCCCCGAGCCTGGCGCGGCGTGGCCAGGACGCCCCAGAACCCGACTTGGGGCGCCGGGGAGGGACGCGCTTGACCCACCACGCGGATCCGGCTGCGGACTCGACCCAGCCGCCCTGTATTGTGAGGGAGCCCGCAGCCCTCCGCCCAGGGGATCTCGGGGCGCTCCCAGACCCCCGACGGAGTGCAGGGGAACCCGGGCGCCCTCAGTCTCTGGCTCCCCGAAACCCGAGCGTGCAGCTGCCTGCGACCGGCGCTTCGGACTTGGGACCGAGCGCGCGCCCAGGAAGTCCAGCGCCGGGGGCCCCGGTGGGCTGGGCCGTCGGACTGACCGGGACGGGGCCGTGCTGCTGCCGGAGCCGCCGCCCTCCCGCCGCCCCGGGCGAGGGCTCAGCACTTGCTCCGAAGGTACACAGCCCCCCACCGCCCCCCACTGCCCGGCCCTGGCGGCGGGAGAGAGCCGCGAGCTGCAGGTGAGCGAGCCCGGGTGCCGCGAGGGTGGCCCCGGACCCCGTCGGGGCGCGCGGGGCCGCTGCGGGCGCGCGGGGGACAGTGACCGGGGCTGGAGCTGGCCAGGAGGGAGCGCGGAGGAGGGAGGAGAGGAACCCACACTTATTGAGCGCCCATTGTGCGCCGGCCCGCGCCCCACCCCGCGAAGGGTCCTTCCTGCGAGGCGCGCTGCTCTTCGGGGAGACGAGAGGTGTGCGGTGCGGTCACGGGCGCTCACCGCGGGGCACGCAGGCTCGGGGGCTGCACGACCGCGGTCAGAAGGTAGTGGGGGAGAGCGGTGGAGGGGAGCCCATGGGGCCATACCAGCCCTGATTTTAAGCCTGGGCAAGTGGCTTCTCCTGGCCTCTCCCTCCCAGGAGAAGTCATGTCACCTCCCAGGAGAGGTGACCCAGAGTTGAGGGCAGAGGTGGGAAGCTTCCCAGTTCCACGACTTTCCTCCATGTTGGCCCAGGTTGGAGGAACGGCTGTCCCTGACCCTAATGCCAGACTCCAGGATCTCTCAGGCACTCTGGAGGTCCTGAGACGCTGCTTCTGTGCTTAGGAATTCACCGTGGAGGTCCCCAAGTCAGAGCTTGAGGTGCTGTGACCCCTGGCTCAGCTCACCTCTTCCCATGACCACTGGAGTCCTGGAGGTGGGGTGCCAATTGTCCAAGGTCCTAGTGAGTGGTTGAGCCATCAGCACAGTTGATAAAACCTTCCCAAACATCCTTCAAGGTATCCACTTCCCCTCCCCAGTTAGTATCTTCTCCGTGAGCGGCAGAGGCTTTCCCCAGCCTGATGTGATGTGAGTTTAGGGTGACCACCTATGAGGTTGCTGTGAGTCTGTGGTTAGTGCTGGGGACCAAGACTTGCCAGCAGCTTTATAGCCTTTGACTCAGATTGAAGGTCTGTCTGATCTCAGCCTGCCCTGGACTGGGGAACCTGCAGGGCACCTCTGGCTCAGAGGGGAGGGGCTTGCTCAAGGTCTCCAGGCTCCTGTTGGGGGCACAGTCCCAGGTGTCTGGATTCCCAGGCACGCTCCTGCTGCTGTCCCCTGGGGCCGTGCAGGGAGAGGGGTATTGTGAAAGAACCCTTGGCATGGACTCTGTGGGCTCTTGTTCTGGGTGGGTGAGGGGAGGGGACATGGTCCTGGTCTGAGCCTTGTGCCTTGACTGGGACTAGTTAACCCCTGCTGTGTCCATGTTCCCAGAGTCTAGGGGGAAAACACCTTGGAAAGCCCCGGGGAGTTGGAGGAGGGTGAAGAGGTTAGTTACAGTCTGGAAACGCAGCCCCTGGGGCAGGAGGAGTTGGGAGGAACCTGAAGAAAAAGTGACCAGAGGGCTTGGAATCCTCCTCACCTGTAGGGTTTCAGTTGCTCATGATAATCTCTGCACCTAAACAAAGCTCCTCTTTGCTGAAATACTTTCATATCTGTGATCTCATTTCTTGGTGTGTGGAAGAGCCTGGAACCTGGAGTGAGTTTCCCGGGGAGCCTCCCGGGACCTCTCAGACACATCCAGGGCTCCAAGCCTCACCTGTAAAATGGGGTCAAGTCAGCCTGTGTGTACCCTGCTCGGATAATGGGGCCATCCCATCCGGTAAAGTGTCAAGTGCTAAAGAGTTCTTTGTGTTTGCCAAGACTGGGCTTATTATTAAAGCCTACCTTGTGTGGGAAATTGGCTCAGAGAGGTGAAACCACCTGCTCAGGGCCTTTGAGTTTGTTCGGGAACCCAGTGCCAACTGTCCAGGAAGGTTCCCAGACGGAATAGGCGTCGTGGCCATGAGCCCACAGTGGGGTGGGCTGGGAGGCATGGGCAGATAGTGGTACGTCAGACAGACTGGCCGGCGTGGGTCTGCTCTGCCTCCTGCTCCATGTGGCAGCTCATCACTCCTTGGAGCCCCAGCTTCTCTGTAGGCCAGAATTCTCCTTCCCAAGGCTGTGAGGATTCAATGAGATAAACACACAGTGCTTGGCCAAATATCTATTTCCTCCCATGTAAAGAAAGGAAGTTTGAATTTTGACCAGGAAATCTGGGAAAATTCTCACTTGCTTTCCATTAGGCTGGTGGCTGCTGCTGCTGCTGCTGCGGGCTCACAGACACGGCTCCGCCGGGACTCTGGTATGGGTAAGGAGTCCCCAGACCCCCTCCCTGGTCTTAGGGCCTTCTGGAATCTGCTTCGTGACCCTGCAAGGGGCTCTGGATTCTGACCCCCCCACCCCCACTCCAGGGCTATTAGCCTTCTGCGGGGTTGGGGGGAGCTGGTGTTCATTCCCTGTGGCCCATTGTCTGGCCTCCCTCGGCACAAAGGTACAGTGAATAATTTATGACTCCCCTTGCACTGGGAGGCAGGCTCAGGGAAATTGCTCTGCTCAGCTGAGCTTTTGAACTCCACCCGAGGAGCTGGTGGTTTGTGTCGGTGCTATAAACAGTCTTGGATATGGAGTTGGAGGGTAGGTGGAAGGGGCCACCAGGATAGGATCAAAGAAAGGGACATTTTAACCTCAGCTCTGTCTCGGGGGACCAGGTGGACTCAGAGGAAACCATCTGAACCAAGTTACCTTAGCTAGGATCAAGGTGTGGGCCTCTGAATCAAAAGAGTGGGGAAGGGGAAGGTTCAGGGTGAGGAGGGTGGCAGGGGACTCTGAGAAACGGAGTAATCCTGAAGCTTCAAGAAGGAAGGTGCCTGGGCTGGGGCTAGAGGCAACTTACTGTAGAGAGTAGGGGTTCTGACATCAGTTCAAGGTTGAATCTTGGCTGTGCCACTTACTGTGGGAGCAGGGGCAAGATCTTTGACCCTGCCAGGCCTCCGTTTGCTCCTCTGTAAAATGTGGGTAGTGTAGGGGCACATATTCCAGGCCAAGAGAAAGCAGGGAGACAGGCGTCCAGGCAGGCAGGAAGGCATGGGGAGACGGGAGACGGGAGGCAACTCACCCTCCCTGTCCCTGCGCCCCCTCTCAGTCTCAAGTCCTTGCGTAGTCATTTTTTTTTTTTTTAAGATTTATTTATTTGTGCATACAAGAGCTGGGGTACAGGCCAGACGTGTGTGTGTATGTGAGGGGATGAGAGGATTCACCAGAGACAGAGTGGGGAACAGAACAGGCAGATTGGCTGAAGTACACTGCTGAGGGGAGCAGCGGGCGAGCCAGGAGAGGTCTGCTGCGCCATGTGGGTGTTTCCCTGGCCGGGGATCGAACTCGTGCTGTGGTGGCTGAGGATAGCTTCATAGCTGCGTCTTAGCCACTTGTGCCACCAGGGAGGGCGCCCCCCCCCCCCCCCGCCATAGTTGTCCTTTTATTACCCTCTTCTAGGCCCAGGTGTGTGCAGGTCCGTGCTTCCTGGGCCCAGGTGTCCATAATCTTGGGAGAATTGCAAGACCACAAGTGCCGGTCATAGAGGCAGGCTGCGGGAGGGTGGGAAAAATAGCCTTATTCACTTCATAGCCGGGCAGTAGTTATGGGTGACCGCAAGGTCACATATGTAAAGCTTGCTTCTCAATAGGCACTTAGTGAAAGGCTGCTTCATTGTACATGAAGTGGGGTGTGCTAAGGCCAAAGATGTATGGTATAGTGGGCAGAGAGGTGGGGAGAACTGGAATTAGTGCTGCCGAGGTTTGTGGGGTCAGTGAGGGGGTGGAGAAGAGGCGTGAGTCATCAGATAGTAGAGGGGCTTGAATGTCAGAATTCACACTTCAGAAAGCATCACAGAGTCCCCATTTAGAACTCCTTGGCTCCTTCTTGCCTGCAAGATGAAGACCAAGCCCCTTTGTGCATTTAAGGCCTTCCTCACCAGAGCCGCCCCGGACCCCTGGCTTAAACACAACATATGTGGCCCTATCACTGCCCTGGCTTGTGGGGTTTCTGCCGTCAGAACCACCATCCCTGCCTCTGCTCCGCCCACCTCCCATCTGGCAAGGCCCAACTCAAGTCATCAGTCCCTCCAGAAACACTCCTGGATTATCCAACCCTTTAACACACCACGGGAGTAGTAATAAGTAATACCAGCGCGTCATATTTTATATTTTGTCGACTGTACCCGCTTACTCACTAACTGCACGGTCATGATGATAACAATAGCTAAAGCTTTGAATACTTACTAGAAGCCAGATGCTATGCTTAAACACTTAAACATTCTCATTCACAATTATGGGAGGTAACCACTGTTACCCCCCCTCCCCGATACTGGGGCTCAGAGGGTGCACTGTCTCAAGGTCACGCATCTAGACATGTGGGGACTGAGGAGTCAAGCCCTCGCTCCTGACTGCCCCTGAACAGACAACTTGACAGCTCTAGAAGATGTCTGGTCGGCTCAACTCCCCACCCAAGTACCTCGAGAGCACGCGTTGCATGTCAAAAGCTTGAAAAAGTCTTTTTTTCAAGGGTGAGGGAGGGCAGTGCTGGATGAGTACAGAGCCCAGGAAGGAACCCTTGGCAGGGCAGCCAGGCCCTGCTGGCTGTGCTACTTGGGTGCATCTGCCTCCCTCTGTGGTCTTGTTTTCCTGAGCCTATAGCGAGTGGGGTGGTGACCCAGCTCCCGGAGCTCCGGCTTTCTGCAGTGTCCTCCGTGACCCTGGAAGGTGGAGGAGACCACAGCATCGGGTCCAGAGGATGTGGTGTGTTGGGCGGCTATGATTTTTGGCCTGGCTGCTCCTGGGCAGCAGGCTCTGTAGTTAGCTGCTGCCTCACCCAAAGGAGGGCGGCGGCCTGGGCTGCAGGCAGCCTGGTCATTAGCTGGGCAGAGAAGACCCTGTGATTGGGAGCTGGCAGGGCCAGGCCAGGTTGGCAGGGCTGCAGGCAGGCTGGCCCAGCCACAGTGGGGTCATTGGCAGGGCAGCTGGCAGGGAAGCCACTATTTCTCCTCTTGCAGTCTCCAGGGTGGTGGCAGGCACCCATCAGGCACTAGAGTGTTGTAGGCCAAGGCTTGCCCTTTCTCCTATTGTGGTTGTAGGGAGTAAGCAGTGAAGAGTCTTCTAGATGCCTTCTAGAAGCATCCAGGACTCCTCTCAAGCAGACAGAGTCCATCCTTCTCTGCAGATCGATAGCTGTCACCCCTGACTGTGTTCTGTGCAGTGGGGTTGTGTAGATGTTCTTCCCTTGCCACCCTGGCAGAACTAGGTTCTCTGCCACCTCCCCTCAGAGCGCCTGAGAGCATGCCTGCCACAAAGTGATGACCCTCCATCAGGGGAGGCAGTGCCAGCAACACCTTTGTCAAATCACTCAACGTTTTTACCGCTCTTTTCTTCCCTGTACAATGAAGCCGATAATAACAGCGTTGTGGAAGTTCAATGAAAGGGGCAGCAAGGTGCCCGGCCAGGCCTGGCATGCAGGTAGGTGTCCCATCAGTGTGAGTCCCATTGTCTATCCCCTTATTAGCCTGGTGAACAAGTGACTCAGTAAGAAACTGACTGAAGAGTTCTGCCAGTGATGCCAGGGGAGAGGAGATGCCTCCCAGATGGCAGGGAGGACCTCCCAGAGGAGGACACTTTGCAGACTGGGGAGGACTTCTGAGCATCAGGTGGCATTAGCAGAGCTGCGATTCCACCACCTTCCTGGCCCATAGGAGGCTGTCAGGCCCGAGGGCCCCAGCTAAGTTCAGGGCTGTGAGCACTACTGGGATGTCCAGAGATTTGGTTCCTTCAGGCTTCCACAGCAGGAATGACCTGGTTGGAGGAGCCGTCTGGCCCAGGCATCAGGTGCCAGGTGGGACAAATCCTTCCTTAAAGGGGAGCAGCTTTCATATGATCTCGCACAGACACATCCAAAATGTACCTTGATTGGGGATTTTGGTCTGGGGGAGACACAAACATTAAACAGACACAGAACTGGCACAGTATCAAGAGTGAGCTCCCAGGCAGGGCTGGGTCATTGAGGCCTGGGGCTGGTGGTAGAGGGTAACAATTAACTCACAGCTCGAGTGGGAATCCTGTTTCTGCCACTTATAGGCTGTGTGTCTGGGGGAGGTGGCCTAACCTCTCTGGCCTTTGTTTTCCTGTCTGTGAAATGGGGATGGTGATGGCACCTTCTTCATGAGGTTGTGGTAAGGATAAATGAATTTGACTATAAAGTGCTCAGAAAAATCACTAGCCCATGCTAAGCACTCAGCACACGTTAGCTGTCCTGAGCTGTGTCTCTAGCCCGTGGCAGAGTCTGGAAGAGCACAGGTATTTGGGAAGGGCATCCAGAATGGATCCCAGGCAAGGGCTGCTTGCCTTGCTCTGGATGGATGAGCCGCTGCATAGGGTTGGGAGGGCATAGAAACAATAACACAGAATGTGCCGTAACATAAAGCGAAGGCCAGGGGCTGGGGTTGCCCGGTGCTACATGGGGTGCTATTCAGGAAAGGCTCCCTAGAGGCGATGCTTGGAAGTATCATTAGCACATACACGTGCATACACACCCCAGCGCTGCTGAGACGTCAGTGCTAGCGCTGAGCTCAGAGAGCAATGGCTCCTGTGCAGAGTAGCCAGCTAGGGTAGAGCTGGGGCACACCCAGGTCTGCCTGGCTCCGCAGGCCTTCCTCTTCCCTCCACCCCATGCTGTCTCCCCATCTGTGACATTCCGCTTAGAGGGCATGAAGAAGGCAAGGAGGCAGGTGGGGAGGAAGTGTGGGCTCAGTCTCAGAGGCCCAGCTCTTCCTAGGCCTGGGACCAAATGTCCTACAGAAAAGAATAAACAGGTCTTGCTCAGAGTTCTTTTATCTTCTGCTCCCAGGGCTCCCCCAAGCCCCAACACAGGTGGTCTTCCAGGATTAATCCTGCAGCTGTTTAACTTTTGAAGGAGTGGACACAAGAATTCACCTCCCTCTCCTACCCGGAGGCCCAAAGGGAGTTTCCTTCTACTGACAAAGGAATCAGGACCCCGCCCCACCCCAAGTATCTTAAAGGAGTTCACCCCAGAGGCTCCTGAAGTCAGGGCCCCTTGTGTTGCCTCCTTGGTATGGCTGTGGGGCTTTGTCTTTTGCCTGGTGTTTACCCCTCTTTGTAAAATGGGGTCAGAGTAATAAAGTCTTCTCTCCTTCGAGAGATGTGGATGGGAGAAGCTTAGGTGGCCTCTGGGCACATAGCTCTCAAACTTTGCTGCACACGTTAGAATCATAGAAAACTTTTAAAGAATAGAAAACTTTTTAAAATACAGCAATTGACTGTCCTCCGTGGCTGCCTCCTGTCGCCTCCCTGGACAGCACCTGCACATTCCCACAACCAGTAGCTCTTTGCTTCCAGGCCCATTGCTTCTGGGTCGCATGGCTCTCCCTGGGGCCTCCTGGCCTGGGGAAGTGGGGATGTGGAAAGTCTCTGCACCTGATACTCCTGGGTTCCAACACTCCCCTGCTCCCTGCTTGGGTGTCTTCTCTGAACCTTGATGTCCTTCTCTGAAAAGTTTAACCGTTGTCTTTCTTTAAAGGGCCATGGGGACCAAATGAGGCCGAGCCGCCAGTGCCCACCACATTGGCAGTCACCATAGAAGCTGCACATAGCGCTAGAGTCCTGCAGCAGTCAGGCCCTGGACTCCCCCTGCAGTGTTCTGCTACCTAGTCCCCACCCCCGGACCCCCCCCAAGGCTGACTCTGAGATGGCAACCTGTAGGGGAGGGGTCAACACCCAGCTTTGGGGCCCTTCCTTGCCCCCCTTCTTTCTATAAGATAAGACAGCAGCAGGCATTTTGCTTTGCTTGGTTTTGTTTTAATGGCCAGAGAGCCAGGCTCTCCTTAACAATGAAGCCTTGTCTGAATCTGCTTGTTTTTCCAACCCGGACACCCAACTGCACCGCCCTCTTGGGGCCCCTGTCCCACCTGGGAGAACTGAAGAATGTCAGGGTTTTTTTCCATCTAAGGGAGGGTGTTGGGAGACATTGGAGGCCTCTGTCTGGCCTTCACCAGTCATTGACCCCACACAAGTCAGCTGCCTCTGCTGGAAGCCAGTTCAACAAAATCAAGGTAGTTCCTAGCGTAGGTTTTGTGTATAGAAAAATTTGTGGTTGAGTCCTGGCTTAGTCACTTGCTGGTGCTATGACTCTGGGTCAGTCATTTCTTTGGTCAAATGCAGAGATAGGGTGTACTTCCCAGTCACGCGAAGCGAATGCAGTGCTTGGTATGTGACGCTCAGTGCCTGCCGCGTGGCAAGCACTCAGACAGTCCGTGATTGTCCTCTGGAGGAGCTGAACTCTGCCTCCTGCCCCTGCCTTCATGGTCTGTCCTGTCCCCCAGCCTGCTCTGGTGCTCAGCTGGGCCCAGGTGGAGAGAGTGGAGACCAGCACACTTAGTCCAGCATCCCTGCAAACTGCTGTTCTATAACCTTTGTTCCACGAGTCCTTGGAGGAGGCCCTGAGGGCTGTCCCAGGGTAGACTGCAGAAGGTGGTCATTGGTGACCCAGCCAGAGAGGAACCAGCCCAAGTGAGCTACTCCACCCAAGGAGATAGCGGTGCCCAGGGAGCATGATGGCCTAGGGCGTGGGCCTGAGGGTGCAAGGGGAAGCGGCAACTGTCTCACAGGGGCTATGGCCTGCAGTAGGGGCAGCCAGTCTACCTGGAACACCTGATGGGGAATAAAATCCTAAGTATCTTTCATCCTTTCTCCAGTTGCCCACCGGGGCATCTGTGCCGGAAGCCAGTAGCAGCGGGTCCAGTGCAGTTCTTGCAAATCAGCCCCTGGGGTCCCAAGAGGAGAGCACATGGATGCGTCCCTCACTTTGGAGTCACTGGTCTCACACTGCTTGGAGGCAGTTTAAGGATCATCCCTTGTTATCTGAGTCTAACCTTTTGAGGGGATCTCAGCCCCCACCCCCTAGGCAATCCAAAAGCATTCCAACTGCTTCGGTCCTCTCTGGGAGAGTTCTGGGGTACCCAGCTTTTCAAATCTGTCCCACTGGAACTGCTTTAGCACCCTTTTGAGAAGATGCCCAAGCCCACCACTTCATCCAGCTGTGCCCTCCATGCACTCTCTCCCCCTCACCCCCACTCCGCCCTGTCCTCAGAGGCCCTGGCACGGAGCTGTCTGCAGCCTGAGCCCCTGGACAGCCTGCTTTTGATTCCTCATCTTTGAAATGGGCAGAGCAGAGTGCTTCACAGGGGTGTTGCAATGAATGGAATGAATATTGAGTATTCAATGGAATGAATAAAAGTGAAGTGGTTAGGAGGATGCTGGGCTCAGGAGTGCCCGGCAAGGGACAGTTGTTGCCATTATCACAAATAACCCAGTGTGATGCCAGTAATCACACGCCCAGTGTGACTGTCACGCCCTCCACCCAGACTCTGCTCTAGCATGTGTCCCGCAGTGCCCTGCGGCCTGTGCTGTGGACACTCACCTGTCAGCAGCCCACCTCCCTGCTCAGTCTCCTCCTCCTCAGTCTTCTTCTCAAAGCATGTACTGGGAGAAGTAGCTTCTCCTATCAAGCCTCAGTTTCCTCATCTGTGAAGACGGGATTATTGACTCAGCGTCCTTAACTTCTGCCCCCCCCTTTCCCCCAACGGGCCACCTGCACTGAGAGCTGGGAGGAGAGGACCTCATGCCGTACTGCTCTGGAGGAGCCTTGGCTAAGGGTGGAGTGAGCAGGGCAGAGCCCATTTCTCTTCACGGGGTAGGCTGGGCCTCCGTGAGCAGGAGACAAGCAAAAAAAAAAAAAAAAAACCCATCTCAGAGGAGAATGAGAGAACTTGGGGAGGCTTCATGGATGAGGCCTTTAAAATAAATCTTGAAGATAGCTCAGGACCACAGCTGGTCCAGACTGGATGGGAAGGTCATTCCTGGAGGTGTGGATAAGGAGGCATGAGCCGGGGGCGTGCAGTGAGGGCCGCAGCAGGTCTTGCAGCCGGTGTTGAAAGGTACAGTGATCTGAGAAAACGCTTGTTTTCCGGAATCAAACAGACCTTGGTTTGAATCCTGCCTCAGTTTCTCGTTGGTTCTTTGTAGGGGAGTGGCCTACAGTCAGGTGGCTGCAGAGAAGTCAGGGACCAAAGGGGCTTGCCTTGCTTCATGCCACCTCCCCCAAACCAGGCTACAGGTGGTTTCTGGGGTGGCTCTTGCTAGGGGCAACCTTGTCGCAGAGTCAGGCAGGCATAGGTCACAGTGTTAGGGGGAAATGATGTCCTGAGCTAATCCCATACAGGCTTTGTGGACCCCACCCCCACTCCAGACTAAAGCCATCAAGACATTGGGAAAGACAAATCCTGTCACCACCAAAGGGAGGGTGGCTGGGACCTGAGGGTGGAGTTAAGCAGCCAGGTTTGGTATAAAAACCAAACACGTGGGCCTTGGGCTGGCTTGCTATCGCTCGCCTCCTGGCTTCACGGCTCCTGGCTGGCAGCCAACTCTCAGAGCGCCATTTGGGATTCCAGATCAGCGGATCGGGTAGGACTCATTTAAAACTTTGTCTCCCACTTTTCTCCCAGAGCTGTACATTTCCTCATTTCCCCTTCCCTTGTAAATAAACCTTTTATTAACCTTTCACGTGTGCCTGCAGGAGAGCACTGATAAGTCCTTTTAAGCGCGCGGGTGAGGACCCCCGTTTTGTATCGGGGCTGCCCTATAACAACAGTAAGCTGTCAGTGAGCCCAGTGCTGTCCCTGGCGTAGCCACGTGACATGCTCTCCTGAGAGGTGGGCAGCTCCCAGGGGCAGCCTCTAACCCCCTCCCCCAGAATGGGCCTTGTTGCCAAGCTGAAGTGTTTCCTGGGAACCAATGAAGACCAGCTAAAGGGAGTATGGGGTCAGGGCCTCCCTGGTGGCGCAAGGGGTGAAGACACAGCCTATGAAGCTGTCCGCAGCCACTGCAGCACAAGTTCAATCCCTGGCCAGGGAGCTACCCACATGGAGCAGTAGACCTGTCCTGACTTGCCTGCTGCTCCCCTCAGCAGTGTATTTCAGTCACTCTGCCTGTTCTGCTCCCCACTCTGTCTCTGGTGAATCCCAACACCCCCCACACCTCTGACCTGTAACCCTGTTCTTGCATGCATGCATAAATAAATCTTTGAAAAAATAAAATAAAGGGAGTGTGGGGTCAGGCATGTCTGGGACATGCAGGAGGTGTGGGCCAGCCCTCCAGGCCTATGATGGTAGGGGATGTAAAGAGAGCATGTGGTTCTCACCAAGTAGGAAGCCGGAGGCATAGTCAGGGAAAGAATGGCAGCTGTGTTGGGGCGCACATGGAAAGTGCCTGGGAGGCTCCCAAGGCGTGGTAGGTCCTGAGGGTAAGCTGGGCAGGCCTAGAATGCAACGCCCCTTCTTTATAGCTGGCCACCGCTGAGCTCCCTTTTCCTCCCTGATAGGACCCTCCCAGCATCTCCACCAGCTCAGTCTGGGTGTCTGAGGAGGGGCTGTGAGATGCCTGTGGTGGGCGTGGTGGGCCTTGATCCTCAGACACCTTCCTGAGAGGGAGGTGTGTGGGCTTCCAAGGCAGTCCTAACTTTGAAGCCCAGCTCTGCCTCTTTTGAGCACAGCTTTGAAGACATTGCGCAAGTCACTTAACCTCTCTGAGTCTTGGCTGCCCGTCCCCCACTAAACTCATCTGATGAAAGGTTAGAGCCATTTGCTGAGCCCCTTCTTGGAGTAGACCCTTTCCCATGTGAACTCTGTGTCAGTCCCACATTTTGCGGTGGGGAATCCTAGGTTCAGAGAGATGAGACAACTGCCTGCGGTCCCTGGCCTGGCTTGGGGGCGAGGGGAGGAGTAGAGGGCAGAGAGAGGCTGCAGCCTCAATTCCACACTGCTGTACGGAGCCTGGGCCAGGCTGTGCCCTCTTGGCCCTCCCCAGGAGCGGGGTACCAGAGCCAGGTCCTCCTGAGTGAGGCTGTCTCCTGGGAGTGTGCGGCCCATTGGCCTTGGCACTGAGTGACCCTGGTCGGCTCTGGTTTCTGCCTTTGCTGCTTGCTGGCTCTTTTCACCCTGACCCTTCATTCTGCTGCCCGCAGACCTGCCTCCAGCCCAGCACCTCCTTTTTCCTTACTGCTTCAATGCATGTCCCTCCTTCCTGATTTGCTACTTTTATCAGCTGGGGTCTAAAGAAGGGGACAACTGAGCTTATTAGAATCAGTTGGTTCATTCATTCATACCTCCTTGGCCAGCCATTTGTTGATCTTGGGTCTTGCTAGCAATTCCTCCCTTCCTGCCTCCCTTCCATCCATCCATCCTGATTGAGAGCTCTGCAGGGGCTTGTAATCCCTTAAGACATGACCACACCCTCCTGGCCGTACACACAGGATATAATGATGTATGTAGCAAATGCTGGGACAGGACTTTACAGTTTGTAATCTGCCTCTGCTTGCATTACCACCCTGAATCTTCACAACAGCCCTGAGTATTATCCCCACTTTGCAGAAGATGAAAGCAACGCTCAGCAGGATGAAGGCCCCAGCCCTATGGCTAGCACCCATCACAGAATTACAATCAGAACTCAGGTTTTGAGTCTGGCTGATTATTTGTTCCCTCCTCTGTGCTCAGTTTGAAAGCTCTGTGGTGCTCTGTTCATTGCCGCTTGTCACAAGGGCTTCTGGTTAGTGGTTTAGGCCGAACCTTCTGCATATATAAATCTGTCAGTGCAGGAAGCATGACCTTAGCTGTGTGCCAGCCACAGATGCCTTTTAGTGTGCAGACCTTACCCAAAGTGCAGTTGGTCCACACCTCCCAGATTGTGTTCTGAGGATCACTAGTTCCCTGGAATTAGGTAATTTACAGGTCCCAGGATATGCTGGGGAAGAGATTAATCTTTTCTCCCTCTTCTAGGTCTATATGATTGGAAAATAAATTGACGCATGAGAGATTAACAGGAGAAAAGACAAACTTTAATTATGTTCACATAGAGGCCCATGCATAGAATAATGGAACCTCTCATCTGCTCTTTCAAGTGAAGTTTTATAGTCTGAAAGAGGGAGCAATAAATCTATGAGGAAACAACAGAACAAAAAATTTTGCAATTTAAATAAAAAGGAACTTTGCCTGGTTTATCTACATATGCATCTGAAACAGACCTCAGAAGCATGAGTCTGGGGTGATAAGGCTGTCTCTCACCTCCTGACCACCACTGAGATTTATTTCCTGTTTTCAGGGAGACAGATAATTAGGCAAAAAACATCATTCTGTTTCTTAATTTCTTCTAATTTAAAATTATCAGCGTGCCGCTTAGCTAAGTTCCAGACAGCCTGTCGTTGGTCCCAGCAGACACATGGACAAACATGGGAAATGCTAGGCCGTGTGAGTCCAAACAGGACGTCTCCAGGCCTTTATTGTGTTGGTATGAATTAGAGCTCTCCAACAGAGGCAGGGCGTGGGGCCAGTCTTTCCCAGGCTTGCGTGGACCTGTAGCAGCTTTGTTACAGAGCTGGCCTGGGACTAATCGTAGACACAACACTTTGGGAAGAGCTGATCCCTCACTTTCCCGTTCTGCACAGGAAGCCTCCAGCTAGAGCTTGCTTTTGACCCCGGGCTGTTTGCATTTTGAGAGAAGATCACAGGAGCACAGTTTAGCCCCAGGAAGGAACTGGTAATGATGTGGAGTTACAGGAGGCTGGGGGAAGGGGAAGATGGAGATATTTTTATTCTTTCACCCACCAGGCAACATATCTCAGACATCCACTGTGCAGCAGGCATAAAGCCAGCTTTGGGAAATGCTAAGATGAGGCTAAGAACCTTCCATTTCATTTTCCCATACCCACTAAGAATTTTAAAAGAAAGACAAACCCAAGCCTTAAAAGGAAGAAATAATTTTTAAATTGTTCTGGGTTTCGTGGAGGGTGTGGGCGTGTATGTGTCACATTTACTCAACACGGGAGCACTAGTCCCAGGTCCTGAGGGGTGATGAGACAGTTCCAGGGACAATTACCCTGGGCAGAGTGCACAGATGTTGTTAAGGGAGGTCAGGAGCCGCTCAGGAGGGAGGAGGGGGGAAGGGAGACTCCCCTGGGGATCCATCAGCCTGAGCTTGGGGGATGAGGCTTGAGAGAAGCTGCTAAGAAGGGCAGAGGTTACTGGTGGGGTGTGGGGGATGGGCAGGCTCTGGCCAGCTGGGAAGGGCATTTTTGGAAGAGCAATAGCCAGAGCAAACTTATATTCATCTTTAAGTTACTGTAAGAGGCCTGGTGATGGGAGTAAAGGGGAAAAGAGGGGGTGCTGGAGATGGCCTGTAGAAGCTGGCTAGGGCTGACCAGGAGGGTGCAAACTCCTGAGCAGTGCCCACCTGTCTGGGAGCACCTTGAGTGCTGGAGCCATGTCTAGTTCATCCCAGTGTTTCCAGCATCTGGCTGGTGCCCAACAGTAACCTCTGCCCTTCTTAGCAGGTTTGAGGACTGACTGGACTATCACTGTGGGACCTTGGACAAGCCCGTCCCCTCTGGACCTCTAGCTGCTCATGCTCATGGCAGGGCAAGGTCGCCTAGCACATTCCTTCCAGCTCTGAAGGGCTCTTAGGGAATTCTTGGTGTGCGTGCAGGGCAAGACCAGACCTTTTCTCCTGCTGCCTTCAGGTCCTCTGGGCTTCCTGATTGGCCAGGGCCAGAAGCTCCCAGGTAAAGGGCAGCTCATTTGCTGGGGCAGAGGTCAGGATGGCTCTGCTGGTAGAATTTGCTTCTCATTCTCTCTTCCCTCAACTGTTGGCCTGATAAGCACTGAATGAATGGCTCTGGATGCCCCCTGGGGCTCTGAGGCCCTAGACCTTGATTTGGAGGGGAGGGGAGTGGAGCCAGACTGGGGTGGAGGGTTGTGTGCTTGGACAGGAAGTTCTGTTTCTTCCATCCCCGTGAAAGTGGGCTGGTTACTTAACCTTCAGCCTCAGTTTCCTGGGCTTTTGTGAGATCAAGTTTGTGAAACTGACTTGCCCCACAAACATGTCAGTCGTTCTTTTTGTTAATATTTATTTGTCCAATTTCCTTTAACCCCCACCTCCACCCCCTGCCCTGGTCACTAGCCCTCTGGCCAACCTACTTCTTTCCGGGAAGAGCTTCCTGGCAGTTGCCCACTGTTCTCCACGCAGATTTCTCTGACTGGATACATTTTATCCAGGTCAATGCAACAGGCCCCTATGAATTATGTACAAGTCGCACACATAGGCCATAGGGCTGTGTGTTTGCACTCCTGTGTTTGTGTGCGTCCCAGTGGGAGGAGAACCGATCTGGCCCTCTTGTCTGCCCGCCTCTGGGACCGATGCTACCCCCTTTCCAGCTCCATCCCAGAGGCCTGCAGTGTGGGAAGGTGGGGTGAGCATATATCAGGAATTCTCCTCCCGAGCCTGTCTGTCCACAGGCTGGGTCCAACAGGACCTGCTTGGCATTCAGGGGACTCTGGCCTATGTCCCTGGGTAGCTGGGGCGAGGTTGGGAGGCATAAAGCCTGAGGGACAGAACAAGACAGTCACACACACACACACACACCCATGCTCTCTACTTCCCATTGATACCAGTAGACCTTAGTCAGGGGAGCTCTGGTGTGGACAAAGACAAAGCTTTGTTTCAGCAGGGCTGGGGGCACCCCTTCTAGGGGTGGTGAAAGCCGCACTGCCCAGGATGGGGGTGCAGGGGGTAGGTCTAGGGTATGCCCAATACCCATTCCCCCAGAGCCCAAGGGTTCCTCTCAGTACCCACGTTCCTGAGTGGCACCCAGATAATGTCTTGCCCCACTAGGACTGAGGTCATGGGCAACAGCTGGGCTCAGCTGGCACCTGGGGGCATCATAGAATGGTGGATTCTCCCTCTGCTTGCGCTGGCTTGAAGCCTGGGAGGAGCTTGGATCAGAGAGGGAGAAAGATAGCATATTACCAATAGACATGAAACTTGAGCAGCTTATTGAAAAAAAAAAAAAAGCCCATTGATAATAAATATTCATTTTCCCCTGTCCTAAAGGGCCTGACACACCTGGGTAGCTCAGGTACCCCTCAGGACTTGCTCCACTGTGTACCCGTGCAACCTCACATTTGTGACATAGCCTCATCAGTAAAACGATCAGGCCAACCCTCATAAAGCTAATATAAGGTCAAATCAATCCACCCAGTGACGGGACACCCCCTAGATGCCATGTGCACAGTAGGCCACCAATTTGCAGAGGGGGTTTAATTCTAGCCAAGAGCAAAGAAATTAGATGATTTAAGTTCCTTGAAATGGATGCAGCACAACACTGCACCAATAGGTGCTCACAATACTCTCACCTATGATGCAGCAGAGGAACCTTTAAATCACCCGGGTGTTGTGGGAACCTCCCTTTAGCACCAAGCAAGGGAGCCCTGGGTGCGAGGCCTGACTCTGCCATCTTCGCCAATGACCTAGGGTGAGTCCTAGTCTCCCTGTCTCTGTCAAAGGACATGATTATGAGCACCTAACTCTCAGGGTTGTGAGATTCAAAAGAGGAATGATCTACAGTGCTCTACTCAGGGAGGAAAGGCAACTGATACTCAGCGGGTGCTTGGGGGAGGGTGGCCTGGGGTGCAGCCAATGACTCCAGCAGCCAAGGCTGGGTTCTCCCTCCTGATGACCAGCAGGCTTGTGACTGCCAGCCGAGTGGAGCCTCATCTGCTTTTCTTAATGGGACAACTGGTTAATTAGCCTCTGTTTCCCTGACAAGTGCCCCCGTGAATGTTCCAAACATATGTCAGGGTCAGCCCTTGTCAGACTGTGTATGTGCTCAACTGGCCAGCCTTGGGCATGAGGCTGTGACCCACTGTCTCACTCCCTGATTCTCAACTTGCCCCTCAGGTGATCCCAAAAGGCAGTGACTTGGAACCCAGGGAGCAAGAGTCAGCCTTGTCCCTGGCTCCAGGATGGTAAGAAGGTGAAATCCTTGTCAATGGTAGGGTCCTGGCTAGGGGAGGGGGCGTCCCACTGCCAGCATGGGACTGATTCTGACCCCATCTACTGCCATGTCCTGTGACTCTAAGCACCTGACTTTTCTCTGTTTTTTTTCATCTAAAAGAGGTGGTCCTGGGAAGCTGTGGCCTAAAGCAGAGCAGCGCAAGGTGAGGGGTGCTCTCTGTAGCCAGGCAGACTGTCCCCTAAATGCCTCCATTCACCAGGCTTGACCTTGGGCAGTGACCCAGCCTCTCCAAGACTGTCTAAGGGGGGATGCCGGCCCTGCCGGTGAGGTGGGACAGGCCCTGCTGGCGCTGAGCAGACACGAAGAGTGGATCCTGGCCCTGCAGCATCTGGCTTAGAGATTTGGGGGCAGGGGGGTGGGGAGCCTCAAGGCAACTTTGGCCTATCTGCTTCTCTCTGGCTTCTCCAGAAGTGCCCAGAAGCTCCCCAGAAACTCTTGCCCCAGGGGAGCTGTAAAGTGGGGGAGCTTTGCTGACCCTGATACCAAATGTGCTAGGGTGGGAAGTCCTTCTCATGAAGGAGTTTGAGGGGCAGGGGCAGGAACAGTATGGCGCCGATTTCCTTTGCCTCTCAAGGGAAGGGGTGGGGGTCCACACACTACAGCTGTCCTCAGGGCTATGTTGGCATCTTAGAACTTTGATGTTCTGGAAACACAGAATCTTTCTATTCCTGAATTTTGGAAGCACTGATCATAGAACTTTGGAATCTTGGCTCGATGAAATCAAGACTTTGGGAACCAGGCTAGACTTGGAAGTGACCTTCGCAGCTAAACTGCCATCCAGCCCAAGCAACCCCTCTGCAGACTCCCAGACACCTTGGTACTGGGGGTTTACTCTGCAACACCCCTCTTCAGGTGTCAGCTCCAGTAAGATCTCAGGGCTGCCCCTTGTCTCCTTGTGGGCATGACTGACCCCAGCCTGGTCTGGGGCTGGTGGCACTGATGGGCAGCTGGGGAAGAACCAGGCCCCTGTGCAGCCAAGAATAGAAAGCTTTGTGCGATTAACTAGCAGCCTGATCATATCAGGCCTCCCAGCCAGGCCCCAGGGACTTATTAAGCAGGATATGGAGCCTCCTTGGGTCTTCCTGGGTGGAGGAGGGAGAGGGTGGGTGAAGGGAAGAGGCAGCTGTGGCTCCTCTGGGACTGACTGCTCTCATTTCATTTCCACATGACGTGGAAGGTGATTCTACTTTTTCCATCAAGTAACACTCGTTGCTCCTCCCTCCTTGCTGGGGCTGGCTGGGGAGCACCCTCATGCTCCTGGGGGAAAAAGCTCTTCTGAGAAGAGTTCAAACAAACAAACCGACCTCTGAGAGGAACAAACAGATCGATGAAAATGGCTTTGTCTTTGAGGAGAGAGCTGATGGTGGAGTCCATTTATTGAGTGCCTACTGCATGCCAGACCCTGGGCTTGGCAGTTTGTCCCTTGCCTCATCTAACCCCACACAAGGGCGCTACGGGGAGGCATCCCTACACCATGATACCCATCAGGACACCGAGGCCCCATTAGTGCTTGGCAGAGTTAGGATTGGATCCAGACACTGGCCCCCCTCGTTTCTTCTGGGGGCAAAGGATTCCCAAATCAGGGGAAGTGGTGAAAGTCAGAATTCTCGGAGATAGCCCTGGCCACAGAGGACCTCGTCAGTTCAATAATTTGTACTTTGCCTCAGTGTTTGCTTCTGTTCCACTCTTGGCTGCCTGGAGTAGGAAAAATAGTGCTGGCTTGGGAGGACACATTATGTTCCTAACAAATATAGTATGTACAGGCACCTGTTTGCTGAGTTGGAAAGAAGCCCCTTGGGTCTCAGATTCTGTGACCTGAGAAGAGGCTGCTTGAGGCAGGATCGTGAGGCCACAGCCCCAGATTCCTGGTCTTTGACCAGGGAATGTCCTGGTCCCCCTCTCTCTGCCCCTATTCCCTGTCCTCTCAGCGATTATCCCAGTGGGAGAATTGAAGGACTCATGGGCCTCCTTCAGATTGTACAGTGAGGAAGAGGGAGGCCGCAGAAGGACAGGGACTCAGCCAAGATCACAAAATAAGTGGCCTGGGAGCTCATATTTGGTGTTCCTTCCAGGCCAGTGCTGGCTCCAGGGGCCCCCTTATCTGTGAAGCCCACCAGAACTCCCTTCCCTAACAGCCCTCCTAATCCCGATACCCCAAGAGTAGAGATTTCTTATTTAAATATGGCAAAAACCACATAATAGAATTTACTGTCTTTCTCGCGTGTGTTGAGTAAAGAAGTGTTAGCTCTATTCACCTTGTTGTGCAATCCCCTGAACTTCTTTCATCTTGCAAAACTGAAATTCTATACCTATAAAACAACAGCTACTCAACCCACCCCAGTACCCATAGCCACCGCTTGCTTTCTGTTTCTAGCAATCTGATTATTCTAAATACTTCCTATATGTAGAATCACGGAGTATTTGTCTTTGGTATCTGGCTATTTTACTTAGCTTCATGACCTCAAAGTTCATCCATGTGTGTCAGAATTTCCTTCCTTTTAAGGTTGAATAGTTCCCATTGTATGGATATACCACATTTTGTTTACCCGTTTGTTGGTTCATGGACACTGGGTTGCTTCTACCTTTCACTGTTGTGAAAGAGTGGGTGTTTCCAGTAGAATGGGCCTGGGTTGGATCCTGTCCTCCAGCAAGCACATTAGCTGTAAGTCTGAGACCTTGTGACTTGCTGCTGCACCTACGGGGGTCACTGCAAATTTTAGAAACTGTGCGTGTACTGTGCCTTGCACACAGCAAGCTCCAGTAAGTGGTAGGTAGAATTCATTCTCATTGGTCACTTCTTTCTTTCCTTTTTTTTTTTTTTTTGAAGATTTATTCATTTATGCATACAAAACTGGGGTACAGGCCAGAGGTGTGGGGGATGAGAGGATTCACCAGAGACAGATTGGGGAGCAGAACAGGAAGAATGACTGAGATACACTGCTGAGGGGAGCAGCGGGCGAGACAGGAGAGGTCTGCTGCGCCGTGTGGGTAGCTCCCTGGCCGGGCAGGGATCGAACTCATGCTGCAGAGGCTGTGGATAGGTTCACAGTGCTGTGCTTTACCCCTTGCGCCATCAGGGAGGCCCTCATTGGCCACTTCTAGGGACAGATCCCTTTTGTGGTTTATAAGATCACAGATTATAGGACCCACATGCATCAGCTCGCCTAGTCCCCCATCCACAAAATCAGCTCAGCATCTGTTGAGTCTTACAACAGTGGAGCTGAAGAGTACTGGGAGCTGGAGAATGGAGCTGGAGAGGGACAGGGACTTGCCCAAGTCCACAGAGCAGGTCCATGGCCATGCTCGGATGGTGGACCCCGAGCCTCCAATCTCCCAACCTGGGGCCCTTTTACAGTGGGATCCAGGGCACTCCAGGGGCCTGTGTCTACTCTGCAGTGTGCACGAAGTGGGGAGCAGGGAATTGAGCCTTTCAGTCATCTGTGAGGGGCAGAGGTAGGTGATATCTGAGCTCTCCTGACCAACATCTCCTGGGCTGTGGGAGTGGAGCTGCCCCAAGACCAGGGGTGCTGGTCAGGTTCTTTTGGTGCAGTCTTGTCTAAGGTCCTGGCCTTGCACCTAGGAACCCTGCTTTCCCTCACTCCCACCTAGCTGTTCCTTTGCATATTCCTCCCCTCTGTCATTTACTACTCAGGCATAGCCTTGAGTAGTGTGGATTCTGTGGGTGAAATCCTGGTGCTGCCAGGTACTAGCTCCGTGACCTCAGGCAAGTTGCTTAACCTTTCTGTGTTCTGTGCTATTCCTCCATAACAAATCAATCCAAAAACACAGTGACTTTGTATAAGAACAATCATTTTATTATCTCAGTTTCTGTAGGTCAGGAATTTAAGAGGCCTCAGCTGAGCTTCCTGCTGAAAGACTGACGGTGGCGAGGAGCTGGAGCAGCTGGAGGTTGGCCAGGCCTCTGTTGCTTTTCATGCAGTCTCAGGGCTCCGTCCGTCTGCAGACCTGTCTGGGCCTCCCCATAGCATGGCAGCCTCTGAGCAGTCAGATTGCCTGCATGGCTCCGGGCTCTGGCATGAATGTGCCAGTGAAGGAGACAGAGCTTAGATCACATTTGATGACCTGACCTTGGAGGTCTTGGAGTGTCACTTTAGCCATTAACAGGGGAGCCACTTCTGAGGTGGAATCAGTAGGACTTGAAGAGGTCTAGATTGAGGGGTAGGGAGGGGTCAGGAATGATGGGTTCACACCCGGGTGTTTGCCTAGGGCCTTTGCATTGGGTTTGCATGTGCTGTACATGCCCGCATACCCACACTGGCTGGCTGGCTTTCCTCCCCTCTAAGATATTGGATCGTCTGTGATTTCTCTGCTCACAGAGGCTCTCCTGCAGGGAAGGTAGAGGGGTGGTTGGGCGACTTTCTTGGCAGAGGGGGTAGAGGTGCCAGCTGCCAACCCTGGGGCTTGGACAGGATTCCTCCTCAGTCCCAGCCCCGTGGTGGGGAATGACCCTCTACCCCAGTGCTCTCCCCTTCTAGTACCCCTCCTTATTGCGGGGTCCAAGTGAAACAGATCCTGAGGGTTATGATATCCAGGCCCCCTCATATAACAGATGTGGAAATGGAGGCCCAGTGTAGGCTGCAAATCCTGCAGTAAGTTCATAAAGGAGGCAGGTGCAGGCCCTTCCGGTGACTGCAGCCAGGTGCTGTGGCACTGGGGCTGCCTCTGGTTCAGGTAGGAACAGGTACCTTTTGGGGGCAAGATACCTCCCCGTCAGATCCTCCCAGCCACCCTCTGGGTCTGTGTTCACTTCTGAGGAAGGGTGTGCCTGGGAACAAGAAGAGAAGAGAGGAGCTTCATAGGTAATTTGGTCCTGGGAAAGTCACCTGCTCTCTCTGAGCCTTGGTTTTCTCAGCCTTAAAAGGAGTGTGAGAACTCCCACCGCAGCACGGTGGTGCCAGGTTTTTAGCCGTGGCAGGGAGCCGTCAGGGGCGACTGGGAAGGGGAATACGAGCTGTGGTTTGGAGACAAGGCAGACAGGGCTGGGAAAGGCTCCTAGACGCCCGGAGAGGGACCAGCGTGGTACAGCCCTCCCTGTGCGTCTGAGAAGGGCCCAAGGGAATATTAGGGTGGGATTGCCTCTCTGTGCAGCCTCCCACCTTGGCTCTGAAAGGGAGAGCGTGTGATGAGGGAGGGCTCCCTCAAGGAAGAGGTGGCAGAAACGTGGAGGGAAAGCACTGAAGCAGGCAGAGCCCCGTCCTGGGGGCTGTTGTCCCTCACCCCGCTCGCCCGCCCAGCCGCCCCGAGAGCCAGCCCCAAGGTCCAGCCGAGCCGACCTCGACTCCCGGAGCGCAGGACTCCCAGGGAAGCTGGTGCCCCAAGGGAGGCAGTGGCACAAGTCCACACCGCCTGGGGAAGCTGGTGCCCCAAGGGAGGCAGTGGCACAAGTCCACACCGCCTCCAGGAGGCTGGGTCCTCGCGGCCCTGTCTGCACATCTGCATGAGCTGTGTGCTGGAGCTGCCGAGCGCCCCTGTCATTTCCCCGGGCTATTTGTGAATGTGTGCTGTGTATTTTTGTATGCCTGTAAGCATTGCGTGTGCGCTCACACAAGTGTGAGGGACCCCTTACTTCCCCCCCAGTCCTTGTATGCTAGTCCCTTGTAAATGGCAGACAGGTTAGGCTGTCTCTGAAAAGGAATTAGGTGCTCATGTGTCTTCAGCCTTGTGGAGGGGCAGAGCAAAGAGAACCTTTGCCCCGGGGAACCTATGGGTTGTGAGCAAATCCTGACCTCACCAGTGGGCAAATTCAGCAGAAATACAGCTTCCCAGGTTTGGGGATGCTCTCCTGGGGTCCCTCTGTGCTGACCTTGGGTTGGGTGCTGCTACCCTGAGTCAGATCAGACCCTGCCCTGTGCTTCTGAGCCACTCAATGTGCAGCTAGACATTAGCACGGCTGCTGAACTGAAGGCTGTACAGGGCACAAGACAATGGGAAAAGGAATGCCTGAGTCAGGGAGGGCTTCCTGCAAGAGGAGTTTGAGCAAAGACCTGAGGGATATTGGTGGGAGATGAGAGGGGAGCAGGACTTGGTGCCAGATGAGATATGGGGGAATGTGCATAGGGGAGGTGGGAGGGTGATTTCCTCTTCCAGTTCTGGGAGATTTGGAGAATGGACATGCCTTGAGATGGGGGGAAGGAGGGAGCAGGTTAAGGGGGATGAGAAGAGTTTCTATCGGGCCACTGTGGGTATGAGGGCCGTGGATGTCCCGGGCATCACTGGCGCTTGGGCCTTGAATTTGGTGCAGGCAGACACCGGGTAGTAGGAAGCCATAGGAGTGGATGATATCACCCAAGGAGAGTGTGAAGGCAAGGAAGGAAAAAAGCTTAGGAAGCGTAGTGACAACATGAAGGCCTGGCTGGAGAGGGGCTGGCTAAGGGCTGGGGGCAGTCTAAGTGGGAGGAGAGAGCCAGAACATTGACTGGTGTCCTGGAAACCAGGGAAGGAGGACGTTTCCAGCAGGAGGGTGAGGTCCACAGTGTCAGGGAGAATTGACGGTGTCAGGGAGAATTTACTTGCATGGAGGTCACAGTTGAACTTGATGGGAACAGAGGGTGGTAGGGTTAGCAGCAGGGGGAGGGAGAAAGTGGAGACCTGAGGATAGGCAGCTCTCAAAAGTTTGGATGGGAATGAAGGAAAAAAGGGAGTAGCAGCTTGGAAGGGGTGAAGGGGATGAACTAGTGAGACTCAGGCTCTTTTATTGCTGCCTGGAGGATGGGCAGGCGGGGGTGGGGGGAGGTGAGGGTGAAGCTCTGGCCTGTCAATGCCTGCTGTACCCTCTGCAGCAGTGGCGGCAGAAGTGTAGTGGCCAGGGGGCATCAGGAAGGGGAGGCCCCGTCTTGGGGGATGGCTGATGAGAGCAGAGGCCCAGGAGGAGGCATGACGGCACCCTCAGTCCTGCATTGAGCTCTGCAGGCTCCAGGCCTCCATCTACTCTGGGTGTGTATGTGGAGGCAAGGGAGGCAAGGGAGGGGCGTGGAATCAGGGGCGCTCTCCTGCATAGACTTTTGACCTCCTAAGAGGCAGAAGTCCCACAAACTCGGAGCATGCTCGTAAATGAGCTTCTAGGTCAGTGGTTGAAGCTCAGGACTGGGTGGGGTTGACCTCAAGTGGTTTTGTCTCCAGTGCTCACCTCAATGGCTTCATAGACACTTCAAACAAGAAAATCCTGGCATGTCACGCTTTTGAATCCCCTGCTTCAACCCCATCCTGAGGACCAGCTCCCAGTGACCGGGAAGTTCTTCCTTTGGGTCTAGCCTAAGTATATCCTGCTGTGTGTTCCCTTCTGGTGAACTTGTTCAACCCTGCTCCACAGAGCCAAGCCCATCAGCCAGCGGCTTTAAGTGTTTTTACAACTTGTTTTCATGAAGTTGGTTTGAAGTCTCTCTGCATTCCCAGAATGTCAGACCCACCCTGATTCACAAGGATTGGCCAAAACAGGATCCGAGCCAACGAGAGGAATCTGAGGACTTAGTCATCCCCCTTGGAGCAGATTCTCCTGTTCTCCAGTAAAAAATGAAAGCAACCAAGTAGCGCTGGTGGCTAGGAAGGGACAGTGTTCGGGGTGCAAACGGGCTCAGCGATGCTGGTGGTGGACAGAGGGGTCAGAGGTCAGGCTTTGCATTGGGTGGACCTCAGCTTCAGTCTGTGCTCTTTCCTCCCCACATGGGGATCTTTGACAACTCTGAGCCTCAGTCTGTGCATCTCTGAAATGGGAAAATTAACAGTACCCAACTCATAGCTTTCTGAGGTTGGGTGACCCAGAAGCAGACCCGAGGGCAAGGTTTGTGAGAGTGATTTATTAGGAAGTGTTCCAGAAAAAAGAATGCTAAGGAAATAGGGCAAATAGAAGCAGAAAGAGAAGCAGTGTGATTTCAAGCCTGGCCCCTCTGAGGGGAACTTGGCTCAGTCCCCAGAGGAGCGAGGGTGGCAGAGCTGGCCACCAGGGGCAACTTAGATTCCCACCCAGTCAGTCGCTGGTCAGAGGGTCCCTGGAGGATGACCAGGCCAAAGACAACGGGATCCCCGCATCCTGAAAGCAGTTGACCCACCCACTTCCCAGGTGTTGGCCTTTGGAAGGGCCCATGGGCCCCCAGCCTGCCGCAGAACAGTAAAGGGGTCCCGGCGGACATGGTGGGGCGTAACAGGATTAGTGTGTGTATATATGCTAAAAGCATACGTGGTGCTGATTATGCAGAACCTGGCGCCGATAAGTAATAATTCTTCCCCACTCTAGGAAGGGGGAGCACAGAAGAGATAGCCCCGGCTTGTGTGGTCAGCAAGAAGCAGGACCTTCTGAGAGCTGCCCTGTGACCTCCATTGCACCCCCAGCCTCAGATGCTGGCTCATCATTTCTCAGCCCCAGAGGCAGCACAGAGCCCCAGCCCGGTAGATCTTGTCCCAGCCCCTAGGGCTCTCCCCAGTGACTTGGTTTCAACTTGGCTGAGGCAGTGTCCGCGACCCCACTAGGGCCTGTCCTGTGCCCTGAAGCAGCCCCTTCTGAAGAAGTCTGCTTCTGTGCCTCCTCCACCTCCAGTGCTGCCAGCGCAGCCCGGATGCGGGATGACACAGGTCAGGGCCATGGAGGTGCTGAGCACCACTGCGGAAATCAAGGCCCTGGGGCCCATCTTCAACTGACCTGAATGTGGCTTTTCTGCCCAGCCCAACCTACGCCCATGTATCTACTGTTTTTTTTTTTTCTGTAGAAGGTACTCAGGGCTCGCTTATGGAACTCGTGTTGTTCAGCGTGTCCCAGGAATGAACAAACAAAACAGAAGCTGTGCTTCCAGATCTCTGACTGTGATGACTTTAACTGGTGACGTCAGGCTGGGTTGGCCCTGATGGAACCTGCCTGGACCTTCTCTTGGGCTCTTGCTATCATAAGGAATGTCACCATTAGCTGGCCTCCTCATTCGGACTCCTGGGAATCTAACCCTGCAGGGCACAACAGTCTGGATCCTATTCTAGACTCTCACCTGCTGTGTGACCTTGGCCAAGTCACCTCTCCTTGCTGAGCCTCTGCCCCATGATTCCAACCAAAGTGTGATATTGCGCTCACTAAAATCAGGTGATTTCCATTTGATGTTAATACCCGTTTGACTGGTAGCCAGAGAGGGGAAGTGATTTACCAGTGATCTCACAGCAAAAGGGCAGAGGAGACCTGTGCCCCACCCCAGGCTGGTAACCTGAGCCTTATCCTTTATCCTTCTGCACTGGACCCACCCTAGTCTGATTCGGGCCCTGAACTAAGGGCCCAGCAGTCAGGATGGGCTGAGCTGGGTCAATTGCTGCTATGTAGTCATCAGCTCATCTGGCAACCACTTATTGGGCATTTATTGTATAAGGGGTTCTGTGCTTAGAGAGGCGATGCCCTGCTTTCACAGGAACTGAAGTCTAATATACTGCAAAGCGGCACCCTTTCCTGAGGCCTGGGGAGCTGACACACCCAGGCGTGAGGGTGGATGTGGTATGGTGGCATCCGAAGAGGAAGTGGTCTGAAATGTCCAGGGCCCCTCCCTGTCATGCTGTCCAGGAGCAGGCACAGAGTGACTGCGGGAGTGGGTGCAGGGAAATCAAATTTGCTCCCTCCTGGGTATTTGCTGCTGTCTGAGCCAGCTGGGCTCGGCTGGGGGTGATCCTGGGAGACAGTGCTGATCTATTGCCAAGGCTCTCTGTACCCCTCCTGCCCCTGCTGCCACCACCTCTGTTTACATGTGCTCTGTGCTCCTTCAGCAGGTGCCTCCTCTGTCCCCTGGAGCCTCAGGGCCTCTCCTAACAGGAAATGTGTTGGTGACTGGATTTATGGTTGTCTAGACTGGCTTTAAGAGTCAGACGGTATGAATCGTGCCTCTGCCACTTGCTCTGCTGTGTCCTTGAGCAAGAAGACCTAAATCCCCTTGAGTCTCCATTCTGCCATCTGTAGAATGTACTGCGATGCGAGATTAAGAGGACTAAGTTGAGCAGACAGAGACTCTCAGCTCTCTCCTCAACATCCCTTCCTCCTCTAGAACTTGGCTTCTGCTTTCTGGAAGCTCTGTGTGTAAGATGCTGGAAGGATGGTGGGCAGGAACATGGAGATTTTGCAGCTCAGATGTCAAGGGGTGGAGTTGCATTCTGCTGGCTTTAGCCCCAAGGGTTTGCTGTGACCAGCAGGCACAGAGTAAGTGGGCAGGGGTAGAGGTTGACTGAGTTGGGGTGCTGAGGAGGAGGAAAACAGCCTTGAGGGACAGAGGTGATTGGGTCCATTCACTCAGCCTGATGAGGCTACCAGCCTGGGGTGCTTTCACAGCAGGTGCTGGATCTGGGACCTGAAGGACTTTAAGGCGTGCTGGGCCTGGGGGAAGCCCAGTCAAATCACTGGCATCTCCATTGAGAGAATTTGCATTGAAGCAGCTCTGGAAATAAGACCTGATCTAGGCCCCACAGCATCTAAGCTTGGCGAGTGTAGAGCCTGGCTTTGGGGGAGGCAGGGCTGCCAGCAGCCGGGTTGTTGCTCAGGCTCCCTGCCCAGGTGGCCTGAGCCCCAGGGAAGTGAGAGTGGTGGCGGGAAGTGGATACCAGGAGGAAAATACAAATATAAGCCGGTGTCATTTTGTCAGATTTATGAAGGTTATAAAGCAGACCAAGAAACTGTCATATAAAATAGTTTGATTTTCCCAGCTTGACAAATATATCTTCCTAATGAAAGGTTAAAATACTCATGTCAATTTATGGTTTTATATGATGGAAAGTGACAAAATATCAGGAAAGACTGAATTTAATTATTATTACACAGCGGGTTGCTTTGTCGGTGGGCTGGTGATGTTCAGATGAGTAATAAGACAATCCATTTTTATTTCATAAAATATAATATTTTCATTTTAACAAAATCATGAATTACATTGTTATAATCAAGAATTACATCATTTGAAAATTGCTTATTGATAGTAATAATTTAAAGAATCAAAAATAGAATTCAGTTGTATTTAAGGTGTATGGAACTTGAATGTATTTCTATCAAAAATGTAAATTAAAGTATTTGTAAAGAAAGTCCTACCTATTTTATGTTTTCAAAAAATATTTTTATTGTTACATTATATATGAAAATCAAAACAAAGCAATAGCTGCCATAATCAACACATTCAGATTTTAAAGTAAAATTATTTAAGTAGAGGTGAAACAGTAATTCAGATTTTGGAAGAATTTATTAAAATGAAAACAATTCACAATTCTGGTGTTTTGTGCCCATCAAGTTACCGACAGAAAGAATTAGTATCACATTTCCTATTACATTATTACATTTATTTGAGTAATATGAATTGTTAAATATTGTAAGATGGCTTCTCAGCTGCCATGTGCATTTACTGTGAATACCACACTAATTCATGAGTACTTTTAGAACCACAAATTGAAACAGGGAGAAAAGCCAAAAAAAAAAAAGGGTGCTCAGCATTACTGGGAAGCGGATATTTTGTTATACAAGAAGCTATTATTGCATGTTGCAGTCTCAGAAAAAGGATTTGACAAGTTGAATTTGTCTGTGCCCCCAAACATCCTTGCCACTTAGCCACCTGCCTCCCTTCACCACTAACAGTGGTGTCCCTCACCCCATTGGAACAGTGCAACCCACAGACCTTCATCTGGAAGAAGCCCTCCCTTGTTTTTCAAGCCCAGTAAGTGAAGAAGTTTTGACACCCCAGAACCCCAAACCTGCCTACTCTAAATAGGTCCTGCCATCCACCACATCAAGACAAAACATACTCCAGTGCATAAGATCCTTAATGGAAAGGAACTGTAATACAGAAAAGACAAAGAATAGAGTTTCCAAACCAAGCACCCAAAGTTACCCATCCCCTCGTGGGTAAATGCCAACGAGGTTGGCCTGAAAGCCTGCCACAAGTCTAAGGCACCTTCTGATGGGGATGCATAATAAAGGGGCAGAAGGAGCACAACCAAGATAAAAGCTGCCAAAATAAAACCTCCCTCTGGGTCTCTCACCCACGTCTGCTTCAGCCAGTCCAGGAATAAGCAGGCGCAGCTTCTTCACGTGTCTCTGCAACTTGTGCCTCCTCCAGGTCTCCTCGCTCTCCCTCCTGCTTCCTTCCCAGTCTCCTCTCCTGCTTCTCCTCCAGCTCAGCTTTACCCTTCCTTGGGTGGGGCAGGGAACCTGAAACCTCCCCTTTTCCTGGGGACCACCCTGTTAGAGTTTCACTGGGACCTGAGTGGTATTAGGGGAATCGATGTTTAAGGATTGTGGGTTACCTGGATGGCGTGTGACAGGGGCCCGTGTGTCTCCCCTAGTGCATTTATTAGTGAGTATGTCCCAGTGCAGTGGCTCTTCTCTGCGACTGAGGGTGACTGAAGGACAGGCCTTCTGGCCAATGAGAGCTCCACCGTGCACCTGAAGACAGAGTACTTACTGGCGGTGCTTGTGCTGCTAGGTGCTGTGACCCTAGGAACCTTTCATCCATCTACGCATTGAAACCTGTGCCCACTTCTCCCAATTCTTCACTTCCGTGTAGAATACCAGGCCATGGTGGTTGTGTGGTGCAACCCCAAGGTCCTACAGCTGAGGGACTTGAGGCTCAGCGAGAGGCAGCGATGCACCTAAGGTCCCACAGCAGAAAGGCCCCTGGTGAGTGTTCATAGCACACTGGATGGGTAAAATCTGAATAGGTATTGCTGTGTCACAATGAGCTTCATCAGTCTCACCTACTCCAAGCACCCCCCACTAGGCCCTGGCGAAGTCCTCCAAGAAGGGGGTTTCTGCTTGAGGAGCTGCTTCCTGTTTGGGGCTGAGCACTTCCTTTAAGTGACTCACAGGTTCCCACTGGCCCCGTGCTCAGCAACCACGGAGGGGGTGGAGGCAGACTCAGACTTTGACACCCCTGCATGAGACTCCAGCTGAGTAACCCTAAGATAGAGCATGCCAGAGACAGAAGGTAGGTGGTAGAGATGGAAGGAATTTGCTAGACAGCTCTTCCCACCCAGCCTGGTGGGCAGGGGTTCAGGTGAGCTTGGGGCAGCTTCTCAGCTACTCATCCCCAGTTTGGTTCCAGAGTGGCTGCTGCTGATAGCAGAGCTGGGACCCCTCAGGTAGAATTTGGGGCACTTTTCCCTGCAGAAGGACAGCGAGGTGTGATGGAAAAAGCACTAGCCTAGAAGTCATAGACTTGAATTTCTGACAACTTTCTGGTGACCTTGTTCCGTGCCCCTTGTCAGTTCCGAGCTCAATATATTCATGCTTTTCTAACTAGGGAAGGCTTGCTGACTGTGACATTTTGTGGCAGCTTGGTGTTGCAGAATTTCCATGAAGAGATTTGGGTTTGAATTCCAGCTCTGCACCTTACCAGTTGTGTCCACCTCTCAAAGCCTTCATTTAAAAAGTTGAAATCATAGTAGTCACTCTAAATGTTTTACACAATTGAACCCTCAAATCAACCCTATGGTGTAGGTTTTATTACTGTTGTTGCTGCTGCTGCTGTTGTTTTGTACGTAAGATTGAAGCACAGAGGGGTTAAGGAACTTGCCCAAGGTCACAGAGTAAGAGTCTGTATTGGTAACTTGAGCTGTTGTGACCTCGATGGCCATGCTGCTACCTACCTCTTGGTCCCTGGACCTGCAGCATCAACTTCGCCTAGGAGCTTGTCAAATGCAGAATCTCAGGTCCCAGCCGGTCGGACTGCATTTTAACAGAATCTCCAGGTGATTTCTTTGCACATTGAAGTTGGAGAAACTCTGCTCTATTTATATTATTCCCTCTGTCACTTAGGCCTTAAGATCATTATGGGAGATACAAGGAATATGTGTATTTGTAAACTATAAAGTGAAATGCATTCAGGGCGCTATGGAAAACGGGCAACTGGAGGTGGAGGGAAGCAGGGTTGAGGGTACGCCAGGGGTCCACTTCTCTCAGTAGCAGGATATCTTTTTCAAGCTGTCTCTGAGCCCAGCTTTGTCCCTCTCCAGGCCAAGACTGAGTCTTGGATGTGTGCTTCTTGCTGGCATGTGGCTCCAGGGTTCGTTCGGGTAGGGAGAGAGTTCTCACGTTGACACAGACTTGGGTTGGGGACAGGCCTGATGTATCATTGCCCTGGGTCTCAGGGCACCAGAAGCCCTGGGGCCTAGCCCTTGGCTCTTCCTCAGTCTCTGCCAGCTGATGTGACTTAAGTGACTTAAGTGGGCCCCAGTGAAGGGGGATCAACCTCTGAAACCTGCAGGACTGACCTCGAACCCCTTCTTTTTCCTCCCCATAGCCTGTCCTGCCATCTACGGGGCAGGAGGGCTGCTTTGCAGGCGAGGAGCTGGTGATGGGGGAGGTAGTGCATGAGTCAGAAGTCAGCCACGTAATTGCTATGCCCCAGATCCCACCTCCAGCCCCCAGGCCCTCCCTCAGTGGCTGCTTTAGAAGAACAGCTGGTTTGGCTGCTGCCACGGGTGAAGCAGGGTTCTGGGCTGCAGGAAAGGGCAGCTCCTGGTTTCATCCCAGGGTGGCTGGATCTTGGATCCCATTTCTGTGGGTCCTGAGGGGAGCAGGTTTACTGGGTTTGGGGTTGAGGCTGGTATGTGGGCAGCACAGCTGGGAATGGGATGACATGTGTGGGGTCTCAGGGCCCAAGACTGGATCCCATGTCTCCTTGGCTCACACACCGGCATGGTGGCTCCCCCAGGACAGGGACGAGGTGGCTGTGAGCTAGCAGAGGTGGGCTCTCACTAAGGGTCCAGTGGAGGGGAGAGGCAGACTAGACTGATGAGTGATCTGACTGGGTTTGTCCCCTTGTCCCTTCAGCTCTCCCGGTGAAGTGACATCACCACCTCGTGGACGGGACATCCCCTGGAGCAAGCTCACAGCCACAGGTACCTTCTTTCAGGTAAAGAAAGAAGATAGCAGGGAGGGAGAAGGGAGTTGGGGATAAGTTGCAGAGAGCAGCTCACTGGTTCTAAAACAATGTCCGCCTCTCCCAATGAGAGGGCACTCTACAGTTAGCAAAACAAGGCAGGGGGTCCAGGGACTACTGTCCCATGTTATGGTCAAGGAAAAAAATAATCCTGAAGCTCTGAGCAGAGCTGTCTTTTTTAGTACAATGTGCCAGGTACTTAATTAGGTACTGTGTATACATTAGCTCATTTCATCCTCACAATGTGAAGTTGGAGCTATTATTATCCCCACTTTATAGATAAGGAGGTACAGAAGCATTAAGGAAGCCACTGGGCTTTAGACCCAGGCCAGCTGACTCTGAGTGCACATTCTCAACCTCAGTGATTTACTGCCTCCCCAGAGCCAAGTATTAAACTAAGTTTCCTTGACCTCCAATTTGGGAATTTAATGGGCTCCATTTCCAGGGAAGATTTGTACTTTAAGAGAAAATCCTAGAGAAAGTGAAGCTTAAGCCAAAGGAATGAATGGTAAATGGTGGAATTGGAGGCTTTGAATCATGGAATCCCAGCCAACTTCTGGGACTTTCTTCCACAGCTTTTGAGTGACGCCAGTTTTCTTTGGTCACAGAAAGGAAACGTGGAGATTTGAAAGAGGGGAAGGGAAGTGTAGGCCCCAGGGTTTCAGCCTTGCCTGCAAGTGAGGAGCTCACATGATGAGGAAGAGTTGAAACGACAGGGATGAAACCAGTGTGCTGTGCTAAATCTGAGCTCACCTTAGACCAGACAGGAACAGAAATGTGCAAACAGATACAGACGTCTAAGAAAAAATTGGAGGAGGAAACAGCTGAGACACTTTTAGTAACTTGACGTTTTTTGTAATTTGGGAGAAAGCTAAATATTATTCACCAGCAGAATGGGGACCAGCTCAGAAGTGGCTCTGCAGTTGTGTGGTTTGAGAAGCTCTCACGGGTTACTTCTTTCCTTGCTCTGCACATTTAACTAGCTTTCCTGACTTGCAAGTGGTGCCTCCTGGGTAACAGAGGCGCGGAGCCCTGCTTGATGACTGCTCTAGCAGGACAGGCCTGGGGAATCTCGTGTTCCCCATGACTGGTACAGGGTCACAGACACTGTGGTCTTCAGAAATGCTTGCCCAAGTGGATCAGAAGTCTCCGCATGGGGAAGCTCTCAGCCTGGTGGGCAAGGCAGCCGTTGAAGCGGGTGATTATCATCCACAGAGGCCTGTGATCACGTCTCTCGGTCTCTGCCAGCTGATGTGAGCATAAAAGAAGGAGGCAGTGAGCCTGTGGGGGCATCGAACCAGGTATCGCACAGGGTCCATCTGTTAAGATGGATGGAATTTGGATGGGGATGTGTGAGCCATGGTGGGGTTTCCTGCCCGAGGATCCAGCGTGAGCACAGGCATGGAGATGGAAAGGCTGGGTGGGGTGCTGTGCTGGGAGCAGCTTGAGAAGAGGAGGGGAGGCCAGACAGGTAGGTTGTGAGTGGAAGTGTAACAGAAGGAAGCCAGAGGAAGATTCCTTAAATGGCAGGACTTCCTCCTCTTCCCATCCCCCGGGCCTGCTTGGGAAGCCTGTTTGTATAATAACTCTGCTGTTTTACATAAATAAATAAAATAAATCCTTGCTTTCCATTCCCCCAGGGTGCAAAAACTGGGCAGAGACAAGTTTGCTCAGCACAAGTCTCTGCCAGACTCAGCTTCCTCCTTCTCCTCCCATTCAGGTGCCCCCCCACCCCCACCCCCTGCTCCTGCCGCCCTGGACCTGGGGAGAGGCATTGGAAAAAGTCAGCCTGGGCCCTGTGACTGAATCACCAGCTCCTGGGAGGGGTTGGGCGGCAGCCTTGCTCACCAGGTCCTGGGCCGGCCCATGAGGCCCAGCCGGAGGCTCAGGGGACACTTGCTTACTCTGCTTTAGGGAGCAGCAGCTTTAGGGACAACTTGTCAGTGCCCATGGGAGAGCAGGTGGTGGGGGCAGGCAGGTGGTTCCTCTCTGGAAGGCCATCCCAGGGTTCTAGCTTCTAGTGCAAACCCTGAGCCCTGCAGGGAGGGAGGGGCCGTTCCCGGGATGCAAGCTGAGCAGGCCGCCCTGCTGGGGAGCCACCGCTAGAAACTGCACAGCCGGCGGGATGACTGCATGGGAAGGGGTCTGGATGCAGTGAGTCCAGGTCTGTCTTGACACTGACACTGGGTGACTTTAACAGTCCAAAATCCAGGGTAATTCTGGATTACCCTGGGTGAGGTGATTCTAAAACTCAGGTTTGGAGAGTTTGCAGCAGAGATTTTGAGGTCTGGGATACCAAGCTCTGCTCTCCGGGCAAGGCCTGGTCATCCCTGGTTACTCAGCCCAAGTTGACTAACCAGACCTGTACCTGTGACCCAGAAAAGAGAGATTCAGGGAGGTCCTTTCTGTGCCAAGCCCCTGGGCAAGGTCCCAAGCCTGCCTCCTGTCCAGCCCGTGGCCCCACACATGTCCCAAATACGAAGGCCTGTTCCTAAGGGCCTTCACCGAGGGTCCAGCTCAGCATACCTTTCCTGCCCTCCACCAGCTTCAGTCTCCTCACCTGTAACTTGAGGATCTGGCCCCTCCCTGTGGGGTTGCTGTGATGCCTCAGTGAGCTGATGTGCGTGGAGGCTCTTTGTAAAGCCTAAAGCACTGCTCTTGCGGTCACAGCGGAGCCGCCCTTGCTGCGATAAGATCGTCTCCTTGAAGGGAAGATCCACCTTGCCTTCTCTGGGACACTCTCTCAGCTTCCAGCATTCCTGGCCCACGGTGGAGGCGTCTTTACATTTAGTTAGTGAGCCTTCAGTTGGGGCTGATGGCCCCAGAGGTGCAGTGGGAGGGAGCCGGCCCCTCCTACAGGCAAAGCAGAGAGCACTTCCCACCAGAGGCAGTGGTGAGGCTCAGTGGTGAGGCGGGTGGAGTGTGCCTGCTGGGAGATTTCACTAGAGCAAAGGCATCAGAGTTCTCTTGGGACACAAGTGTTGGGTAAACAGGAGCCTGGCATTACTGTGGAAAGAGATTAATAATGACCCTAATTATGGTGCGATTGATTCTTTGAGGGTTCTTGCTGAGCCCCTGCCACTGACTAGCTTTTCCCCAAATAATGAGTCAGTGATGGGCTCCTGGGGATGCTGACCCACCTTTGTCCTTTTTCCTCCGAGGCCTCCCTCCTGCCACCTTCTCCCCCGGCTTCTTCCAGCTGGTAGCTGCTTCAGCTCCAGGCTTCCTTCCTGCCCCAGGCCTGGCTACCTTCTTTGCTGATTTCATTAGAATCTAGGCCTTTCTCTGAGGCCCAGGGAAGTGGAGTGGGACTCGCACATGGCCATGCAGTGAGATGATGGCAGCCCAGAGCTCCAGGTTAAGCCATCTGACGGGCTAAAGGGAGAGGGGTTGGTAAACCTGAGCACTGTCCAGAGGCCAGTCTTGGTAGGTTTGGGTTTGGTTGTTTGCTTTGGAAAATAGACCAGCTTGGGGTGAAGAGGGGCAGGGGCACATGGGGGCCTGTCCTGGTGCCCCTGGGGCCCAGAGGATGGGGAGGCTCTGTGGACACCAGATCCCGCCACCCTGCCTGGTGGAATCCACAGGAGGCTTCATTTGCTGACCAGAGCCTGGGAATGCCCTTGGCCCTGGGAGAGGCCCTGCCCACCCCTTCCCTGCTGGCCCCTAGTCTAGAGCCTCCTTCTGTCCACCTGTTGTGCTACAAATCCTCCCTTATTGCTGAATCCCACTTATATCCACCCTCTCTGGTGGTGGCCACGCAGTAACCATATAGGACCCCAGGAAACATAGGAATTCTAGGCCCCAGGAGACACCCGGACCCTGTGGGTTCTGGAGGAGGGGTAAAGGGACCTCAGAAATAAGGTGCTTGACAGGCACATCTGCACTGACAGCAGCGGATGGGCAGGGCAGTAAGGAAGCCCACAGGGAGGCCCTGCACTGGCGCCATGGTCATGTTCACTGAGTATCATAAACAGCAGTCACCAGGGCCCTGTGCCTTTGATGCCTTGCTTGGGTTTTCCCCTAAGTGAGGTCTGGAGTCATCGCTGTGAGTTATCTAGGCCTGACAACCTATACCTTGGTCACTGTCAAAGGTGGTAGAGGTGCCTGGGCAGGGGCATCAAGATGACCAGGCCTCTGACCTGACCACAGGCCATCCCACAGCTTTTGTCCTGATTTTAACTGCTCTGGTCTACAGATTCAGGCTCCAGCCAGTAGTCCTGGGAATGGAGGGGCCTCTCACTTCAGACCAGAGGACTGTGGGCTTTGCTTTCCTTCCTTCTTGTTTGGCTCTCTCTGCTTTACTCCTGGGGTCGAGGAGGGAGCAGGCAGCTAAAGGGTTTTAGAGACGGAGTCTCCATGAAGAGCGTATAGTGCTGTTCAAGCCCTCTGTGATACAGAAAGGAAAGCCGAGGCCAGAGGCCTGGACAGGTCACCTAGCCTGCTGGTGGCTGAGCTCAGCCTCTCTGCCTCGGGAGTGAGCCAGGGCTGAGGCCCCAGTGGGGGCAGCCACGCCAAGAAGAGGGGAGCGGTTTCCTCCTCATGCTTGTTCTGCCTCCTTCCCTGGATCACATCAGGGCTCTGCCCCCCTCAGCCCTGTGCTCCTTGGGGGTTTCCTTTTCCTCCCCTAAGTTCTTCGCCCACTCTGTGGCTGTTTCCCTGGTACCAACCAAAAATATTGAACTTAGTCCTTTGCTATGTAATTTGCAGTTACATAGATGCCGTGACTGCCATAGCCCTCTGAGACGGGTGCCACAGGCCCCGGCTTTAAGGTTAGCCCCGCTGGGTTCAAATCTTCCCTCTTCCACAACTGTTTGACCTTGGGTGAATCACTTAATCTTTTGGACCTAGATAAATCAAAATATGTATTTAATTGGTAGACTTTTTAAGTCTTTTTTTTTTTAGAACAGTTATGACTTTTTTTTTTTTATAGAGGCATGTTTTATTTATTTGTTTGTTTGTTTGTTTTGTTTATACATGCACTGGGAACAGTCAGAAGCGTGGGAGGGTAAGAGAATTCACCAGAGCCAGAGCGGGGAGCAGAGCAGGCAGAAGGACCGAAGTACACTGCTGAGGGGAGCAGCGGGCGGCAGGAGAGGCCTGCGCACCATGTGGGACCCTCCTCCTGTGGCCGGGGAGCAGCCGGGGATTGAACCGGCGCCACAGAGGCTGCGGGCAGCTTCGCAACCCAGCGCTCAACCGCTGCGCCACCGGAGAGGCCCTAGAACAGTTATGACTTAACAGAAAAAATTGATCAGAGAGTACAGAGAGCCTCTATACATGCTCCCTCTCCCACCCCACATCTTTTGTCAGGATAGTACACTCATTACCATTGATGAGCCAGTGTTAATACAATATTATTAACTGAAGTCCATGGTTTACATTAGGGTTTGCTTTTTGTGTTATAAATTCTACGGGGTTTGACAGGCACACGATGATGCGTGTCCTTCATTCTAGCATAGCACAGATATGCCAGAGCCCATCCAGCTCTCCGGAGAGAGGACACAGGTACAGGCTCAGCATGGCGCTGGCAGGCCCGCACACCACCTTCTGTAATGGGCTTCTTTCCTTAGCATGTTTTCGAGAGTCATGCATGCTGTAGCATGTATCAGTGTCTCGTTCCTTTTTGTTACTGCCTTGTGCCCTTTTATCTATTACCCCATCTAGTTCCCATTTCTCAGATGGGTAAAGTAAGGCTCAGACAGAGCTGGTGACTTGTGTGAGCTCACACATCAAGTCAGTTGAAGACCAGACTGGATTTCAGGCGCTGACACCTGGCCTGAGACTCCACTCTCAGGAAAGGGCAGGCCTGGGACGGAGGTAGGGGGCGTGGGGTAGTGAAGGCCTGGCAGGTGTGGAGGAGGCACAAGAGAGAAATGGGTCAGGTGACTTCTCTTGATGAGAGAAGACCCTCAAATGCTCACACTATTCTAGGCCTGACTCTTGGAAGAGCACAAAAGAGAGGCTGTGGAAGTTCAGGTGGAAAACTGGACTTTGGACTAAGGAGGATCCTGGATCATGGGACTCGGAGGTGAAGGCTTTCTCTTGCCCAGAGCCAGCAGGGGCTCCAGGCAGGGGATTTCTGAGGAATTTGACTGATATCAGCAGCCCTAGGAGGTGACGTGAAGAAATCGATCCATCCTAAGTAAGGTTATTAACCCCAGCAGGAAGAGGGGGTGGGGGAGAGTGGGGGGAGCCTGGTCTCTGGGAGCTTGTCTAGCTGTGTCTCCGTTAGCTGAGCTTACAGGCCTCCTCAGAAGCACAGTCCAGGAAGCCCCTGGATCCCCTTCTCTTGCGGCCCTGTGTGGGTCACTGGGGAGGGAGGAGGGATTCACTCAGACTGTCCCACAGGAAAGATGGGGTTGCTGACAGTGACACACAGGGTGCCCAGGGAAGAATGAGGCACACCCAAGCTCTACCCCTGGGGATCCCTCTAGCCAAATTGGAGGCTCAGCAGAAGCTCCCTGGAGAAGGTAACATCTGATCTGAAATTCAAAGGAGTGGAGGATGTTAAGGGACAGCGAGTTCTGGACGGTGAGGCTGGAGGTGCTGGCAGATGCTGGTCAATTCCCTGTTAAAAAGCTCGCTGCGGCTGTAGGTGAGAGCTTGGATTGGAGGGGCAGGCCCCCACAGGGAGGCCAGAGGATTCCCAAGGTGCTGCAGGGGGCCTTGATGCCCCAGCCAGATAAGACACTGGCAAGCAGCTAAGAAAAAGGGCCTCACACTGTGGGGTGACTCCTGACAGGACATTTTGCCATTTTGCCGAGGCTGGTCTTCAGCACCAAGGAGGAGAAAGAAGACCCAGGCCAGGGCAGAAGTTGAGGGGGTATTGAGGAAAGGACTGGGGCGCTGTTTGAAGCATGTTGGGGGGTGGTTGGGAGGGCAGGGTGCTGTGCTGGGTCTGCAGGACCTACGTGACAACCCTGGACACTGCCCGGAGCCACTGCTGTCTATCAAGAGGCAGATTGGGTGCCCTTGGCTGGGCCTGGTAACTGAAGCCCTGGGAGTGAGTGAAATGAACCCCGGAGAACATGCGGAGGAAAGAGAGCCCCTGATATTATGAATAATAGGCACCCTCTGCCCTGCAATCATCTGGCTGCCTCTAGAAATCAAGACAAAATGCTGTTACCCCATTTTATAGAAATCATAGCTCAGGAAGAGCCCTGAATGCAGTCAGTGGCTGAGAGATGAGTTCTACCTATCGGCCAGCCGCTCCCTCTTCCTGGGAAGATTGGGGGTGGGGGTGGGGGAGGAGATGTGGGGGTCCTGCTAACAATAGGGGCCCTAATTGGGGAGTGCACAGGGTGACACCTGACTCCCTCTGGAGGGCTGTGAACGTGGGGGTTCCTTTGTAAGCACACACTCCTTCAGGGGTGGAATTGAGAAAGTCCCCTCCCTGCCCCCAGGGCCCTCCAACCTGGTAGGAGCCAAACCAAGTGCAGCAACATCCCCATCTCATACTGTCCCCCCAAGCCCTGGGCTTGACAGCATAGACACCCCCCCACCCCCTGAGCTACACATTCAGCTCCCCATTGTCCATATGGCTCCTTAGGGACCCACTGAAACAGGCTGCGCTGGACAATTCCCAGCAAATAGGAGAGGCTCCAAGTCAGCCCCTTATGCAGCTCCCTGCTCAGACTACAGGCTGTAATGTCTGTTCTGAGGTTAGCATTTGGTGGAGGGTAGGGCATAGCTGGAGACCCTGAGGGAGGCCCAGAAGAGGAAGTAGTGGGTGAGCCTGAAGGCCAGAGCAGGAGCGAGTCCTGGCCCTGCCTGCTCGGTATTAAGTGCCCACGGCCTTCCTTTACTACCCCCACCCCCCCATATGCTGTACTTACAGTACCGGCTCCTGAGCTACTGTAGCCCTGTGGTTGCAGAGTCCAAAAGCCTTCCCTATAAAGGGTCAGGCGGTGAGTGTTTCAGGCTTGGCAGGCCTTTTGTTCTCTGCACAACTATTCAACTCTGCACATAGTTACACATAGCAGCCACCGATAATACACAAATGAATGAGCAAGGTTGTCTCCTTTACAACTTATGGATGCTGAAATTGGACTTTTGTGTAATTTTCATGTGTCACCAAATATTCTTGTTTTGATTTTTCCCCCCAACCACTTAAAAATGTAAAAGTTATTCTTAGCCTGCGGACTCTTCAAAAATAGGTGGCAATGTTGGGTTTGGCCCATGTGTTGCAGATCTGAGCCCTCCCCCCCTCCCATTAGACAGAGCAAAGGTCCTGGAGCAAGTCTGCCTGAGGATGAATTCTATCTCCGCTGTGTGACCTGCAGCAAATGGCTAAAGCTGTCTCTGCAGTCAGATTTCTCATCTGTAAAACGGGGATGATAATGATAATACTTTGGGACTGTAAGATGGTACAGCTGCTTTGGAAAATTACTTTTGGCAGTTCTTCAAAAAGTTAAACAGAGTCAACATGTGACGCAGCAAGTCCATCCCAAGTATGGACTCGAGAGAAATGAACACTTCCACTCACACAAAAACTTGTTCATATCACCCAAAATGTATCAGCCCAGATGTCCATCAACTGATGAATGGATAAAATGATCTATGCATACAGTTGCATGTTACTGAGCCATCAAAGGGAATGAGATCCTGATTCATGCCGTACCATGGATAAACCTAGAAAACATGCTAAGTGAGAGAAGGCAGAAAAGCTCTTGTGCCCAGACTGCCCGCCTGTGACTCTGCAGGCCTCTCTTTTCACAAACCTTTCTCTTTGCAGCTTTTTCTGCCCACTTGAGTCTGTGCAAGCGTCCTTTTTTCCTTTCCTTTTTAATATAATAAGCCTATCCTTTTGGGGGGAAAAAAAGCCAGAAAGGCCATATTTTATGCTGCCCTTCATATGCAAGGTCAAGAATGGGTAAGCCCTTGCTGACAGAAAGCAGATTAGTGGTTGCCAGGGCCTCGGGTGGATTGCCGGGTGGAAGAGGGATGGAATCAGGGAGGGGGGATTGTGGCTGCTAAAGGGCACGGGTCTTTTCCCTGGAATGATGAAGATGCTTTAGCATTAGATAATGGAGATGGCTGTACCATTTCATGACTGTGCTGACCAATTCAATACACTAGAAACTGAATGGTGTACTTTAAAACGGTGCATTTTATGTTATGTTAATTACATCTCAATTAAAAAATAGTGCTAATACTTATCTCACAGGGTCGCTGATGGAATTGGTGCATGCACAGCGCTTGGGACAGGGCCAGGGGCATAGTGAGCCTGGTATGTCTCTCACGGGTCCTAAGGAGCCCCGGGAGGCCACCGTGTCTGCCCTCCTTATATGCTCTCCAAGGGCCGAGGACAGGGCCTGGTACAGAAAACAGAGTTTTGACATTTTAAAGTGCCACAGGCTGGGGTTGAGTTAGGGTTGTTTAGTTGATTACTTGGACAAATCATTTGAGGATCTTAGCCCCAGGCTCCTCATCTGTAAAATGGGAAAGTAATAACAATGGCGTTGATGATTGGATGATGCCTGACATCAGAGTATGTGAGATGTCCAAAGTCAGCAGCCCCCTGGCCACACTTGGCCAATGCTGGCTTCCAGTGGCTTCCAGCAGGAATCTCCAAGGTGACAGGTAGAACTGGGGCACTTGCTCCTGGTGACATAAGATACCTCCCATTGCTCCACCAGCCCCTCCTCAAGACCCACCAGGCTGGCACTTCCCTGAGCCTGAAGGGTTAAACACTTTGGGGCACTAGAGGAGATTCCCAGATTGACCACATCCAGCTGTGTGACCACAGCCAAGCACCGCCCCCTTCTCTCTCTGAGCCTCAGTTTGCCCAACTGTCAAATGGGTTTAAGACATAGTACCTACTGCTCTGGGTGGTTGTGATGATCAAATGGAACAACAAATACAAGTGCTCACACCTGACCTGGGGTAAGCTTACATTTTGAGTGCTTAATACATGTCAGCTTTTCAGATGATTTATTGTGAAAGTCTACCACGGGGTAGGCGCTGTCCTAGTTAGTGGGGATACAGAGAATAAAACAGACAAAAACTCTTGCTTTCACGAAACTTAGACTTTATAGTGGGAGTGGGGTAGGCAGAGAAAAGGCAAAACGTATATTTGAGAACATGATAGAGGAAAATAAAACTGAGCAGGGCTAAAGGAGCGTGGGGGACGGGACTGCACTTCTATAAAAGGTGACCTGGCCGAGAGATTTGAAGACCCGAGGAGAAGAGGGAAGGAGGACGCCACGTCGGGGCTAAGGGGAGTGTCCTCCAGGCAGAGGAAGGGCCAGGATGCTGGGCAAGCATTACTGGAGGGGACAACGGTGGCAGGGAACAGTCCTGGGGGACCTGCAAGGGATGACTCTGACTCCTGGAGGGACAGGGATCCTTGCGGGGCTCTCGCAGAGGCTGGCCCACCCTGACTGAGCCATAATGACTTTTGCTGAGACGGAGATGACTCCGCCCTACCTTTGCCTTCCTGATAGTCCTCTGCTTCCTCCCGCAGGACCAGCAAGGGGCCTCCATGGGCGCCTGAGGGCCAGGCGCCAGGGCAGCGGGCAAGAGCATGGTGAGACACCAGCCCCTGCAGTACTATGAGCCACAGCTGTGCCTCTCCTGCCTCACGGGCATCTACGGCTGCCGCTGGAAACGCTACCAGCGCTCCCACGATGACACCACACCGGTGAGCACACCAGGACAAGGTCAGAGGGATTCAGGGGAGTCCAGAGCCTGGGGGAGGAACCTTAGCTCTGCCACTCTGCTGTGCCTCTTGACGGGTCAATTCCCCTCTGGGTTTCAGTTTCTCCTTTGTAAAATGGGCCCCTGGTAACTCCTGAATCCACCTGCCAGGTGGGCAGGCCTGTCTGTCATGAATGTAACCAGTTGTTAGCTTCCCTGTGACGGCCTGGGGGCTGAGCCGTCTGGGCTGGAGGGTTGTCCCAGGAGGAAGGGGTCACCCCAAGGTGAACAGAGGTTCTAGACTTCCTGGCGGAGCAGGATGGGCAGGTAGGGAGTGAATGGCTGGTGGGGAGAGTAAGAAGGTGTGCCTGAGAGCTGGCAGGGCTATGGCCTGGCACTAGGGCCTGGTCACCTGAACCACAGGCCTGCCAGAGCTGGCAGTGGGTGCTCCACTGGATAAAGAAAGCTCCTTCAGTGTCCTGCTCCCTGGCATTATCCCTGAGGCAGTATCAGCCTGTGGATCTAATTTCTTCTCTGAAGGAATCCAATTCCTTTAGGAGGGAAGGAGAGATAAATGATATTTATCTAAAAGCTTTGCTTCTGGAAAACAACAACTTTCCTCCTCCTTCCTGCCTGCCTGGCTGAACGAAGAAGCCAGCCTCCAAACTCGGCTGGCCCCAGACAGGCTAGAGTGGCCGAGGGTTTTAGGGGAGAGGCCAGTGTTGCTGGCGAGCTAGATGGGACGGCGGGGTGGGGGGGGGGGCGTGGGAGCGGAGATTGGGAAGCCTGTCCTGCAGCCTGCTTGTTGTCTGCCTTCCCTTCTCTGCCAGTGCTAGTGAGGGACAGAGTGCTAGACTGAGTCAGGAGCTCTGGTTTGTGACCCCCAAAAGGTGAGAAGCAGGAATCACCTGGTGGGCACCAATCCCACTCTTGCCCTGTCCCCACTTCCAGCACATAGGCGGCAACATGCCAGACTAAGGTGAAGGAGAGACAGGGGCCTGCCCAGGGCCACAGAGCAGGCCTCTGGCAGTGCAGGGAGGCGATTCTAGGCAGGCCCTGCTGGGATCGCCTCTCCAGGGAACCATGTTTTACAGCCTCTCCCTCGTACACAGACATAGGACTCCCCCACCGTGGTGCACAGCATGCGGTCTGGAGTCAAGTGCACTTCAAGTTCAAATTGTGCCTCTTCTACTTGTACCTCCTTGAACTTCCTCGCCTGCGATAAAACACACACTGCTCTCAAGGAGCTGCTGGCAGAGGGCATGCAATAATGGCATGAGTGACCAGTGCAGTGCTAGCGATGACAGTCACCTGGACAAGTCATTCTGACCCCAAGCCTCTGCCTCTCCATCTCTGAAATGGAAGAGGAGCTGAGTTAAGACTTCAGAATTCCACAGCCACTCTGCTTTGCTCCCAGCTCCATTCTCCCCCTAGAAGCTGCCTGAAAGGGACAGGCAGCCAAGCTTTCTTCTGGTCAAGAAAGAGGAGCTCAGCTGTCAACTGGCACCACGTGTCTCGTGCCCGGCGCTGTGCTGAGCACTGACATGCAGCCCAACGCGTCTCCCATTTGTTGGGAGCTCAATGTTATCACTGCCATTTCACACAGGGAAGCGGAAGCCAGGGCGGCAGTGACAGCTCGGAGGTCTCATAGCCATTGAGGGCTGTGTAGTCAGAAATCTCCCGGTGGGGCCTGGGATGGAGAGCGGGAGGCAGCCGAGGCTGAGGGAGAAGGCAGATCGAGCTCCCAAGCACGAAGCCCCTTGGCCCTCAGACATGCTGGAGGACGGCCTGTGTCCCAGAATCTCCCACACCTTGGTGGCCCAGGGCTGGCCGGCGGTAGGGCATGGCATCAGGAAGTGATGGCTCTTGACGGTGGTCATCACAGGGATCGGGCGGAGGGAGTGCTGGGCCAAGGCCGGTTTCGGGCTGACCGGGGTTGGGGTAGTACGGGCTCTGCAAATGCCAAGGTCTGGGGTGCCAGGTGGGGCCAGGGGACCACAGTCAGCTTGACTGGGAGAGGAGAGAGGCTTTTGCAGCATCTCTGTGTGGCAGGGCCACTGCAGGAAGGGCTGAGTTCACCTCAGGCAACGCAAGACTCCCAGCTGGGGGCACGTATCCACCCCCTTGAATCACTCACCCGGTTCTGTTCCTGCTCCTCCTACTTCCTGGTTTCCAGCCTCAGTTTGCACCCCCTCTCTGGAGCTGTCTCTTCTCTCCAAGTCCCTCCTGAGACAGCAGGGTGTGATGATGCGGGGGCTGGGCTCAGTGAAAGTGACTAGCAGCACAAGTTCCGGGGAGATTTCAATGAACCAACCGAGGCCCTGGAGTGAGCCCTGGGAGGGTTTGAGTAGGGAGAGGGGAGACCCCACCTTGGGGAAAGGGCTCCTACTTTGGGCTATGCCTCTCCTCATCCCCACCTTCTCCCCCTCCCTTGGGGATGCCCCACTCCTCCATGCACCCAGGCACTGCCTTCCTTTGGATCCTCTTGGGGGAGCCCCCGTGTACTTCCCAACTCAGAGAGCTTGGGTCAAGGCCCCCCTGGAAGCCAGATCTCTTGGGGCCTCATCTGTGAAATGGGTGACAGACGGTGGTGAGTCACAGAGCATTATCTCTCATCCTCTGATTGGAAATGAAGTGTAATAGTTAACACTTATTGTGTACCTGTTGTGTGCAGGGAGAGTGTGCCTTACTTGTTAATTGTTACGTTCCCCTGTGGGGCGTGTTAAATGCACGGTTTATGATCTGTTTACAGCAAAAACTCAGGAAAATGGGGTGTGGGAAGGAGTCTGTGTCTGTCTTAATAAGAACTTGAAGGAGGGAGAGCAAGGAGGACAGAGGTGAGGCTGGAGCAGTTGTTTGATAGGGGAGAAAGAGCACTGGACCAGGAGCCACTGGAGCAAGAGTGTCTTGAAGGCCAGACTAGGAGTCTTGGGTCTCCCTGGTTAAGACCTGGTCTTGTGGGGTGGGAGTGGATCCTGGGGAGTGCAGAGGGCACAGGGGGGCTCAGGGGAAAAGGAGCCTTCCTCTCTCTCCAAGCTGACCTCCTTCCTTCCTGCCCTCCTTGACATCTTCCCATCTCCTCCAAGCCTTGCCTCACAAGGTCGCCTCCCCCAGAACACACTTAACAAATAAGGAAACGGAAACTGAGGACCAGGAGGTGAAATGACCTATTCTCCTGCCCCCAGCTGAGGGAGTGAGAAGCCTGGCCCAGTGACAGCTAGGAAGGGGAAGCAAAGCTTTTTATAACTGGGGATAATTAATTGGTTGTTGTCTGTGACTCATTACTCTAATACTGCCAATTAAGGACTTGGTAGGACAGAAGACAGTTCTCAGGCAGTCCCCACAGGGGTCCTCTGAAGATTGTGTGTCTGTGGGAGGTAATACAGTCAGAACTGGCTTCTCTGCAACAAGAGGGATGTAGGTCAGACGCCCAGAGGAACTTCCCAGCCCAAAAAACTGAAGAAAACAATGACTGTCAACTCTCTAGCACTTTTATAGTACAATTTCCTATTTTTAAGAATTTTTTGTCACTTTATATATTTTAAATTACGTTTATTGCAGTCATGTTAGTTTACAACCCTGTATATGTTTTAGGGGGTATAGGCTCACACCTCTGCAAATGTATGTTGTCATACCACTTCCACCACCACAGCCCCAATAATCCACCAAAAACAGTTGTTTTCTTTATGGTGAAAAATTTATATTTAGAATTAGCCAGCTGGGCTCAGCTTAGAGAATTCCAATTTTGTTGGCAACATCCAAAGCGTCATCGTCAGGAGCCAGTGGAACATACGCCTTCTTCTCCCATCAGGTCTCATCAGGGTGTTGACCTTGGCCATGTCAATGTCGTAGAGCTTCTCCACAGCCTGTTTGGTCTGGTGCTTGTTGGCCTCGACATCCAGTGGACACAAGTGTGTTGTTGTCTTCTACTTCATGGCTGACCCGGTGGTCTGGGGAATGTGATGATGTGTGGTGGTCAAGCTTGTTTCTCTTGGGGGTCCCCCCTCTACTCCCAGGGTATTTGGGTTACTTTCAGGGCTGCAGTGTCTTGAACACCTGGAAGGCGGGTAATGTGCAAAACTTATTTTTTTTTATGTGTTGAGTGGATGTCCTCAGCACTGCTTTCTTGGCCGTCAAAGATTTTGCTTTGGCTTCAGCTTTGGGAGGGGTGGGGGCTTCCTTCTTTGCTTTTGGAACTGTCTTCCAAAATAGGCCACTTTTGAAGTCTATTTTAAGCTTGTGTGACCCTGTCCATCTTGAGGGTGGGGCTCCAGGAAATGTGAGTTATTCAAGCTTTGGAGATGAAGGCATAGTCAACTGGCTCCTCCTGGCACCCCAGGCCCTGTGCCCTCACCTTGTTCTACCAGTCTTGTCTGGGATGTACTGGTTACTTGCTCAGTCAACAAACCTGTGCTGACACCTGCTATGGGCCTGAGGATCACAAACCCCTGGACGGGGTTTGATGGGGCACCTAGGTTTGAGAGGGGACAGATAGGAACCCATACACCCAGACCACCCAGGGTGATCAGCAGAGGCCCAGGGAAACCCTGGGCACAAGAACTTGCCTGAGCTGGTGCCTGGAAAGTTAGCCAGAGTGGGAAAATGTGTAAGGTCAGGGAGCTGCACATATAAGAGTGTCTTGTATTTGGGAATGGAAAGCAATTAGGCCCCAATGTGGCTGTGGTGTCAAGAGGGGGGGACAGTGTTCCTAGTGGGCCCAAGCCTTGAGATAGTATTGGGGAGCCTGTGCTCCATCCCGGGCAGACTCTGCAGGGGCCAGAGTAAATCAGAGAGGATGCTCTGAGGGGCCTGAAGTGGGGGCTGGGGAGCACAGGAGGTCAGATAAGAAAGGCTGAGGCTTCAGCTGGGGGACGAGAGGGATTCTAGAGACACCTAGAAGGTGTGATCAACAGACTGGCTGTGGAAGAGATTTTGGGTGATGACTCTTCATCATCCCGTGATTTCCAGCCTGGCTGGGTGAGGCAATTCCTGGAGACTGGAAGCCAGCGTGCTGTGCCCTCGGGGTGTGGGAGGGGGTGATGACGTGAGGTGGGGCTTGGGGAGGTGGAGTGGTCTCTGCGGAGTCCAGGAATAGCACAGCGGGTAGGTGGAACCCAGACATAATAAATCTCACCATGCCCAATTGCCTGTCTCCTGGGATGGGAGCCCCCTCCAGCCATGACAGAGAGACACCTGCTGCAGGGAAACGCCTGAACTACCTCTCCTCACCCCTCCACTGCAGCCGTCCCAGATAACCTCACCCTTGCACTGCTCTGTGCCTTTACTCGGGCCCTTGTACTGCTTGTAATGCTCTTTCCTTCTTGGCTCTGGATCATTGCAAATATCCTTTTGGCTTCTATTTTTTTAGTTGTTTTTTTTTTTTTTTAAGATTTATTTATTTATGCATGCAAGAGCTGGGGTGCAGACCAGAGGTGTGGGGGGTGAGAGGATACACCAGAGACAGGAGAGGTCTGCTGCGCCATGTGGGTTGCTCTCTGGCCGGTCGGCCAGGGATCGAACTTGTGCTGCAGTGGCTGCGGATAGCTTCACAGTGCAGTGCTTAACCCCTTGCACCGCCAGGAAGGCCCAATATCTGTTCTTTTAAGAAGTTCCCCCATCCCCCTACCTCAAAGTTCTCCTCTTTCCTCTTCTAGGTCCAGCGGCTCCGGCCTATGATGGTAACTTTCTTTGTCTCCTGCTAGACTCTGAGTGTTTTGAGAACAGGGCCTGGGCCTCAGAGCAGGGGACCGGGCAAGGACTGGTAGGACAAGTGAGTGAGCAGATGATTTGAGGAACAAGTGAAGGAGTCAGTTAGGAAACAGGCCTGTATCTTGCTGACCACGTGTGTGAGGCAGGACCCCTGGTGTGGGGTGGTCTGGAGAGGGTGGCTGCCAGGGAAGGGTGTTGACTCAGCCATGAGACCTCCCAAGCCACCCACAGTGCTGGGGTTGGGTACTGCCAGGGGGCAGGAAAGGGAGGTGAGTTTCCCAGCTGGTTCCCCACTTTCTTTCCTGTTAACAGCAGAAGGGTTTGTGACAGGGACGTGGGGCATCCCTGTTGTGACAGGAAAGAGTGGATCCCACTCAAAAATCAAGGCAGGCTCCCTGGATGAAGCAGCTTTGGGATGTAATGGGATACAGGGTGTAACTGACCTCAGCCAGATGCACCTGGACATTCCTGGCCACTGGAGCTGTGGCCTGGATTCGACCCCTCTCCAGCAGTGGCTTACTGTGTGACTTTAGGCAAGACCAGATCCTCTCTGGGCCTTGGCTTGCTGTGGGTCAGATGGAGGCATAAATCCATGTTCCAAAGACTCAGTTATATAACAGACACCATGTACCTCGTGTTCTGTACAAGCAAGACCACGGTTTCAGCCTTGGGAAAAAGCATCCTCCCTATAAACTGTCAGAGGGCTGGTTGTTCCTTTCTCTGGCACTTTGGGAAAAGGAGGCCCAGAGTTTCAGTTTTCACTCTTCTAAAATGGAGGCAAGTCCTCATTTTATCCTTTAAACTTGCAGGGTTGCCATGAGGATAAGAACTTGGGAGATAATATTATTGCATCCGTGAGAGTGCAGAGAGGCTGGCAGACCCCAGCTGGTTGCAGCGCAGGCAGCTGAGGATTTATGGAGGCAATAAAGCCATGCCGTCTCTGGCCCTCAGCAACCCCTGCACCCCACCTAGCGCCAGTCTGAATGGTGCTGAGGGTGCCCGTCATGGCTGTACCATACTCCAGGGAAGCAGTTATACTCTTGCTCTTGTGTTCCATGACTGCCCTGAGTGTATGCTTAGGGGGCAGGGGTGGAGCAGGAGATAGTGGGGCATCAGCAGGGGGCCATGACCACCCAGCTGCCCTGTGACCTGGCAGGGCCCTTTGAGGGGTGCCAGGTTAATCCCTCATAAGGGCTCCCAATTCTTTTGCTCATGTCTCCCTGTGGACGGACGAAACCCACAGGATGGGCGGGGAGAAACAGGGTGCTCCGGGCTGGGTTTATTCTCTTGCCTAATGAACCACTCTGTGTGCACCCCAGCAGAAGCAAGGGCAGACAGAGGGCTAATTGCTCAGCTCTCTGAAGCCCAGGAAAATAAATCCAACCTCTTAAGCTGTCAGAAGCTGGCTGGGGGCGGGGAGTCTAATCCCTTTCCCTGCTTGGCCCTAATGCTGCAATACATCTCAAACCTCCCAGGCCGCCCCCTCCCCTATATCTCCTGGGCCAGGGCCAGAGTAATCCTGCCAGGGCCTGCCTGCTTCTCCCTTCTGGAACAGAGCTCCCAGCTGACATTTTCTAGGCTTTTCCTGTGTATCCCTCCCCCACTTGGAACTTGGTGAGGGTGGAATAGGCTGATGATGGAGGATCTGGCCTGCAGGTGGGCAGACTCAGCAGGGTAGGCACCCCTCATGTCTCTGCAGTCCCTGTGGGCCGCATGGTGCTGAGGGCACAGAAGGATTCTGGGGCCTCAGAGCAGAGCTGGAACATAGGGGCCACATGGGCCAGCGCTCAGCCAGGCACAGCTAGTTCATAGGCAAGGGATGCTTCAGAACAGACCGGAAAACCTAGAAACCATCCACACACATCCCAGGATTCACTGTGTGGTAAATGAAGCTAAAAATTATTGTGAATATCACAAATGCGGTAGAGACAGCTGAAGTGTCCATTTGGTGAAAGTAAAATTAGATCCCTGCCTCTTACCTCAAACCAAAATAAATTCCAGATGGATTAAAATGTGGGTTTTTCCTAATTTAATTTTATTTATTTAGGTTTTGAACAGAAAGGGCAGATATATTGAGATCCCTGCAAGGGAATAGGGGCGAGATGGAAGCTAGCGTCTGTGCCAGTATTTTTCTAATTTTAAATGCCTTTTTTCTCTTTAGGCAGCATATATTTGTTGAGAAAATTCAAACAGCTTGGAAAGATGTAAAGTAAAAGAAAATCTAATCTTAATGCTTTAGAGAAAAGGCTTTCAGACTTCTCTCCATCTACATATGCATCCACACGGAGCTGTGTGTAGATGGGTGGATTATAGATTTTAATGTAAATAGTGAGGCTGAGAAATTGCCAGTATAAAATATGATAAAATATATACTCTCAGGCCACCTTCCTTCAAGCAAAAGGCAGAACCTATAAAGGGAAAGAGGAACAGATTTGACTGCATTAAAGTTTAAATTTTTATATAAATAAGATTAAAGTCAATGATAAAATAAGAAAAATTTATACTCTGTAGGTAAAGGTTAATACTCTGATGTAGAGAAGGCTTTTATAAGCCCATAAAAAGCCAGGGGCCTCTCTGGTGGCGCAAGGGGTTAAGATGCAGCACTATGAAGCTATCCGCAGCCATTGCAGCACCGAGAGTTCAGTCCCCGCCAGGGAGCTACCTACATGGCGCAGCAGACCTCTCCTGTCTCACCTACTGCTTCCCTCAGCAGTGTATTTCAGTAGATCTGCCTGTTCTGCTCCCCACTCTGTCTCTGGTGGATCCTCTCATGCCCCGCATCTCTGGCCTGCACCCCAGCTCCTGTATGCATAAATAAATAAATCTTTTTTTTTAAAAAAAGAAGCCAGGAGCCTCCCTGGTGGCACAGGTGGTTGAGCGCCGCACTGTGAAGCTGTCCGCAGCCTCTGTAGCATGGGTTCGATCCCAGCCGGCCGGCGAGATTCCCATATGGCGCAGCAGACCCCTCCTGTCACGCCCACTGTTCCTCTCAGCAGTGTGTTTCGTTAGTCTGCCTGTTCTGTTCCCCACTCTGTCTCTGGTGAATCCTCTCACCCTCCCGTGCATCTGGCCTGTACCCCGGTTCTTATATAAATTTAAAAAAAAAAACAAAAAAGAAGCCAGTTCTCTGCAATGAAGCCTGCCTTGCTCCATGCCTGTACTCCTTCCCCTCCATCCTTGTCTCTGACTGAATCAAGGCTCCCTACCCTTATTATTTCAACAAACTTTGCTGCAAGTGTCTCTTCCTCCAGGAAGCTCTCCAGACCTTCCCTCCTCCCATAACACTGGCAATGTGCACCTAAGCAGCTGGTGCTTGGCTTGTTCACCAGACTCATTCCTAGGACTGGAGTTGCCTGGGGCTAATCACTCATCTGTACATTGCTAAGGGTGGAGTCCCAGCCTGATTCATGGTTTATTCATTCATTTATTCATTCATTTATTTAGTGTCCCAGCCTCTGCCCAAGTGTGTAGAATCACTAGAAGCAAGTGGTGGTGAGGATATGGAGAGGAGATGCTGGAATTTATGAGGTGTGAGGTAGGGGTCTGAGTGCATGTGCAAATAACCCAACACCATCTATTGACTTTTCTGTCCTTTCTGCACTGGTTTACCATGTGTCCATCCTATATCCATGCTTCTAGGCCCCTCCTTTGCTTGAGTCTCAATTTCTCCACTTCTTAATTGGACCTATATAATGAATAAGGTGAGTTACATGATCTCTGAAATGTTTTGAACTCTTAATATTCCAGATTCCCACCCTACTCCACCGAGCCCATTTCCTCCTTAGTCAGACAAGGATAATTACATGTCCTGCTCCTTATTGCTTTGGGACACCTGGAGATGCTGGAGGCACCCAGACTTGGTTTGAGTTCTGGCTCCACGATTATGTCTGTCTGCCCTTTGTGACCTTGGGTAAGGTCTTTCCTCTGTTTTGCAAAATTGTGGAGAGGTTGAGATAAATTGAAGCAAATGGAGGGCTTTTATGAGCACTCCCCACCCCAACTTCGTGACGAGCATATGTAGATCTCTATCCTCCGCAGTCATCGTGGCGGGTTGCCAGTGAGTTGGGACTGGCAGCTGTCCTGCCAGGGTCTAATTCTGTCATCTCTGCTGGCTCCTCCTGGGACCACAGCCCGTGAAACCAGGCCTGACCTCTGTGCTCGTGATCACAGCACCTACCCCGAACGGGGTAGGCAATCTGGCTGACTGTCCTCAGCAGCTAGAGAAATTTGGTGTAACAGGGGCGGGGGAAGACTTGATCACTGTCTTCACATAATTAAAGGGCTGTCAGACGCGAAATGATAATTATAGGAAGGATCGAGGATTTGGCGACTTTCAGCTTACATCTGTAATCGTGGGCCTGGCAGCCTGCCCGTGAGGTAGAGGTGATGTCATCCCTGTGAACAGAAGAGGAAGCTGAGGCTTGAGGTCCTGAGTGATTGTCCCACAGGCACGAAGCTAGTGGGTAGGAGGTCAAGAATTAAAATCCACCTCCTGGTATCCTCCAATCCCCCATCTTTGGCCCCAGTATTTCTTGCCCTTTTGCTGGCCTTGTTCTGTGTGGTCTGAGATATCTGGGTGCAGGGTGGCAGTGGAGGAGGCAGATTTTAGTTGCATTTCAGAAAAGGATAGAAGGGAGGGAAATAACTTTTGCAGCTGTGCCGATACCATACACATCACAGATCCTTCTGGACTGACATCCCCTTTGGTTGTACAGAGCAGGAAGCTGACACTCAGAGAGGATAAATAAATGTCATCTCCAAGGTCACCCAGTTAGTAGTGGCCACTTAGGACACTGGCAGACTCTGTGCTGCTGGACTCCCAGACACCTCTGCTGGCTGCTATCTTAGGAGGAACATCTTTGGGTCCAGAGGAAACCACATAGCACCCAGAGTTCCCATCCTTGCAGCTGCAGAAGCAGAAATCTGCAGTGTTCTGGCCCGGGATCTACAGAGAGGGCGACAGTGGGGGATAGGAGTCCAGCGGGACATTCTGGGCCAGGACTCTGAAGATGAAGTGTGTGCCAAGGCCAGGGAGGTGGCCCCTATCTAGGTGCTATCCCTAGGCAGAGTTCAAGCTCCAGGTTCTGTTTGGACTCCAGGGGAGATGCTGTGGGCTGAGGTCCTGAGTGTAGTCTCTGTGCATCCTGGCCTGGGGCTGCCTTTGGGTCTGGGGCAGGCCTTGGCGCACACAGCAGAGGCAGAGCCTCACCTGCACTTCCTGTGCAGAGCTGGGAATTGTGCCCATCTTGCGCTCTGTGACTGTCAGCCCCAGCAGCTAATAAGCTCTCTTTCCCTGTTCTTCCCTGAATGCAGACGGCTCTGGGTGGGCGAGACAGAGATGAGGGTGGTAAGGAGATGTGGCAATCAGCAAAAGACAGTGGGGAGGAGAAATGGGCATGGGAAGGGGAGGGGGCGAGTCTCATCTGCCTGCAGGGTGAGGCAGAGAATGGGAGGAGGATGCAGGGATTTGGGGCCCTGTAGCCTGTGGGGCTGGGGTCTCGGATTTGCCATCATAGCAGCCACCCTCGGAGCAGGAAGGGAATGACTTCCCCTCTGCAGCCGGTGCCACCCCTTCCTCCTGTGCTTTTCCCATTGGTTCCTCACGCCAGAACCTCTCAGCACCCTCTTCAGTGCCCGATGCCCAGGTCAGTTCAGGAACTGCTGACCTTTGTCCTGCATCCAGGTGGCTGAAGGCTCTAAACAGAAGACGGGTTCACCAGGTTGCCTTCCTTGGTAAGGGGTAAGGATAAGCCTGAGGAGAAGTCTGGGGTCGGCCCCAGCACCTCCCTGTGTCACATCATGTTCACCCACTCTTCTGTTCATCACACCCTATCCAGGTACCCCCGTGTGCTCCGTTGTACATGGGCCTGGGTCATACAGAGATAGCATGACCATCCCTGCCCTGACGGGGTCCACAGGCTGGAAGGTCCCCTACTTTGTGCCTCTTGACCTGTATCTCCCCATTTAACGTCAACCTTCCAAGGTAAAGGTTCCTCTTTGCATTTGACAGGTGGAATCCGGGGCTCAGAGGAATTCAGTAACTGACCCAAGTTCTGTCTACTCTGAGCCCCATCTCTTTTCATCTTCACAACCCAGAATGCGAGTGAGGGTCAGAGTGGCAGGGCCAGGAGAGACAGAGAGGCTTCCTGAAAGAGAAAGAGGTTTGGCCTAGGGGTGGGCCTCAGAAAGAGAGGCAAAGTGAGCACAGGGCTCCAGAGGGCAAGGCTGAGCTTTTTGGAGAGTAGTTCAGGGCTGGCTCCCACGGGGCTGCAAGACACCTGGGTTCAGGCCCCCTCCCACTCAGTGACCTTGCGTTGTTGCTCCTGCTCTCACCTCTGCTCGCCACACTGAGCCTTTGTGTAAATTAGCAGAAGGCAGGACCTTCAGCCAGCATCTGCTGGGAAATCGTCACCACACGTGTGCACACCAACGACAACCGCAGTATAGTGGCTCTGCCGGCCTTGGGGTCCACAACTCACTCAGCTGCAGGCAGTGGCCCTGCTCTGAGGCTCGTGACTTCAGACGGGTAAATACCCAAAATAAGTCATCCCAGGCATTGTGCAGACCGTAAGTGGTGTCAGTGGGCTGTGCCCGCAGCACCCTCCCAGCGTGGCAGCTTCCCCGTGGCCCACCTCCCGGGAGAGCAGAGCCAGGAGGGCTTGTTAACAGGCGGAGCAGGCTCGGCCTCCCTTCTGCTAGGACCATTAGTGCCGCTGGCAGCCTCTTTGTCAGGGAGCTGATCGCCAGTTCCTGGCCTTCCCTTCCCCTTTCTTCTTGCCCATCATTCAGTTTCTTCCTCTGATTGTTCTTAGAATAACCAGCCGCCTCCCTCCCACAAGCCTGTCTGTGGTTGGGGCCTCTTCACCCCCACCTACAGGCTCCCTGTGGCCATGGGGCAGGCTGCTGGCTTCCAGCTCCTAGGACTTTGGTCCTGATCTTGCCTCCAACCTGAACTCATGCCAGGATGAGGGTGCTGACTCGGATGTGCAGACCAACCTCTGGGCTGGGGGCAGCCCCTCAGCCTTCAGCCCCAGGGCCCTGCCATGGAAGCAGGCCTGAATCCTGACTCTTCTCTGCCCCCAACAGCCCCAGCCATTCTCAGGTCAGGGCTCCATGAGGACATGGGGCTTGCTCTGCCCCCAGGGTCTTTCCATCCAAGCAAGATTTGACCCCATGCCTCTCCATAGATGGCAGACACAGCAGCCCGTGCGCTGAGAGCTGTCTCCCACCTGCCCAAAGGATGGGTTCCAGGCATCATCACTGTCATTTCTCTGTTTTTGCACAAAGCAGCGCTAAGCGAGGCGGCCTGGCACGACATGTGGTGGCTGTAGTTTGTCACCCGGGCTGGAGCCCTCCTGCACCAAGTGGAGCGTGGAGTGCTGCGCGCAGCTCAGCAGGGCTGGAGGCCTTTCCAGCTGCTGGGAGAGGCCGCCGTGGGCCTGCAGGAGCTCCCTGCCTGTTGGGCTGGGTTCTGAGCACCTGACTTGTGTCATCTCAGTGACTTCTCCCATCAGCCCTGTGGTGTAAATACAGCAGGTCTTTGAATAACATCGTTTCACTCAATGTTGTTTGACTCTGATTTTGATGAGGTAAAAAAAAAGAGTCCCTGCCAATGTTGAACAAAACGACCTTATTGGCAGACCTGGTTTTGTTGTATGGGGTTTCGCTTAATAAAGTCACCGTTTTCAAGAGCCTGTGGGTGATGTCAAGTGAGGACTCACTCTACTGTTACTATCTCCTTGACAGAGGAGGAATTGGAGGCCGGAGAGGTTACGTTGGCTGTGACCCCGAGGTCGTGGAGCTTTTACGTGGAAGTCAGGAAGTCAGTTCAGACACTGTGCTGTCTCCTATAGTGCAGGATAGAGGCAGTGAGTGGATCCTGGGCATTGAGCAAGCTTCCCTTCCTCATCTTATGCTCATAAATGTTAAGGGAGTGCAGCCAGCTCAGACCCTCTCCCAGCAGAATCCACAGCCATTTGGGAAACACAGTCACATGAGCAAACCACACAGCACAGAGTATGAGTTTAAAGCAGGAACACTGATGCTGGGGGAGCATTGAGCAGGGAGTGGATCCAGGTGGCAGGAATGGAGTCCAGGAAGGCTTTACAGAGGAAGTGACATCTGTGTCAGCTTGAAAAGTGGATGGGAGATCAGGCAAACAAGTCCAGGGACAGTCGCCCTTCCAGGTGACAGAACTGGCTGTGGGGAAGGGGATGAAGTTGGACCTGAGGTGGGGAGGAGGACCCTGATTGGCTAAGCAGAGAGGAGCCATCAAGTGGGTAAACTGAGGTTAGAGCCATAGCTCTGGGCTGGCTGTCCTGTCCAGGCCAAGGGGCCCGGCTATTCCTGGGCGAGCAGTACCTGGGCTGCCCCCAGCCCTCCAGCCCCTCCAGGGGAGGGCAGACTGCTTCCTTCCAGTGCTGATTTCCCTTCAAGGAGTGCTGGTTCATTCTGATGTTCTCAGCAGTTTTCCAGAAAGCAGGATGTTCCCAGCTTATGCTTCCGAGATAAGGGGTTGGATGAAAGCAGGTAAACCCGAGGCCCAAGCAGGAAGCTCTTTCAAACCTCTAAGCGGCCCCTCAGGAAGCAGCAGTGCTGGGTCAGCGGCCCTCACCACTCTGCCTCCTCCTCAGCAGGAGACAGAGGTGACCTGGTGCAGCCCAGCGGGGCCTGGTGCCTGGCTGGGCACAGAACACTGTATTTCTTCAGGTCTTTCACGTGATGGTTAAAGATCTTGTCTTGAATTCTCCACTAACTTGCTGTGTGACTTGGGCAGGTGGCTTTGCCTCTCTGGGCCTCACTGTTTTTATTGGTAGCTGGGCAGAGTGTGGAAAGAATAGCACCTGTTTTGTTAGGTGTGTGTGAGGAGGAGGGAGGCGGGGGATGTGACCTCCCAGACTGCAAATCACCTTGGTGCAAAGGCCAAGGGCAAACATGGGCTTTTCTCCTGGGGCCATCACCAGAATGGGGGTACTGAGCCACACTGGGAAGATCTCAGGCTGCAGCAAAAAGGACCCAGCTCTGGGTGGACCCCTAACCCTGCTCCCAGTTCCCCACCATTCTGCTGTTGTACTGGTCACTGCCCCTCTTTGCACCTCAGGCCCCCACAGTGTAAAGAGGCAATACTCCCTGCCTGGGAGGTTTGTCTACAGGAGGAGTCGGGCCCTGGGAGGCAGCCTGAGGTGCCAGCCCCTGACTCCATGTTCTCACTCTGCTCTTCTTCACTCTGCTCTGCAGTGGGAACGCCTCTGGTTCCTGCTCCTCACCTTCACCTTCGGCCTCATACTCACCTGGCTCTACTTCTGGTGGGAAGTCCACAATGACTACGATGAATTCAACTGGTGAGTAGGGCAGGGTGGGCAGGAACAGGGGCCTGGTAGGATGAGGGGAAGGTCTTGGGTTTCAGCCTTCCCCAGGCAGGTTCTCAGAGTTCTGCCACCAGTTCTCTGTTTGACCTTTGGAGCAGGGTCTCCATCAAGAGCAAGAGCTGGCAGGAACTAATACCCACCAGGGAGAACAGGTAACTCCTTCCTGCTGTCCTGCTATCATTGAAAATAGAAACATAAGATGGGCAGGGATCAGCTTGGGCTCCCTCTTTGTAGACAAGAGCCCCAAGGCCCAGAGAGACCAAGGCATCAGAGGAAGACACCCCATGCCCTCTACCTCCTCATGCTTTTCACAGGGCCTGGGGCAGGGCTGACAGACATGATGGTGCTAGGATAGCTCTGGGTCCTCTGAGGACACCAGCCTCAGGTCCGGTGGCAAGGCTGTCTGAGACTGGTACTGGGTGTAGGAAGACCCTGTTTTTTCCTTTCCTGTTCCTGCCTTTGTCAAACAGTGAATGGCCATAGAAGGAGGGTGGGATCCTGTGTTCTCATGGGCGCTCCTCCACTGACAGGTGTGGAAACAGACCCCAGGTCATACAGTTACTCTGCAGAGTTGGGGCTTGGGGGCCAGGCCTCCTCACCATCCAGTGCTGTGTTCTTTCTGATCAGAAGTTCAGCGCATTGCGACTGTGAGCAAGTCCATGCTCCTCTACAAGCCTCAGATTCCTCTTCTGGTAAATGGGATAACTCCAACCTCTCCAGGTCATGGATGAAATGAGGTGACAGCAGTAAGAGGGCTCAAAGTTCCACAGAATCTTGAGGGCTGCTTCCTAAGAGGGCAGATTTCCAGCCCGCAGGCAGTCAGGATGTCAGAATCTGGAATTCCGGCACGCTGGGCTTCTGCAGGCCGTCATTCTAGAAGCCTGTGATGATCCTGAGATTCTGTCCTGCAGTCTGGGCACCTGCTCCCTGCGTCTGTTATTAATGAGCACAATAAAGGATGTACTGCTGTCCCCCCAGCAGCCTGGCAAGATGAGCCGGAGCCCCAGCTGGGTCCCAGAGGGGGCCCCTGGCCTTTATTAAATGCCATAAATCAATTATTCATCCTCGCAGGTGTCCAAAGACAGGCACTATGATGGGTAAATGGAATGTTCCCTCCTGGCCCTCGACTGCAGACCTTGGGCAGTTCTGCAGGACTGGAGGTCTGCTGCTGGAAGATCATCAAGTCCATCCCCTCAGGCACAGATGGTGAAACTGAGGCCCAGAGAGAGGCAGGGCTCACTATGGCCACACAACCTGTTAGTGCCAAGAACATATTTTAAAGACAATGTGAAGAGACTGAGACCTAGGGAGGTTAAGTAGCCTTCCCAAAGTCACACAGCAAGATGCAGGCAGAGCTGGGACAGGGACTTGAGCCTGTCTGACTGTACCATGCTGTTCCCAGAGCTACCCCATCTATCCAGAGAATGAGCTCCCTGCCACTGGGTGATTCAGAAGACTAGTGCATGCCCTTTTGGGGATGCTGCAGAGCTTGGAATTTAGGGATAACCTGAAGAGCTGCAGCTCCATCAGCCTGCCACCTCAGTTGTTTTTTTTTTTTTTTTTAAGATTTATTTTATTTATTTATGCATACAAGAACTGGGTGTAGGCCAGAGGTGTGGGGGTTGAGAGGATTCACCAGAGACAGTGGAGAGCAGAACAGGTGGATCTACTGAAATACACTGCTGAGGGGAGCAGCAGGTGAGCCAGGAGAGGTCTGTGCACCATGTGGGTTAGCTCCCTGGCGGGGGATTGAACTCATGCTGCAGTGGCTGGCAATAGCTTGATAGCACTGAGACTTTAACCCCTCTGCCACCAGGGAGGCCCCTGCCACCTCAGTCTTTTGGAGCCAGTGCTGGGATTCAGGAGCCCCTGGCCCAGCCCTCACAGTCCCAAGAGGCTCTGGGGATAGTTCATGGAGTAAGCGGATGTTAGCAAGACCCAGCTGTTCACACTGGGTGAGGAGAGCCAGGGAGGGACCTTCTGTCTCTTGCTGTCCAGGAGGGCTCTCTGCCGAAAGTGAGAGACAAGAATTTGGCAGAACTTTCTCAGGAGCAGTTTTAGAAGCAGATCTCCCGCCTCTTTGGGCCTCAGTTCCCCCAACTCTTAGTAAGATGTCAGCCAGACTTGGTGGTCTTGCCGGCAGTAGATTTTCCTCTGAAATCTGAGTGAAGGCCAAGGGAGGCTGCAGGAGAGGGAGGTGTGTCCTCACAGTGTCCCGTCCCAGTCCCCTGCCAGGGTGGCAGCAGGCCTGAAAACAGCTTAACGGCTCAGATGACCTTGAGGAAATTGTTCCCTTTCTCCAAGCCTCAGTTTCCCCAGTTGTATGAGGAAGATGTGGGTGGTGCAATCTTTCTGTAGAGCCACTAAGGAGTACCTCTCAGGAGCCCTAAGAAATGCATTCCCCGGATGGTTTCACTTGTATGTGGAATATAAAGAAGCCAAACAAAGATCAGGAAAAAGACAAAACTTGCAAGCTGTCCATAGAGCTGAGTCATACTGCAGGGGAAGGGGAGAGAGGGGTACACGGGTGGTGTGGGGACTAGCACAAGGGACTGTGGTGATGGCTCATGGGTGCTTTGGTGGTGGGAGATCTACGGGGGCTACACCTGAGGGGAGAAATAAAATGCTGTACAAAAATGAACAACAATGTAAGGAGGAAAGAAAGAGAAAAAATGCATTCCCTTGGCCTTATATTTCTACTTGTGGGAGTCTATTCTAGGGAAATAATTAGAAATCCAGAAAGATATGTACAACATTCTTTTTTTTGTGCTAATTTACAATAGTGAATAACTGGAAACGATTAATTGCCGTTAGTAGGAACTTGGCTACACGTGGTATATTCATTCAATAGAACATACCGTGGTTGTTAAAAAAAGATCACACGTCTTAGGATTTTTACTGACATCAGGAAAATAATGTTACCAATAAGAGTGGACTGAGTGCTCACCACGTGCCTCGCCTCCCTTCATCCTCAAGAAACCCCATGAGGGTATTTGTTATCCCCATTCTGTAGATGAGGAAACTGAGGTGTCAAGATGTCGGCTATTACATTCTATCAAGCCTAAGACCCCACATTTTCACCTTGAAATTGCAGCGAGCGTCACAGCTGATGGCACCTTGGAATAGGGAAACCTATGGGCGCTACATGTCGCCAAAAGGCAGAGCGAGGATTTGATCCAGCGGGCACCTCCCTCCACAGCCTTGCTCTGACTACCATGCTATACAAAGTGGGGTCCCAACTTTGCTGTTGATACAGATATATAAGTCTGGGGTGTGCCCACTGGAAGGAAATTCAGCCCAGTCTTGGTAACAGTAACCCCTGGCCGTAGAACCACGGGGAATGTTGCTTTCTCTGTGCCTCTGGCATACTCAGGCATTGTCCGTGAAGCCTCCACAGGCCTGACTGATGGTCAGGGAGACCGTGCAATCATTCCTGAGTGGGAGGGCCTGGTCGCTGGGCCCAGTTGCCCAGGAGCATCCTGTTTCCCTTGGAGTCCTGAGCTCTGCCCCTTCTCCCCTGGCAGGTACCTCTACAATCGCATGGACTACTGGAGTGACTGGTCTGTGCCCATCCTCCTGACCACGGCTGTCGCCTTTACCTATATTGCAGTCCTCCTGGTATGTGGGTTGTTTCAGAGGGTGGGGGGGCTCATAAGGGAAGGGACATGGCCTGTGTCAGGCTGGAGGAGAGGATCTTCCCTGGTATAAAGAGGGAGCCAGCTTTTCCCAGGGCTTTGGTCTGCTGCCCCTCTGGGGCCTATGCCCACCAAGGTGGGAGGTCAACTTGCTTTTGCCCCATCCTAGAATATTATCCCTCTGCCCTGACCCAGTGAGAGCCCTCCAGCTATCTAGGCCCACTGCAGACTTCCTCTCAAAGGAACTTCTGCTTTGCTTCCTGCTGCCAGTAATCTATTCACTCAGGTCCAGCCCCAAGCTGGACTGGGGAGCGGGGTGGGCTGGCAAGGTGGGCTCAGTCTGTTTTCAAATCTAGAAGTCCCCAAACATTAATTTGGCAGTCCAAGGACAACAGGGTCCAGTGACCTCTTGAGAGGGAAATCCCAGAAAAGAAGGGGGGCTGGAGGCCTTGAATAACCTGGGAGAGGCCAGGCTTGGGGTGGGCTGGGCATTCCTCTCACCTACAGAGAGGCTTTGCCGACTGTGCTGAGCCAGGCCCGGAGCATCAGTGGGGAGGTGTCTCCAGAACTGGCAGAAGCCTCTGGTCACGCTCGGTACCCTAACTGCCGCCCCGTGGCCCCCTCTTCAGATCTTGGCACTATGTCACATTGCTGTGGGACAGCAGATGAACCTGCACTGGCTGCACAAGGTAAGGGCTCCTCCAAGGGGCTAGGAGAGGGCAGGGGAGAGGGCAGGAGGCCGCAGCGGCAGAGAAAGCGGTGTCTAGGCGCTGGAGAGAAATCATCACTGTCCTAGCAGCTAACACCCAGCACTCCTGATGTCCCTGCACTGTTCTCCGGCCCAAAGCAAGTCATTTCCCTAACAGCAGCCCCGTGATGTAGGTGCTGTGTCCCTCCCAGTTTGTAGTTCGGAAAACTGAGGCACAAAATGTGAAGTCACCTGCCCAGTCTAAAGAGAGTAAGTGGGGCTTCCCTGGTGGCGCAGCGGTTGAGCGCTGGGTTGCGAAGCTGCCCACGGCCTCTGCGGCGCCGGTTCGATCCCGGCTGCTCCTCCCAGCTGCTCCCCGGCCACCGGAGGAGGGTCCCACATGGCGTGCAGACCTCTCCTGCCGCCCGCTGCCCCCCTCAGCAGTGTGCTTCGGTCCTTCTGCCTGCTCTGCTCCCCGCTCTGCCTCTGGTGAATTCTCTCACCCTCCCACGTTTCCGATTGTGCCCAGTGCTTGTATGTATAAATCAATCAATCAATCAATCAATAAATCTTTAAAAAAATAAATGAATAAAGAGAGTAAGTGGAGGATTTCAGCCAGTGGCCTCAGAGAACCCGCTCAGGTCACAGCTCCTATCTCAGGCCCCACCCCTGCCCGGGCCTCCGCCAGAGCCTCACTCTCTCCTCTTATTTCTCTCCTGAGCTCCTTTCAACACTCTGATCCGGTGAAGTTATTCCCCGCCACTCCCACTGCTCCCGGAAGGACCCGATCTCCCCCATCTCCCCCGCCCAGCACTAGGGCCCTGCATGATGTGGTCCCTCCCATGGCCCCAACTGTTGTCCTGGGCCCAACATCCTCCGCTCTGCCACGTGAAACATCTCAGGCCTCCCAGCACGTCTGCCTCTTCTCTACTAATCCTGCCCTCCCTCTCTCTCGGACCTTTCCTCATCTCTCTTGCCTAAGCAGGTTTCTCAGGCTGTCCCAGCTGCTGCTCCCCCTTGTCCATTTCCATCCAACTCCCCTACCCCAAACGTCCCCAGTTGGGGAGCTCCCTATGGGCCAGAGCTGGCTTTCCCCATCTTCATGTTCCCAGCGCCCCACTTGGGGTTGGCCCTGAGCGGGGAAGCCGTGCTCTCTCGCTGTTTATTGCACACATGGTGAGGAGGGGGCGCTGCTGATGCTCCCGGTGAACCCGCTGACTGGGAGCAGCACAAGAGACCCTCCCTGCCAGGAGCACCGGGGCCTTCGAGGCAGGACAGCCACCTCTCTCCCCAGGGCCTGGCTCAGAGAGGGTGCTCAAATTAGGGAGGGGCAGATGTGTCTGCAAGTACCATGAGCCTAGGACATGAGTCCAAAGTGACTCTGAAAGGAGGGGCCCACTTCTATCTAGAAGGGGGGACATGGAACAGGAACTGAGTGAAGGACATGGTGAGCCCCAGTTGGGCTGAGGTGCAGGAGAACCTCCCTAGTTCACAAGCTGGGGAGTCAGGCCAGTTGACTGCAGAGGTGATGGGATGCAGCCTGTAGCTCCTGTCCCCTCCCACCTCGCTCCTGCTTGTCATTCTGTCCTGGGGCCTCCTCTGCATCTCCATCTCTGCAGTTCCCTTTTGAGGTACTTTCTTCTCCCCGTTGTAAAGCTGCCACTTGAAAGAGCTGCACCAGCTGGCCCCCATGTGGTGTGCACACCCTGGGTCCTGCTTTGCTCTCAGCAGGCCGGGTCACACCTGCTTGATCCTGGCAGAGAGGCCCCTGGACACACTGAGCCTGCTAGGGCGGTGGATCAGTACAGGGAGTCTCCTGGAGGGGGGGGATCAGACACTGGTGCCAGCTCTGGGGTGCCAGTCCTGCCTGCCTTCCCCCACCCTTCCTCCCCAGGGGAATCCGCATGAGGACAGTCCCTTCTGCAGAGCTCATCCAGCCTTCAACTCACTGGGCCAGGAGGGAGGGAGTTCCCTGGGGCTCAGAGTATTGAGTAGGGGCTGGAAATTTTCATTCTAGCATTTGATTCTAAGGAATCCTTACTATTTTTCTAGTTTGTTTGCTGTGTTTGAACCTTTTTATTGGAGGGGGAGGGGAGGGTCCATCTAGTACATTGACATGGTTCAAAATTCAAAAGGTAGGTGGGACCTCCCTGGTGGCTCAAGGGATTAAGTCTCAAAGTTTCAGCACTATGAAGCTGTCGGCAGCCAGACCTCTCCTGTCTCACTTGCTGCTCCCCTCAGCGGTGTATTTCAGTCCATCTGCCTGTTCTGCTCCCCACTCGGTCTCTGGTGAATCCTCTCACCACCCCCTCTTTGCACCTCTGACCTACACCCCAGCTCTTGTATGCATAAATAAATAAATCTTTAAAAAAAAATTAAAAAGATAGGAAAACAATACAATGCAAATCTTCCCACAGTGTTTCCAGAGACCTTTTAAGCATATGCAAATAAACATTTCCTTTTCCCCTTTTATTTAAATGTTTTTTTTTTTTTTTTTTAAGATTTATTTATTTATTTATACAAGCATTGGGTACAGTCAGAAGCGCAGGAGGGTGAGAGAATTCACCAGAGCCAGAGCGGGGAACAGAGCAGGCAGAAGGACCGAAGTACACTGCTGAGGGGAGCAGCGGGCGGCAGGAGAGGTCTGCGCGCCATGTGGGACCCTCGTCCGGTGGCCGGGGAGCAGCCGGGGATCGAACCGGCACTGCAGAGGCTGCGGGCAGCTTCGCAACCCAGCGCTCAACCACTGCGCCACCAGGGAGGCCCTCCCCTTTTATTTAAACAGAAGTAGTAGCCTACCTCTCCTTAACAGAATTTCTGGAGTTCACTTTCTCCTGAGCACATTAAGAACACATGTCTGGGCCTCCCCGGTGGCGCAGCGGTTGAGCGCTGGGTTGCGAAGCTGCCTGCGGCCTCTGCGGCGCCGGTTCGATCCCCGGCTGCTCCCCGGCCACCGGAGGAGGGTCCCACATGGTGTGCAGACCTCTCCTGCCGCCCGCTGCTCCCCTCAGCAGTGTGCTTCGGTCCTTCTGCCTGCTCTGCTCCCTGCTCTGGCTCTGGTGAATTCTCTCACCCTCCGCGCTTCTGACTGTACCCAGTGCATGTATAAACCAAACAAACAAACAAATAATAACAAATAATAAATAAATAAATAAGACATGCCTCTAGGAAAAAAAAAAAAAAAAAAAAAGAACACATGTCTGTCACAGGCCCCTGCCCCATCCATGTCTAACCCACAGCTCCCAAGGGGTCCAGCTGGTCCCCTGCTGACGGGCCTGATCCCAGTCACGTTCAGTACATTGCCAGGGCACTGTGGCAGGGGTCTAGGTGGGGAACTGCTGGGAAAAGTGTGGGTACTTTTGTAACTTTGATAGTTCTAACCCGATGACCTCCTTGCCAGGGACCACCAATTGGTATTCTCCGGCAATCTGACTACGCCCATTAAAGCAGCCCTGCTCATAAAATCTCCGCAGATTTCTTCACGTTTGCCTGCGTAATGGGTGGAAATGGTAGCCCCATGCAGTTTTTGTTGTTGTTTTTAATTTCTTTGTAGAAGAACTGGGGTGCAGGCCAGAGGTGCAGGGGGTGAGAGGATTCACCAGAGACAGAGTGGGGAGCAGAACAGGCGGATCTACTGAAATAACTGCTGAGGGGAGCAGCGGGCGAGACTGGAGAGGTCTGCTGCGCCATGTGGGTCAGCATCCTGGCCAGGATCTAACTCAGGCCATGACAGTGATAGTGCTGAGACTGAATCTCTAGGCCCCCAGGGGCCACTGTAGTTTTAATTTGCATTCCCCTTCTGCTGAGTGAGACTGGGCCTCTAACGCATGCTCAAGTCATTTGCATTTTCTTTGCTGTCATCTGTCTCTCCATAGCTTTTGCCCTCTTTGCTATGGGATTTGGTCTTTGCTTATTTGCAGGAGCTCTTTATAGATTCAGAAAATCTGCAGCTGATGAACTGCAAATTGTTCTTCCTACTTTGTTGTTCACCTTGTGACTTTGTTGTGTTTTTGCTATAGAAACTTCTTCTTCTCAAGGATTTGAATCTGTCATTTCTTTTTATGGTCCTGCGTTTTGTGTCAGACTTAAAAGTCTTTCCCACTCCATGGTTAGAAATCATTTCTCTCTGGTATCACCTGGTAATTATACATTTCTACAGTTTTTAAACATTTAAAAAAATCTTTTTGTGAGTTATTTTAGGGGCATAGTGTGATTGTACTTTGTTCTTTTTAGATGATGCGCCCGTGTTCCCGACTCTGTGGAGTGATCCCTCCTTTCTCTTCTAATTTGATATGATACTTTTATCATCCACTAGAATTTTTTTTCAAAAGATTTATTTATTTATACAAGAACTGGGGTACAGGCCAGAGGCATGACAGACTGACGAAATACATTGCCGAGGTCATCCACTAGAATTTTAAAAATATATTTAGATCTATTTCTGAAGTTTTTATTTATCTCTTTTCTCTCTCTAGTCTCACACTGGTCCCACATTTAATACTACAGTTTTTACCGTGTTTTAATCATGATCTTTCTTTGGAGAGTCTGTTTCCCCCAAGTCCTGAGTATGGCAAGGCCCAGGATGCAGCTGGGAGGGAGTCCTTTGTAGCAGGCTGGGTACTGTGAGTGGGTCCAGGTTCCCCCATGGGGACTCCTCCCAAAGCCCCTGTTTCCCAGAAACCCCTCCTGGTTAGGGCTCCAGGAGAAGTCCAAGGGCCCAGGAGGTAAAGAGGAGGCTTGAAGAGTGCTTGGGCTTTCTAGTAAATAGGAGGCCTTTCCCCGAGATGCTGCCCTTCCTACTACTCACCACTGCAGCATCTGCCTGCGCTGGTTGCTCTGCCTGGCTTTCTTTCAATCCGTGCTGGTCTTTTTCCCTCCTACCTGCCCTGCTTTTAGTCATTCTCCTTTGCTTGCTCCATTTCTCCCGTCTCTCCTGTCCCTCCTGTCTCTCAGGCATCCTGAGGCTCCTCAGATTGTTCAGGCTCTGACCCTCTGCCTGGTGGCTTTTCCCCTCCCAGATTGGGCTGGTGGTCATCCTGGTGGCCACAGTGGTGGCCATGTCGGCAGTGGCTCAGCTGTGGGAGGACGAGTGGGAGGTGCTGCTGATCTCTCTGAGGGTAAGTGGGGTTTCCTCCCCTAAAACTGGAGACAGAGTTGCCTGCCCCATGGCTAGTCAGACGCCATCGGACCAGAATATAACCAGAGTGTCCAACATGACTGGGAGCCAATGGCCCCCCTCTGCCCCGTCTCACACCAGGGCACAGCACCATTCCTGCACATGGCGGCCCTGGTCACCATCACCGCGCTCTCCTGGATCATAGCAGGACAGTTCGCCCGCATGGAGAGGTCCTGTGAGTACGACTGGGTGGGACCTGCCTCTCCCGGGCCTTCCAAGTACCGAGGCCAGCTTGTCCTGCCCTCACCTGCATGTTACCTGGGTGGCCAGGGGCTAAGATGGAGCTCTCACTCTTGGCGTGGGGATGGGGGGGATAAGGAGGGATGGATTTCTGATTCAGAGTGACTGGAAGGTTCCATGGAGGGTTACAGACTTGCTGGCCTTGCTGAGTCCCTGTATCTAGAGGCCCAGCATGATTCTTCCCAGAATGATTGGGGGATACCTTGGTGACCTGAGGTCCCCTCAGATCATCTGAGTGCTGACAGGTGGAGGGAAACGTGGTCCACTGTCCCTCCTCAACCTACCCAGGGCTCACAGGGTGGGGGGTCTGGTGGGAACAGAAAGGCTTCTCCAGGCAGCACTCATACCCTGTGTCTGCAGCCTCCCAGATGGCCATTCTCTGTACCTTCCTCGCTGGGCTGTTTGCCCTCTACCTGGCCCCTCTCTCCTTCTCCTCTCCCTGCATCATGGAGAAAAAGGACCTGGGCCCCAAGCCCACCCTCATCGGCCACCGTGGGGCCCCCATGGTGAGTGCCATCAGGGGGTCCCAACAGTCGGTTGGGGGTGGGGTGGGCAGAGCTGCCATTCCAGGGGGAGAGGGCCAAAGATATGAGGGGAAGGACCTTGGACCTTGTAGGGAAATAGATATAGATATGATGCCTGTAATGCCTGTAATATAATTTTAGCAACAATTTTTAGCCCCTGTTGGGGAGTATAAAGGAAGGGTTGATGAAAAGGCCACATGAAAATACTTGGATGGATCAAATCCGGAAAAGCCCTGAAGGCATCTTAGTAAAAAGTTTTCACTTTTATCCAGGAAAGACATAGGTGGGGCAGGCATCAGGCCAGGGCCAGATACTGCTGGACTCTGGGTTTAGAAGGTTCTGAAGAGACATGCGGGGTGTGGGGAGAAGGAGCGGCAGGTGTGAGCCCACTGCTAGGGGAAGGCGTTGAAGTGGATTGAAGGGAGGGAGGAAGGAGTCGGTATCCGTTCACTCCTGCTCCCGCTACGCACCGGGCACCTGGTGAGCCAGAGGCCCTCCTTCCGGTGAGAGGGCAGCTGGGCCCCTTGGCAGCGTTGGGGGCCTGGCCAGCCTCTTCTTTTACTTGGTTTCCTCATTTTGTGCCTGGGATCATGAGAAAGCCTGGTCTGGAGGGTCCAGTGAAGCAGAAGTTAGCGTGTCTGAAGTGCCCAGCTGTGAGCCTGGCACACAGGAAGGAAGAGGCAGACATTCCCCTCATCTTGGGCAGCCCTGTGCGCAGCTCCCTCACCCACAAAACCTCGCCCTCCAACCCTGGGTCTCCGCGGAGCAGTACCAATGCCCGCCTGCTGGGGGCGTGTGGGGCCCGTGAGAGCTTGTTCTTATTTTTTTTTAATGTTACAAATATTTATTTGTATTTGCAATGTTTTTCATATATTTTTATTATTATTTGCTTGATTCTCAATATAGATATTTTTAAATGTAAAACTTTATAAAATTATCCATAATCCCACTTTTTTCATTTTCTTATTTCCTTTTTTTTTCTTTTCAAATTGGTGCATTTTTTAAAATTTTTTTTATTTTTTACATCATTGTTCATTTTGAAACAATATTTGCTTCCCCCCACCCCCTCAGGTGTGGTCCCCATAGAGTTTCCTTCACCAATGCACCCGTGCACCATCACCGCAGTCCCCTGTGCTCCTCCCTCCCTCCCTGATTCCTCTCCCGCCTCCTCCCCTGCAGGATGTCTCTGGTTTGTAATTGTCCGTTCTTGCTTTGTTGTGTTTTGTACTGTTGTTATTTTTTTACACCGATGTCTTATTGGGTTTCCCTATATTCCTGCTATAAGTAAAACCATCGGATATTTTTCTTTTTCTTTCTGGCTTATTTCACTGAGCAGAATTCCTTCTAGCTCCATCCATGTTGCTGCGAATGGCATGAGTTTATCTCTTTTGATTGCTGAGTAATATTCCATGGTGTATATGTACCACATCTTCTTGACCCAGTCATCTGTTTTTGGGCATATGGGTTGTGAGCTTGTTCTTGATTGTCACAGAGTGGGAGCGCTGTGGTTTCGCTGAATCTCAGGATAGTCAAGGAGGACTACAAAGTAAATGTTTTGAAAGGAGGTATCAAATCTGACAGGACTGCAAATCACTCCGAAGATCCTTCCCCTGCATGTGGTGCACGTCATTGTCTCCATTTTCTAGATAAGTCTCAAAGTTCTGTGCCCTGAGCTGCATCCTGGTGCTCTCCCACTACACCCCATACTGGTCTCGACACCATGGAGGCAACCAGCCGGGAAAGGCTTTGGAATCAGAGAGATCTGGGCTTGGGGTCCAGTTTTGCTACATGCTGCCTGTGTGTCTCCAGAGGGGATGGTTGTCACCCATCCCCTTGGAGTCTGATGTAAGGAAATTAAAAGGCAGCTTTCTCGGGTGGGTGGGGCCCAAGGCTGTGGCTCCTGCCCCACCAGATTACCCACCACACCTACTCTGGAGTGAGGGGACCCCAGCATGGATTGGTTTTTAGTAGAAAACTTTCAAATACTCACAGAAGTGGAAAGGAGAGTATAATGCACTATATAATGAAGAACATGATGGTAAATCTAATACCACCATAACATTTGTAAATATTTTTTGCTATTCTTGTTTCATCTATCTCCCTGCTTTTTTTATGCTCTAGTATTTTTTTTAAGATTTATTTGTTTGTGCATACAAGAACCAGGGTACAGGCCAGAGGTGTGGGGGGGGGGGTGAGAGGATTTACCAGAGACAGAGTGGGGAACAGAACAGGCAGATTAACTGAAAAACACTGCTGAGGGGAGCAGCAGGGAGACAGGAGAGGTCTGCTGCACCATGTGGGTAGCTCTGTGGCCAGGAATCGAACTCATGCAGCAGAGGCTGTGGACAGCTTCACAGGTTGCGTCTTAACCACTTGTGCCAACAGGGAGGCCCCTTTTGCTCTAGTATTTTAAAGCAAATCCCAGCTATTACATCTTTTTACCATTCATACTTCAGGGTATATCTCTAATGCAGCAGGAACTTAACATAGCCACAGCCACAATGCTGCTGTTTGCCTGACCAAATAAATAATTCCTTTATTTTATCTAAGATTGAATGCATATTTAGTTTTTCTTTGTTTTTTTAAAAAATATCTTTTCAGGGACGTCCCTGGTAGTCTGGGTGTTAAGTCTTAGCACTATGACCCCTACGGCTTGAGTTCCCCGGCCAGGGAGCTGACCCACATGGCACAGCAGACTTCTCTGTCTCACCCACTGCTCCCCTCAGCAGGGTATTCCGTTAGTCCGCCTGTTCTGTTCCCCACTCTGTCTCTGGTGAATCCTCAACCCCCCCCCCCTTTCTGGCCTAGACCCCAGTTCTTCTATGCAAAAATAAATAATAATTTTTAAAAAAGAAAATGAATTAAGTTTTAAAACATATATATATATATATATATCTTTTAGAGAGTTGAGTTGTTAAAAAGCACACATGGTGTATCTGGTTGACATCTAAGTATATTTTCATCTGTAATTGTACCCTTCTTTTTTTTCTGTGTGCTGTTTACATGTTGAGGTAGCTGAGTCATATGTCCTGTAGAATTTCCCATGGGGTGCATCTGACATTCTCATGTGGTTTTTGAGGGATGGACACGGGGTCTAACACAAGCCCTCTGTGTGTCACTGTGATTGCAAGTATATCTCCCGGGAATCTCCCACTGGCACTTCCTGAGTTCCCAGGTTGGCCAGAGAAGGCCAGGCTTCTATACCTCTCTCCAGGAGGCCTGCACCTAACCCAGAGAGACCTGAGTTTTAAAAGCCTCTTTTAGAGGCCTCTGAAAAGAGGCTTTTAAAACAAAGTCCCTCCCCCAATTTCTCTGCACAATCCCCCCCCCCCCAGGGTCTTCACAGCCCCTGCTATGACCCTTTGTAGCTCCCTATGTAGGCCCAGCCTACATAGGAGGGGGTGTTGGTACCTCTTGAGTGGTCACTTGTGGAAGGCCTGGCTACAGGACATTTAAAGGCCAGGTGCTCAGATGTAACTGAATCCTGCTCTACTTCTGGGCCACTTAACTGGGAGACAGGGAACAGGTTCTGCAAGGCTGCTCTGCTCTGGGGAAAAGGAAGAAAGGAACTCACTTTGTAGACATACTAATGTGTGTTATCTCACCTGTGAACTTGATAACTGTAGCCCACTTTATGGCTTAGAAACCGAAGTTCTGGAAAGTGAGTGAGGTGGTGGCCCAAGTGGTGTCTGGGAAGTGGAATTGCTCCTTGCGTCCAGGCTGCCTCCCCGAGGAGAGGAGTGCATTATGTGGTGGGGAGCAGCACAGCCAGAGGAAGAGGAGATGGAAATGAGTGGGAGTGGGTGGGAATGACTTGGGCTTGGGAAGCCTTGCCACCTCACCCCCTCACTGCCTGCTGCTCAGTCCCTGTCTTCCACCCAGCAAGTGCCTACGCTAGCCCAGTGCTCGGCGTGGTGCTGACCTCCAATGGCAACAAACGCTATGACAGGACTTAGGGTAGACAGAACTAGCCTCAGAGATTTTAGAAACCCAACCCTCCCAAATGGGAGGACCCTCAGAGAACAACAAATATACACCCCTACAAGGGGCAAATGTGGAAAACTGAGGTTCACGGGAGTAATAGTTTCACCCAAGGTCATGTGGCTAGATGATGATTGCCCTTCTGATCTTCTGGTGCTGATCTCCAAGGTTAACAGCTGTCATTATAATCACTTTCTGTATAACAGGCAACATGCTAGGGGCTGATAATCCAGGAACCAAACCAGGATATAGTCTTGTCATGTCTGTATAGATGAGGAAAGCCACTGAAATCACCCGATACCCACTGAAACTCTGTCATCCCATCTACCCATTCCTCTGCCTCAGGGTATACATTCAGCCCAGCCCCAGACGGCCACACAGGCAGAGGTCTCTAAAAAGCCCTCCACCTCCAGTGCCTAGCTCAATGCCTGAAGACACCAGTGATAGCACAGCGACTATTGCTACTGCTTATTAAGTGGTAGCTACATGTCAGGCATTTACATATATTGGCACTAGCCACCCCTGTCTCCCAAAACCTGTGAGGCGGCTATGATTGAGCAGATAAAGAAACTGGGTTTTAAGAAGCTGCACAGGGGCCTCCCCGGTGGCGCAGCGGTTGAGCGCTGGGTTGCGAAGCTGCCTGCGGCCTCTGCGGCGCCGGTTCAATCCCCGGCTGCTCCCCGGCCACCAGAGGAGGGTCCCACATGGCGCGCAGACCTCTCCTGCCGCCCGCTGCTCCCCTCAGCAGTGTACTTCGGTCCTTCTGCCTGCTCTGCTCCCCGCTCTGGCTCTGGTGAATTCTCTCACCCTCCCTCGCTTCTGACTGTACCCAGTGCATGTATAAACAAAAAAACAAACAAACAAACAAACAAATAAATAAATAAAAACATGCCTCTATAAAAAAAAAAATCTTTAAAAAAAAGAAGGTGCACAGGTTGGAAAGTGGGGGGAGACCCACACAGCTACTGCTTAGAAGAGTCAGAATTCAAATTGCGCCTGTCCCAGCCTCCCAACATGGAACGTTCTCTGTTGGCTGATGAGGGGCACATCAGCTAAGTCTCAACTCTTCCCTTACCATTCCCTTCCTCCCCAGATGGCCCCAGAGCACACACTGATGTCCTTTCGGAAGGCCCTAGAACAGAAGTTGTATGGGCTCCAGGCTGACGTCACTATCAGGTAGGTGTGGGGTTTGGGAGTAAGGTATACCTCCTTCCACCTCTCCCCGCCACCCCCCCACCTCCCACCCAGCATCTGCATCTGGGTCTCTGCTAGAGAGACCTCAGTTCCCAGAGCCTTGGAGATGGGAGGGTGGAGCCTCAGATCATCCACAGCAGGTCAAGCGCACGGTAAGTGCTAATCAACCTTGGGCCAAACTCCAGGATATAAAAGAAAAAAGAGCAGATGCTCTTAGTTCCAATGGTTGGGGGCGTGGGGGATGCAAAGAAGGGAGGTCTGGGCTCCTGCCACAGATCTGCTTGAGGGAAAGACCAGATCTATATGGCTCAGCAAGATGGCGCTCAGAACTGTGATGAGTGAAGCAATCAAGTTGCAGAGCCATATGTTCGCTAGTCTGTCATTTCTATTTTAGAAGGTCACCCAGCAGTGACTTGTGCATTTTCCACATGTAGATGTAAGTACATATTAGTGTAAAGGGCAGGCCGCGTCTACACCAATCTAGCATCATCTCTGAGAAGGTGGGGGGGACAGCATTGAGGCCTGAAGCCGCACAGACTGCACTGAGCGCACACGCACGAGGACACTGTCTCCCGTAGGCCTCACAAGATTGTGGATTTATCAAAACTCTTGAGCAGATGGTGTAAAATGCCTTGAGGAATTGGCACGGTGCCTTTTCCTATTCCCCCCCATATGGGCTATTGGCCGCCTCCATGGTGCAAATCAGGATGGTGGTGGGGTGGAGCTGGCGCTGCTCATGATGCCTCACATGGACTGGGTTCTCAGCCAGGTTCCATTGACTGACTTGTGGACCTTGAACTAGGCACGCCCCTCTCCCAGCACAGCTGCCCCGGTATCACACGAGGTAGTAACTGCCTTCCCCAGATGCAGGGAGAATAGGCCCAGCAAAAGGGAGTCCCCCACACCCCCCTGTCCTTGGGCAGACGGGGTCGAGGCCCAGGGAGGGCAGCCCGCCTGGTGGGTTGGTGTAAGTGGGTGGGGAGGAGTGTGGGGTAGAGGGTGGTTGTTGGCGGGCAGGAGCGGGGCCTGGGTGGGCCGTGACTCGGGGCCCCCTCTCGCAGCCTGGATGGCGTGCCTTTCCTCATGCACGATGTCACTCTGCGGCGCACCACCAACGTGGAGGAGGAGTTCCCGGAGCTGGCGCGCAGGCCTGCCTCCATGTTCAACTGGACCATCCTGCAGAGGCTCAACGCCGGCCAGTGGTTCCTGAAGGTGAGGCCACTCCTGTCCCAGGCTAGGCATGGAAAGTGGGGCAGGGACCCCATGGGCTGAGAGGGCCAGGGGTGGCCCTGGGCTCGGGTGACCCCTACTCCTAGAGCTTTCTTGACTCTGCCAGGCTGGTTGGGACCTCCTGGAGCTCCTGCCACTGCAGCTTGGACATCATGGTCATCACTGCTTGTTCTGGTTCTGTCTCCCCCATCAGAAAAGTTGATGGTGATGATAACAGTAAATAGTTAAAATTTTAAACACTGGCAAACCTCTGGGGGGATGATGGTTTTCTGATCTGAAATGCTACTAAAGGAGAACTGCTAGGGTCTAGAAGATGTTCCAAGCAAACCATTCTTTTGGCAAGCAGGGTTTGGCCTAGGGAGGTGAGGATTGGGGTCTCCGAGAACCCCCACAGGGCCACAGCCATCCATTTGCCTGACATACACACTCAAGCACCGCCAGACACTGGCAGCTCAGCGGCCTTCACACTCCATTGCCCGGAAGGCCCAGGAGTGGCTGAAAGGACTGGTGACACAGTCCTGTGTGTGTCCCTGTCTCTGCCAGACCGACCCCTTCTGGACGGCCAGCTCCCTGTCACCCTCCGACCACAGGGAGGCCCAGAACCAGTCCATCTGCAGCCTAGCAGAGCTTCTGGAGCTGGCCAAGGGCAATGCCACACTGCTGCTCAACCTGCGTGACCCGCCACGGGAACACCCCTTCCGCGGCAGCTTCCTCAACATCACGCTGGAGGCCTTGTTGCACTCAGGCTTCCCCCAGCACCAGGTGAGGCCCCCAGCTCACCCCCAGGAGAACCCCTGCCTTGCTGGAGTCCTGCTTCAGCTTAAACTCCCTGTCCCCTCACTGCCACATTTGTAAAGTGGGGGGGTCATCTCCTCACTCCTTTTCAGAGTCAGGGTGATGGAGAAGAGGGGAACAAGAGATTCCTTAAAATGTGCAAAGGGCACCAGTGGGTCCAGGTTCTCGGGACACCAGGCACCTCTTCAGCTGAGCCACACTTCTCTGTCGTGAATGTTTGGGCTTCAGAGGAATGCGACACCAACGCGTGACAGCACACCCTCACCACTGCGGACCCCATGCAGAGTGACTGGCATGGGATGCTAGTCTAGAGGGGAGACTCCTGAGATGTTGCAACCAAGTGTGGTCCCCCAAAGATGATTATTCCATTTAAGCTCTCACCATGCGTCAGGTCACAGCTCTTAACTCCTCCAGGCTCTGAAAGGCCGACACTCTAACCCCATTTTACACAAGAGAAACCTGAGCCTGCTCCCTCTCCACCCGCAGGTCATGTGGCTGCCTAGCAGGCAGAGGCCCTTTGTGCGGAAGGTGGCTCCTGGCTTCCAGCAGACCTCAGGCTCCAAGGAGGCGGCCGCCAGCCTGCGGAGAGGCCACATCCAGTGGCTGAACCTGCGCTACACTCAGGTGTCGCGCCAGGAGCTCAGGTGCCCGCCCCGCCCGGCCCCGCCCAGGCTCACCCTGAGGCGGACTGAGATCCTCTGGGCAGAGGCTGGACACTCAGGGTTCAAAGCTGAGAGGTTGAGAGCATCCGGCAGGCCTGGGAGCAGAGTCCTTCCTCCAGGGACAGTTGTGGGGATGGCACAAGGTCATGAAGGGATCATGTCTGGGCTCCCCACGCTGGGCCCAGAGGCACCCCATCCTCGGGCTGACCAGCCTGGCCCCCTGCCCCACAGGGACTATGCATCCTGGAACCTGAGTGTGAACCTGTACACGGTCAACACGCCGTGGCTCTTCTCCCTGCTGTGGTGCGCGGGGGTCCGGTCCGTCACGTCCGACAACTCCCATGTCCTATCCCAGGTGCCTTCTCCCCTTTGGATCCTGGTGAGTTGGGGGATTTGGCGGGGAGGGGCCAGAGGACACCTCGGGAATGGCAGGGAGCTGCTCTAGCCACTCTTGGGCTCTCTCTGCTGTGGTCTCAGGGGTGGGGGAAACACAGAGTGGGGGTCGAGGCTTGAGGCAGATTTTCACGGCCTGTGGGGTCCACACAAAGGTGCTGGAGGCCAGAGGAGCCTGGGTCTGACCAGAGAGAAGTGAACAGCTACTTGGTTTTTTGGGGTTTGGAGAATAGTGTGTCTTGTTTTACAAGGAGGGAAGTCATTGGGGAAAGGGCATCATCGAGAACACTCAAGTCGGCTGGTGCGTACAGCCATTAATACATTTTTAGCTGCCCTAGTACCTGCAGACAGGCCTGAGTCCAGTCCCAGCCTTACCACTGCAAAGCTTGGGGATCTTTTGACCTCCATCCTGGACTCCCACTGCCACCTCCCTGAGGACCTAAAAGGCAGGTGGAGGGTTTCCGTGCAGCTGACAGAGTGCCAGGGTCAGCGAATCAATCTAGATTATGGACGGTTACGCCCATCCACCAGCCCATTGTCCTTAAAAACCTCCAAAGGCTCAGCACAGGACGAGGTGAAATGACTGTGACAGCAGCAGGGATGAGCACACTCAAATTTCCAGGACACAGTCGTTGACCAAGAGCAAGAAGTGCCCCTTACCCCAGCCCTGTCCCCTCCCCTCAGCTTAGCTGAGATGGAGGTGGCCTGGCCAAGGGGCCCTGGTGGAGCCCCGAGGCCCTATCCCTGCAGTGACACAGCACTCTTCACCCGCATGGACCCACACTCCCTCACACTCACCCTCACTGTTACCAGTCTGTCTCTCAAAAAGCTGGAGAGCTTTCTGACCTGAGCCCCCTTAGGCGCAGGCCCCAGATCTAACACCCCACCCAGACCTGTCATCTCACTCACTCTCCAACCCCCAGGCTCCACGTCCACAGCTCTCAAGCCCCTGTCCCTCCAGGCCCTCCCCACCCCTGCTCGATGGTGATGTGGGGTCCCCCTGCCCGTGGACCCTCTGGAGCCCTTGTCTGTTCTGGCCGTGACTGGAAGCCGGCCACGGGCCGTCTGTCCACAGCCCCCGGACGAGTACTGTCTCATGTGGGTCACCGCCGACCTGATCTCCTTCACCCTCATCGTTGGCATCTTCGTGTTCCAGAAGTGAGTAGGCTCTGACCACCCTGCGCGGGCTTCCCCGCCCCAGCCAGGTGAACCTCTTCTGAGCCCTGGGCCAGGCGCAGGTGTGACAGACGCCCTGTGCAGGGAGGAGGGGGGCTCCCACTGGCCCCTGCGACCCAGCCTCCGCCGGAGCCGGGTGGCTTCCGAGAGGAGCCCCCACACCGGAGCCCAGAGCCAAGCTGTGCCGGGATTTGCCGTGTGGACTTGGACGCGTTCCGGCCCCAATCCAAGCCCGTGCCCTCGCCTGCTCCCCGCGCACCCGCGGCTCCCACCAGCACTCAGCGCCAGGGCAGTCTCCGGCCTCCCCCCAGCGACCGTGGGGATGGTGGGGAGGTGGGGTCAGACCAGGGGAGGGTTTAGGGCCAGCCAGGAGCCAGGGTTTTATTCTCACCTGACTTCTCTCTCTGTCCCATACCGCTCTGATCCGGCGCATGTCCCTCCTCTCTCCCCTTGCCCCTCTCTGCTGCACTCTGGCATCTCACAGCTATCACTTGATCAGGTAATTCTGGTGTGGTCTCCCTCCTTCTCCTCCTGTTCCTTTTTTTCCTCTTCCTGGCCGCCCCCTTCTCCAGCTCCGTTTGAAATCCTGCTGTGCAGCCTGGCTGGGCCTCCCTCGCAGCCAGGCACCTTCCCAGACACCTCCCCTCGCCTGAGCTTCCTCCCCTCCCCGCAGCCCACCACACCCTGTCTGGCCCTCCGGCCCTCCTGCTGTTTCTGGGGATGGGGATCCAGCTTTTCCTTGCAGGTTGCTGACCTGACCTCTCTGCACTAAGGCCCCTCCGCTAGATTGGGGGCCTGCCAGGACAACCCCCACCTTTGCCTCTCCCATCACTCATGGTTTACCTTTCTCAGTCTGTCTCATTTTCTGTCCTTGACTCCCGCCTTGCCCCTGCTCCATACTCACAGCCTCCCCTGCTTTCTCCTGGGGAGGCCCCCACAGTGGTTGAGCTTCCTGTCCTGGATGTGCTTGGCTGCGGAGACCCTGGCCCACACTTTCCTTGCAGGTTTAAGGTTAATTTCCAAGATGAGACCTAGGTTTTAAGGATGGAGCTCCCGGTGGTCCAGTGCCTTTAGCCCTGCGGATCAAGCAGCTTCCCTGATCAGCTTCTAGGGAAACTGTGTGTTCTCTGACTGCGTTGCTGACCCAGTAGAAAGACAGGTACCCACGCGTGCTGCCTGCACAGGAGGCAGGTCTTCACGCGCAGAGCCAGGATGCCGCGGAGGCCTTAGGAAGGCCCAGGTGCTGCTACAGAGAGGGTGAGCCCGCTCAACACAGCCAGGAGGCATCGTTGCTGTCTCCCTGGAGTCAGGAGAGGCCTGATGGAGGAGCAGACCCTGGGGAGCATTTCCCTGTGGGCCTCATCCTTCCATTCATTCACTCAAATGTGGGTACCTGCACAGCAGGCACTGAGGTTGGTGTTGAGGACACAGCAGTAAATATGACACCCTAACAACATCCTCAAGGACATGTAGGGAGGCCAGCCCAGCCAGAGCACAGGCTGCCTTCCCTCTGCTTTCTGCTTTCCCTAGTCCGTCTCCTCTGTTCATCTACCCTTCTGTCTGGCCATCGGTCCATCTCTGCTGCGCTAACCCCATCTGGAGGTCATTGATTTTCTCATGGCGTCTGGGCTCCCTCCACCTACCCCAGTGGGGCTCATTGCCCTGGGGGGTTGGGTTCTTGTTTCTGAGCTGCCCCCTGTTTCTCTCGGTGGGAGTGGGAGTGAGGGCCAGAATCCTTCTGTCTGGGTCTGTCTAAATTCCAAGACCAGAGATTCGGGGCTAGTTCAGAGAAGCCACGACAGCACAGTGTCCACTCTCCCTGGCCCTGCAGGACCCGTGTGGTCCCACTGTCAGCCTATGAAGTTCACTTTACCCCCGCCTTGCTCCTGCCCAGCCATCAGAGAGGTAATCACGCCGGCCTGACCCTCCCGCTAGGGAGTGGGGACCCTACTCTCCCGGGGCCGTTGGAACAGAACAGCAGCCAGCCTCACCACGACACCCTGGCCTCTGAACCTGTGAGACCACTTCTGAGCAAAGCGCACACATGCTCACAGCTCCCTTCGCCTTCCTGCTTTCCTTTACCTCCTCTCTGGGGTCCCCCCGGCTTTGCTCAGCCTGGTCATGCTGGTGGAGCTGTGGGTAACATCAGTTGGGACACCCTGAGATGGGTGGGTAGGTTTCAGAGTCACAGTTACTAGCCCCCCTCGTTTGTCTCATCCAAAGAGGGCCAGGTGCAAAATTGGGGGCACCTTAGAACCAAGCCAAACCACCTTCCTGGGCAAGGGGAGCTGATTTAGGACCCCAGAGGTAAGAGAGCCCGGCTGGGCGTCTGTGCAGTCAGCAGAGTCAGAGGCTCTGGAAGTGGGCAGGATCCCTGCTCCCAGGAGAAGGTGGGGAAGGACCTGATGCCCGTGGGGCCATCTCTGCAGGTGGCGCCTGGGTGGCATACGGAGCTACAACCCTGAGCAGATCATGCTGAGCGCCGCCGTGCGCCGGACCAGCCGGGACGTCAGCATCATGAAGGAGAAGCTCATCTTCTCAGGTGTGCAGCCCGCAGACAGGCTGAGGCTGGAGGTGGCCTCGGTTCTCAGCACCCCCCACACGCACGCACAGTCACTCACAGGAAGGTGTGTGTGAACCCCGCCCGCGTGTAGAAACCTACCCCGCGCCCCATGTGGTCATCCAGCGTAGGCCCTGTCCACAGTGTCAGGCCCATGGGGGGCGGCTAAGGGCGCCGCGAAGGTGAGGGTTACGGGAAGGGGGTCTGCTCTGAAGGCCTATCCCGCCTGGCCTGGCTCACACATAAATCGAGTTGTGATTTTGATTTCGCCCCTCCTTGGTGCCAGCTTCTGCGGATATTCCCAGTCTGGTGGAGGTGGCAGCTGGATAAACAAACCCATGGAAAGCGGGTGTCACTGGAGCACTGCCAGGTGGTGGTGCTGAGCCGGAGCGGGGTTTAAGGGAGGAGGGGGCAGTCGTGGTCACAGCGCCCTGGCACAGTAAGGAGATCTGGGGGCCCACTTTGCAAGGAGGTCACACAGTTGCCGTGGGAAGGATGGGGAGGAGGGGCCCAGTGGGGGTTTGAGGTAAGGGCTTAGCGTGCAGAGGGACGGAGGAGCACGCCAGGCAGCGCAGCATGTGCTCATCTGTGAGGGCGCACTGCTTGCTGGGGCTTGACGGGAGGAGCCATTGGCTGGCTCACCCCAAGATGGTGCTGAGGGGCGCTGGGGCCCTGAGCATGTGATCGGGAGCTTGAGCTGCATTCTGAAAGCAGAGGCGGGTTGTGGGTAGGTTTGGTTTTGGCCACTCGTGCACTAGGACTGTAACGCAGTACTCAAAACAGGTGGCTTAAGCCACAGAAGTTTATTGTCTCACACTTCTAGAGGCTGGAAGTACAAACCAAGGTGCAGGCAAGGCTGAGGGTGGGATCTGGTGCAGGCCTCTCCCCTTGGCTTGTAGGTGGCCACCATGTGTCCACCTGGCACTCTCCCAGCATGCATGTGCATACCCTAACTTCCCCTTTGTGAGGACACCCGTCATGTTAGGTCAGGGCTCACCACTTAGTGAGCTCATCTGAACCAGCTGCATCAGCAGTGACTGCGTTTCCTCGAGCCTCAGTCTGACGGAGGATTATGTAGGACTTAAATATAAGAATTGGGGGGGGGGGGAATAATTCAATCCATAATGTGGAGGGTAGATTGGAGGGGGAAGCTGGAGGCAAGAAACCAATAATTCAGGCAATAGCTGTGGGTAAGGCACAGAAAGGAGAGATTTGAGAGTATTTAGGAACCAGAGGTACCTGGGTTCAAATCCCAGCTCTACTCCAACTAGCTGGACAAAGGGAGACATCACCTGACCTGTTCAGTGTCAGCCTCGTCTGTAAAATGGTCTGGCTCCTCCTCACAGGCACTTGTGAGGGTCAGCTTTGCCCAGAGGGGTGCCTACTAAGCACTGCCCGAATGAACCAGGCCCACTGGGGATAATTACAGTTTTAGGGGGGCTGGCTCCAAGGATAATGTAATCACCACTCACTCATTGATTCCTCCTTCATTCATTCAACGGTGAATGCCAGGTGCTGTTTTAGATACTCAGGACACAGCTTCTTGCCTGTGGAGTTCTGACATTCCTCTTGCCCTCACTCAAAAGTCCCTTCTCACCTGCATACCACGGGTGAACTGGAGAAGTTTCCCTGGTCCTCGGGCCACACTGGACAGCTCCTGGGAGAGGTCGCCAGCCCAAGGCATCCCTGGTCCCCAGACCCTGCACTGTGCCTGGCCCAGAAGGGGTGGGTTTTTATGCTAGAAGGCAGAAGACCAGCCTCTAGGCCTGGCAGGTCGTGCCCGTCAGGTGCCTGCCCATCCTGGAGTGCTGAAGGTCATTCACCGAGCCAGCTGCCCAATCCAGGTTGAAAGGTCCACTGCAGGGGCTCCCAGCCAGGCACCCTCATGCAGCAGACCGGCTCTGAGCTCTGCTGTGTGTCCTGTGCCATGCCAGGCACTAGGGACACGGACACCCAGCCTCCCTGTCCTCCCAGCCCACCCCCCATCCTCAAGATGCTCCAGCTGGGGAGGGCCACAGTGACAGAACAGGATGAGAGGGGGAAGGTCAGAGGGAAGCAGGAGGAGGCTTAGGGGAGGCTCTCAGGAGCTGGGATAAGATGAGAAGAGTTGAGCTGGGGTTTAAGAAAGTTGTGGATGAAGAGGTCCCTCTCAGGAGACACGCCAAAATGTCAAAGACCTGGGAGAAGCAAACACAAGGTGCCAGACTCAAGAAGGTACAGATAATTTTCTGTAGCCAAAAGGCAGTGTGCAAGGGGTAAGGAGCCTAGCGTGAGGCCAGAGGGTTCAGCAGAAACAAAGGGGGATCTTGACTGCCAAGCTCAATACCAAACCCACACCCAGAGGTCGCAAAGGCTCCAGTGCCTGCCTGAGAGTGGTTGCAGGCCACCTTCCCCGCTCACATCTGCCTCCTCTGGCCCAACAGAGATCAGCGATGGCATGGAGGTCTCTGATGAGCTCTCCGCATGTTCAGACAACAGTTACGACATGTACGCCAATAGCACCACCGCCGCCATGGGCCCCCGAAGGAGTGGTGCCAAGACCCTCACAGATCGAAGTGGGCCTTAGCTGAAGATGTGTCTGTCTGTACCTGACGTGGAAACTGGGAACCCAGGAGAGCTGGCAGAAGTGCCTGGACTCGGTGTGCTCTGGGAGTTGGCTCCACGGCCTCCTCAGGGGCTCCAGCCCCTTGTCAGCCGTGGCCTCTCTTGAAGAGGCTCTCCGCCCTGACGCCCAGCTGGGCCAGGACTCCAGTCCCTCAGATGCCCCTGCAGGCCTGGGACTCCTTCTGAGAAGTATAGCCGGGGCCAGGCTCTCCCACACTGACCTGGAAGCTGTGATGGGTCACTGGGCCCCACCCGGCCCCTGTGGCAGTGGAGGTGTGGACGCCCTCCTGTGTCTGTCTTCCTGTCCATGCTGTGAGGCAACTGGCTTCTCCATTTTTATCCAGCCTTCAGGGTCTGGGCTGGGTCTCTGCCCCCAGAAACCCTGCTCTTCACGTCAGTCTCAAAGCACAAGGAGCTCTGGCCCAGGAGGGAAGCCGCCTCGGTGGTGGGGACACTCCTCCCCAACCAGCCTCTCACTGCTGCTGGCCCCTGCCCCAGGAGAGAGCCTGAGCCACGTCCCCTGGGAGCAACTCAGGGCTGCCCCGTCTCATGCCCAAGTGTCCAGCAGGGCTCTAGGGCAGAGTGGCCCAGAAGCCTGCCGATTCACAGACTGACACAACCTCAGGTTCCCATGACGGTGGCCACAGGGCAGTGGGCATGGGGTTGGCACCACCTGGGAGAAGTGTTCTGGCTGGTCAAGGGTGGGCATGTGGAGGGAGCCTGACGGGCCTTGATCAAAGTGATTAAAGCTGCCATCTTGACCTGTGTCATGCCTGAATTGTCAGTGGGAGGTTGGGGACAGCTTGCTGCATTGGGATTCTGCTTCGAGATAAACCCAGACCGCTTTGAGAAACCATCCTCAGAAACGAATGGAAGGTGGCAGGGAGGGTGGCTGAGTCCCACCCTAAATCGCCATGGGTGCCTGGAGTTCCTTAACAGCCCCAGGGGCGGGGACCACTCTTCCCACGTTGTGGAGGCATAGACTGTCCGGGAGAGGTAGAGGACAGCCGAGGCCATGCAGCTTAGAGCAGGCAGAGGCAGAACCATGCTCTGGTCCGGAACATATATGCTCCTTCTGTTACCTGGGGTCGGCGTGGCAGATGGGGAAGACAGGTCCATGTAGGGACGAACAGGTCCTCACACAGACGTGGAGGTTTTGGGAGCTCCCTCCGCAGGATGCCTCTCCCCCGTGGCAGGGATCTGACTGACTTCTCAGACACTGGACCTGACAGGAGGTACATTCCTAGCACAGTGCAGTACCTGGGCCAACAGCTAAAACAGAGCCCCGGAGACAGGCCAGGCCTGTAACTCCCATACTTGTCCTAAGAATCTGTGTTGTGTGGTCTTGGGTATGTCCTAAGGGGTGAGGGGGAGGCTAAACCCCAACTCTAGCCTGCAGTAAATAAATATGGTACTTTCTGGGAGCCAAGGATGTGGCCCTTCTCCAAAACAAAGTCTTCTGAGTAGAATTCTTAGGATCTGGCACCTTGAAGGAAAGGAAATCTCTCCCCAGACAGAGGCTCCCCATATTAATCTCTAGGACTGCCCCTCAGGGATTCATAAGGACACTCACCCTTCTCCCCTAACCCCACTGAACGTGTGGCAAGTGCCCCCCGCCTCCTGGGGCAGAGGTCGCCCCGCCTCTCCCTGGGCATGAAAGAGTATGAGAAACCTGAAATGGCTGGGACAGGCATGAAGCACATTGTCTTAGCCCAGGTGCCCCAGAAGCTTCCTCTCTAGCCTCTGGCAGGTGCACCAAGAAAAGTGGACTTGACCTTCCTTGCCAGCCCCTTCCTGTCCAGGCAGTCCTCATGGGGGGTCTCAGCCATTGTGGGCAACTTGAGACCTCCTGGAGTCTTCAGGAAGGGGTGCAGGGGTCTGAGAGTTCTCAGTGGACAGCCAGTCGGGATCCCACTCACCAGAGTCCAACACTGTAACCCTCCCCCCTCCCCAATGCAGGGCCAGCCCCACTGCCTCCCCTCAAACAACATAGTAAGGATAGTGCCACCCCCCAACTGGGCAGATGGCCGGGGTTGTCTCCATCCTCAGCTAAGCTGTGATCAACCCTGTTTGTTGTCCCTTCACCTGGGGTTACTGAGAACCCCACCTTCCTGATGCCCTCCCTATATGGCCTTCCCCCAATAGCCTGACAGCACATTCATAGGCAAAAGGAGGCCAGGCCCTTCAGCTTCCTGCAACCGCCTGCAGAGCCACCCCTTCCTCACTCCATCAGGCAAGCCCACCCTCTACTACCTCCAGACCCTCCCTGGATCCACAGCCCCGCCTTCCACGTACACACACCAAAGTTCCTGAGAGCTGACATCCTTTGGCACGGCAACATACACTATCCTATCCAGGGAGAGGGCAGAGATGCAGAACAGACTCCCTCAGGCCTCAAGACACCTACTTGGCCACATCCTGCTCCCTCCCAGCACAGCCTCTTCCACCTGGCCTGCCAGCCTGGCTCTCTAGCCCCAAGCATCAGTGAGGGAGACGCCCCATGGCCCAGGCTGCCATGCAGGCCCTCTGCAGCCAACAATTCTGGCAGAGCAGGAATCCTGATTATCCCTCCCTGGAGATGGGAGCCAGGGTCCATCCAGCCTCTTATCAAGGCAGTGAGTGTCTCCCCAAGTTGCTGCCCTGCCCTGTTCCATGAAGGCAGAGCCCCTCACCTGCTCCACAGACTCCTGGCCCTATAGCCCTTTCAGAGGCAGCAGAGGATCCAGCACCACCAGCCTGAGGAGGTGCCTCCCTCTGACTTCAGAAGACAGGACAGCCCAGAACCCTGCCTTGTCGCTCCCCCATCCCAACCAGGGCTCCCTCAAACCCCCACACCTTGCTCCAAGGCTGTGCGTTGTATGTCACTGAGTGAAAACCATCTTGACTCCATACCAGACACCTGACAGAACACTATACACACACACACACAGACACACCACCGGACCCCGTCACACAGAAGTGAACACTCACAGAGAGAGGCAGGGACACGAGACACATAAGCAGACACATGACGTGCCGCAGTGACATGTCACTGTCAAGCCGAAAAATGGCACAAGCGGCAGCAGCGAGTCCTGGCCCTCTAAGCCGTGCACACCTGGAGCTGCATGGTCACCCAGCCACCCCAGGGTCACTGTGCCCCACGTGCCCCCACACAGGTCCCCGGCAACCCTGGCCCATGCACAGCACCCAATTACACCCCATCCCTGGGGCAGGCGCTTACACACACACACACCTTCACACCTGGGCATCTTCCAGGGGCACAGGCAGCACCAGGTCACCCCCAATCCAGGCACACGGTCAACCCCATACTTATTCCGCCTTTCCCCTCGTTCCTGCTCCCTCTGGGGGCTGGTCCAAGAGTGGAACAAAAGCCCAGCATCCCCTCCTCCCCTCCCCCTCAGCGCTCCCTCCCCTCCCCCTGGCGTCCAGCCCCTTTGTCCTCCTGCAGTTGAGCCAGAGCAGGATTCTGGGCAGACCGGTGGGGACTTTAGAGCCCAGGCTGCCAGGGGTGCGGGCGGCAGGACGGACAGCAGTGGTCCAGCGGTCGGCAAGAGCGGCTGCAGCAGCGTGCCAGGGAGAGGGCGACGCCAGGTGAGTGCCAGGTACGTGCGGGGCAGGACTAAGACTCAGGGCTGCCTGGAGAGTGTGGTGTCTGCCAGTCTGAGTGTATTTGTGTGAGTGGGTGTGGGCTGAAAAAGAGGCAGGGATGGTGGCACATCAACTTCCCAGGGCTGGGCCCACCAGTCTGCGTCAGGACCCCTGATTTGACATGCCTGGGCTCTTAGCTGGGGCGGGAGAGTGTCCACAGCTCACGTCCCGGCTGGGAATCCTCATTTCCATGTTCTAACTGGTGTCCTGCGGCCCCCGTCTGGGGGTTCCAGTGTGTCCACAGAGCGGCGCAGCATACAGCAGCAGGAAGGATGAAAAAGTACTGGCTGCTTCCCAGGAGGGGATTCCCCCCTCCCCTCCCCACCCCTTCATACCCCGAGATGGTCCCCTGGGCCTCAGACTTTTCTGCAAGGAGCAGCCCGGCCTTCCAAGATCTGCTGTCTAGGATCTCAGTTTAGCATGCAGTTGCTCCCCCAGCTGACCAAGACTAGATGAAGATGACTCAATGACTTCTCTCAACCCCCCTGCTGGTCCTGGGCTGCTCCTTGCCCCCTCACCCCTCTTCAAAAACACTGTGGCTGGACACATAGGCTTGCAGAGCCTGCAGCCAAATGGGTCCCTTTACTTGGGCAAAGTCGTTAACTTGCGGGGACCCTGTCTATCAGGTTGCTCATATCCTGTGAGGCTGAGGCAGGGGATCCACCACCCGGATGACAGACAGGAGCTAATACTGGGCAACATCCAGGGCACAGGGATCTCCGAGGAGGCAGAGCAGCTGGGGTCAGGAGAATGGAGGCACAGGCAGGGGCAGAGCTGGGCTTCCCAAGAGTAAGCTGCCACATAAGGGAGTGAGCGCCCTGTGGCTGGAGGTATGCAAGCAGAGACCTGTTAGTTCACAAAGGCTCATGAAAACCAGCACCGGAGGGTCTGTGTCTGCAGTGCTTTCATAGACACCTCTTTTGATCGTCACAGAGGAAGGCAGTTTCCTCATAACAAATTTTATTTTATTATTTTTTTAAGGATTTATTTATGCATACAAGAGCTGGGGTACAGGCCAGAGATGCGGGGGGTGAGAGGATTCAGCAGAGACAGCGGGGAACAGAACAGGCAGACTGACTGAAACACACTGCTGAGGGGAGCAGCAGGTGAGACAGGAGAGGTCTGCTGCGTCATGTGGGTTGCTCCCTGGCAGGCTGGGGATGGAACTTGTGCTGCAGAGGCTGCAGATTGCTTCATAGTGCGGTGCTTAACCCCTTGTACCACCAGGTAGCCCATAACAAATTTTAAAAAGGGGGAGGATCTAAAGAAACTTCTCAGGGTTGTGAGGGTCAAATGATGCTTCAAGGTCCTTAGAAGCATCTAGCACATTTGGCACATTCCATTTTCTTTCTTTTTTTTTTTTTAATTTTTTTATTTTTTTTAAAGAGGCATGCATTTTTATTTATTTATGATTTATTTATTTGTTTGTTTTGTTTTGTTTATACAAGCACTGGGTACAGTCAGAAGCGCGGGAGGGTGAGAGAATTCACCAGAGCCGGAGCGGGGAGCAGAGCAGGCAGAAGGACCAAAGTACACTGCTGAGGGGAGCAGCGGGCGGCAGGAGAGGTCTGCGCGCCATGTGGGACCCTCCTCCAGTGGCCGGGGAGCAGCCGGGGATCGAACCGGCACTGCAGAGGCTGTGGGCAGCTTCGCAACCCAGCGCTCAACCGTTGCGCCACCGGGGAGGCCCTGGCACATTCCATTTTCTTGAGTGAATACATGTAAGGAAACACTCAGTTTGAGCTATGTCCCGAGCACTTTTCCACATTCCATTTAATAATCACAAAGTCACAACCTTGGGAAGCGGGCACTGCCATCCCATTTCAGATGAGGAAACTGAAGGGAGTGGCTAGGGCAAGTGAGCAGCAAGTGGGGTGGCGGGACAGGATGAGGACTTGAGGCCGATCACAGAGCCATGCTCGCTGCTGCCCCCTAGTGCGTCCTTGAGAACTCTAGCGCTCTAGAGAAAGGGCCAACTTCTTGCCTGGGCGCTCACCTCAGGCTCACCTTCCTGCAGGGCCTTTGCACAGGATGGAGAAACCCTTCCTCTACTCCTTCCCTTCCCCTGGCCAATTCTACCCATCCGTCTCAGTCTGAAAGTCCCCTCTTCAGGATCACCTTCCCTGATTGTCCTTTCTATGAACTCCCCTAGCACTTCATTTCCCCACGAGACCCCTGCAAGCTGCGATCTCCAGGAAAGCAGAGACTATGCTGCCTCACTCTCTGGCACAGAAAAAGCTCTCGATACATACCTCTTATACTAGAGCACTCGACTTTGAACAGGGATTAACTGAGCACCTACTATGGGCCGGATCCAGTGTTGCTGGGGGAAGAGCAGATTATGATGGATTTACTCGGTTTT